>NC_138236.1:31199627-31917127 GCF_964197995.2 Scardinius erythrophthalmus
AAAGCCCAAGATCGAGGACTCTTTGGTGAGAAATATGTTCAGGAGGTCAAAAGGGGACCTCTGAATAGCTGATTTATCATCAAAAGGAGTCTATAACTTTATATAGTTTGAAAGATTTCTAGGACACTTTGACCACAAATAAGTTCAAAAGGTCAGATATGGACATCTATATGGCTTTTGAAGCATCAGAAGGAGTCTATGAGTATGTATAGAAAGCCCAAGATCGAGGACACTTTGACCAGAAATAAGTTCAAAAGGTCAGAGATGGACATCTATATGGCTTTTGAAGCATCAGAAGGAGTCTAGGAGTATATATAGAAAGCCCAAGATCGAGGACTCTTTGGTGAGAAATATGTTCAGGAGGTCAAAAGGGGACCTCTGAATAGCTGATTTATCATCAAAAGAATTCTATCTTTATATAGTTTGAAAAATTTTGAGGACACTTTGACCACAAATAAGTTCAAAAGGTCAGATATGGACATATATATGGCTTTTGAAGCATCAGAGGGAGTCTATGAGTATATACAGAAAGCCCAAGATCGAGGACTCTTTGGTGAGAAATATGTTCAGGAGGTCAAAAGGGGACCTCTGAATAGCTGATTTATCATCAAAAGAATTCTATAACTTTATATAGTTTGAAACATTTTGAGGACCCTTTGACCAGAAATAAGTTCAAAAGGTCAGATATGGACATCAATATGGCTTATGAAGCATCAGAAGAAGTCTATGAGTATGTATAGAAAGCCCAAGATCGAGGACTCTTTGTCCAGAAATATGTTCAGGAGGTCAAAACCTCTGAATAGCTGATTTATCATCAAAAGGATTCTATTACTTTATATAGTTTGAAAAATTTTGAGGACCCTTTGACCAGAAATAAGTTCAAAAGGTCAGATATGGACATCAATATGGCTTATGAAGCATCAGAAGGAGTATGTATAGAAAGCCCAAGTTTCGAATAATCCTTGGCCAGGAAAAAAAATCAGTATGTCAAATATGGTCTTTTGTCAGGAGGATATAACATCCGAAGATATCATTCTGAATGTATTGTATTAATCTTTTAGGGCTCTTTGGCCAGAAATATGCTCAGTAGGTCAAAAGAGGACCTCTGGAATAGCTGATTTATCATCAGAAAGAGTCCATAACTTTATATAGTTTAAAAACTTTTAAGGACCCTTTGACCAGAAATAAGTTCAAAAGGTCAGATATGGACATCTATATGGCTTTTGAAGCATCAGAGGGAGTCTATGAGTATATATAGAAATCCCCAAATCGAGGACTCTTTGGCCAGAAATATGTTTAGTAGGTCAAAAGAGGACCTCTGAATAGCTGATTTATCATGAAAAGAATTCTATAACTTTATATAGTTTGAAAAATTTTGAGGACCCTTTGACCACAAATAAGTTCAAGAGGTCAGATATGGACATCTGTATGGATTTTGAAGAATCAGAAGGAGTCTATGAGGAGTCTATGAGTCTATGAGGAGTCTATAGTTTATAGAAAGCCTAATATCGAGGACTCTTTGGCCAGAAATAGGTTCAGGAGGTCAAAAGGGGACCTCTGAATAGCTTATTTATCATCAAAAGAATTCTATAACTTTAAATAGTTTGAAAAATTTTGAGGACCATTTGACCATTAATAAGTTCAAAAGGTCAGATATGGACATCTATATGGATTTTGAAGCATCAGAGGGAGTCTATGAGTATATATAGAAAGCCCAAGATCGAGGACTCTTTGGCCAGAAATATGTTCAGGAGGTCAAAAGGGGCCCTATGAAATACTGATTTATCATCAAAAGGAGTGTATAACTTTATGTAGTTTGAAAGATTTCTAGGACACTTTGACCACAAATAAGTTCAAAAGGTCAGATATGGACATCTATATGGCTTTTGAAGCATCAGAAGGAGTCTATGAGTATGTATAGAAAGCCTAATATCGAGGACTCTTTGGCCAGAAATAGGTTCAGGAGGTCAAAAGGGGACCTCTGAATAGCTGATTTATCATAAAAAGAATTCTATAACTTCATATAGTTTGAAAACTTTTTAGGACCCTTTGACCAGAAATAAGTTCAAAAGGTCAGATATGGACATATATATGGCTTTTGAAGCATCAGAGGGAGTCTATGAGTATATATAGAAAGCCCAAGATCGAGGACTCTTTGGTGAGAAATATGTTCAGGAGGTCAAAAGGGGACCTCTGAATAGCTGATTTATCATCAAAAGGAGTCTATAACTTTATATAGTTTGAAAGATTTCTAGGACACTTTGACCACAAATAAGTTCAAAAGGTCAGATATGGACATCTATATGGCTTTTGAAGCATCAGAAGGAGTCTAGGAGTATATATAGAAAGCCCAAGATCGAGGACCCTTTGGTGAGAAATATGTTCAGGAGGTCAAAAGGGGACCTCTGAATAGCTGATTTATCATCAAAAGAATTCTATCTTTATATAGTTTGAAAAATTTTGAGGACACATTGACCACAAATAAGTTCAAAAGGTCAGATATGGACATATATATGGCTTTTGAAGCATCAGAGGGAGTCTATGAGTATATACAGAAAGCCCAAGATCGAGGACTCTTTGGTGAGAAATATGTTCAGGAGGTCAAAAGGGGACCTCTGAATAGCTGATTTATCATCAAAAGAATTCTATAACTTTATATAGTTTGAAAAATTTTGAGGACCCTTTGACCAGAAATAAGTTCAAAAGGTCAGATGTGGACATCAATATGGCTTATGAAGCATCAGACGAAGTCTATGAGTATGTATAGAAAGCCCAAGATCGAGGACTCTTTGTCCAGAAATATGTTCAGGAGGTCAAAACCTCTGAATAGCTGATTTATCATCAAAAGGATTCTATAACTTTATATAGTTTGAAAAATTTTGAGGACCCTTTGACCAGAAATAAGTTCAAAAGGTCAGATATTGACATCAATATGGCTTATGAAGCATCAGAAGGAGTATGTATAGAAAGCCCAAGTTTCGAATAATCCTTGGCCAGGAAAAAAAATCAGTATGTCAAATATGGTCTTTTGTCAGGAGGATATAACATCCGAAGATATCATTCTGAATGTATTGTATTAATCTTTTAGGACTCTTTGGCCAGAAATATGCTCAGTAGGTCAAAAGAGGACCTCTGGAATAGCTGATTTATCATCAGAAAGAGTCCATAACTTTATATAGTTTAAAAACTTTTAAGGACCCTTTGACCAGAAATAAGTTCAAAAGGTCAGATATGGACATCTATATGGCTTTTGAAGCATCAGAGGGAGTCTATGAGTATACATGGAAATCCCCAAATCGAGGACTCTTTGGCCAGAAATATGTTTAGTAGGTCAAAAGGGGACCTCTGAATAGCTGATTTATCATGAAAAGAATTCTATAACTTTATATAGTTTGAAAAATTTTGAGGACCCTTTGACCAGAAATAAGTTCAAAAGGTCAGATTTGGACATATATATGGCTTTTGAAGCATCAGAGGGAGTCTATGAGTATATATAGAAAGCCCAAGATCGAGGACTCTTTGGTGAGAAATATGTTCAGGAGGTCAAAAGGGGACCTCTGAATAGCTGATTTATCATCAAAAGAATTCTATAACTTTATACAGTTTGAAAATTTTTGAGGACACTTTGACCACAAATAAGTTCAAAAGGTCAGATATGGACATCTATATGGCTTTTGAAGCATCAGAAGGAGTCTATGAGTATATATAGAAAGCCCAAGATCGAGGACTCTTTGGCCAGAAATATGTTCAGGAGGTCAAAAGGGGATCTCTGAATAGCTGATTTATCATCAAAAGAATTCTATAACTTTATATAGTTTGAAACATTTTGAGGACCCTTTGACCAGAAATAAGTTCAAAAGGTCAGATATGGACATATATATGGCTTTTGAAGCATCAGAGGGAGTCTATGAGTATATATAGAAAGCCCAAGATCGAGGACTCTTTGGTGAGAAATATGTTCAGGAGGTCAAAAGGGGACCTCTGAAAAGCTGATTTATCATCAAAATAATTCTATAACTTTATATAGTTTGAAACATTTTGAGGACCCTTTGACCAGAAATAAGTTCAAAAGGTCAGATATGGACATCAATATGGCTTATGAAGCATCAGAAGGAGTATGTATAGAAAGCCCAAGTTTCGAATAATCCTTGGCCAGGAAAAAAAATCAGTATGTCAAATATGGTCTTTTGTCAGGAGGATATAACATCCGAAGATATCATTCTGAATGTATTGTATTAATCTTTTAGGACTCTTTGGCCAGAAATATGCTCAGTAGGTCAAAAGAGGACCTCTGGAATAGCTGATTTATCATCAGAAAGAGTCCATAACTTTATATAGTTTAAAAACTTTTAAGGACCCTTTGACCAGAAATAAGTTCAAAAGGTCAGATATGGACATCTATATGGCTTTTGAAGCATCAGAGGGAGTCTATGAGTATATATAGAAATCCCCAAATCGAGGACTCTTTGGCCAGAAATATGTTTAGTAGGTCAAAAGGGGACCTCTGAATAGCTGATTTATCATGAAAAGAATTCTATAACTTTATATAGTTTGAAAAATTTTGAGGACCCTTTGACCACAAATAAGGTCAAGAGGTCAGATATGGACATCTGTATGGATTTTGAAGCATCAGAAGGAGTCTATGAGGAGTCTATGAGTCTATGAGGAGTCTATAGTTTATAGAAAGCCTAATATCGAGGACTCTTTGGCCAGAAATAGGTTCAGGAGGTCAAAAGGGGACCTCTGAATAGCTTATTTATCATCAAAAGAATTCTATAACTTTAAATAGTTTGAAAAATTTTGAGGACCCTTTGACCAGAAATAAGTTCAAAAGGTCAGATATGGACATATATATGGCTTTTGAAGCATCAGAGGGAGTCTATGAGTATATATAGAAAGCCCAAGATCGAGGACTCTTTGGTGAGAAATATGTTCAGGAGGTCAAAAGGGGACCTCTGAAAAGCTGATTTATCATCAAAATAATTCTATAACTTTATATAGTTTGAAACATTTTGAGGACCCTTTGACCAGAAATAAGTTCAAAAGGTCAGATATGGACATCAATATGGCTTATGAAGCATCAGAAGGAGTATGTATAGAAAGCCCAAGTTTCGAATAATCCTTGGCCAGGAAAAAAAATCAGTATGTCAAATATGGTCTTTTGTCAGGAGGATATAACATCCGAAGATATCATTCTGAATGTATTGTATTAATCTTTTAGGACTCTTTGGCCAGAAATATGCTCAGTAGGTCAAAAGAGGACCTCTGGAATAGCTGATTTATCATCAGAAAGAGTCCATAACTTTATATAGTTTAAAAACTTTTAAGGACCCTTTGACCAGAAATAAGTTCAAAAGGTCAGATATGGACATCTATATGGCTTTTGAAGCATCAGAGGGAGTCTATGAGTATATATAGAAATCCCCAAATCGAGGACTCTTTGGCCAGAAATATGTTTAGTAGGTCAAAAGGGGACCTCTGAATAGCTGATTTATCATGAAAAGAATTCTATAACTTTATATAGTTTGAAAAATTTTGAGGACCCTTTGACCACAAATAAGTTCAAGAGGTCAGATATGGACATCTGTATGGATTTTGAAGCATCAGAAGGAGTCTATGAGGAGTCTATGAGTCTATGAGGAGTCTATAGTTTATAGAAAGCCTAATATCGAGGACTCTTTGGCCAGAAATAGGTTCAGGAGGTCAAAAGGGGACCTCTGAATAGCTTATTTATCATCAAAAGAATTCTATAACTTTAAATAGTTTGAAAAATTTTGAGGACCATTTGACCATTAATAAGTTCAAAAGGTCAGATATGGACATCTATTTGGATTTTGAAGCATCAGAGGGAGTCTATGAGTATATATAGAAAGCCCAAGATCGAGGACTCTTTGGCCAGAAATATGTTCAGGAGGTCAAAAGGGGCCCTATGAAATACTGATTTATCATCAAAAGGAGTCTATAACTGTGTATAGTTTGAAAGATTTCTAGGACACTTTGACCACAAATAAGTTCAAAAGGTCAGATATGGACATCTATATGGCTTTTGAAGCATCAGAAGGAGTCTATGAGTATGTATAGAAAGCCCAAGATCGAGGACACTTTGACCAGAAATAAGTTCAAAAGGTCAGAGATGGACATCTATATGGCTTTTGAAGCATCAGAAGGAGTCTAGGAGTATATATAGAAAGCCCAAGATCGAGGACTCTTTGGTGAGAAATATGTTCAGGAGGTCAAAAGGGGATCTCTGAATAGCTGATTTATCATCAAAAGAATTCTATCTTTATATAGTTTGAAAAATTTTGAAGACACTTTGACCACAAATAAGTTCAAAAGGTCAGATATGGACATATATATGGCTTTTGAAGCATCAGAGGGAGTCTATGAGTATATACAGAAAGCCCAAGATCGAGGACTCTTTGGTGAGAAATATGTTCAGGAGGTCAAAAGGGGACCTCTGAATAGCTGATTTATCATCAAAAGAATTCTATAACTTTATATAGTTTGAAACATTTTGAGGACCCTTTGACCAGAAATAAGTTCAAAAGGTCAGATATGGACATCAATATGGCTTTTGAAGCATCAGAGGGAGTCTATGAGTATATATAGAAAGCCCAAGATCGAGGACTCTTTGACGAGAAATATGTTCAGGAGGTCAAAAGGGGACCTCTGAAAAGCTGATTTATCATCAAAAGAATTCTATAACTTTATATAGTTTGAAAAATTTTGAGGACCCTTTGACCAGAAATAAGTTCAAAAGGTCAGATATGGACATCAATATGGCTTATGAAGCATCAGAAGGAGTATGTATAGAAAGCCCAAGTTTCGAATAATCCTTGGCAAGGAAAAAAAATCAGTATGTCAAATATGGTCTTTTGTCAGGAGGATATAACATCCGAAGATATCATTCTGAATGTATTGTATTAATCTTTTAGGACTCTTTGGCCAGAAATATGCTCAGTAGGTCAAAAGAGGACCTCTGGAATAGCTGATTTATCATCAGAAAGAGTCCATAACTTTATATAGTTTAAAAACTTTTAAGGACCCTTTGACCAGAAATAAGTTCAAAAGGTCAGATATGGACATCTATATGGCTTTTGAAGCATCAGAGGGAGTCTATGAGTATATATAGAAATCCCCAAATCGAGGACTCTTTGGCCAGAAATATGTTTAGTAGGTCAAAAGGGGACCTCTGAATAGCTGATTTATCATGAAAAGAATTCTATAACTTTATATAGTTTGAAAAATTTTGAGGACCCTTTGACCACAAATAAGTTCAAGAGGTCAGATATGGACATCTGTATGGATTTTGAAGAATCAGAAGGAGTCTATGAGGAGTCTATGAGTCTATGAGGAGTCTATAGTTTATAGAAAGCCTAATATCGAGGACTCTTTGGCCAGAAATAGGTTCAGGAGGTCAAAAGGGGACCTCTGAATAGCATTAATAAGTTCAAAAGGTCAGATATGGACATCTATATGGATTTTGAAGCATCAGAGGGAGTCTATGAGTATATATAGAAAGCCCAAGATCGAGGACTCTTTGGCCAGAAATATGTTCAGGAGGTCAAAAGGGGCCCTATGAAATACTGATTTATCATCAAAAGGAGTGTATAACTTTATATAGTTTGAAAGATTTCTAGGACACTTTGACCACAAATAAGTTCAAAAGGTCAGATATGGACATCTATATGGCTTTTGAAGCATCAGAAGGAGTCTATGAGTATGTATAGAAAGCCTAATATCGAGGAATCTTTGGCCAGAAATAGGTTCAGGAGGTCAAAAGGGGACCTCTGAATAGCTGATTTATCATAAAAAGAATTCTATAACTTCATATAGTTTGAAAACTTTTTAGGACCCTTTGACCAGAAATAAGTTCAAAAGGTCAGATATGGACATATATATGGCTTTTGAAGCATCAGAGGGAGTCTATGAGTATATATAGAAAGCCCAAGATCGAGGACTCTTTGGTGAGAAATATGTTCAGGAGGTCAAAAGGGGACCTCTGAATAGCTGATTTATCATCAAAAGAATTCTATAACTTTATACAGTTTGAAAATTTTTGAGGACACTTTGACCACAAATAAGTTCAAAAGGTCAGATATGGACATCTATATGGCTTTTGAAGCATCAGAAGGAGTCTATGAGTATATATAGAAAGCCCAAGATCGAGGACTCTTTGGCCAGAAATATGTTCAGGAGGTCAAAAGGGGATCTCTGAATAGCTGATTTATCGTCAAAAGAATTCTATAACTTTATATAGTTTGAAACATTTTGAGGACCCTTTGACCAGAAATAAGTTCAAAAGGTCAGATATGGACATCAATATGGCTTATGAAGCATCAGAAGGAGTATGTATAGAAAGCCCAAGTTTCGAATAATCCTTGGCCAGGAAAAAAAATCAGTATGTCAAATATGGTCTTTTGTCAGGAGGATATAACATCCGAAGATATCATTCTGAATGTATTGTATTAATCTTTTAGGACTCTTTGGCCAGAAATATGCTCAGTAGGTCAAAAGGGGACCTCTGAATAGCTGATTTATCATAAAAAGAATTCTATAACTTCATATAGTTTGAAAACTTTTTAGGACCCTTTGACCAGAAATAAGTTCAAAAGGTCAGATATGGACATATATATGGCTTTTGAAGCATCAGAGGGTGCATCATTTTGAAGCATCTATGAGTATATATAGAAAGCCCAAGATCGAGGACTCTTTGACGAGAAATATGTTCAGGAGGTCAAAGGGGACCTCTGAATAGCTGATTTATTATCAAAAGAATTCTATAACTTTACATACTTTGAAAAATTTTGAGGACACTTTGACCACAAATAAGTTCAAAAGGTCAGATATAGACATCTATATGGCCTGTGAAGCATCAGAAGGAGTCTATGAGGAGTCTATGAGGAGTCTATAGTTTATAGAAAGCCTATTATCGAGGACTTTTTGGCCAGAAATAGGTTCAGGAGGTCAAAAGGGGACCTCTGAATAGCTTATTTATCATCATAAGAATTCTATAACTTTATATAGTTTGAAAAATTTTGAGGACAATTTGACCATTAATAAGTTCAAAAGTTCAGATATGGACATCTATGTGGATTTTGAAGCATCAGAGGGAGTCTATGAGTATATATAGAAAGGCCAAGATCGAGGACTTTTTGGCCAGAAAAATGTTCAGGAGGTCAAAAGGGGCCCCAGGAAATACTGATTTATCATCAAAAGGAGTCTATAACTTTATATAGTTTGAAATTTTTTGAGGACACTTTGACCACAAATAAATTCAAAAGGTCAGATATGGACATCTATACGGCTTATGAAGCATCAGAATGAGTATGTATAGAGAGGCCAAGTATCGAATATGGTCAAATATGGTCTTTTGTCAGGAGAATATAACATCCGAAGATATCAGTCTGAATCTATTGTATTAATCTTTTAGGACTCTTTGGACAGAAAAATGTTCAGTAGGTCAAAAGGGGACCTCTGAATAGCTGAATTATCATCAGAAAGAGTCTATAACTTTATATATTTTAAAAACTTTTTAGGACACTTTGACCACAAATAAGTTCAAAAGGTAAGATATGGACATCTATATGGCTTTTGAAGCATCAGAAGGAGTCTATGAGTATGTATAGAAAGCCCAAGATCGAGGATTCTTTGGCCAGAAATATGTTCAGGAGGTCAAAATGGGACCTCTGAATGGCTGATTTATCATAAAAAGAATTCTATAACTTTATATAGTTTGAAATCTTTTGTGGACCCTTTGACCACAAATAAGTTCAAGAGGTTAAATATGGACATCTGTATGAATTTTGAAGCATCAGAGGGAGTCTATGAGTATTATAGAAAGCCCAAGATCGAGGACTCTTTTGCCAGAAATATGTTCAGGAGGTCAAAAGGGGCACCATGAAATAGTGATTTATCATCAAAAGGAGTCTATAACTTTATATAGTTTGAAACATTTTGAGGACCCTTTGACCAGAAATAAGTTCAAAAGATCAGATATGGACATCAATATGGCTTTTGAAGCATCAGAGGGAGTCTATGAGTATATATAGAAAGCCCAAGATTGAGGAGTCTTTGGTGAGAAATATGTTCAGGAGGTCAAAAGGGGACCTCTGAATAGCTGATTTATCATCAAAAGAATTCTATAACTTTATACAGTTTGAAAATTTTTGAGGACACTTTGACCACAAATAAGTTCAAAAGGTCAGATATGGACATCTATATGGCTTTTGAAGCATCAGAAGGAGTATGTATAGAAAGCCCAAGTTTCGAATAATCCTTGGCCAGGAAAAAAATCAGTATGTCAAATATGGTCTTTTGTCAGGAGGATATAACATCCGAAGATATCATTCTGAATGTATTGTATTAATCTTTTAGGACTCTTTGGCCAGAAATATCAGTAGCACCTCAATGCAGTACACAAGATCCGAGGGGAGGAGTCGGATCTTATATAAGGGGTGGAGATTGGTAGGTTTAGGGGTGGAGATGGGTAGGTTTAGGGGTGGGTTTAGGGATCAGGGGGTGGAGACGGGTAGGTTTAGGTATATGTAAGGTGGGAGGAGTTGGATTTTATCCAACTCCTCCCCCTGGATTTTATGCTCTGCATTGAGGACCATCTCAGAAATATGCTCAGGAGGTCAAAAGGGGACCTCCGAATAGCTGATTTATCATAAAAAGAATTCTATAACTTCATATAGTTTGAAAACTTTTTAGGACCCTTTGACCAGAAATAAGTTCAAAAGGTCAGATATGGACATATATATGGCTTTTGAAGCATCAGAGGGAGTCTATGAGTATATATAGAAAGCCCAAGATCGAGGACTCTTTGGTGAGAAATATGTTCAGGAGGTCAAAAGGGGACCTCTGAATAGCTGATTTATCATCAAAAGAATTCTATAACTTTATACAGTTTGAAAATTTTTGAGGACACTTTGACCACAAATAAGTTCAAAAGGTCAGATATGGACATCTATTCTTGCATTGCATTGAACACCAGAACTAAATCATTCCCATTTTCTTCAAAGAAATAAGGTGCAATGATGTTGTATTGCATTGCACAAACGTTAACATATGTTATGCAACAGTATATTGCTTTGCACAAACAATCTAACACTGTGCACTAAAGAATAACATTTATGCATTTATGCATTGCATTGCACACCAGAACTAACTCCTTCAAATGTTAAAGATTAAATATTAAAGAGATAACATTTTGCACGATCTAACGTTGTGCTTTGAAGAATAACATATAGGCTAAATATGCATGCACTGTATTGCATTGCACACCCGAACTAACTCTGTCCCATGTTCATTAAAGAGATAACATATGTTATGCAACATTTCATTGTTTTGCACAAACGATCTAACGTTGTGCATTGAAGAGTAACATAGGCTATTCACTTTTTGCTTTGCATTGCATTGCAAACAAGAACTAGCTCCTTCCCATGTTCATTAAAGGGATAACATGTTGCATTGCATTGCACAAACGATCTAACGCTGTGCACTGAAGAATAACATAGGCTATGTACTGCATTGCATTGCACTCCAGAACTAACTACTTCCCATGTTTATTAAAGAGATAACATTTTGCATTGCATTGCACAAACGATCTAACGTTGTGCATTGAAGAATGACATAGTTGACACAGCTAAATGCATGGATTGTGTTGCATGTACAGCCGAACTAACTCCTTCCCATCTTCATTAAAAAGATAACATATGTTATGCAACATTGCTTTGCACAAACGATTTAACGCTGTGCACTGAATAACATTTATGCACTTTTTGCATTGCATTGCATTGCACACCAGAACTAACACCTTCAAATGCTTATTAAAGAGATAACATTTTGCATTGTGCATTGCATAACGTTGTGCATTGAAGAATAACATATAGGCTATATGCATGCATTGTATTGCATTGCACACCCGAACTAACTCCTTCCCATGTTCATTAAAGAGATAACATATGTTATGCACAAACGATCTAACGTTTTGCATTGAAGAAAAACATTGGCTATTTACTTTTTGCATTGCATTGCACACCATAACTAACTTTTCTAACATTTGAAGGAGTTAGTTCTGGTGTGCAATGCAATGCAATACAAAAAGTGCATAAATATTATTATTCAGTGCACAACATTAGATCGTTTCTGCAATGCAATGCAATGCAACATGTTATCTCTTTAGTGAACATGGGAAAGAGTTAGTTCTGGTGTGCAATTTAATGCAATGCAAAAAGTGCATGGTTTATGTTTCTCTTCAATGCACAACGTTAGATCGTTTGCTCAATGCAATGCAAAATGTTATCTATTCAATGAACATTTGAAGGAGTTAGTTCTAATGTGCAATGCAATTCAAAAAGTGCATGGCCTATGTTATCTCTTTAATAAACATTTGAAGGATTAATATCTGGTGTGCAATGCAATGCAATGCCAAAAGTGCATACCCTAAATGTTATTCTTCAGTGCTCAACGTTAGATCGTCTCTGCTATGCAATTCAATGCAATGCAACATGTTATCTCTTTACTGAACATGGGAAGGAGTTAGTTCTGGTGTGTAATGCAATACAATGCATGCATTTAACCTTTATGTTATTCTTCAATGCACAACCTTGATCGTTGAGACAAACGATCGTTTTGTGCAATGCAATGCAAAATGTTATCTCTTTATGAACATGGGAAGAGGTTATTTCTGCTGTGCAATGCAATGCAAAAAGTGCATAAATGTTATTATTCAGTGCACATCGTTAGATCGTTTGTGCAAAGCAATGCAATGTTGCATAACATATGGTATCTCTTTACAGAACATGGGAAGGAGTTAGTTCAGGTGTGCAATGCAATACAATGCATGCATTTAGCCTGTATGTTATTCTTCAATGCACAACGTTAGTTCGTTTGTGCAATGTATTGCAACATATTATCTCTTTATTGAACATGGGAAGGAGTTTGATCTGGTGTGCAATGCAATGCAATGCAAAAAGTGCATCGCCTATGTTACGCTTCATTGCACAACGTTAGATCGTTTGTACAATGCAATGCAACAACAGATGTTATCTCTTTAATGAACATGGGAAAGAGTTAGTTTTGGTGTGCAATGCATGGATAGAAGTGCATATGTTTTTCTTCAATGATGCACAACGATAGATCGTTTTTGCAATGCAACAAAATAGGTTATCTCTTTAATGAACATGAATTAGTTGTAGTGTGCAATGCAGTGCAATCCAAGAAGTGCATAGCCTATATGTTATTGTTAAGTGGACAACGTTAGATCGTCTGTGCAATGCAATGCAAAAACATAAATGTTATCTCTTTAATGAACATGGGAAGGAGTTAGTTCTGGTGTGCAATGCGAAAAGTGCATTATCTACCATGCATTCTCTCGTTGTCCAACAAAATGAGTTAATTGTGTCCATTGTAAAGCAAAAGCCAGTGCAATGATTTTCCTTTACTGCACATTAATTAATCTACTTATACATTCAGTCAACTGATGTTAACTTTCGACTCTTGATTACTCTTCAATACACAACGTTAGAATTGTTTTTGCAATGCAATGCAAAATGTTATCTCTTTAATAAACATTTGAAGGAGTTAGTTCTGGTATGCAATGCAATGCAGAAAGTGCAGGGCCTGTGTTACTCTTCAATGCACAACGTTAGATCGTTTCTGCAAGGCAATGCAAAAAGGTCAAAGCCAATATGTTTTTCTTCAATGCAAAACGTTATGCAAAACGTTTGTGCAATGTAATGCAAAATGATATTTCGTTTTATAAACATTTGAAGGAGTTAGTGCTAGTGTGCAATGTAATGCAGTGCAAAAAGTGCATACCTTAAATGTTAATCTTCATTGCACAACGTTAGATCGTTTGTGCAATGCAATGCAACTTGTTATCCCTTTAATGAGCATGTGAAGGAGTTAGTTCGGGTGTGCAATGCAATGCAAAACGTACATAAATGTTATTCTTCAATGCACAACGTTAGATCGTTTCTGAATGCAATGCAACGCAATGCAACATGTGTTGTCTCTTTAATGAACATGGGAAGGAGTTAGTTCTGGTGTTGCAATGCAATACAATGCATGCATTTTGCCTCTATGTTATTCTTCAATGCACAACATTGATCGTTGAGACAAACGATCGTTTGTGCAATGCAATGCAACATATTATCTCTTTAATGAACATGGGAAGGAATTAGTTCTGCTGTGCAATGCGATGTGCAAATCGTTAGATCGTTTGTGCAAAGCAATGCAATGTTGCATAACATGTTATCTATTTAATGAACATGTGAAGGAGTTAGTTCGGGTGTGCAATGCAATACAATGCATGCATTTAGCCTGTATGTTATTCTTCAATGCACAACGTTAGATCGTTTGTGCAATGCAATGCAACATATTATCTCTTTAATGAACATGGGAGGAATTAGTTCTTTTGTGCAATCCAATGCAAAGCAAAAAGTGCATAGCCTATATGTTATTCTTCAATGCACAACGTTAGATCGTTTTCTACAATGCAATGCAATTCAATGCAATGCAACATGTAATCTCTTTACTGAACATGGGAAGGAGTTAGTTTCAGTGTGCAATGCAATGCAAAACGTGCATAGCCTATGTTACTCTTCAATTCACAACGTTAGATCGTTTGTGCAATGCAATGCAAAATGTTATCTCTTTAATGAACATTTGAAGGAGTTAGTTCTGGTGTGCAATGCAATGCAAAAAGTGCATGGCCTATGTTACTCTTCAATGCACAACGTTAGATCGTTTGTGTAATGTAATGCAATATGATATTTCCTTAATAAACATTTGAAGGAGTTAGTTCTAGTGTGTAATGTAATGCAGTGCAAAAAGTGCATAACCTAAATGTTATTCTTCATTGCACAACGTTAGATCATTTGTGCAATGCAATGCAACTTGTTATCCCTTTAATGAACATGTGAAGGAGTTAGTTCGGGTGTGCAATGCAAAAAGTGCATACCCTAAATGTTATTCTCCAGTGCACAACGTTAGATCGTTTCTACAATGCAATGCAATTCGATGCAATGCAACATGTTATCCCTTTAATGAACATGTGAAGGAGTTAGTTCGGGTGTGCAATGCAAAAAGTGCATACCCTAAATGTTATTCTCCAGTGCACAACGTTAGATCGTTTCTACAATGCAATGCAATTCGATGCAATGCAACATGTTATCTCTTTACTGAACATGGGAAGGAGTTAGTTTCAGTGTGCAATGCAATGCAAAAAGTGCATATCTATATGTTCCGGTATTCTACCGTGCATTCTATCGTTGTCCAAAGGAATGAGTTAAATGTGTCCATTGTAAAGCAAAAGCCAGTGCAATGATTTTCCTTTACTGCACATTAATTAATCTACTTATACATTCAGTCAACTGATGTTAACTTTCTATACATACTCTTCGACTCCTGATCAGCCAATACAGAAGTCCATATTTGAAAGTACCAAAGTAACATATTTCTGGCCAAAGAGTCATCGATTTCTATACCATACATTATTGACTCCTGATGCTTCATAAGCCATGGATATCCATATGGATATCTATATGGCTTATGGCTTACCTTTTAAACTAATTTCTGGTCAAAGTGTCCTCAAAATTTTTCAAACTATATAAAGTTATAGTCTCCTTCTGATAATAAATCATTGACAAAAGAGTTCTCAAAATGATGTTGTCTACCATAAACGAATATAGACTCCTTCTGATAAATCAGCCATACAGAAGTCCATATTTGACCTTCTGGCCAGAGACCTTGAACATTTACCTTACTATACATATTTCTCAAACTATACAGACTTCTCATGATGTTATATCAGCCACACTGTAGACTGTATTTTTGGCTAAAGAATCCTCAAAATGATTTTTACTATTATGAACGTATCAACTCCTTCTGATGTTAAATCAGCCTTACAGAAGTCCATAAGAAGACCTCCTGAAAATATTTCTGGCCAAAGAGTCGATCTTGGGCTTTCTATAAATAGTCATAGAATACTTTTGAAACTTCATAAACAATATAGGTCCATAGCTGACCTATTGAACTTATTTCTGGTCAAAGTGTCCTCAAAAATTTTCAAACTATATAAAGTTATAGAATCCTTTTGATGATAAATCAGCTATTCAGAGGTTTTGACCTCCTGAACATATTTCTGGCCAAAGAGTCCTCGACCTTGGGCTTTCTATACATACTCATAGACTCCTTCTGATGCTTCATAAGCCATATAGATGTCCATATCTGACCTTTTGAACTTATTTGTGGTCAAAATGTCCTCCAAATTTTTCAAACTATGTAAAGTTATAGAATTCTTTTGATGATAAATCAGCTATTCAGAGGTCCCTTGTTGAGCTACGGAACATATTTCTGGCCAAAGAGTCCTAAAAGATTAATACTGATATCTTCAGACTGATATCTTCGGATTCTATATCCTCTTGACGAAAGTCCATATTTGACATACTGAATTTTTTTTCTGGCCAAGGAGTATTCGAAACTTGGGCTTTCTATACATACTACTTCTGATGCTTCAAAAGCCATAGATGTCTATATCTGACGTTTTGAACTTATTTGTGGTCAAAGTTTCCTCAACATTTTTCAAACTAAATAAAGTTATAGACTCCTTTTGATGGATGATAAATCAGCTATTCATGGGTCCCCTTTTGACCTCCTGAACATATTTCTGGCCAAAGAGTCCTCGATCTTGTGGTTTCTATATATACTCATAGACTCCCTCTTATGCTTCAAAAGCCATATAGATGTCCATATCTGACCTTTTGAACTATTTTGTGGTCAAAGTGTCCTCAAAATTTTTGAAAGTATATAAAGTTATAGAATCATTTTGATGATAAATCAGCTATTCAGAGGTTTTGACCTCCATAACAAATTTCTGGCCAAAGAGTCCTCGATCTTGGACTTTCTATACATACTCATAGATTTCTTCTAATGCTTAGATGTCCATATCTGACCTCCTTTTGAACTTATTTGTGGTCAAAGTGTCTTCAAAATTTTTCAAATTTATAAAGTTATAGAATCCTTTTGATGATAAATCAGCTATTCAGAGGTTTTGACCTGCTGAACATATTTCTGGCCAAAGAGTCCTCGATCTTGGGCTTTCTATACATACTCATAGACTCCTTCCGAAGCATCATAAGCCATATAGATGTCCATCTCTGACCTTTTGAACTCATTTGTGATCAAAGTGTCCTCAAAACTTTTCAAACTACATAAAGTTATAGAATTCTTTTGATGATAAATCATTTATTCAGAGGTCCTCTTTTGACCTCCTGAACATATTTCTGGCCAAAGAGTCGTCGACCTTGGGCTTTCTATACATACTCATAGACTCCTTCTGTTGCTTCATAAGCCATATAGATGTCCATCTCTGACCTTTTGAACTCATTTGTGGTCAAAGTGTCCTCAATATTTTTCAAACTATATAAAGTTATAGAATCATTTTGATGATAAATCAGCTATTCAGAGGTTTTGACCTCCATAACAAATTTCTGGCCAAAGAGTCCTCGATCTTGGACTTTCTATACATACTCATAGATTGTTTCTAATGCTTAAATGTCCATATCTGACCTTTTGAACTTATTTGTGGTCAAAGTGTCTGTAAAAATTTTTCAAACTTTATAAAGTTATAGAATCCTTTTGATGATAAATCAGCTATTCAGAGGTTTTGACCTGCTGAACATATTTCTGGCCAAAGAGTCCTCGATCTTGGGCTTTCTATACATACTCATAGACTCCTTCCGATGCATCATAAGCCATATAGATGTCCATCTCTGACCTTTTGAACTCATTTGTGGTCAAAGTGTCCTCAAAATTTTTCAAACTACATAAAGTTATAGAATTCTTTTGATGATAAATCATTTATTCAGAGGTCCTCTTTTGACCTCCTGAACATATTTCTGGCCAAAGAGTCCTCGACCTTGGGCTTTCTATACATACTCATAGACTCTTCCTGATGCTTCATAAGCCATATAGATGTCCATATCTGACCTTTTGAACTTATTTAAGGTCAAAGTGTCCTCAAAATTTTTCAAACTATATAAAGCAATAGAATTCTTTTGATGATAAATCAGCTATTCAGAGGTCCCCTGTTGACCTACGGAACATATTTCTGGCCAAAGAGTCCTAAAAGATTAATACTCATATCTTCAGACTGATATCTTAGGATTCTATATCCTCCTGACAAAAGTCCATATTTGACATACTGAATTTTTTTCTGGCCAAGGAGTATTCGAAACTTGGGCTTTCTATACATACTACTTCTGATGCTTCAAAAGCCATATAGATGTCCATATCTGACGTTTTGAACTTATTTGTGGTCAAAGTGTCCTCAAAATTTTTCAAACTATATAAAGTTATAGAATTCTTTTGATGATAAATCAGCTATTCAGAGGTCCCCTTTTGACCTCCTGAACATATTTCTGGCCAAAGAGTCCTCGATCATGGGCTTTCTATACATACTCATAGACTCCTTCTGATGCTTCATAAGCCATATAGATGTCCATATCTGACCTTTTTAACTTATTTGTGGTCAAAGTGTCCTCAAAATTTTTCAAACTATATAAAGTTATAGAATGCTTTTTATGATAAATCAGCTATTCAGAGGTTTTGACCTCCTGAACATATTTCTGGCCAAAGAGTCCTCGACCTTGGGCTTTCTATACATACTCATAGACTCCTTCTGATTCTTCATAAGCCATATAGATGTCCATATCTGACCTTTTGAACTTATTTGTGGTCAAAGTGTCCTCAAATTTTTTCAAAATATAAAATTATAGAATTCTTTTGATGATAAATCAGCTATTCTGAGGTCCCCTGTTGACCTACGGAACATATTTCTGGCCAAAGAGTCCTAAAAGATTAATACTGATATCTTCAGACTGATATCTTAGGATTCTATATCCTCCTGACAAAAGTCCATATTTGACATACTGAATTTTTTTCTAGCCAAGGAGTATTCGATACTTGGGCTTTCTATACATACTACTTCTGATGCTTCATAAGACATATAGATGTCCATATCTGACGTTTTGAACTTATTTGTGGTCAAAGTGTCCTCAAAATTTTTCAAACTATATAAAGTTATAGAATTCTTTTGATGATAAATCAGCTATTCAGAGGTCCCCTTTTGACCTCCTGAACATATTTCTGGCCAAAGAGTCCTCGATCATTGGCTTTCTATACATACTCATAGACTCCTTCTGATGCTTCATAAGCCATATAGATGTCCATATCTGACCTTTTGAACTTATTTGTGGTCAAAGTGTCCTCAAAATTTTTCAAACTATATAAAGTTATAGAATGCTTTTTATGATAAATCAGCTATTCAGAGGTTTTGACCTCCTGAACATATTTCTGGCCAAAGAGTCCTCGATCTTGGGCTTTCTATACATACTCATAGATTCCTTCTGATGCTTCATAAGCCATATAGATGTCCATATCTGACCTTTTGAACTTATTTGTGGTCAAAGTGTCCTCAAAATTTTTCAAACTATATAAAGTTATAGAATGCTTTTTATGATAAATCAGCTATTCAGAGGTTTTGACCTCCTGAACATATTTCTGGCCAAAGAGTCCTCGACCTTGGGCTTTCTATACATACTCATAGATTCCTTCTGATGCTTCATAAGCCACATAGATGTCCATATCTGACGTTTTGAACTTATTTGTGGTCAAAGTGTCCTCAAAATTTTTCAAACTATATAAAGTTATAGAATTCTTTTGATGATAAATCAGCTATTCAGAGGTCCCCTTTTGACCTCCTGAACATATTTCTGGCCAAAGAGTCCTCGATCATGGGCTTTCTATACATACTCATAGACTCCTTCCGATGCATCATAAGCCATATAGATGTCCATCTCTGACCTTTTGAACTCATTTGTGGTCAAAGTGTCCTCAAAATTTTTCAAACTACATAAAGTTATAGAATTCTTTTGATGATAAATCATTTATTCAGAGGTCCTCTTTTGACCTCCTGAACATATTTCTGGCCAAAGAGTCCTCGACCTTGGGCTTTCTATACATACTCATAGACTCCTTCTGTTGCTTCATAAGCCATATAGATGTCCATATCTGACCTTTTGAACTTATTTGTGGTCAAAGTGTCCTCAAAATTTTTCAAACTATATAAAGTTATAGAATCATTTTGATGATAAATCAGTTATTCAGAGGTTTTGACCTCCATAAAAAAATTCTGGCCAAAGAGTCCTCGATCTTGGACTTTCTATACATACTCATAGATTTCTTCTAATGCTTAAATGTCCATATCTGACCTTTTGAACTTATTTGTGGTCAAAGTGTCTTCAAAATTTTTCAAACTTTATAAAGTTATAGAATCCTTTTGATGATAAATCAGCTATTCAGAGGTTTTGACCTGCTGAACATATTTCTGGCCAAAGAGTCATCGACCTTGGGCTTTCTATACATACTCATAGATTCCTTCTGATGCTTCATAAGCCATATAGATGTCCATATCTGACGTTTTGAACTTATTTGTGGTCAAAGTGTCCTCAAAATTTTTCAAACTATATAAAGTTATAGAATTCTTTTGATGATAAATCAGCTATTCAGAGGTCCCCTTTTGACCTCCTGAACATATTTCTGGCCAAAGAGTCCTCGATCATGGGCTTTCTATACATACTCATAGACTACTTCTGATGCATCATAAGCCATATAGATGTCCATATCTGACCTTTTGAACTTATTTGTGGTCAAAGTGTCCTCAAAATTTTTCAAACTATATAAAGTTATAGAATCATTTTGATGATAAATCAGCTATTCAGGGGTTTTGACCTCCATAAAAAAATTCTGGCCAAAGAGTCCTCGATCTTGGACTTTCTATACATACTCATAGATTTCTTCTAATGCTTAAATGTCCATATCTGACCTTTTGAACTTATTTGTGGTCAAAGTGTCTTCAAAATTTTTCAAACTTTATAAAGTTATAGAATCCTTTTGATGATAAATCAGCTATTCAGAGGTTTTGACCTGCTGAGCATATTTCTGGCCAAAGAGTCCTCGATCTTGGGCTTTCTATACATACTCATAGACTCCTTCCGATGCATCATAAGCCATATAGATGTCCATCTCTGACCTTTTGAACTCATTTGTGGTCAAAGTGTCCTCAAAATTTTTCAAACTACATAAAGTTATAGAATTCTTTTGATGATAAATCATTTATTCAGAGGTCCTCTTTTGACCTTCTGAACATATTTATGTCCAAAGAGTCCTTGACCTTGGGCTTTCTATACATACTCATAGACTCCTTCTGATGCTTCATAAGCCATATAGATGTCCATATCTGACCTTTTGAACTTATTTGTGGTCAAAGTGTCCTCAAAATTTTTCAAACTATATAAAGTTACAGAATGCTTTTTATGCTAAATCAGCTATTCAGAGGTTTTGACCTCCTGAACATATTTCTGGCCAAAGAGTCCTAAAAGATTAATACTGATATCTTCAGACTGATATCTTAGGATTCTATATCCTCCTGACAAAAGTCCATATTTGACATACTGAATTTTTTTCTGGCCAAGGAGTATTCGAAACTTGGGCCTTCTATACATACTACTTCTGATGCTTCATAAGACATATAGATGTCCATATCTGACGTTTTGAACTTATTTGTGGTCAAAGTGTCCTCAAAATTTTTCAAACTATATAAAGTTATAGAATTCTTTTGATGATAAATCAGCTATTCAGAGGTTTTGACCTCCTGAACATATTTCTGGCCAAAGAGTCCTCGACCTTGGGCTTTCTATACATACTCATAGACTCCTTCTGATGCTTCATAAGCCATATAGATGTCCATATCTGACCTTTTGAACTTATTTAAGGTCAAAGTGTCCTCAAAATTTTTCAAACTATATAAAGTTATAGAATTCTTTTGATGATAAATCAGCTATTCAGAGGTCCCCTTTTGACCTCCTGAACATATTTCTGGCCAAAGAGTCCTCGATCATGGGCTTTCTATACATACTCATAGACTCCTTCTGATGCTTCATAAGCCATATAGATGTCCATATCTGACCTTTTGAACTTATTTGTGGTCAAAGTGTCCTCAAAATTTTTCAAACTATATAAAGTTATAGAATGCTTTTTATGATAAATCAGCTATTCAGAGGTTTTGACCTCCTGAACATATTTCTGGCCAAAGAGTCCTCGACCTTGGGCTTTCTATATATACTCATAGACTCCTTCTGATTCTTCATAAGCCATATAGATGTCCATATCTGACCTTTTGAACTTATTTGTGGTCAAAGTGTCCTCAAAATTTTTCAAAATATAAAATTATAGAATTCTTTTGATGATAAATCAGCTATTCTGAGGTCCCCTGTTGACCTACGGAACATATTGCTGGCCAAAGAGTCCTAAAAGATTAATACTGATATCTTCAGACTGATATCTTAGGATTCTATATCCTCCTGACAAAAGTCCATATTTGACATACTGAATTTTTTTCTGGCCAAGGAGTATTCGAAACTTGGGCCTTCTATACATACTACTTCTGATGCTTCATAAGACATATAGATGTCCATATCTGACGTTTTGAACTTATTTGTGGTCAAAGTGTCCTCAAAATTTTTCAAACTATATAAAGTTATAGAATTCTTTTGATGATAAATCAGCTATTCAGAGGTTTTGACCTCCTGAACATATTTCTGGCCAAAGAGTCCTCGACCTTGGGCTTTCTATACATACTCATAGACTCCTTCTGATGCTTCATAAGCCATATAGATGTCCATATCTGACCTTTTGAACTTATTTAAGGTCAAAGTGTCCTCAAAATTTTTCAAACTATATAAAGTTATAGAATTCTTTTGATGATAAATCAGCTATTCAGAGGTCCCCTTTTGACCTCCTGAACATATTTCTGGCCAAAGAGTCCTCGATCATGGGCTTTCTATACATACTCATAGACTCCTTCTGATGCTTCATAAGCCATATAGATGTCCATATCTGACCTTTTGAACTTATTTGTGGTCAAAGTGTCCTCAAAATTTTTCAAACTATATAAAGTTATAGAATGCTTTTTATGATAAATCAGCTATTCAGAGGTTTTGACCTCCTGAACATATTTCTGGCCAAAGAGTCCTCGACCTTGGGCTTTCTATATATACTCATAGACTCCTTCTGATTCTTCATAAGCCATATAGATGTCCATATCTGACCTTTTGAACTTATTTGTGGTCAAAGTGTCCTCAAAATTTTTCAAAATATAAAATTATAGAATTCTTTTGATGATAAATCAGCTATTCTGAGGTCCCCTGTTGACCTACGGAACATATTGCTGGCCAAAGAGTCCTAAAAGATTAATACTGATATCTTCAGACTGATATCTTAGGATTCTATATCCTCCTGACAAAAGTCCATATTTGACATACTGAATTTTTTTCTAGCCAAGGAGTATTCGATACTTGGGCTTTCTATACATACTACTTCTGATGCTTCATAAGACATATAGATGTCCATATCTGACGTTTTGAACTTATTTGTGGTCAAAGTGTCCTCAAAATTTTTAAAAACTATATAAAGTTATAGAATTCTTTTGATGATAAATCAGCTATTCAGAGGTCCCTTTTGACCTCCTGAACATATTTCTGGCCAAAGAGTCCTCGATCATTGGCTT
Organism: Scardinius erythrophthalmus; assembly: GCF_964197995.2. Taxonomy (NCBI): domain Eukaryota; kingdom Metazoa; phylum Chordata; class Actinopteri; order Cypriniformes; family Leuciscidae; genus Scardinius; species Scardinius erythrophthalmus. Next base: position 31,223,263 of record NC_138236.1, read on the forward strand.
TCTATACATACTCATAGACTCCTTCTGATGCTTCATAAGCCATATAGATGTCCATATCTGACCTTTTGAACTTATTTGTGGTCAAAGTGTCCTCGAAATTTTTCAAACTATATAAAGTTATAGAATGCTTTTTATGATAAATCAGCTATTCAGAGGTTTTGACCTCCTGAACATATTTCTGGCCAAAGAGTCCTCGATCTTGGGCTTTCTATACATACTCATAGATTCCTTCTGATACTTCATAAGCCATATAGATGTCCATATCTGACCTTTTGAACTTATTTGTGGTCAAAGTGTCCTCAAAATTTTTCAAACTATATAAAGTTATAGAATGCTTTTTATGATAAATCAGCTATTCAGAGGTTTTGACCTCCTGAACATATTTCTGGCCAAAGAGTCCTCGACCTTGGGCTTTCTATACATACTCATAGATTCCTTCTGATGCTTCATAAGCCATATAGATGTCCATATCTGACGTTTTGAACTTATTTGTGGTCAAAGTGTCCTCAAAATTTTTCAAACTATATAAAGTTATAGAATTCTTTTGATGATAAATCAGCTATTCAGAGGTCCCCTTTTGACCTCCTGAACATATTTCTGGCCAAAGAGTCCTCGATCATGGGCTTTCTATACATACTCATAGACTCCTTCCGATGCATCATAAGCCATATAGATGTCCATCTCTGACCTTTTGAACTCATTTGTGGTCAAAGTGTCCTCAAAATTTTTCAAACTATATAAAGTTATAGAATTCTTTTGATGATAAATAAGCTATTCAGAGGTTTTGTCCTCCTGAACATATTTCTTGCCAAAGAGTCCTCGATCTTGGGCTTTCTATACATACTCATAGATTCCTTCTGATGCTTCATAAGCCATATAGATGTCCATATCTGACCTTTTGAACTTATTTGTGGTCAAAGTGTCCTCAAAATTTTTCAAACTATAAAAAGTTATAGAATCCTTTTGATGATAAATAAGCTATTCAGAGGTTTTGTCCTCCTGAACATATTTCTTGCCAAAGAGTCCTCGATCTTGGGCTTTCTATACATACTCATAGATTCCTTCTGATGCTTCATAAGCCATATAGATGTTCATATTTGACCTTTTGAACTTATTTGTGGTCAAAGTGTCCTCAAAATTTTTCAAACTATATAAAGTTATAGAATGCTTTTTATGATAAATCAGCTATTCAGAGGTTTTGACCTCCTGAACATATTTCTGGCCAAAGAGTCCTCGACCTTGGGCTTGCTATACATACTCATAGACTCCTTCTGATGCTTCATAAGCCATATAGATGTCCATATCTGACCTTTTGAACTTATTTGTGGTCAAAGTGTCCTCAAAATTTTTCAAACTCTATAAAATTATAGAATTCTTTTGATGATAAATCAGCTATTCAGAGGTCCCCTGTTGACCTACGGAACATATTTCTGGCCAAAGAGTCCTAAAAGATTAATACTGATATCTTCAGACTGATATCTTAGGATTCTATATCCTCCTGACAAAAGTCCATATTTGACATACTGAATTTTTTTCTGGCCAAGGAGTATTCGAAACTTGGGCCTTCTATACATACTACTTCTGATGCTTCATAAGACATATAGATGTCCATATCTGACGTTTTGAACTTATTTGTGGTCAAAGTGTCCTCAAAATTTTTCAAACTATATAAAGTTATAGAATTCTTTTGATGATAAATCAGCTATTCAGAGGTCCCCTTTTGACCTCCTGAACATATTTCTGGCCAAAGAGTCCTCGATCATGGGCTTTCTATACATACTCATAGACTCCTTCTGATGCTTCATAAGCCATATAGATGTCAATATCTGACCTTTTGAACTTATTTGTGGTCAAAGTGTCCTCAAAATTTTTCAAACTATATAAAGTTATAGAATCCTTTTGATGATAAATCAGCTATTCAGAGGTTTTGACCTCCTGAACATATTTCTGGCCAAAGAGTCCTCGACCTTGGGCTTTCTATACATACTCATAGACTCCTTCTGATGCTTCATAAGCCATATAGATGTCCATATCTGACCTTTTGAACTTATTTAAGGTCAAAGTGTCCTCAAAATTTTTCAAACTATATAAAGTTATAGAATTCTTTTGATGATAAATCAGCTATTCAGAGGTCCCCTGTTGACCTACGGAACATATTTCTGGCCAAAGAGTCCTAAAAGATTAATACTGATATCTTCAGACTTATATCTTAGGATTCTATATCCTCCTGACAAAAGTCCATATTTGACATACTGAATTTTTTTCTGGCCAAGGAGTATTCGAAACTTGGGCTTTCTATACATACTACTTCTGATGCTTCATAAGCCATATAGATGTCCATATCTGACGTTTTGAACTTATTTGGTCAAAGTGTCCTCAAAATTTTTCAAACTATATAAAGTTATAGAATTCTTTTGATGATAAATCAGCTATTCAGAGGTCCCCTTTTGACCTCCTGAACATATTTCTGGCCAAATAGTCCTCGATCATGGGCTTTCTATACATACTCATAGACTCCTTCTGATGCTTCATAAGCCATATAGATGTCCATATCTGACCTTTTGAACTTATTTGTGGTCAAAGTGTCCTCAAAATTTTTCAAACTATATAAAGTTATAGAATCCTTTTGATGATAAATAAGCTATTCAGAGGTTTTGTCCTCCTGAACATATTTCTTGCCAAAGAGTCCTCGATCTTGGGCTTTCTATACATACTCATAGATTCCTTCTGATGCTTCATAAGCCATATAGATGTTCATATCTGACCTTTTGAACTTATTTGTGGTCAAAGTGTCCTCAAAATTTTTCAAACTATATAAAGTTATAGAATGCTTTTTCTGATAAATCAGCTATTCAGAGATTTTGACCTCCTGAACATATTTCTGGCCAAAGAGTCCTCGACCTTGGGCTTTCTATACATACTCATAGACTCCTTCTGATGCTTCATAAGCCATATAGATGTCCATATCTGACCTTTTGAACTTATTTGTGGTCAAAGTGTCCTCAAAATTTTTCAAACTATATAAAGTTAATAGAATTCTTTTGATGACAAATCAGCTATTCAGAGGTCCCTTGTTGACCTAAGGAACATATTTCTGGCCAAAGAGTCCTAAAAGATTAATACTGATATCTTCAGACTGATATCTTTGGATTCTATATCCTCCTGACAAAAGTCCATATTTGACATACTGAATTTTTCTCTGGCCAAGGAGTATTCGAAACTTGGGCTTTCTATACATACTACTTCTGATGCTTCATAAGCCATATAGATGTCCATATCTGACGTTTTGAACTTATTTGTGGTCAAAGTGTCCTCAAAATTTTTCAAACTGTATAAAGTTAAGAATTGTTTTGATGATAAATCAGCTATTCAGAGGTCCTCTTTTGACCTCCTGAACATATTTCTGGCCAAAGAGTCCTCGACCTTGGGCTTTCTATACATATTCATAGACTCCTTCTGATGCTTCATAAGCCATATAGATGTCCATATCTAACCTTTTGAGCTTATTTGTGGTAAAAGTATCCTCAAAATTTTTTTCAAACTATATAAAGTTATAGAATTCATTTGATGATAAATCAGCTATTCAGAGGTCATTTGGCCTCCTGAACATATTTCTCGCCAAAGAGTCCACGATCTTGGGCTTTCTATACTCATAGACTCCCTCTGATGCTTTTTTAAAAATTTTCAAACTATATAAAGTTCTAGAAATTTTGAGGACACTTTGACCACAAATAAGATCAAAAGGTTAGATATGGACATCTATATGGCTTATGAAGCATCAGAAGGAGTCTATGAGTATGTATAGAAAGCCCATGATCGAGGACTCTTTGGCCAGAAATATGTTCAGGTGGTCAAAAGGGGACCTCTGAATAGCTGATTTATCATCAGAAGAATTCTATAACTTTATATAGTTTAAAAAATTTTCAGGACCCTTTGACCAGAAAGAAGTTCAAAAGGTCAGATATGGACATCTATATGGATTTTGAAGCATCAGAGGGAGTCTATGAGTATAGAAAGCCCAAGATCGTGGACTCTTTGGCCAGAAATATGTTCAGGAGGTCAAAAGGGGACCTCCGAAAAGCTGATTTATCATAAAAAGAATTCTATAACTTTATATAGTTTGAACAATTTTGAGGACCCTTTGACCAGAAATAAATTCAAAAGGTCAGATATGGACATCTATATGGCTTATGAAGCATCAGAAGGAGTCTATGAGTATGTATAGAAAGCACAAGATCGAGGACTCTTTGGCCAGAAATATGTTCAGGAGGTCAAAGGGGACCTCTGAATAGCTGATTTATCATAAAAAGAATTCTATAACTTTATATAGTTTGAACAATTTTGAGGACCCTTTGACCACAAATAAGTTCAACAGGTCAGATATGGACATCTAATATGGCTTATGATGCATCAGAAGGGGTCTATGAGTATGTATAGAAAGCCCAAGATCGAGGACTCTTTGTCCAGAAATATGTTCAGGAGGTCAAAACCTCTGAATAGCTGATTTATCATCAAAAGGATTATATAACTTTATAAAGTTATAGACTCTTTCTGATGATAAATCAGCTATTCAGAGGTCCCCTTTTGACCTCCTGAACATATTTCTCGTCAAAGAGTCCTCGATCTTGGACTTCCTATACATACTCATAGACTCCTTCTGATGCTTCATAAGCCATATAGATGTCCATATCTGACCTTTTGAACTTATTTGTGGACAAAGGGTCCTCAAAATGTTTTAAACTATATATAGTTTGAAAACTTTTGAGGACCCTTTGACCACAAATAAGTTCAAAAGGTCAGATATGGACATCTATATGGCTTTTGAAGCATCAGAGGGAGTCTATGAGTAAATATAGAAAGCCCAAGATCGAGGACTCTTTTGCGAGAAATATGTTCAGGAGGTCAAATGACCTCTGAATAGCTGATTTATCATCAAAAGAATTCTATAACTTTATATAGTTTGAAAATTTTTGAGGACACTTTGACCACAAATAAGTTCAAAAGGTCAGATATGGGCATCTATATGGCTTATGATGCATCAGAAGGATTCTATGAGTATGTATAGAAAGCGCAAGATCGAGGACTCTTTGGCCAGAAATATGTTCAGGAGGTCAAAACCTCTGAATAGCTGATTCATCATCAAAAGGATTCGACAACTTTATATAGTTTAAAACATTTTGAGGACCCTTTGACCACAAATAAGTTCAAAAGGTCAGATATTGACATATATATGGCTTATGAAGCATCAGAAGGAGTATGTATAGAAAGCCCCATGTTTCGAATACTCCTTGGTCAGAAAAAAATTCAGTATGTCAAATATCGACTTTTGTCAGGAGGATATAACATCCGAAGATATCGGTCTGAATGTATTGTATTAATCTTTTAGAAATCTTTGGCCTGAAATATGTTCAGTAGGTCAAAATGGGACCTCTGAATAGCTGATTTATCATCAGAAAGAGTCTATAACTTTATATAGTTTGAAAACTTTTGAGGACCCTTTGACCACAAATAAGTTCAAATGGTCAGATATGGACATCTATATGGCTTTTGAAGCATCAGAGGGAGTCTATGAGTATGTATAGAAAGCCCAAGATCGAGGACTCTTTGGCTAGAAATATGTTCAGGAGGTCAAAACCTCTGAATAGCTGATTTATCATCAGAAAGAGTCTATAACTTTATATAGTTTGAAAAATTTTGAGCACCCTTTGACCAGAAATAAGTTCAAAAGGTCAGATATGGACATCTATATGGATTTTGAAGCATCAGAGGAAGTCTATGAGTATATATAGAAATCCCAAGATCGAGGACTCTATGGCCAGAAATATGTTCAGTAGGTCAAAAGGGGACCTCTGAATAGCTGATTTATCATCAAAAGAATTCTATAACTTTATATAGTTTGAAATATTTTGAGGACACTTTGACCACAAATAAGTTCAAAAGGTCAGATATGGACATCTATGTGGCTTTTGAAGCATCAGAGGGAGTCTATGAGTATATATAGAAAGCCCAAGATCGAGGACTCTTTGGCCAGAAATATGTTCAGGAGGTCAAAAGGGGCCCCATGAATAGCTGATTTATCTTCAAAAGAATTTTATAACTTTATATAGTTTGAAATATTTTGAGGACACTTTGACCACAAATAAGTTCAAAAGGTCAGATATGGACATCTATATGGCTTATGAAGCATCAGAAGGAGTATGTATAGAAAGCCCAAGTTTCGAATACTCCTTGGCCAGAAAAAAATTCAGTATGTCAAATATGGACTTTTGTCAGGAGGATATAGAATCCGAAGATTTCAGTCTGAAGATATCAGTATTAATCTTTTAGGACTCTTTGGTCAGAAATATGTTCCGTAGGTCAAAAGGGGACCTCTGAATAGTTGATTTATCATCATAAGAATTCTATAACTTTATATAGTTTGAAAAATTTGGAGGACACTTTGAAGATATCAGTTTGAAGATATCAGTGTTAATCTTTTAGGACTCTTTGGCCAGAAATATGTTCAGGAGGTCAAAAGGGGACCTCTGAATAGCTGATTTATCATAAAAAGGAGTCTATATAGTTTGAAAACTTTTGAGGACCCTTTGACCAGAAATAAGTTCAAAAGGTCAGATATGGACATTTATATGGCTTATGAAGCATCAGAAGGAAGTATGTATAGAAAGCCCAAGATCTAGGACTCTCTGGCCAGAAATATCTTCAGGTCAAAAAGGGACCTCTGAATAGCTGATTTATCATAAAAAGAATTCTATATCTTCATATAGTTTCAAAACTTTTGAGGACCCTTTGACCTAAAATAAGTTCAAAAGGTCAGATATGGACATCTATATGGCTTTTGAAGCATCAGAAGGAGTCTATGAGTATATATAGAAAGCCCAAGATCGAGGACTCTTTGGTGAGAAATATGTTCAGAAGGTCAAAAGGGGACCTCTGAATAGCTGATTTATCATCAAAATAATTCTATAACTTTATATAGTTTGAAAAATATTGAGGACACTTTGACCACAAATAAGTTCAAAAGGTCAGATATGGACATCTATATGGCTTATGAAGCATCAGAAGGAGTATGCATAGAAAGCCCAAGTTTCGAATAATCCTTGGCAAGAAAAAAAATCAGTATGTCAAATATGGTCTTTTGTCAGGAGGATATAACATCCGAAGATATCATTCTGAATGTATTGTATTAATCTTTTAGGACTCTTTGGCCAGAAATATGTTAAGGAGGTCAAAATGGGACCTCTGAATAGCTGATTTATCATAGGAAAGAGTCTATAACTTCATATAGTTTAAAAACTTTTAAGGACCCTTTGACCAGAAATAAGTTCAAAAGGTCAGATATGGACATCTATATGGCTTTTGAAGCATCAGAGGGAGTCTATGAGAATATATATTGAAAGCCCAAGATCGAGGACTCTTTGGTGAGAAATATGTTCAGGAGGTCAAAAGGGGACCTCTGAATAGCTGATTTATCATCAAAAGAATTCTATAACTTTATATAGTTTGAAACATTTTGAGGACACTTTGACCAGAAATAAGTTCAAAAGGTCAGATATGGACATCAATATGGCTTTTGAAGCATCAGAGGGAGTCTATGAGTATATATAAAAAGCCCAAGATCGAGGACTCTTTGACGAGAAATATGTTCAGGAGGTCAAAAGGGGACCTCTGAATAGCTGATTTATCATCAAAAGAATTCTATAACTTTACATAGTTTGAAAAATTTTGAGGACCCTTTGACCAGAAATAAGTTCAAAAGGTCAGATATGGACATCAATATGGCTTATGAAGCATCAGAAGGAGTATGCATAGAAAGCCCAAGTTTCGAATAATCCTTGGCCAGAAAAAAAATCAGTATGTCAAATATGGTCTTTTGTCAGGAGGATATAACATCCGAAGATATCATTCTGAATGTATTGTATTAATCTTTTAGGACTCTTTGGCCAGAAATATGCTCAGTAGGTCAAAAGGGGACCTCTGAATAGCTGATTTATCATCAGAAAGAGTCTATAACTTTATATAGTTTAAAAACTTTTTAGGACCCTTTGACCAGAAATAAGTTCAAAATGTCAGATATGGACATCTATATGGCTTTTGAAGCATCAGAAGGAGTCTATGAGTATGTATAGAAAGCCCAATATCGAGGACTCTTTGGCCAGAAATATGTTAAGGAGGTCAAAAGGGGACCTCTGAATAGCTGATTTATCATCAGAAAGAGTCTATAACTTCATATAGTTTGAAAACTTTTGAGGACCCTTTGACCAGAAATAAGTTCAAAAGGTCAGATATGGACATCTATATGGCTTATGAAGCATCAGAAGGAGTCTATGAGTATGTATAGAAAGCCCAAGATCGAGGACTCTTTGGCCAGAAATATGTTCAGGAGGTCAAAAGGGGACCTCTGAATAGCTGATTTATCATAAAAAGGCAGTAGCACCTCAATGCAGTACACAAGATCCGAGGGGAGGAGTCGGATCTTATATAAGGGGTGGAGATTGGTAGGTTTAGGGGTGGAGATGGGTAGGTTTAGGGGTGGGTTTAGGGATCAGGGGGTGGAGACGGGTAGGTTTAGGTATATGTAAGGTGGGAGGAGTTGGATTTTATCCAACTCCTCCCCCTGGATTTTATGCTCTGCATTGAGGACCATCTCTAAAAAGGAGTCTATAACTTCATATAGTTTGAAAACTTTTGAGGACCCTTTGACCAGAAATAAGTTCAAAAGGTCAGATATGGACATTTATATGGCTTATGAAGCATCAGAAGGAAGTATGTATAGAAAGCCCAAGATCTAGGACTCTTTGGCCAGAAATATCTTCAGGAGGTCAAAAAGGGACCTCTGAATAGCTGATTTATCAGAAAAAGAATTTTATATCTTCATATATAGTTTGAAAACTTTTGAGGACCCTTTGACCTAAAATAAGTTCAAAAGGTCAGATATGGACATCTATATGGCTTTTGAAGCATCAGATGGAGTCTATGAGTATAGAAAGCCCAAGATCGAGGACTCTTTGGTGAGAAATATGTTCAGAAGATCAAAAGGGGACCTCTGAATTATCATCAAAGAATTATATAACTTTATATAGTTTGAAAAATATTGAGGACACTTTGACCACAAATAAGTACAAAAGGTCAGATATGGACATCTATATGGCTTATGAAGCATCAGAAGGAGTATGTATAGAAAGCCCAAGTTTCGAATAATCCTTGACCAGAAAAAAAATCAGTATGTCAAATATGGTCTTTTGTCAGGAGGATATAACATCCGAACATATCATTCTGAATGTATTGTATTAATCTTTTAGGACTCTTTGGCCAGAAATATGTTAAGGAGGTCAAAATGGGACCTCTGAATAGCTGATTTATCATAGGAAAGAGTCTATAACTTTATATAGTTTAAAAACTTTATAGGACCCTTTGACCAGAAATGAGTTCAAAAGGTCAGATATGGACATCTATATGGCTTTTGAAGCATCAGAGGGAGTCTATGAGTATATATAGAAAGCCCAAGATCGAGGACTCTTTGGCCAGAAATATGTTCAGGAGGTCAAAAGGGGACCTCTGAATAGCTGATTTACCATTAAAAGAATTCTATAACTTTACATAGTTTGAAAAATTTTGAGGACACTTTGACCACAAATAAGTTCAAAAGGTCAGATATGGACATCTATATGGCTTATGAAGCATCAGAAGGAGTATGCATAGAAAGCCCAAGTTTCGAATAATCCTTAGCCAGAAAAAAAATCAGTATGTCAAATATGGTCTTTTGTCAGGAGGATATAACATCCGAAGATATCATACTGAATGTATTGTATTAATCTTTTAGGACTCTTTGGCCAGAAATATGCTCAGTAGGTCAAAAGGGGACCTCTGAATAGCTGATTTATCATCAGAAAGAGTCTATAACTTTATATAGTTTAAAAACTTTTTAGGACCCTTTGACCAGAAATAAGTTCAAAATGTCAGATATGGACATCTATATGGCTTTTGAAGCATCAGAGGGAGTCTATGAGTATAGAAAGCCCAAGATCGTGGACTCTTTGGCCAGAAATATGTTCAGGAGGTCAAAAGGGGACCTCCGAAAAGCTGATTTATCATAAAAAGAATTCTATAACTTTATATAGTTTGAACAATTTTGAGGACCCTTTGACCAGAAATAAATTCAAAAGGTCAGATATGGACATCTATATGGCTTATGAAGCATCAGAAGGAGTCTATGAGTATGTATAGAAAGCACAAGATCGAGGACTATTTGGCCAGAAATATGTTCAGGAGGTCAAAGGGGACCTCTGAATAGCTGATTTATCATAAAAAGAATTCTATAACTTTATATAGTTTGAACAATTTTGAGGACCCTTTGACCACAAATAAGTTCAACAGGTCAGATATGGACATCTAATATGGCTTATGATGCATCAGAAGGAGTCTATGAGTATGTATAGAAAGCACAAGATCGAGGACTCTTTGGCCAGAAATATGTTCAGGAGGTCAAAGGGGACCTCTGAATAGCTGATTTATCATAAAAAGAATTCTATAACTTTATATAGTTTGAACAATTTTGAGGACCCTTTGACCACAAATAAGTTCAACAGGTCAGATATGGACATCTAATATGGCTTATGATGCATCAGAAGGAGTCTATGAGTATGTATAGAAAGCCCAAGATCGAGGACTCTTTGTCCAGAAATATGTTCAGGAGGTCAAAACCTCTGAATAGCTGATTTATCATCAAAAGGATTATATAACTTTATTAAGTTATAGACTCTTTCTGATGATAAATCAGCTATTCAGAGGTCCCCTTTTGACCTCCTGAACATATTTCTGGCCAAAGAGTCCTCGATCTTGGACTTCCTATACATACTCATAGACTCCTTCTGATGCTTCATAAGCCATATAGATGTCCATATCTGACCTTTTGAACTTATTTGTGGACAAAGGGTCCTCAAAATGTTTTAAACTATATATAGTTTGAAAACTTTTGAGGACCCTTTGACCACAAATAAGTTCAAAAGGTCAGATATGGACATCTATATGGCTTTTGAAGCATCAGAGGGAGTCTATGAGTAAATATAGAAAGCCCAAGATCGAGGACTCTTTTGCGAGAAATATGTTCAGGAGGTCAAATGACCTCTGAATAGCTGATTTATCATCAAAAGAATTCTATAACTTTATATAGTTTGAAAAATTTTGAGGACACTTTGACCACAAATAAGTTCAAAAGGTCAGATATGGGCATCTATATGGCTTATGATGCATCAGAAGGATTCTATGAGTATGTATAGAAAGCCCAAGATCGAGGACTCTTTGGCCAGAAATATGTTCAGGAGGTCAAAACCTCTGAAAAGCTGATTCATCATCAAAAGGATTCGACAACTTTATATAGTTTAAAACATTTTGAGGACCCTTTGACCACAAATAAGTTCAAAAGGTCAGATATTGACATCTATATTGCTTATGAAGCATCAGAAGGAGTATGTATAGAAAGCCCAAGTTTCGAATACTCCTTGGCCAGAAAAAAATTCAGTATGTCAAATATGGACTTTTGTCAGGAGGATATAGAATCCGAAGATTTCTGTCTGAAGATATCAGTATTAATCTTTTAGGACTCTTTGGTCAGAAATATGATCCGTAGGTCAAAAGGGGACCTCTGAATAGTTGATTTATCATCAAAAGAATTCTCTAACTTTATATAGTTTGAAAAATTTGGAGGACACTTTGAAGATATCAGTTTGAAGATATCAGTGTTAATCTTTTAGGACTCTTTGGCCAGAAATATGTTCAGGAGGTCAAAAGGGGACCTCTGAATAGCTGATTTATCATAAAAAGGAGTCTATATAGTTTGAAAACTTTTGAGGACCCTTTGACCAGAAATAAGTTCAAAAGGTCAGATATGGACATTTATATGGCTTATGAAGCATCAGAAGGAAGTATGTATAGAAAGCCCAAGATCTAGGACTCTTTGGCCAGAAATATCTTCAGGAGGTCAAAAAGGGACCTCTGAATAGCTGATTTATCATAAAAAGAATTCTATATCTTCATATAGTTTGAAAACTTTTGAGGACCCTTTGACCTAAAATAAGTTCAAAAGGTCAGATATGGACATCTATATGGCTTTTGAAGCATCAGAAGGAGTCTATGAGTATATATAGAAAGCCCAAGATCGAGGACTCTTTGGTGAGAAATATGTTCAGAAGGTCAAAAGGGGACCTCTGAATAGCTGATTTATCATCAAAAGAATTCTATAACTTTACATAGTTTGAAAAATTTTGAGGACCCTTTGACCAGAAATAAGTTCAAAAGGTCAGATATGGACATCAATATGGCTTATGAAGCATCAGAAGGAGTATGCATAGAAAGCCCAAGTTTCGAATAATCCTTGGCCAGAAAAAAAATCAGTATGTCACATATGGTCTTTTGTCAGGAGGATATAACATCCGAAGATATCATTCTGAATGTATTGTATTAATCTTTTAGGACTCTTTGGCCAGAAATATGCTCAGTAGGTCAAAAGGGGACCTCTGAATAGCTGATTTATCATCAGAAAGAGTCTATAACTTTATATAGTTTAAAAACTTTTTAGGACCCTTTGACCAGAAATAAGTTCAAAAGGTCAGATATGGACATCTATATGGCTTATGAAGCATCAGAAGGAGTCTATGAGTATGTATAGAAAGCACAAGATCGAGGACTCTTTGGCCAGAAATATGTTCAGGAGGTCAAAGGGGACCTCTGAATAGCTGATTTATCATAAAAAGAATTCTATAACTTTATATAGTTTGAAAAATTTTGAGGACCCTTTGACCACAAATAAGTTCAACAGGTCAGATATGGACATCTAATATGGCTTATGATGCATCAGAAGGAGTCTATGAGTATGTATAGAAAGCCCAAGATCGAGGACTCTTTGTCCAGAAATATGTTCAGGAGGTCAAAACCTCTGAATAGCTGATTTATCATCAAAAGGATTATATAACTTTATAAAGTTATAGACTCTTTCTGATGATAAATCAGCTATTCAGAGGTCCCCTTTTGACCTCCTGAACATATTTCTGGCCAAAGAGTCCTCGATCTTGGACTTCCTATACATACTCATAGACTCCTTCTGATGCTTCATAAGCCATATAGATTGTCCATATCTGACCTTTTGAACTTATTTGTGGACAAAGGGTCCTCAAAATGTTTTAAACTATATATAGTTTGAAAACTTTTCAGGACCCTTTGACCACAAATAAGTTCAAAAGGTCAGATATGGACATCTATATGGCTTTTGAAGCATCAGAGGGAGTCTATGAGTAAATATAGAAAGCCCAAGATCGAGGACTCTTTTGCGAGAAATATGTTCAGGAGGTCAAATGACCTCTGAATAGCTGATTTATCATCAAAAGAATTCTATAACTTTATATAGTTTGAAAAATTTTGAGGACACTTTGACCACAAATAAGTTCAAAAGGTCAGATATGGGCATCTATATGGCTTATGATGCATCAGAAGGATTCTATGAGTATGTATAGAAAACCCAAGATCGAGGACTCTTTGGCCAGAAATATGTTCAGGAGGTCAAAACCTCTGAATAGCTGATTCATCATCAAAAGGATTCGACAACTTTATATAGTTTAAAACATTTTGAGGACCCTTTGACCACAAATAAGTTCAAAAGGTCAGATATTGACATATATATGGCTTATGAAGCATCAGAAGGAGTATGTATAGAAAGCCCCATGTTTCGAATACTCCTTGGTCAGAAAAATATTCAGTATGTCAAATATCGACTTTTGTCAGGAGGATATAACATCCGAAGATATCAGTCTGAATGTATTGTATTAATCTTTTAGAAATCTTTGGCCAGAAATATGTTCAGTAGGTCAAAATGGGACCTCTGAATAGCTGATTTATCATCAGAAAGAGTCTATAACTTTATATAGTTTGAAAACTTTTGAGGACCCTTTGACCACAAATAAGTTCAAATGGTCAGATATGGACATCTATATGGCTTTTGAAGCATCAGAGGGAGTCTATGAGTATGTATAGAAAGCCCAAGATCTAACTCTTTGGCTAGAAATATGTTCAGGAGGTCAAAACCTCTGAATAGCTGATTTATCATAAAAAGAATTCTATAACTTTATATAGTTTGAAAAATTTTGAGCACCCTTTGACCAGAAATAAGTTCAAAAGGTCAGATATGGACATCTATATGGATTTTGAAGCATCAGAGGGAGTCTATGAATATATATAGAAATCCCAAGATCGAGGACTCTATGGCCAGAAATATGTTCAGTATGGCAAAAGGGGACCTCTGAATAGCTGATTTATCATCAAAAGAATTCTATAACTTTATATAGTTTGAAATATTTTGAGGACACTTTGACCACAAATAAGTTCAAAAGGTCAGATATGGACATCTATGTGGCTTTTGATGCATCAGAGGGAGTCTATGAGTATATATTGAAAGCCCAAGATCGAGGACTCTTTGGCCAGAAATATGTTCAGGAGGTCAAAAGGGGCCCCATGAATAGCTGATTTATCATCAAAAGAATTCTATAACTTTATATAGTTTGAAATATTTTGAGGACACTTTGACCACAAATAAGTTCAAAAAGGTCAGATATGGACATCTATATGGCTTATGAAGCATCAGAAGGAGTATGTATAGAAAGCCCAAGTTTCGAATACTCCTTGGCCAGAAAAAAATTCAGTATGTCAAATATGGACTTTTGTCAGGAGGATATAGAATCCGAAGATTTCAGTCTGAAGATATCAGTATTAATCTTTTAGGACTCTTTGGTCAGAAATATGTTCCGTAGGTCAAAAGGGGACCTCTGAATAGTTGATTTATCATCAAAAGAATTCTATAACTTTATATAGTTTGAAAAATTTGGAGGACACTTTGAAGATATCAGTTTGAAGATATCAGTGTTAATCTTTTAGGACTCTTTGGCCAGAAATATGTTCAGGAGGTCAAAAGGGGACCTCTGAATAGCTGATTTATCATAAAAAGGAGTCTATATAGTTTGAAAACTTTTGAGGACCCTTTGACCAGAAATAAGTTCAAAAGGTCAGATATGGACATTTATATGGCTTATGAAGCATCAGAAGGAAGTATGTATAGAAAGCCCAAGATCAAGGACTCTTTGGCCAGAAATATCTTCAGGAGGTCAAAAAGGGACCTCTGAATAGCTGATTTATCATAAAAAGAATTCTATATCTTCATATAGTTTGAAAACTTTTGAGGACCCTTTGACCTAAAATAAGTTCAAAAGGTCAGATATGGACATCTATATGGCTTATGAAGCATCAGAAGGAGTCTATGAATATGTATAGAAAGACCAAGATCGAGGACTCTTTGGCCAGAAATATGTTCAGGAGGTCAAAAGTGGACCTCTGAATAGCTGATTTATCATCAAAAGAATTCTATAACTTTATATAGTTTGAAACATTTTGAGGAAACTTTGACCACAAATAAGTTCAAAAGGTCAGATATGGACATCTATATGTCTTATGAAGCATCAGAAGGAGTCTATGAATATGTATAGAAAGCCCAAGATCGAGGACTCTTTTGCCAGAAATATGTTCAGGAGGTCAAAAAGGGCCCCATGAAATACTGATTTATCATCAAAAGGAGTCTATAACTTTATATAGTTTGAAAGATTTCTAGGACACTTTGACCACAAATAAGTTCAAAAGGTCAGATATGGACATCTATATGGCTTTTGAAGCATCAGGAGGAGTCTATGAGTATATATAGAAAGCCCAAGATCGAGGACTCTTTGGTGAGAAATATGTTCAGGAGGTCAAAAGTGGACCTCTGAATAGCTGATTTATCATCAAAAGAATTCTATAACTTTATATAGTTTGAAACATTTTGAGGAAACTTTGACCACAAATAAGTTCAAAAGGTCAGATATGGACATCTATATGTCTTATGAAGCATCAGAAGGAGTCTATGAATATGTATAGAAAGCCCAAGATCGAGGACTCTTTTGCCTGAAATTGTTCAGGAGGTCAAAAAGGGCCCCATGAAATACTGATTTATCATCAAAAGGAGTCTATAACTTTATATAGTTTGAAAGATTTCTAGGACACTTTGACCACAAATAAGTTCAAAAGGTCAGATATGGACATCTATATGGCTTTTGAAGCATCAGGAGGAGTCTATGAGTATAGAAAGCCCAAGATCGAGGACTCTTTGGTGAGAAATATGTTCAGGAGGTCAAAAAGGGCCCCATGAAATACTGATTTATCATCAAAAGAATTCTATAACTTTATATATTTTGAAACATTTTGAGGACACTTTGACCAGAAATAAGTTCAAAAGTTCAAATGGACATCTATATGGATTTTGAAGCATCAGAGGGAGTCTATGAGTATATTTAGAAAGCCCAAGATTAAGGACTCTTTGGCCAGAAAAATGTTCAGGAGGTCAAAAGGGGCACCATGAAATAGTGATTTATCATCAAAAGGAGTCTATAACTTTATATAGTTTGAAAAATTTTGAGGACACTTTGAGAACAAATAAGTTCAAAAGGTCAAATATGGACATCTATATGGCTTATGAAGCATCAGAAGGAGTCTATGAGTATGTATAGAAAGCTCAAGATCGAGGATTCTTTGGCCAGAAATATGTTCAGGAGGTCAAAAGGGGACCCCTGAATAGCTGATTTATCATCAAAAGGTCAGATATGGACATCTATTCTTGCATTGCACACCAGAACTAAATCATTCCCATTTTCTTTAAAGAAATAAGGTGCAATGATGTTGTATTGCATTGCACAAACGATAACATATGTTATGCAACATTATATTGCTTTGCACAAACGATCTAACACTGTGCACTAAAGAATAACATTTATGCATTTTTGCATTGCATTGCACACCAGAACTAACTCCTTCAAATGTTTATTAAAGAGATAACATTTTGCACGATCTAACGTTGTGCACTGAAGAATAACATATAGGCTAAATATGCATGCATTGTATTGCATTGCACACCCGAACTAACTCCGTTCCATGTTCATTAAAGAGATAACATATGTTATGCAACATTTCATTGTTTTCCACAAACGATCTAATGTTATGCATTGAAGAGTAACATAGGCTATTCACTTTTTGCTTTGCATTGCATTGCACACCAGAACTAGCTCCTTCTCATGTTCATTAAAGGGATAACATGTTGCATTGCATTGCACAAACGATCTAACGTTGTGCATTGAAGAGTAACATAGGCTATGCACTTTTTGCGTTGCATTGCATTGCACTCCAGAACTAACTACTTCCCATGTTTATTAAAGAGATAACATTTTGCATTGCATTGCACAAACGATCTAACGTTGTGCATTGAAGAATGACATAGTTGACAAGCTAAATGCATGGATTGTGTTGCATGTACAGCCGAACTAACTCCTTCCCAAGTTCCTTAAAAAGATAACATATGTTATGCAACATTTTATTGCTTTGCACAAACGATCTAATGTTGTGCACTGAATAATAACATTTATGCACTTTTTGCATTGCATTGCATTGCACACCATAACTAACACATTCAAATGCTTATTAAAGAGATAACATTTTGCATTGTGCATTGCATAACGTTGTGCATTGAAGAATAACATATAGGCTATATGCATGCATTGTATTGCATTGCACACCCGAACTAACTCCTTCCCTTGTTCATTAAAGAGATAACATATGTTATGCACAAACGATCTAACGTTTTGCATTGAAGAGTAACATTGGCTATTCACTTTTTGCATTGCATTGCAAACCATAACTAACTTTTCTAACATTTGAAGGAGTTAGTTCTGGTGTGCAATGCAATGCAATGCAAAAAGTGCATAAATGTTATTATTCAGTGCACAACATTAGATCGTTTCTGCAATGCAATGCAATGCAATGCAACATGTTATCTCTTTACTGAACATGGGAAGGAGTTAGTTTCAGTGTACAATGCAATGCAATGCAAAAAGTGCATGGCCTATGTTACTCTTCAATGCACAACGTTAGATCGTTTGTGCAATGCAATGAAAAATGTTATCTCTTTAATAACCATTTGGAGTTAGTTCTGGTGTGCAATGCAAAAAATGCATGACTATATGTTATTCTTCAATGTACAACGTTAAATCGTTTGTTCAATGCAATGCAACATGTTATCTCTTTAATGAACATGGGAAGGTATTAGTTCTGTTGTGCAATGCAATGCAAAGCAAAAAGTGCATAGCCTATATGTTATTCTTCAATGCACAACGTTAGATCGTTTTCTACAATACAATGCAATTCAATGCAATGCAACATGTAATCTCTTTAATGAACATGGGAAGGAGTTAGTTTCAGTGTACAATGCAATGCAATGCAAAACGAGCATAGCCTATGTTACTCTTCAATGCACAACGTTATATCGTTTGTGCAATGCAATGCAAAATGTTATCTCTTTAATAACCATTGGAGTTAGTTCTGGTGTGCAATGCTAAAAATGCATAGACTATATGTTATTCTTATGTTATTCTTAACATGGGAAGGTATTAGTTCTGTTGTGCAATGCAATGCAAAGCAAAAAGTGCATAGCCTATATGTTATTCTTCAATGCACAACGTTAGATCGTTTTCTACAATGCAATAATTCAATGCAATGCAACATTGTTATCTCTTTACTGAACATGGGAAGGAGTTAGTTTCAGTGTGCAATGCAAAGCAATGCAAAACGTGCATTGCCTATGTTCAAAATGTTACAAACGATCTAACGTTGTGCATTGAAGAGTAACATAGGCCATGCACTTTTTGCATTGCATTGCACACCAAACTAACTCCTTCAAATGTTCATTAAAGAGATAACATTTTGCATTGCATTGCACAAACGATCTAACGTTGTGCATTGAAGAGTAACATAAAAGGAGTACTCTTCAATTCACAACGTTAGATCGTTTGTGCAATGCAATGCAAAATGTTATCTCTTTAATGAACATTTGAAGGGGTTAGTTCTGGTGTGCAATGCAATGCAAAAAGTGCATGGCCTATGTTACTCTTCAATGCACAACGTTAGATCGTTTGTGCAATGCAATGCAAAATGTTATCTCTTTAATGAACATTTGAATGAGTTAGTTCTGGTGTGCAATGCAATGCAAAAAGTGAATGGCCTATGTTACTCTTCAATGCACAACGTTAGATCGTTTGTGCAATGCAATGCAAAATGTTATCTCTTTAATAACCATTTGGAGTTAGTTCTGGTGTACAATGCTAAAAATGCATGACTATATGTTATTCTTCAATGTACAACGTTAAATCGTTTGTGCAATGCAATGCAACATGTTATCTCTTTAATGAACATGGGAAGGAATTAGTTCTGTTGTGCAATGCAAAGCAAAAAGTGCATAGCCTATATGTTATTCTTCAATGCACAACGTTAGATCGTTTTCTACAATGCAATGCAATTCAATGCAATGCAACATGTTATCTCTTTACTAAACATGGGAAGGAGTTAGTTTCAGTGAGCAATGCAATGCAATGCAAAACGTGCATAGCCTATGTTACTCTTCAATGCACAACGTTAGATCGTTTGTGCAATGCAATGCAAAATGTTATCACTTTAATAACCTTTGGAGTTAGTTCTGGTGTGCAATGCTAAAAATGCATAGACTATATGTTATTCTTCAATGTACAAAGTTAAATCGTTTGTGCAATGCAATGCAACATGTTATATATTTTAATGAACATGGGAAAGAATTATTTCTTTTGTGAAATGCAATGCAAAGCAAAAAGTGCATAGCCTATATGTTATTCTACAATGCACAACGTTAGATCGTTTTCTACAATGCAATGCAATTCAATGCAATGCAACATGTAATCTCTTTACTGAACATGGGAAGGAGTTAGTTTCAGTGTGCAATGCAATGCAATGCAAAACGTGCATAGCCTATGTTACTCTTCAATGCACAACGTTAGATCGTTTGTGCAATGCAATGCAAAATGTAATCTCTTTACTGAACATGGGAAGGAGTTATTTCTGGTGTGCAATGCAATGCAAAAAGTGCATGGCCTATGTTACTCTTCAATGCACAACGTTAGATCGTTTGTTTAATGCAATGCAAAATGTTATCTCTTTACTAACCATTTGGAGTTAGTTCTGGTGTGCAATGCTAAAAATGCATGACTATATGTTATTCTTCAATGTACAACGTTAAATCGTTTGTGCAATGCAATGCAACATGTTATCTCTTTAATGAAAATGGGAAGGTATTAGTTCTGTTGTGCAATGCAATGCAAAGCAAAAAGTGCTTAGCCTATATGTTATTCTTCAATGCACAACGTTAGATCGTTTTCTACAATGCAATGCAATTCAATGCAATGCAACATGTTATCTCTTTACTGAAATGGGAAGGAGTTAGTTTCAGTCTGCAATGCAATGCAAAACGTGCATAGCCTATGTTACTCTTCAATGCACAACGTTAGATCGTTTGTGCAATGCAATGCAAAATGTTATCTCTTTAATGAACATTTGAAGGAGTTAGTTCTGGTGTGCAATGCAATGCAAAAAGTGCATGGCCTATGTTACTCTTCAATGCACAACGTTAGATCGTTTGTGCAATGCAATGCAAAATGTTATCTCTTTAATAACCATTTGGAGTTAGTTCTGGTGTGCAATGCTAAAAATGCATGACTATATGTTATTCTTCAATGTACAACGTTAAATCGTTTGTGCAATGCAATGCAACATGTTATCTCTTTAATGAACATGGGAAGGTATTAGTTCTGTTGTGCAATGCAATGCAAAGCAAAAAGTGCATAGCCTATATGTTATTCTTCAATGCACAACGTTAGATCGTTTTCTACAATGCAATGCAATTCAATGCAATGCAACATGTTATCTCTTTACTGAAAATGGGAAGGAATTATTTTCAGTGTGCAATGTAATGCAATGCAAAACGTGCATAGCCTATGTTACTCTTCAATGCCCAACGTTAGATGCAATGCAAAATGTTATCTCTTTAATAACCTTTGGAGTTAGTTCTGGTGTGCAATGCTAAAAATGCATAGACTATATGTTATTCTTCAATGTACAAAGTTAAATCGTTTGTGCAATGCAATGCAACATGTTATATATTTTAATGAACATGGGAAAGAATTATTTCTTTTGTGAAATGCAATGCAAAGCAAAAAGTGCATAGCCTATATGTTATTCTACAATGCACAACGTTAGATCGTTTTCTACAATGCAATGCAATTCAATTTAATGCAACATGTAATCTCTTTACTGAACATGGGAAGGAGTTAGTTTCAGTGTGCAATGCAATGCAATGCAAAACGTGCATAGCCTATGTTACTCTTCAATGCACAACGTTAGATCGTTTGTGCAATGCAATGCAACATGTTATCTCTTTACTGAACATGGGAAGGAGTTATTTCTGGTGTGCAATGCAATGCAAAAAGTGCATGGCCTATGTTACTCTTCAATGCACAACGTTAGATCGTTTGTTTAATGCAATGCAAAATGTTATTTCTTTACTAACCATTTGGAGTTAGTTCTGGTGTGCAATGCTAAAAATGCATGACTATATGTTATTCTTCAATGTACAACGTTAAATCGTTTGTGCAATGCAATGCAACATGTTATCTCTTTAATGAACATGGGAAGGTATTAGTTCTGTTGTGCAATGCAATGCAAAGCAAAAAGTGCTTAGCCTATATGTTATTCTTCAATGCACAACGTTAGATCGTTTTCTACAATGCAATGCAATTCAATGCAATGCAACATGTTATCTCTTTACTGAAATGGGAAGGAGTTAGTTTCAGTCTGCAATGCAATGCAAAACGTGCATAGCCTATGTTACTCTTCAATGCACAACGTTAGATCGTTTGTGCAATGCAATGCAAAATGTTATCTCTTTAATGAACATTTGAAGGCGTTAGTTCTGGTGTGCAATGCAATGCAAAAAGTGCATGGCCTATGTTACTCTTCAATGCACAACGTTAGATCGTTTGTGCAATGCAATGCAAAATGTTATCTCTTTAATAACCATTTGGAGTTAGTTCTGGTGTGCAATGCTAAAAATGCATGACTATATGTTATTCTACAATGTACAACGTTAAATCGTTTGTGCAATGCAATGCAACATGTTATCT
Organism: Scardinius erythrophthalmus; assembly: GCF_964197995.2. Taxonomy (NCBI): domain Eukaryota; kingdom Metazoa; phylum Chordata; class Actinopteri; order Cypriniformes; family Leuciscidae; genus Scardinius; species Scardinius erythrophthalmus. The sequence continues at coordinate 31,245,363 of NC_138236.1, forward strand.
CTTTAATGAACATGGGAAGGTATTAGTTCTGTTGTGCAATGCAATGCAAAGCAAAAAGTGCATAGCCTATATGTTATTCTTCAATGCACAACGTTAGATCGTTTTCTACAATGCAATGCAATTCAATGCAATGCAACATGTTATCTCTTTACTGAAAATGGGAAGGACTTAGTTTCAGTGTGCAATGCAATGCAATGCTAAACGTGCATAGCCTATGTTTACTCTTCAATGCACAACGTTAGATCGCTTGTGCAATGCAATGCAAAATGTTATCTCTTTAATAACCATTGGAGTTAGTTCTGGTGTGCAATGCTAAAAAATGCATAGACTATATGTTATTCTTCAGTGTACAACGTTAAAACGTTTGTGCAATGCAATGCAAAGCAAAAAGTGCATAGCCTATATGTTATTCTTCAATGCACAACGTTAGATCGTTTTCTACAATACAATGCAATTCAATGCAATGCAACATGTTATCTCTTTAATGAACATTTGAAGGAGTTAGTTCTGGTGTGCAATGCAATGCAAAACGTGCATGGCCTATGTTACTCTTCAATGCACAACGTTAGATCGTTTGTGCAATGCAATGTAAAATGTTATCTCTTTAATAACCATTTGGAGTTAGTTCTGGTGTGCAATGCTAAAAATGCATGACTATATGTTATTCTTCAATGTACAACGTTAAATCGTTTTTGCAATGCAATGCAACATGTTATCTCTTTAATGAACAAGGAATTAGTTCTGTTGTGCAATGCAATGCAAAGCAAAAAGTGCTTAGCCTATATGTTATTCTTCAATGCACAACGTTAGATCGTTTTCTACAATGCAATGCAATTCAATGCAATGCAACATGTTATCTCTTTACTGAAATGGGAAGGAGTTAGTTTCAGTGTGCAATGCAATGCAAAAAGTGCATATCTATATGTTCCGGTATATTACCGTGCATTCTATCGTTGTCCAACGGAATGAGTTAATTGTGTCCATTGTAAAGCAAAAGCCAGTGCAATGATTTTCCTTTACTGCACATTAATTAATCTACTTATACATTCAGTCAACTGATGTTAACTTTCTATACATACTCTTCGACTCCTGATCAGCCAATACAGAAGTCCATATTTGACCAAAGTAACATATTTCTGGCCAAAGAGTCATCGATTTCTATACATACATCATTGACTCCTGATGCTTCATAAGCCATGGATATCTATATGGATATCTATAGGGCTTATGGCTTACCTTTTAAACTTATTTCTGGTCAAAGTGCCCTCAAAATTTTTTATTCTAACTATATAAAGTTATAGTCTCCTTCTGATAATAAATCATTGACAAAACAGTTCTCAAAATGATGTTTATCTACCATAAACGAATATAAACTCCTTCTGATGTTAAATCAGCCATACAAGAAGTCCATATTTGACATTCTGAACATATTTCTGGCCAGAGACCTTGAACATTTACCTTACTCTACATATTTCTCAAACTATACAGACTTCTCATGATGTTATATCAGCCAGACTGTAGACCATTTAAGACCAATTGAAAAATTTTTTGGCCAAAGAACGTCCCCTCTTGACCTCCTGAACATATTTCTGGCCAAAGAGTCCTCGATCTTGGGCTTTCTACACGAACTCATAGACTACTTCTGATGCTTCATAAGCCTTTTGAACTTATTTGTGGTCAAAGTGTCCTCAAAATTTTTCAAACTATATAAAGTTGTAGAATCCTTTGGATGATAAATCAGCTATGAATGGGTCCCCTTTTGACCTCCTGAACATATTTCTGACCAAAGAGTCCTCGATCTTGGGCTTTCTATACTCCTTCTGATGCTTCATAAGCCATATAAATGTCCATATCTGACCTTTTGAACTTGTTTGTGGTCAAAGTGTCCTCAAAATTTTTCAAACTATATAAAGTTATAGAATCCTTTTGATGATAAATCAGCTATTCAGAGGTTTTGTCCTCCTGAATATATTTCTGGCCAAAGAGTCCTCGATCTTGGGCTTTCTATACATACTCATAGACTCCTTCCGATGCATCATAAGCCATATAGATGTCCATCTCTGACATTTTGAACCCATTTGTGGTCAAAGTGTCCTCAAAAATTTTCAAACTATATAAAGTTATAGAATTCTTTTGATGATAAATCAGCTATTCAGAGGTTTTGACCTCCTGAACATATTTCTGGCCAAAGAGTCCTCGATCTTGGGCTTTCTATACATACTCATAGACTCCTTCTGATGCTTCAAAAGCCATATAGATGTCCATATCTGACCTTTTGAACTTATTTGTGGTCAAAATGTCCTCCAAATTTTTCAAACTATGTAAAGTTATAGAATTCTTTTGATGATAAATCAGCTATTCAGAGGTCCCCTGTTGACCTACGGAACATATTTCTGGCCAAAGAGTCCTAAAAGATTAATACTGATATCTTCAGACTGATATCCTCGGATTCTATATCCTCCTGACAAAAGTCAGGCATACAAAAGTTGACATACTGAATTTTTTTCTGGCCAAGGAGTATTCGAAACTTGGGCTTTCTATAGTACTTCTGACGCTTCATAAGCCATATAGATGTCAATATCTGACCTTTCGAACTTATTTGTGGTCAAAGTTTCCTCAAAATTTTTCAAACTATATAAAGTTATAGACTCCTTTTGATGATAAATCATCTATTCAGACGTCCCCTTTTGACCTCCTGAACATATTTCTGGCCAAAGAGTCCTCGATCTTAGGCTTTCTACACATACTCATAGACTCCTTCTGATGCTTCATAAGGCATATAGATGTCCATATCTGACCTTTTGAACTTATTTGTGGTCAGAGTGTGCTCAAAAATTTTCAAACTATATAAAGTTATAGAATCCTTTTGATGATAAATCAGCTATTCAGAGGTTTTGACCTCCTGAACATATTTCTGGCCAAAGAGTCCTCGATCTTGGGCTTTCTATACATACTCATAGACTCCTTCCGATGCATCATAAGCCATATAGATGTCCATCTCTGACCTTTTGAACTCATTTGTGGTCAAAGTGTGCTCAAAATTTTTCAAACTATATGAAGTTATAGAATTCTTTTGATGATAAATCAGCTGTTCAGAGGTCCTCTTTTGACCTCCTAAACATATTTCTGGCCAAAGAGTCCTCGACCTTGGGCTTTCTATACATACTCATAGACTCCTTCTGATGCTTCATAAGCCATAAAGATGTCCATATCTGAGCTTTTGAACTTATTTGTGGTCAAAATGTCCTCCAAATTTTTCAAACTATGTAAAGTTATAGAATTCTTTTGATGATAAATCAGCTATTCAAAGGTCCCCTGTTGACGTACGGAACATATTTCTGGCCAAAGAGTCCTCGACCTTGGGCTTTCTATACATACTCATAGACTCCTTCTGATGCTTCATAAGCCATTTAGATGTCCATATCTGACCTTTTGAACTTATTTGTGGTCAAAGGGTCCTCAAAAGTTTTCAAACTATATGAAGTTATAGAATTCTTTTTATGATAAATCAGCTATTCAGAGGTCCCCTTTTGACCTCCTGAACATATTTCTGGCCAAAGAGTCCTAAAAGATTAATACTTATATCTTTAGACTGATATCTTCGGATTCTATATCCTTCTGACAAAAGTCCATATTTGACATACTGAATTTTTTTCTGGCCAAGGAGTATTCGAAGCTTGGGCTTTCTATACATACTCCTTCTGATGCTTCATTAGCCATATATATGTCCATATCTGACTTTTTGAACTTATTTGTGGTCAAAGTGTCCTCAAAATGTTTCAATCTATATAAAGTTATAGACTCCTTTTGTTGCTAAATCAGCTATTCATGGGTCCCCTTTTGAACTCCTGAACATATTTCTGGCCAAAGAGTCCTCGATCTTGGTCTTTCTATATATACTCATAGACTCCCTCTGATGCTTCAAAAGCAATATAGATGTCCATATCTCACCTTTTGAACTTATTTCTGGTCAAAGGGTCCTCAAAAGTTTTCAAACTATATAAAGTTATAGAATTCTTTCGATGATAAATAATCTATTCAGACGTCCCCTTTTGACCTCCTGAACATATTTCTCGCCAAAGAGTCCTCGATCTTGGGCTTTCTATATATACTCATAGACTCCCTCTGATGCTTCAAAAGCCATATAGATGTCCATATCTGACCTTTTGAACTTATTTTTGGTGAAAGGGTCCTCAAAAGTTTTCAAACTATATAAAGTTATAGAATTCTTTCGATGATAAATCATCTATTCAGACGTCCCCATTTGACCTCCTGAACATATTTCTGGCCAAAGTGTCCTCGATCTTGGGCTTTTTATATATACTCATAGACTCCCTCTGATGCTTCAAAAGCCATATAGATGTCCATATCTGACCTTTTGAACTTATTTCTGGTCAAAGGGTCCTTAAAAGTTTTTAAACTATATAAAGTTATAGACTCTTTATGATGATAAATCAGCTATTCCAGAGGTCCTCTTTTGATCTACTGAGCATATTTCTGGCCAAAGAGTCCTAAAAGATTAATACAATACATTCAGAATGATATCTTTGGATGTTATATCCTCCTGACAAAAGACCATATTTGACATACTGATTTTTTTTCTGGCCAATGATTATTCGAAACTTGGGCTTTCTATACATACTCCTTCTGATGCTTCATAAGCCATATAGATGTCCATATCTCACCTTTTGTACTTATTTGTGGTCAAAGTGTCCTCAAAAATTTTCAAACTATATAAAGTTATAGAATTCTTTTGATGATAAATCAGCTATTCAGAGATCCCCTTTTGACCTCCTGAACATATTTCTGGCCAAAGAGTCCTCGATCTTGGGCTTTCTATATATACTCCTTCTGATGCTTCATAAGCCATATATATGTCCATATCTGACCTTTTGAACTTATTTGTGGTCAAAGTTTCCTCAAAATTTTTCAAACTATATAAAGTTATAGACTCCTTTTGATGATAAATCAGCTATTCAGAGGTTTTGACCTCCTGAACATATTTCTGGCCAAAGAGTCCTCGATCTTGGGCTTTCTATACATACTCATAGACTCCTTCTGATGCTTCAAAAGCAATATAGATGTCCATATCTCACCTTTTGAACTTATTTCTGGTCAAAGGGTCCTCAAAAGTTTTCAAACTATATAAAGTTATAGAATTCTTTCGATGATAAATAATCTATTCAGACGTCCCCTTTTGACCTCCTGAACATATTTCTGGCCAAAGAGTCCTCGATCTTGGGCTTTCTATATATACTCATAGACTCCCTCTGATGCTTCAAAAGCCATATAGATGTCCATATCTGACCTTTTGAACTTATTTTTGGTCAAAGGGTCCTCAAAAGTTTTCAAACTATATAAAGTTATAGAATTCTTTCGATGATAAATCATCTATTCAGACGTCCCAATTTGACCGCCTGAACATATTTCTGGCCAAAAAGTCCTCGATCTTGGGCTTTCAACACATACTCATAGACTCCTTCTGATGCTTCATAAGGCATATAGATGTCCATATCTGACCTTTTGAACTTATTTGTGGTCAGAGTGTCCTCAAAATTTTTCAAACTATATAAAGTTATAGAATCCTTTTGATGATAAATCAGCTATTCAGAGGTTTTGACCTCCTGAACATATTTCTGGCCAAAGAGTCCTCGATCTTGGGCTTTCTATACATACTCATAGACTCCTTCTGATGCTTCATAAGCCATATAGATGTCCATATCTGACCTTTTGAACTTATTTGTAGTCAAAGTGTCCTCAAAATCTTTCAAACTATATAAAGTTATAGAATTCTTTCAATGATATATCATCTATTCAGACGTCCCCTTTTGACCTCCTGAACATATTTCTGGCCAAATAGTCTTCGATCTTGGGCTTTCTACACAAACTCATAGACTCCTTCTGATGCTTCATAAGCCATATAGATGTCCATATCTGACCTTTTGAACTTATTTCTGGTCAAAGTGTCCTCAAAATTTTTCAAACTATATAAAGTTATAGAATCATTTTGATGATAAATCAGCTATTCAGAGGTTTTGTCCTCCTGAACATATTTCTGGCCTATGAGTATAGAAAGCCCAAGATCGTGGACTCTTTGGCGAGAAATATGTTAAGGAGGTCAAATGACCTCTGAATAGCTGATTTATCATTGAAAGAATTCTATAACTTTATATAGTTTGAAAGATTTTGAGGACACTTTGACCAGAAATAAGTTCAAAAGGTCAGATATGGACATCTATATGGCTTTTGAAGCATCAGAGGGAGTCTATGAGAATATATATTGAAAGCCCAAGATCGAGGACTCTTTGGTGAGAAATATGTTCAGGAGGTCAAAAGGGGACCTCTGAATAGCTGATTTATCATCAAAAGAATTCTATAACTTTATATAGTTTGAAACATTTTGAGGACACTTTGACCAGAAATAAGTTCAAAAGGTCAGATATGGACATCAATATGGCTTTTGAAGCATCAGAGGGAGTCTATGAGTATATATAAAAAGCCCAAGATCGAGGACTCTTTGACGAGAAATATGTTCAGGAGGTCAAAAGGGGACCTCTGAATAGCTGATTTATCATCAAAAGAATTCTATAACTTTATATAGTTTGAAACATTTTGAGGACCCTTTGACCAGAAATAAGTTCAAAAGGTCAGATATGGACATCAATATGGCTTTTGAAGCATCAGAGGGAGTCTATGAGTATATATAGAAAGCCCAAGATCGAGGACACTTTGACGAGAAATATGTTCAGGAGGTCAAAAGGGGACCTCTGAATAGCTGATTTATCATCAAAAGAATTCTGTAACTTCACATAGTTTGAAAAATTTTGAGGACACTTTGACCACAAATAAGTTCAAAAGGTCAGATATGGACATCTATATGGCTTGTGAAGCATCAGAAGGAGTCTATGAGGAGTCTATAGTTTATAGAAAGCCTAATATCGAGGACTCTTTGGCCAGAAATAGGTTCAGGAGGTCAAAAGGGGACCTCTGAATAGCTTATTTATCATCAAAAGAATTCTATAACTTTATATAGTTTGAAAAATTTTGAGGACCATTTGACCATTAATAAGTTCAAAAGGTCAGATATGGACATCTATATGGATTTTGAAGCATCAGAGGGAGTCTATGAGTATATATAGAAAGCCCAAGATCGAGGACTCTTTGGCCAGAAATATGTTCGGGAGGTCAAAAAGGGCCCCATGAAATACTGATTTATCATCAAAAGGATTCTATAACTTAATATAGTTTGAAAGATTTCTAGGACACTTTGACCACAAATAAGTTCAAAAGGTCAGATATGGACATCTATATGGCTTTTGAAGCATCAGAAGGAGTCTATGAGTATGTATAGAAAGCCCAAGATCGAGGACTCTTTGGCAATAAATATGTTCAGGAGGTCAAAAGGGGACCTCTGAATAGCTGATTTATCATAAAAAGAATTCTATAACTTCATATAGTTTGAAAACTTTTGAGGACCCTTTGACCAGAAATAAGTTCAAAAGGTCAGATATGGACATATATATGGCTTTTGAAGCATCAGAGGGAGTCTATGAGTATATATAGAAAGCCCAAGATCGAGGACTCTTTGGTGAGAAATATGTTCAGGAGGTCAAAAGGGGACCTCTGAATAGCTGATTTATCATCAAAAGAATTCTGTAACTTCACATAGTTTGAAAAATTTTGAGGACACTTTGACCACAAATAAGTTCAAAAGGTCAGATATGGACATCTATATGGCTTGTGAAGCATCAGAAGGAGTCTATGAGGAGTCTATGAGTCTATGAGGAGTCTATAGTTTATAGAAAGCCTAATATCGAGGACTCTTTGGCCAGAAATAGGTTCAGGAGGTCAAAAGGGGACCTCTGAATAGCTTATTTATCATCAAAAGAATTCTATAACTTTGTATAGTTTGAAAAATTTTGAGGACCATTTGACCATTAATAAGTTCAAAAGGTCAGATATGGACATCTATATGGATTTTGAAGCATCAGAGGGAGTCTATGAGTATATATAGAAAGCCCAAGATCTAGGACTCTTTGGTGAGAAATATGTTCAGGAGGTCAAAAGGGGACCTCTGAATAGCTGATTTATCATCAAAAGAATTCTGTAACTTCACATAGTTTGAAAAATTTTGAGGACACTTTGACCACAAATAAGTTCAAAAGGTCAGATATGGACATCTATATGGCTTGTGAAGCATCAGAAGGAGTCTATGAGGAGTCTGTGAGTCTATGAGGAGTCTATAGTTTATAGAAAGCCAAATATCGAGGACTCTTTGGCCAGAAATAGGTTCAGGAGGTCAAAAGGGGACCTCTGAATAGCTTATTTATCATCCAAAGAATTCTATAACTTTATATAGTTTGAAAAATTTTGAGGACCATTTGACCATTAATAAGTTCAAAAGGTCAGATATGGACATCTATATGGATTTTGAAGCATCAGAGGGAGTCTATGAGTATATATAGAAAGCCCAAGATCGAGGACTCTTTGGCCAGAAATATGTTCGGGAGGTCAAAAAGGGCCCCATGAAATACTGATTTATCATCAAAAGGATTCTATAACTTTATATAGTTTGAAAGATTTCTAGGACACTTTGACCATTAATAAGTTCAAAAGGTCAGATATGGACGTCTATATGGCTTTTGAAGCATCAGAAGGAGTCTATGAGTATGTATAGAAAGCCCAAGATCGAGGACTCTTTGGCCAGAAATATGTTCAGGAGGTCAAAATGGGACCTCTGAATAGCTAATTTATCATCAAAAGAATTCTATAACTTTATATAGTTTGAAAATTTTTGAGGACACTTTGACCACAAATAAGTACAAAAGGTCAGATATGGACATCTATATGGCTTATGAAGCATCAGAAGGAGTATGTATAGAAAGCCCAAGTTTCGAATAATCCTTGGCCAGAAAAAAAATCAGTATGTCAAATATGGTCTTTTGTCAGGAGGATATAACATCCGAAGATTTCATTCTGAATGTATTGTATTAATCTTTTAGGACTCTTTGGCCAGAAATATGCTCAGTAGGTCAAAAGAGGACCTCTGGAATAGCTGATTTATCATCAGAAAGAGTCTATAACTTTATATAGTTTAAAAACTTTTAAGGACCCTTTGACCAGAAATAAGTTCAAAAGGTCAGATATGGACATCTATATGGCTTTTGAAGCATCAGAGGGAGTCTATGAGAATATATATTGAAAGCCCAAGATCGAGGACTCTTTGGTGAGAAATATGTTCAGGAGGTCAAAAGGGGACCTCTGAATAGCTGATTTATCATCAAAAGAATTCTATAACTTTATATAGTTTGAAACATTTTGAGGACACTTTGACCAGAAATAAGTTCAAAAGGTCAGATATGGACATCAATATGGCTTTTGAAGCATCAGAGGGAGTCTATGAGTATATATAAAAAGCCCAAGATCGAGGACTCTTTGACGAGAAATATGTTCAGGAGGTCAAAAGGGGACCTCTGAATAGCTGATTTATCATCAAAAGAATTCTATAACTTTATATAGTTTGAAAAATTTTGAGGACCCTTTGACCAGAAATAAGTTCAAAAGGTCAGATATGGACATCAATATGGCTTTTGAAGCATCAGAGGGAGTCTATGAGTATATATAGAAAGCCCAAGATCGAGGACACTTTGACGAGAAATATGTTCAGGAGGTCAAAAGGGGACCTCTGAATAGCTGATTTATCATCAAAAGAATTCTGTAACTTCACATAGTTTGAAAAATTTTGAGGACACTTTGACCACAAATAAGTTCAAAAGGTCAGATATGGACATCTATATGGCTTGTGAAGCATCAGAAGGAGTCTATGAGGAGTCTATAGTTTATAGAAAGCCTAATATCGAGGACTCTTTGGCCAGAAATAGGTTCAGGAGGTCAAAAGGGGACCTCTGAATAGCTTATTTATCATCAAAAGAATTCTATAACTTTATATAGTTTGAAAAATTTTGAGGACCATTTGACCATTAATAAGTTCAAAAGGTCAGATATGGACATCTATATGGATTTTGAAGCATCAGAGGGAGTATATGAGTATATATAGAAAGCCCAAGATCGAGGACTCTTTGGCCAGAAATATGTTCGGGAGGTCAAAAAGGGCCCCATGAAATACTGATTTATCATCAAAAGGATTCTATAACTTAATATAGTTTGAAAGATTTCTAGGACACTTTGACCACAAATAAGTTCAAAAGGTCAGATATGGACATCTATATGGCTTTTGAAGCATCAGAAGGAGTCTATGAGTATGTATAGAAAGCCCAAGATCGAGGACTCTTTTGCAATAAATATGTTCAGGAGGTCAAAAGGGGACCTCTGAATAGCTGATTTATCGTAAAAAGAATTCTATAACTTCATATTGTTTGAAAACTTTTGAGGACCCTTTGACCAGAAATAAGTTCAAAAGGTCAGATATGGACATATATATGGCTTTTGAAGCATCAGAGGGAGTCTATGAGTATATATAGAAAGCCCAAGATCGAGGACTCTTTGGTGAGAAATATGTTCAGGAGGTCAAAAGGGGACCTCTGAATAGCTGATTTATCATCAAAAGAATTCTGTAACTTCACATAGTTTGAAAAATTTTGAGGACACTTTGACCACAAATAAGTTCAAAAGGTCAGATATGGACATCTATATGGCTTGTGAAGTATCAGAAGGAGTCTATGAGGAGTCTATGAGTCTATGAGGAGTCTATAGTTTATAGAAAGCCTAATATCGAGGACTCTTTGGCCAGAAATAGGTTCAGGAGGTCAAAAGGGGACCTCTGAATAGCTTATTTATCATCAAAAGAATTCTATAACTTTGTATAGTTTGAAAAATTTTGAGGACCATTTGACCATTAATAAGTTCAAAAGGTCAGATATGGACATCTATATGGATTTTGAAGCATCAGAGGGAGTCTATGAGTATATATAGAAAGCCCAAGATCGAGGACTCTTTGGCCAGAAATATGTTCGGGACGTCAAAAAGGGCCCCATGAAATACTGATTTATCATCAAAAGGATTCTATAACTTTATATAGTTTGAAAGATTTCTAGGACACTTTGACCACAAATAAGTTCAAAAGGTCAGATATGGACATCTATATGGCTTTTGAAGCATCAGAAGGAGTCTATGAGTATGTATAGAAAGCCCAAGATCGAGGACTCTTTGGCAATAAATATGTTCAGGAGGTCAAAAGGGGACCTCTGAATAGCTAATTTATCATCAAAAGAATTCTATAACTTTATATAGTTTGAAAATTTTTGAGGACACTTTGACCACAAATAAGTACAAAAGGTCAGATATGGACATCTATATGGCTTATGAAGCATCAGAAGGAGTATGTATAGAAAGCCCAAGTTTCGAATAATCCTTGGCCAGAAAAAAAATCAGTATGTCAAATATGGTCTTTTGTCAGGAGGATATAACATCCGAAGATATCATTCTGAATGTATTGTATTAATCTTTTAGGACTCTTTGGCCAGAAATATGCTCAGTAGGTCAAAAGAGGACCTCTGGAATAGCTGATTTATCATCAGAAAGAGTCTATAACTTTATATAGTTTAAAAACTTTTAAGGACCCTTTGACCAGAAATAAGTTCAAAAGGTCAGATATGGACATCTATATGGCTTTTGAAGCATCAGAGGGAGTCTATGAGTATATATAGAAAGCCCAAGATCGAGGACTCTTTGGTGAGAAATATGTTCAGGAGGTCAAAAGGGGACCTCTGAATAGCTGATTTATCATCAAAAGAATTCTATAACTTTATATAGTTTGAAAATTTTTGAGGACACTTTGACCACAAATAAGTACAAAAGGTCAGATATGGACATCTATATGGCTTATGAAGCATCAGAAGGAGTATGTATAGAAAGCCCAAGTTTCGAATAATCCTTGGCCAGAAAAAAAATCAGTATGTCAAATATGGTCTTTTGTCAGGAGGATATAACATCCGAAGATATCATTCTGAATGTATTGTATTAATCTTTTAGGACTCTTTGGCCAGAAATATGCTCAGTAGGTCAAAAGAGGACCTCTGGAATAGCTGATTTATCATCAGAAAGAGTCTATAACTTTATATAGTTTAAAAACTTTTAAGGACCCTTTGACCAGAAATAAGTTCAAAAGGTCAGATATGGACATCTATATGGCTTTTGAAGCATCAGAGGGAGTCTATGAGAATATATATTGAAAGCCCAAGATCGAGGACTCTTTGGTGAGAAATATGTTCAGGAGGTCAAAAGGGGACCTCTGAATAGCTGATTTATCATCAAAAGAATTCTATAACTTTATATAGTTTGAAACATTTTGAGGACACTTTGACCAGAAATAAGTTCAAAAGGTCAGATATGGACATCAATATGGCTTTTGAAGCATCAGAGGGAGTCTATGAGTATATATAAAAAGCCCAAGATCGAGGACTCTTTGACGAGAAATATGTTCAGGAGGTCAAAAGGGGACCTCTGAATAGCTGATTTATCATCAAAAGAATTCTATAACTTTATATAGTTTGAAACATTTTGAGGACCCTTTGACCAGAAATAAGTTCAAAAGGTCAGATATGGACATCAATATGGCTTTTGAAGCATCAGAGGGAGTCTATGAGTATATATAGAAAGCCCAAGATCGAGGACACTTTGACGAGAAATATGTTCAGGAGGTCAAAAGGGGACCTCTGAATAGCTGATTTATCATCAAAAGAATTCTGTAACTTCACATAGTTTGAAAAATTTTGAGGACACTTTGACCACAAATAAGTTCAAAAGGTCAGATATGGACATCTATATGGCTTGTGAAGCATCAGAAGGAGTCTATGAGGAGTCTATAGTTTATAGAAAGCCTAATATCGAGGACTCTTTGGCCAGAAATAGGTTCAGGAGGTCAAAAGGGGACCTCTGAATAGCTTATTTATCATCAAAAGAATTCTACACCTTTATATAGTTTGAAAAATTTTGAGGACCATTTGACCATTAATAAGTTCAAAAGGTCAGATATGGACATCTATATGGATTTTGAAGCATCAGAGGGAGTCTATGAGTATATATAGAAAGCCCAAGATCGAGGACTCTTTGGCCAGAAATATGTTCGGGAGGTCAAAAAGGGCCCCATGAAATACTGATTTATCATCAAAAGGATTCTATAACTTAATATAGTTTGAAAGATTTCTAGGACACTTTGACCACAAATAAGTTCAAAAGGTCAGATATGGACATCTATATGGCTTTTGAAGCATCAGAAGGAGTCTATGAGTATGTATAGAAAGCCCAAGATCGAGGACTCTTTGGCAATAAATATGTTCAGGAGGTCAAAAGGGGACCTCTGAATAGCTGATTTATCATAAAAAGAATTCTATAACTTCATATAGTTTGAAAACTTTTGAGGACCCTTTGACCAGAAATAAGTTCAAAAGGTCAGATATGGACATATATATGGCTTTTGAAGCATCAGAGGGAGTCTATGAGTATATATAGAAAGCCCAAGATCGAGGACTCTTTGGTGAGAAATATGTTCAGGAGGTCAAAAGGGGACCTCTGAATAGCTGATTTATCATCAAAAGAATTCTGTAACTTCACATAGTTTGAAAAATTTTGAGGACACTTTGACCACAAATAAGTTCAAAAGGTCAGATATGGACATCTATATGGCTTGTGAAGCATCAGAAGGAGTCTATGAGGAGTCTATGAGTCTATGAGGAGTCTATAGTTTATAGAAAGCCTAATATCGAGGACTCTTTGGCCAGAAATAGGTTCAGGAGGTCAAAAGGGGACCTCTGAATAGCTTATTTATCATCAAAAGAATTCTATAACTTTGTATAGTTTGAAAAATTTTGAGGACCATTTGACCATTAATAAGTTCAAAAGGTCAGATATGGACATCTATATGGATTTTGAAGCATCAGAGGGAGTCTATGAGTATATATAGAAAGCCCAAGATCTAGGACTCTTTGGTGAGAAATATGTTCAGGAGGTCAAAAGGGGACCTCTGAATAGCTGATTTATCATCAAAAGAATTCTGTAACTTCACATAGTTTGAAAAATTTTGAGGACACTTTGACCACAAATAAGTTCAAAAGGTCAGATATGGACATCTATATGGCTTGTGAAGCATCAGAAGGAGTCTATGAGGAGTCTGTGAGTCTATGAGGAGTCTATAGTTTATAGAAAGCCAAATATCGAGGACTCTTTGGCCAGAAATAGGTTCAGGAGGTCAAAAGGGGACCTCTGAATAGCTTATTTATCATCCAAAGAATTCTATAACTTTATATAGTTTGAAAAATTTTGAGGACCATTTGACCATTAATAAGTTCAAAAGGTCAGATATGGACATCTATATGGATTTTGAAGCATCAGAGGGAGTCTATGAGTATATATAGAAAGCCCAAGATCGAGGACTCTTTGGCCAGAAATATGTTCGGGAGGTCAAAAAGGGCCCCATGAAATACTGATTTATCATCAAAAGGATTCTATAACTTTATATAGTTTGAAAGATTTCTAGGACACTTTGACCATTAATAAGTTCAAAAGGTCAGATATGGACGTCTATATGGCTTTTGAAGCATCAGAAGGAGTCTATGAGTATGTATAGAAAGCCCAAGATCGAGGACTCTTTGGCCAGAAATATGTTCAGGAGGTCAAAATGGGACCTCTGAATAGCTAATTTATCATCAAAAGAATTCTATAACTTTATATAGTTTGAAAATTTTTGAGGACACTTTGACCACAAATAAGTACAAAAGGTCAGATATGGACATCTATATGGCTTATGAAGCATCAGAAGGAGTATGTATAGAAAGCCCAAGTTTCGAATAATCCTTGGCCAGAAAAAAAATCAGTATGTCAAATATGGTCTTTTGTCAGGAGGATATAACATCCGAAGATATCATTCTGAATGTATTGTATTAATCTTTTAGGACTCTTTGGCCAGAAATATGCTCAGTAGGTCAAAAGAGGACCTCTGGAATAGCTGATTTATCATCAGAAAGAGTCTATAACTTTATATAGTTTAAAAACTTTTAAGGACCCTTTGACCAGAAATAAGTTCAAAAGGTCAGATATGGACATCTATATGGCTTTTGAAGCATCAGAGGGAGTCTATGAGAATATATATTGAAAGCCCAAGATCGAGGACTCTTTGGTGAGAAATATGTTCAGGAGGTCAAAAGGGGACCTCTGAATAGCTGATTTATCATCAAAAGAATTCTATAACTTTATATAGTTTGAAACATTTTGAGGACACTTTGACCAGAAATAAGTTCAAAAGGTCAGATATGGACATCAATATGGCTTTTGAAGCATCAGAGGGAGTCTATGAGTATATATAAAAAGCCCAAGATCGAGGACTCTTTGACGAGAAATATGTTCAGGAGGTCAAAAGGGGACCTCTGAATAGCTGATTTATCATCAAAAGAATTCTATAACTTTATATAGTTTGAAAAATTTTGAGGACCCTTTGACCAGAAATAAGTTCAAAAGGTCAGATATGGACATCAATATGGCTTTTGAAGCATCAGAGGGAGTCTATGAGTATATATAGAAAGCCCAAGATCGAGGACACTTTGACGAGAAATATGTTCAGGAGGTCAAAAGGGGACCTCTGAATAGCTGATTTATCATCAAAAGAATTCGATCTCGGTTACTTAACTGTAACCTTGTTCCCTGAGAAAGCGGAACGAGATGCTGCGCTGCTCAGCGCATTGGGAACGTCTTTAGTCGTGACCAGCTGTGAAATATGTGTATAACACGTCGATGGAATTGACCCGGAGGTAATATAGCCTCGGTCGGTGACGTCATCGGCGCGCCCCCGCGACACGAGGCTATAAGTAGATGAGCCACAGGTGCATCGTCAGGATATTTTGTCTGAAGAGCAGTCCTGGGACATCTTCAGCACGGCAAAGTAGCGCAGCATCTCGTTCCGCTTTCTCAGGGAACAAGGTTACAGTTAAGTAACCGAGATCGTTCCCTTTCGAAAGCTACAATCGATGCTGCGCTGCTCAGCGCATTGGGAACGAGAATACCCACGCCGCCGTGCTTGAATATGTCTGGACTCCCACGGTTGTGCATGTGTGTTTCACAAGTACGCAAGAAGGCCTAGACATTAGCTTGTGACGTCGACTCAAGGACATGAGAGCCCGGAGTGGCATGAACATCCAAACTATAAAATCTTATGAATGTGTGCGGAGAGGACCAGCCTGCCGCATCACAAACCTGTTGTAGGGGGGCACCCCTTGCCAAAGCACTGGAGGAGGCAACCCCCCTGGTGGAGTGAGCCCTAAGACCTCTAGGCGAAGCTTGACCGCGCGCCTCATAGGCAAGAGCAATAGCATCCCTGACCCAATGAGACATGGTCTGCTTGGTGGCAGCAGCTCCCCTGTTACTACCACCATAACAGACGAAGAGTTGCTCCGACTTACGCCACTGGCTAGAGCGGTGGATGTAAGCCTGAAGAGCACGGACTGGACACAGTCTGTGAGATTTCTCCTGCTCCGGCGTTGTGAACGGTGGAGGACAGAAGGCTTCTAGAATGACCGGATGTACAGCCGAAAATGGAACCTTAGGCAGGTAATCAGGATGTGGATGCAAAATCACTTTCACCATTCCTGGGGCAAAGTCTAAGCAGGATGGAGAGATAGACAGAGCCTGCATATCCCCAATTCTCTTCAAGGAAGTTATTGCCATAAGAAAAAACATTTTTAGAGTCAGAAGTTTATCAGACGCTGATTCTATAGGTTCAAAGGGGGTATCAACCAGACCCTCGAGAACTGTAGCTAAGTCCCATGAAGGGATCTTGGTTTTTACTGGAGGTCTCAGTCTCCTGGCCCCACGTAGGAAGCGAGAGAGCAGAGGGTGTCTCCCGAGCGGTGCCCCGTTAACTAAGGCGTGGCAAGCCGAAAGAGCGGCCACATAAACCTTCAGAGTAGCAGGGCATGTGCCCGATGATAGTTTCTCCTGCATGAAGTCCAGAACTGAAGCAACCTGGCAGTTGACTGGATCTACATTGTGTAGAACACACCATCTTTCAAAAACACCCCATTTACTGGCATAACTTTGTCTAGTGGAGGAAGCCCTAGCACTTAGAATGGTCTCAATAACGGCAGGCGAAAGCCCAGTGTCCCTCAGTTGGTTCCCATCAGGGGCCAAACGTGAAGATTCCACAGGTCGGGCCTGGGATGGACTATTGTGCCCTCTGCCTGAGACAGAAGGTCCCTCCTCTCCGGAATCGCCCACGGCGAGCCGTCGAGGAGAGATATTATCTCCGAGAACCACACTCTGTTCGGCCAACGCGGCGCTATCAGTAAGAGGCAAGACCCTTGTTGGCGAACTCTGGCTAGAACTCCCGGGAGCAGAGAAACTGGAGGAAACGCATACAGGCGCATCTTGGGCCATGTGTGCGCCATCGCATCCAGACCCAATGGAGCTGGGTGACTCAGAGAGAAGTAAAGGGGACATTGCGCTGTCTGTTGTGAGGCGAAGAGGTCCACCTCCGCTTTGTAAAATTTGGTCCAAATCTGTTTCACTACTTCCGGGTGGAGTTTCCATTCCCCCGTCGGTAGCGTCTGTCTGGACAGTAAATCTGCTCCCACATTCAAATGCCCTGGAATGTATACTGCCCTGAGTGACAGGAACTTGTCCTGGGCCCAGAGAAAAATCTGCCTCGCTATTCTGTTCAGATTGCGTGAGCGCAGACCTCCCTGGTGATTTATATAAGAGACTGCAGCTGTGTTGTCCACCCGCACTAGGACATGACAACCCCTCAATTGATGGAGAAAATATTTCAGAGCCAGAAATACGGCCATCAGCTCGAGGCAATTGATGTGCCAATCGAGCTGATGGCCCTCCCATTCCCCTTGAGCTGGACGGCCACCTAAGACCGCTCCCCAGCCCATCAGGGAGGCGTCCGTCGTTAGCAGTCTGCGACGACACGGCGCCCCTAGAGTGGGACCCAAGGTTAGGAACCGGGGTCTGAGCCACAGAGATAGTGTACGAAGCCCGCGGCGCGTCACTTTTATTTGCCTTTGAGGATTGGCTCTTGGATGAATCCCTCTGGCTTTTAGCCACAACTGAAACGGTCTCATGTGCAACAGCCCCAGAGGAATCACCGTGGAGGCTGATGCCATGAGACCCAACATTCTTTGATACTGACGAACAGTACGAACTTGGCCTAGCTTGACTTTGGTCATGGTCTGCCGTATGGTCTCGACTCGAGCAGGAGACATTTGTGCCCGCATCGTAACCGAATCCCATACGATCCCGAGATAATTCGTTCTCTGAGCAGGAGAAAGAACACTTTTCTTGGTGTTGAGCTTCAGCCCTAGAGAAACTAGATGAGCTAACACGATATCTCTGTGTTGGAGCGCCATCTCTCGAGATTGTGCTAGAATTAACCAATCGTCTATGTAATTCAAAATGCGAATGCCCCGGAGTCGCATTGGAGCCAGTGCTGCATCCATGCACTTTGTGTATGTGCGGGGTGACAGTGCTAGACCGAACGGAAGAACCCGAAATTGGTACGCTTCGCCCCCGAAAGCGAACCTCAGGAATTTCCTGTGTTGTGGCAATATTTCTATGTGAAAATATGCGTCCTTCAGATCGATCGTGACGAACCAATCGTGATGTTGTATTTGCGACACGACCGTCTTGACGGTTAACATCTTGAACTTGAGTGCTTTGACTGTGCGGTTTAAGCCTCGAAGATCTAAGATTGGACGCAACCCCCCATCCTTTTTGGGTACTAGGAAGTATCTGCTGTAATAACCTGACTCCCTCTCTGGAAGAGGAACACGTTCTATGGCCTCTTTGATCAGAAGAGTTTGCAGCTCTTGCAACAGTACATGCATCTGCTCCGGTTTCACGGTAGTGAAAATCACGCCGTTGAAACGCGGAGGACGACGAATAAATTGGATTCTGTATCCTAACTGTACTGTGCTTAATACCCACGCAGAAACGCCCGGCAGAAGTTTCCACGCTGCCAGACTTTCCGAGAGTGGTATTAATTTTAATACTTCCTTTTGAGGGGATATTAGATGTTCCGTGTCCAGAATGACGGCCGGAAACGACGGAACATCTAATATTTCGCTGGAAACCGCTGCCCCCCGAGGCACGAGAGGTGGCGGGGATGGAGTGGTTTTGTGAGGGTAGCGGGAAGGGGCGAAGAGATCTTGAACGCGCCCCATCCCGCGGGGGACTACCCCCACTAGATTGGGTGCCAGACCATCAGGACTTTCTCTTTTTATTGATAATAGTCCTGAGGTCTGGTCTGGGAGGTTGCTGAGTCTGGCGAGTCTGTCTCCAGTCTTTCTGAGGGGGAGCACGACTTGCCACACTCTGCTTTTTCTCCTCCCTAGCTTTTGAAGGACCGGGGCGGGGCTGGGTGGCCGACGGCCCCTCCCCTTGAGTGCGGCGAGGAAGGAACTGAACATACGCCTCTTCGTGTTTTTTTACGTCCTTAAACCTATTGACGACCGTATTAACGGAATCGCCGAATAAGCCTGATGGTGACACAGGTGAGTCTAATAAAAAAACACGATCTTTGTCTCTGATGCCAGTGAGATTGAGCCACAGGTGCCTCTCCGTGCTGACCAAAGCGGACATAGAACGGCCGATGGCGCGAGCCGTTTGCTTGGTCGCGCGAAGAGACAGGTCTGTGGCTCGGCGCAGTTCAGAAAACGCTTCCTCATCGATCGTATTGCCTGCACTCAAATCCTTCAACAGGTCAGCCTGGTACGCCTGTAACACTGCCATAGTGTGCAGCGCAGCACCAGCCTGACCTGCAGCTTGATAAGCTTTCCCTACGAGCGCTGATGTTATTCTACATGGCTTCGAAGGGAGGGTAGGTCTCTTTAACGAAGATGCCGCGCCAGGCGAGAGATAGCCCGCGAGCGTCTCTTCAACCTGTGGCATCTCCGTATACCCCCGCGACTTCGCACCCACGATAGTCGAAAAAGTCGACGTCGAGGGTACAAAGACACGGGAAGTATATGGTTTACTCCATGACTTAGATAGTTCGTCATGGAGGTCCTCGAAAAAGGGGAGAGACTGATGTTGCGTTCTCTCCCCCTTGCCACCGGACAGAAACCTATCCCCTAGCTTAGACTGTTTGGGGGTCTCTTGTTCGCGTGGCCAGTCAAGCTGTAACCTGGCCACCGCGCGAGTAACCACCTCGAGTAATTCCTCGACAGATCTTTTATCACGAGTGGAATGCTCAGAGGCGGGCTGCTCGCGGTCCGAAGACCCAAGAGATATATCATCCCCCTCGTGAACCGAAGAGGCGCCGGAGCGCGCTTCGAGATCACCAGGAGGGATGCGTGGATCTGGTGATGCAGCAAGCGAAAGGGACGGACCCGTCTCTTGCTCATCATGCAGATCCATACGAGAGCCCCACGATGGTAATGCGGGTGCGGACTGGAAATAGTTCAGACGGGAGCGAAGCATCTTAACTGTGAGCTGGTCACAATGCTCGCACCCGCCTTTCTCTATAGCCAGAACCGCGTGCTCTTCCCCCAAACAAACAAAACAGTAATCGTGTGTATCCAGCTCAGACATGGGACGGGAGCATGGAGGAACACAACGCTTACTGATTTGTTGGCTCATTTCTCTTTCTTTTTTTACTTTTTAAACTCTTTGTTGTAACGTTGAGAGAAAAAGATTTGAGATGAGAAATTTCTGCACACTGCCTGACAAAAACTAACTCCTAACAAAGATCTGAGAACAGATGAGAGTAGAGAGAGTGTTTTCAACGCACACATGCACAGAATGGTCTGAAGACAAAAGACCTGACGATGCACCTGTGGCTCATCTACTTATAGCCTCGTGTCGCGGGGGCGCGCCGATGACGTCACCGACCGAGGCTATATTACCTCCGGGTCAATTCCATCGACGTGTTATACACATATTTCACAGCTGGTCACGACTAAAGACGTTCCCAATGCGCTGAGCAGCGCAGCATCGATTGTAGCTTTCGAAAGGGAACTGTAACTTCACATAGTTTGAAAAATTTTGAGGACACTTTGACCACAAATAAGTTCAAAAGGTCAGATATGGACATCTATATGGCTTGTGAAGCATCAGAAGGAGTCTATGAGGAGTCTATAGTTTATAGAAAGCCTAATATCGAGGACTCTTTGGCCAGAAATAGGTTCAGGAGGTCAAAAGGGGACCTCTGAATAGCTTATTTATCATCAAAAGAATTCTATAACTTTATATAGTTTGAAAAATTTTGAGGACCATTTGACCATTAATAAGTTCAAAAGGTCAGATATGGACATCTATATGGATTTTGAAGCATCAGAGGGAGTATATGAGTATATATAGAAAGCCCAAGATCGAGGACTCTTTGGCCAGAAATATATTCGGGAGGTCAAAAAGGGCCCCATGAAATACTGATTTATCATCAAAAGGATTCTATAACTTAATATAGTTTGAAAGATTTCTAGGACACTTTGACCACAAATAAGTTCAAAAGGTCAGATATGGACATCTATATGGCTTTTGAAGCATCAGAAGGAGTCTATGAGTATGTATAGAAAGCCCAAGATCGAGGACTCTTTTGCAATAAATATGTTCAGGAGGTCAAAAGGGGACCTCTGAATAGCTGATTTATCGTAAAAAGAATTCTATAACTTCATATTGTTTGAAAACTTTTGAGGACCCTTTGACCAGAAATAAGTTCAAAAGGTCAGATATGGACATATATATGGCTTTTGAAGCATCAGAGGGAGTCTATGAGTATATATAGAAAGCCCAAGATCGAGGACTCTTTGGTGAGAAATATGTTCAGGAGGTCAAAAGGGGACCTCTGAATAGCTGATTTATCATCAAAAGAATTCTGTAACTTCACATAGTTTGAAAAATTTTGAGGACACTTTGACCACAAATAAGTTCAAAAGGTCAGATATGGACATCTATATGGCTTGTGAAGTATCAGAAGGAGTCTATGAGGAGTCTATGAGTCTATGAGGAGTCTATAGTTTATAGAAAGCCTAATATCGAGGACTCTTTGGCCAGAAATAGGTTCAGGAGGTCAAAAGGGGACCTCTGAATAGCTTATTTATCATCAAAAGAATTCTATAACTTTGTATAGTTTGAAAAATTTTGAGGACCATTTGACCATTAATAAGTTCAAAAGGTCAGATATGGACATCTATATGGATTTTGAAGCATCAGAGGGAGTCTATGAGTATATATAGAAAGCCCAAGATCGAGGACTCTTTGGCCAGAAATATGTTCGGGACGTCAAAAAGGGCCCCATGAAATACTGATTTATCATCAAAAGGATTCTATAACTTTATATAGTTTGAAAGATTTCTAGGACACTTTGACCACAAATAAGTTCAAAAGGTCAGATATGGACATCTATATGGCTTTTGAAGCATCAGAAGGAGTCTATGAGTATGTATAGAAAGCCCAAGATCGAGGACTCTTTGGCAATAAATATGTTCAGGAGGTCAAAAGGGGACCTCTGAATAGCTAATTTATCATCAAAAGAATTCTATAACTTTATATAGTTTGAAAATTTTTGAGGACACTTTGACCACAAATAAGTACAAAAGGTCAGATATGGACATCTATATGGCTTATGAAGCATCAGAAGGAGTATGTATAGAAAGCCCAAGTTTCGAATAATCCTTGGCCAGAAAAAAAATCAGTATGTCAAATATGGTCTTTTGTCAGGAGGATATAACATCCGAAGATATCATTCTGAATGTATTGTATTAATCTTTTAGGACTCTTTGGCCAGAAATATGCTCAGTAGGTCAAAAGAGGACCTCTGGAATAGCTGATTTATCATCAGAAAGAGTCTATAACTTTATATAGTTTAAAAACTTTTAAGGACCCTTTGACCAGAAATAAGTTCAAAAGGTCAGATATGGACATCTATATGGCTTTTGAAGCATCAGAGGGAGTCTATGAGTATATATAGAAAGCCCAAGATCGAGGACTCTTTGGTGAGAAATATGTTCAGGAGGTCAAAAGGGGACCTCTGAATAGCTGATTTATCATCAAAAGAATTCTATAACTTTATATAGTTTGAAACATTTTGAGGACCCTTTGACCAGAAATAAGTTCAAAAGGTCAGATATGGACATCAATATGGCTTTTGAAGCATCAGAGGGAGTCTATGAGTATATATAAAAAGCCTAAGATCGAGGACTCTTTGACGAGAAATATGTTCAGGAGGTCAAAAGGGGACCTCTGAATAGCTGATTTATCATCAAAAGAATTCTATAACTTTATATAGTTTGAAACATTTTGAGGACCCTTTGACCAGAAATAAGTTCAAAAGGTCAGATATGGACATCAATATGGCTTTTGAAGCATCAGAGGGAGTCTAAGAGTATATATAGAAAGCCCAAGATCGAGGACTCTTTGACGAGAAATATGTTCAGGAGGTCAAAAGGGGACCTCTGAATAGCTGATTTATCATCAAAAGAATTCTGTAACTTCACATAGTTTGAAAAATTTTGAGGACACTTTGACCACAAATAAGTTCAAAAGGTCAGATATGGACATCTATATGGCTTGTGAAGCATCAGAAGGAGTCTATGAGGAGTCTATGAGTCTATGAGGAGTCTATAGTTTATAGAAAGCCTAATATCGAGGACTCTTTGGCCAGAAATAGGTTCAGGAGGTCAAAAGGGGACCTCTGAATAGCTTATTTATCATCAAAAGAATTCTATAACTTTGTATAGTTTGAAAAACTTTGAGGACCATTTGACCATTAATAAGTTCAAAAGGTCAGATATGGACATCTATATGGATTTTGAAGCATCAGAGGGAGTCTATGAGTATATATAGAAAGCCCAAGATCGAGGACTCTTTGGCCAGAAATATGTTCGGGAGGTCAAAAGGGGCCCCATGAAATACTGATTTATCATCAAAAGAATTCTATAACTTTATATAGTTTGAAACATTTTGAGGACCCTTTGACCAGAAATAAGTTCAAAAGGTCAGATATGGACATCAATATGGCTTTTGAAGCATCAGAGGGAGTCTAAGAGTATATATAGAAAGCCCAAGATCGAGGACTCTTTGACGAGAAATATGTTCAGGAGGTCAAAAGGGGACCTCTGAATAGCTGATTTATCATCAAAAGAATTCTGTAACTTCACATAGTTTGAAAAATTTTGAGGACACTTTGACCACAAATAAGTTCAAAAGGTCAGATATGGACATCTATATGGCTTGTGAAGCATCAGAAGGAGTCTATGAGGAGTCTATGAGTCTATGAGGAGTCTATAGTTTATAGAAAGCCTTATTAGGCGTTAACGTTAACAGATATCGAGGACTCTTTGGCCAGAAATAGGTTCAGGAGGTCAAAAGGGGACCTCTGAATAGCTTATTTATCATCAAAAGAATTCTATAACTTTATATAGTTTGAAAAATTTTGAGGACCATTTGACCATTAATAAGTTCAAAAGGTCAGATATGGACATATGGATTTTGAAGCATCAGAGGGAGTCTATGAGTATATATAGAAAGCCCAAGATCGAGGACTCTTTGGCCAGAAATATGTTCGGGAGGTCAAAAAGGGCCCCATGAAATACTGATTTATCATCAAAAGGATTCTATAACTTTATATAGTTTGAAAGATTTCTAGGACACTTTGACCATTAATAAGTTCAAAAGGTCAGATATGGACATCTATATGGATTTTGAAGCATCAGAGGGAGTCTATGAGTATATATAGAAAGCCCAAGATCGAGGACTCTTTGGCCAGAAAAATGTTCAGGAGGTCAAAAGGGGCCCCATGAAATACTGATTTATCATCAAAAGGAGTCTATAACTTTAAATAGTTTGACATTTTTTGAGGACACTTTGACCACAAATAAATTCAAAAGGTCAGATATGGACATCTATATGGCTTATGAAGCATCAGAAGGAGTATGTATAGAAAGCCCAAGTTTCGAATAATCCTTGGCCAGAAAAAAAATCAGTATGTCAAATATGGTCTTTTGTCAGGAGGATATAACATCCGAAGATATCATTCTGAATGTATTGTATTAATCTTTTAGGACTCTTTGGCCAGAAATATGCTCAGTAGGTCAAAAGAGGACCTCTGGAATAGCTGATTTATCATCAGAAAGAGTCTATAACTTTATATAGTTTAAAAACTTTTAAGGACCCTTTGACCAGAAATAAGTTCAAAAGGTCAGATATGGACATCTATATGGCTTTTGAAGCATCAGAGGGAGTCTATGAGAATATATATTGAAAGCCCAAGATCGAGGACTCTTTGGTGAGAAATATGTTCAGGAGGTCAAAAGGGGACCTCTGAATAGCTGATTTATCATCAAAAGAATTCTATAACTTTATATAGTTTGAAACATTTTGAGGACACTTTGACCAGAAATAAGTTCAAAAGGTCAGATATGGACATCAATATGGCTTTTGAAGCATCAGAGGGAGTCTATGAGTATATATAGAAAGCCCAAGATCTAGGACTCTTTGGTGAGAAATATGTTCAGGGGGTCAAAAGGGGACCTCTGAATAGCTGATTTATCATCAAAAGAATTCTATAACTTTATATAGTTTGAAACATTTTGAGGACACTTTGACCAGAAATAAGTACAAAAGGTCAGATATGGACATCTATATGGCTTATGAAGCATCAGAAGGAGTATGTATAGAAAGCCCAAGTTTCGAATAATCCTTGGCCAGAAAAAAAATCAGTATGTCAAATATGGTCTTTTGTCAGGAGGATATAACATCCGAAGATATCATTCTGAATGTATTGTATTAATCTTTTAGGACTCTTTGGCCAGAAATATGTTCGGGAGGTCAAAAAGGGCCCCATGAAATACTGATTTATCATCAAAAGGATTCTATAACTTTATATAGTTTGAAAGATTTCTAGGACACTTTGACCACAAATAAGTTCAAAAGGTCAGATATGGACATCTATATGGCTTTTGAAGCATCAGAAGGAGTCTATAAGTATGTATAGAAAGCCCAAGATCGAGGACTCTTTGGCAATAAATATGTTCAGGAGGTCAAAAGGGGACCTCTGAATAGCTGATTTATCATAAAAAGAATTCTATAACTTCATATAGTTTGAAAACTTTTGAGGACCCTTTGACCAGAAATAAGTTCAAAAGGTCAGATATGGACATATATATGGCTTTTGAAGCATCAGAGGGAGTCTATGAGTATATATAGAAAGCCCAAGATCTAGGACTCTTTGGTGAGAAATATGTTCAGGAGGTCAAAAGGGGACCTCTGAATAGCTGATTTATCATCAAAAGAATTCTGTAACTTCACATAGTTTGAAAAATTTTGAGGACACTTTGACCACAAATAAGTTCAAAAGGTCAGATATGGACATCTATATGGCTTGTGAAGCATCAGAAGGAGTCTATGAGGAGTCTGTGAGTCTTTGAGGAGTCTATAGTTTATAGAAAGCCAAATATCGAGGACTCTTTGGCCAGAAATAGGTTCAGGAGGTCAAAAGGGGACCTCTGAATAGCTTATTTATCATCCAAAGAATTCTATAACTTTATATAGTTTGAAAAATTTTGAGGACCATTTGACCATTAATAAGTTCAAAAGGTCAGATATGGACATCTATATGGATTTTGAAGCATCAGAGGGAGTCTATGAGTATATATAGAAAGCCCAAGATCGAGGACTCTTTGGCCAGAAATATGTTCGGGAGGTCAAAAAGGGCCCCATGAAATACTGATTTATCATCAAAAGGATTCTATAACTTTATATAGTTTGAAAGATTTCTAGGACACTTTGACCATTAATAAGTTCAAAAGGTCAGATATGGACGTCTATATGGCTTTTGAAGCATCAGAAGGAGTCTATGAGTATGTATAGAAAGCCCAAGATCGAGGACTCTTTGGCCAGAAATATGTTCAGGAGGTCAAAAGGGGACCTCTGAATAGCTAATTTATTATCAAAAGAATTCTATAACTTTATATAGTTTGAAAATTTTTGAGGACACTTTGACCACAAATAAGTACAAAAGGTCAGATATGGACATCTATATGGCTTATGAAGCATCAGAAGGAGTATGTATAGAAAGCCCAAGTTTCGAATAATCCTTGGCCAGAAAAAAAATCAGTATGTCAAATATGGTCTTTTGTCAGGAGGATATAACATCCGAAGATATCATTCTGAATGTATTGTATTAATCTTTTAGGACTCTTTGGCCAGAAATATGCTCAGTAGGTCAAAAGAGGACCTCTGGAATAGCTGATTTATCATCAGAAAGAGTCTATAACTTTATATAGTTTAAAAACTTTTAAGGACCCTTTGACCAGAAATAAGTTCAAAAGGTCAGATATGGACATCTATATGGCTTTTGAAGCATCAGAGGGAGTCTATGAGAATATATATTGAAAGCCCAAGATCGAGGACTCTTTGGTGAGAAATATGTTCAGGAGGTCAAAAGGGGACCTCTGAATAGCTGATTTATCATCAAAAGAATTCTATAACTTTATATAGTTTGAAACATTTTGAGGACACTTTGACCAGAAATAAGTTCAAAAGGTCAGATATGGACATCAATATGGCTTTTGAAGCATCAGAGGGAGTCTATGAGTATATATAAAAAGCCCAAGATCGAGGACTCTTTGACGAGAAATATGTTCAGGAGGTCAAAAGGGGACCTCTGAATAGCTGATTTATCATCAAAAGAATTCTATAACTTTATATAGTTTGAAAAATTTTGAGGACCCTTTGACCAGAAATAAGTTCAAAAGGTCAGATATGGACATCAATATGGCTTTTGAAGCATCAGAGGGAGTCTATGAGTATATATAGAAAGCCCAAGATCGAGGACACTTTGACGAGAAATATGTTCAGGAGGTCAAAAGGGGACCTCTGAATAGCTGATTTATCATCAAAAGAATTCTGTAACTTCACATAGTTTGAAAAATTTTGAGGACACTTTGACCACAAATAAGTTCAAAAGGTCAGATATGGACATCTATATGGCTTGTGAAGCATCAGAAGGAGTCTATGAGGAGTCTATAGTTTATAGAAAGCCTAATATCGAGGACTCTTTGGCCAGAAATAGGTTCAGGAGGTCAAAAGGGGACCTCTGAATAGCTTATTTATCATCAAAAGAATTCTATAACTTTATATAGTTTGAAAAATTTTGAGGACCATTTGACCATTAATAAGTTCAAAAGGTCAGATATGGACATCTATATGGATTTTGAAGCATCAGAGGGAGTATATGAGTATATATAGAAAGCCCAAGATCGAGGACTCTTTGGCCAGAAATATGTTCGGGAGGTCAAAAAGGGCCCCATGAAATACTGATTTATCATCAAAAGGATTCTATAACTTAATATAGTTTGAAAGATTTCTAGGACACTTTGACCACAAATAAGTTCAAAAGGTCAGATATGGACATCTATATGGCTTTTGAAGCATCAGAAGGAGTCTATGAGTATGTATAGAAAGCCCAAGATCGAGGACTCTTTTGCAATAAATATGTTCAGGAGGTCAAAAGGGGACCTCTGAATAGCTGATTTATCGTAAAAAGAATTCTATAACTTCATATTGTTTGAAAACTTTTGAGGACCCTTTGACCAGAAATAAGTTCAAAAGGTCAGATATGGACATATATATGGCTTTTGAAGCATCAGAGGGAGTCTATGAGTATATATAGAAAGCCCAAGATCGAGGACTCTTTGGTGAGAAATATGTTCAGGAGGTCAAAAGGGGACCTCTGAATAGCTGATTTATCATCAAAAGAATTCTGTAACTTCACATAGTTTGAAAAATTTTGAGGACACTTTGACCACAAATAAGTTCAAAAGGTCAGATATGGACATCTATATGGCTTGTGAAGCATCAGAAGGAGTCTATGAGGAGTCTATGAGTCTATGAGGAGTCTATAGTTTATAGAAAGCCTAATATCGAGGACTCTTTGGCCAGAAATAGGTTCAGGAGGTCAAAAGGGGACCTCTGAATAGCTTATTTATCATCAAAAGAATTCTATAACTTTGTATAGTTTGAAAAATTTTGAGGACCATTTGACCATTAATAAGTTCAAAAGGTCAGATATGGACATCTATATGGATTTTGAAGCATCAGAGGGAGTCCATGAGTATATATAGAAAGCCCAAGATCGAGGACTCTTTGGCCAGAAATATGTTCGGGACGTCAAAAAGGGCCCCATGAAATACTGATTTATCATCAAAAGGATTCTATAACTTTATATAGTTTGAAAGATTTCTAGGACACTTTGACCACAAATAAGTACAAAAGGTCAGATATGGACATCTATATGGCTTATGAAGCATCAGAAGGAGTATGTATAGAAAGCCCAAGTTTCGAATAATCCTTGGCCAGAAAAAAAATCAGTATGTCAAATATGGTCTTTTGTCAGGAGGATATAACATCCGAAGATATCATTCTGAATGTATTGTATTAATCTTTTAGGACTCTTTGGCCAGAAATATGCTCAGTAGGTCAAAAGAGGACCTCTGGAATAGCTGATTTATCATCAGAAAGAGTCTATAACTTTATATAGTTTAAAAACTTTTAAGGACCCTTTGACCAGAAATAAGTTCAAAAGGTCAGATATGGACATCTATATGGATTTTGAAGCATCAGAGGGAGTCTATGAGTATATATAGAAAGCCCAAGATCGAGGACTCTTTGGCCAGAAATATGTTCGGGAGGTCAAAAGGGGCCCCATGAAATACTGATTTATCATCAAAAGAATTCTATAACTTTATATAGTTTGAAACATTTTGAGGACCCTTTGACCAGAAATAAGTTCAAAAGGTCAGATATGGACATCAATATGGCTTTTGAAGCATCAGAGGGAGTCTAAGATACTTATCAAACTTTTCAAACTTATATAGTTTGAAAGATATAGAAAGCCCAAGATCGAGGACTCTTTGACGAGAAATATGTTCAGGAGGTCAAAAGGGGACCTCTGAATAGCTGATTTATCATCAAAAGAATTCTGTAACTTCACATAGTTTGAAAAATTTTGAGGACACTTTGACCACAAATAAGTTCAAAAGGTCAGATATGGACATCTATATGGCTTGTGAAGCATCAGAAGGAGTCTATGAGGAGTCTATGAGTCTATGAGGAGTCTATAGTTTATAGAAAGCCTTATTAGGCGTTAACGTTAACAGATATCGAGGACTCTTTGGCCAGAAATAGGTTCAGGAGGTCAAAAGGGGACCTCTGAATAGCTTATTTATCATCAAAAGAATTCTATAACTTTATATAGTTTGAAAAATTTTGAGGACCATTTGACCATTAATAAGTTCAAAAGGTCAGATATGGACATATGGATTTTGAAGCATCAGAGGGAGTCTATGAGTATATATAGAAAGCCCAAGATCGAGGACTCTTTGGCCAGAAATATGTTCGGGAGGTCAAAAAGGGCCCCATGAAATACTGATTTATCATCAAAAGGATTCTATAACTTTATATAGTTTGAAAGATTTCTAGGACACTTTGACCATTAATAAGTTCAAAAGGTCAGATATGGACATCTATATGGATTTTGAAGCATCAGAGGGAGTCTATGAGTATATATAGAAAGCCCAAGATCGAGGACTCTTTGGCCAGAAAAATGTTCAGGAGGTCAAAAGGGGCCCCATGAAATACTGATTTATCATCAAAAGGAGTCTATAACTTTAAATAGTTTGACATTTTTTGAGGACACTTTGACCACAAATAAATTCAAAAGGTCAGATATGGACATCTATATGGCTTATGAAGCATCAGAAGGAGTATGTATAGAAAGTCCAAGTTTCGAATACTCCTTGGCCAGAAAAAAAATCAGTATGTCAAATATGGTCTTTTTTCAGGAGGATATAACATCCGAAGATATCAGTCTGAATGTATTGTATTAATCTTTTAGGACTCTTTGGACAGAAAAATGTTCAGTAGGTCAAAAGAGGACCTCTGGAATAGCTGATTTATCATCAGAAAGAGTCTATAACTTTATATAGTTTAAAAACTTTTAAGGACCCTTTGACCAGAAATAAGTTCAAAAGGTCAGATATGGACATCTATATGGCTTTTGAAGCATCAGAGGGAGTCTATGAGAATATATATTGAAAGCCCAAGATCGAGGACTCTTTGGTGAGAAATATGTTCAGGAGGTCAAAAGGGGACCTCTGAATAGCTGATTTATCATCAAAAGAATTCTATAACTTTATATAGTTTGAAAAATTTTGAGGACCCTTTGACCAGAAATAAGTTCAAAAGGTCAGATATGGACATCAATATGGCTTTTGAAGCATCAGAGGGAGTCTATGAGTATATATAGAAAGCCCAAGATCGAGGACACTTTGACGAGAAATATGTTCAGGAGGTCAAAAGGGGACCTCTGAATAGCTGATTTATCATCAAAAGAATTCTGTAACTTCACATAGTTTGAAAAATTTTGAGGACACTTTGACCACAAATAAGTTCAAAAGGTCAGATATGGACATCTATATGGCTTGTGAAGCATCAGAAGGAGTCTATGAGGAGTCTATAGTTTATAGAAAGCCTAATATCGAGGACTCTTTGGCCAGAAATAGGTTCAGGAGGTCAAAAGGGGACCTCTGAATAGCTTATTTATCATCAAAAGAATTCTATAACTTTATATAGTTTGAAAAATTTTGAGGACCATTTGACCATTAATAAGTTCAAAAGGTCAGATATGGACATCTATATGGATTTTGAAGCATCAGAGGGAGTATATGAGTATATATAGAAAGCCCAAGATCGAGGACTCTTTGGCCAGAAATATGTTCGGGAGGTCAAAAAGGGCCCCATGAAATACTGATTTATCATCAAAAGGATTCTATAACTTAATATAGTTTGAAAGATTTCTAGGACACTTTGACCACAAATAAGTTCAAAAGGTCAGATATGGACATCTATATGGCTTTTGAAGCATCAGAAGGAGTCTATGAGTATGTATAGAAAGCCCAAGATCGAGGACTCTTTTGCAATAAATATGTTCAGGAGGTCAAAAGGGGACCTCTGAATAGCTGATTTATCGTAAAAAGAATTCTATAACTTCATATTGTTTGAAAACTTTTGAGGACCCTTTGACCAGAAATAAGTTCAAAAGGTCAGATATGGACATATATATGGCTTTTGAAGCATCAGAGGGAGTCTATGAGTATATATAGAAAGCCCAAGATCGAGGACTCTTTGGTGAGAAATATGTTCAGGAGGTCAAAAGGGGACCTCTGAATAGCTGATTTATCATCAAAAGAATTCTGTAACTTCACATAGTTTGAAAAATTTTGAGGACACTTTGACCACAAATAAGTTCAAAAGGTCAGATATGGACATCTATATGGCTTGTGAAGCATCAGAAGGAGTCTATGAGGAGTCTATGAGTCTATGAGGAGTCTATAGTTTATAGAAAGCCTAATATCGAGGACTCTTTGGCCAGAAATAGGTTCAGGAGGTCAAAAGGGGACCTCTGAATAGCTTATTTATCATCAAAAGAATTCTATAACTTTGTATAGTTTGAAAAATTTTGAGGACCATTTGACCATTAATAAGTTCAAAAGGTCAGATATGGACATCTATATGGATTTTGAAGCATCAGAGGGAGTCCATGAGTATATATAGAAAGCCCAAGATCGAGGACTCTTTGGCCAGAAATATGTTCGGGAC
This sequence comes from Scardinius erythrophthalmus, assembly GCF_964197995.2. Classification (NCBI taxonomy): domain Eukaryota; kingdom Metazoa; phylum Chordata; class Actinopteri; order Cypriniformes; family Leuciscidae; genus Scardinius; species Scardinius erythrophthalmus. The sequence goes on from NC_138236.1 coordinate 31,277,967, forward strand.
GTCAAAAAGGGCCCCATGAAATACTGATTTATCATCAAAAGGATTCTATAACTTTATATAGTTTGAAAGATTTCTAGGACACTTTGACCACAAATAAGTACAAAAGGTCAGATATGGACATCTATATGGCTTATGAAGCATCAGAAGGAGTATGTATAGAAAGCCCAAGTTTCGAATAATCCTTGGCCAGAAAAAAAATCAGTATGTCAAATATGGTCTTTTGTCAGGAGGATATAACATCCGAAGATATCATTCTGAATGTATTGTATTAATCTTTTAGGACTCTTTGGCCAGAAATATGCTCAGTAGGTCAAAAGAGGACCTCTGGAATAGCTGATTTATCATCAGAAAGAGTCTATAACTTTATATAGTTTAAAAACTTTTAAGGACCCTTTGACCAGAAATAAGTTCAAAAGGTCAGATATGGACATCTATATGGATTTTGAAGCATCAGAGGGAGTCTATGAGTATATATAGAAAGCCCAAGATCGAGGACTCTTTGGCCAGAAATATGTTCGGGAGGTCAAAAGGGGCCCCATGAAATACTGATTTATCATCAAAAGAATTCTATAACTTTATATAGTTTGAAACATTTTGAGGACCCTTTGACCAGAAATAAGTTCAAAAGGTCAGATATGGACATCAATATGGCTTTTGAAGCATCAGAGGGAGTCTAAGATACTTATCAAACTTTTCAAACTTATATAGTTTGAAAGATATAGAAAGCCCAAGATCGAGGACTCTTTGACGAGAAATATGTTCAGGAGGTCAAAAGGGGACCTCTGAATAGCTGATTTATCATCAAAAGAATTCTGTAACTTCACATAGTTTGAAAAATTTTGAGGACACTTTGACCACAAATAAGTTCAAAAGGTCAGATATGGACATCTATATGGCTTGTGAAGCATCAGAAGGAGTCTATGAGGAGTCTATGAGTCTATGAGGAGTCTATAGTTTATAGAAAGCCTTATTAGGCGTTAACGTTAACAGATATCGAGGACTCTTTGGCCAGAAATAGGTTCAGGAGGTCAAAAGGGGACCTCTGAATAGCTTATTTATCATCAAAAGAATTCTATAACTTTATATAGTTTGAAAAATTTTGAGGACCATTTGACCATTAATAAGTTCAAAAGGTCAGATATGGACATATGGATTTTGAAGCATCAGAGGGAGTCTATGAGTATATATAGAAAGCCCAAGATCGAGGACTCTTTGGCCAGAAATATGTTCGGGAGGTCAAAAAGGGCCCCATGAAATACTGATTTATCATCAAAAGGATTCTATAACTTTATATAGTTTGAAAGATTTCTAGGACACTTTGACCATTAATAAGTTCAAAAGGTCAGATATGGACATCTATATGGATTTTGAAGCATCAGAGGGAGTCTATGAGTATATATAGAAAGCCCAAGATCGAGGACTCTTTGGCCAGAAAAATGTTCAGGAGGTCAAAAGGGGCCCCATGAAATACTGATTTATCATCAAAAGGAGTCTATAACTTTAAATAGTTTGACATTTTTTGAGGACACTTTGACCACAAATAAATTCAAAAGGTCAGATATGGACATCTATATGGCTTATGAAGCATCAGAAGGAGTATGTATAGAAAGTCCAAGTTTCGAATACTCCTTGGCCAGAAAAAAAATCAGTATGTCAAATATGGTCTTTTTTCAGGAGGATATAACATCCGAAGATATCAGTCTGAATGTATTGTATTAATCTTTTAGGACTCTTTGGACAGAAAAATGTTCAGTAGGTCAAAAGGGGACCTCTGAATAGCTGATTTATCATCAGAAAGAGTCTATAACTTTATATAGTTTGAAAACTTTTGAGGACCCTTTGACCACAAATAAGTTCAAGAGTTTAGATATGGACATCTGTATGGATTCTATAACTTTATATAGTTTGAAAGATTTCTAGGACACTTTGACCACAAATAAGTTCAAAAGGTCAGATATGGACGTCTATATGGCTTTTGAAGCATCAGAGGGAGTCTATGAGTATTATAGAAAGCCCAAGATCGAGGACTCTTTCGCCAGAAATATGTTCAGGAGGTCAAAAGGGCCACCATGAAATACTGATTTATCATCAAAAGGAGTCTATAACTTTATATAGATTGAAAATTTTTCAGGACACTTTGACCACAAATAAGTTCAAAAGGTCAGATATGGACATCTATTCTTGCATTGCGTTGCACACCAGAACTAAATCATTCCCATTTTCTTCAAAGAAATAAGGTGCAATGATGTTGTATTGCATTGCACAAACGTTAACATATGTTATGCAACATTATATTGCTTTGCACAAACGATCTAACACTGTGCACTAAAGAATAACATTTATGCATTTTTGCATTGCATTGCACACCAGAACTAACTCCTTCAAATGTTTATTAAAGAGATAACATTTTGCACGATCTAACGTTGTGCATTGAAGAATAACATATAGGCTAAATATGCATGCACTGTATTGCATTGCACACCCGAACTAACTCCGTCCCATGTTCATTAAAGAGATAACATGTTATGCAACATTTCATTGTTTTGCACAAACGATCTAACGTTGTGCATTGAAGAATGACATAGTTGACAAAGCTAAATGCATGGATTGTGTTGCATGTACAGCCGAACTAACTCCTTCCCATGTTCATTAAAAAGATAACATATGTTATGCAACATTGCATTGCTTTGCACAAACGATTTAACGCTGTGCACTGAATAACATTTATGCACTTTTTGCATTGCATTGCACACCAGAACTAACACCTTCAAATGCTTATTAAAGAGATAACATTTTGCATTGTGCATTGCATAACGTTGTGCATTGAAGAATAACATATAGGCTATATGCATGCATTGTATTGCATTGCACACCCGAACTAACTCCTTCCCATGTTCATTAAAGAGATAACATATGTTATGCACAAACGATCTAACGTTTTGCATTGAAGAGTGACATTGGCTATTCACTTTTTGCATTGCATTGCACACCATAACTAATTTTTCTAACATTTGAAGGAGTTAGTTCTGGTGTGCAATGCAATGCAATGCAAAAAGTGCATAAATGTTATTATTCAGTGCACAACATTAGATCGTTTCTGCAATGCAATGCAATGCAACATGTTATCTCTTTAGTGAACATGGGAAAGAGTTAGTTCTGGTGTGCAATTAAATGCAATGCAAAAAGTGCATGTTTCTCTTCAATGCACAACGTTAGATCGTTTGCGCAATGCATTGCAAAATGTTATCTCTTCAATGAACATTTGAAGGAGTAAGATCTGGTGTGCAATGCAATGCAATGCCAAAAGTGCATACCCTAAATGTTATTCTTCAGTGCACAACGTTAGATCGTTTCTGCAATGCAATTCAATGCAATGCAACATGTTATCTCTTTACTGAACATGGGAAGGAGTTAGTTCTGGTGTGCAATGCAATACAATGCATGCATTTAGTCTTTATGTTATTCTTCAAAGCACAACCTTGATCGTTGAGACAAACGATCGTTTTGTGCAATGCAATGCAAAATGTTATCTCTTTATGAACATGGGAAGAGGTTAGTTCTGCTGTGCAATGCAATGCAAAAAGTGCATAAATTTTATTCTTCAGTGCACATCGTTAGATCGTTTGTGCAAAGCAATGCAATGTTGCATAACATATGTTATCTCTTTACTGAACATGGGAAGGAGTTAGTTCGGGTGTGCAATGCAATGCAATGCATGCATTTAGCCTGTATGTTATTCTTCAATGCACAACGTTAGTTCGTTTGTGCAATGCAATGCAACATATTATCTCTTTATTGAACATGGGAAGGAGTTTGATCTGGTGTGCAATGCAATGCAATGCAATGCAATGCAATGCAATGCAATGCAATGCAATGCAATGCAAAAAGTGCATCGCCTATGTTACTCTTCATTGCACAACGTTAGATCGTTTGTGCAATGCAATGCAACAACAGATGTTATCTCTTTAATGAACATGGGAAAGAGTTAGTTTTGGTGTGCAATGCAGGGATAGAAGTGCATATGTTTTTCTTCAATGATGCACAACGATAGATCGTTTTTGCAATGCAACAACATATGTTATCTCTTTAATGAACATGAATTAGTTGTAGTGTGCAATGCAGTGCAATCCAAGAAGAGCATAGCCTATATGTTATTGTTCAGTGGACAACGTTAGATCGTTTGTGCAATGCAATGGAACAACATAAATGTTATCTCTTTAATGAACATGGGAAGGAGTTAGTTCTGGTGTGCAATGCGAAAAGTGCATTATCTACCGTGCATTCTATCGTTGTCCAACAAAATTAGTTAATTGTGTCCATTGTAAAGCAAAAGCCAGTGCAATGATTTTCCTTTACTGCACATTAATTAATCTATTCATACATTCAGTCAACTGATGTTAACTTTCGACTCCTGATTACTCTTCAATGCACAACGTTAGAATTGTTTTTGCAATGTAATGCAAAATGTTATCTCTTTAATAAACATTTGAAGGAGTTAGTTCTGGTATGCAATGTAATGCAGAAAGTGCAGGGCCTATGTTACTCTTCAATGCACAACGTTAGATCGTTTCTGCAAGGCAATGCAAAAAGGTCAATGCCAATATGTTTTTCTTCAATGCACAACGTTAGATCGTTTGTGCAATGTAATGCAAAATGATATTTCGTTAATAAACATTTGAAGGAGTTAGTTCTAGTGTGCAATGTAATGCAGTGCAAAAAGTGCACAACCTAAATGTTATTCTTCATTGCACAACGTTAGATCGTTTGTGCAATGCAATGCAACTTGTTATCCCTTTAATGAACATGTGAAGGAGTTAGTTCGGGTGTGCAATGCAAAAAGTGCATACCCTAAATGTTATTCTTCAGTGCACAACGTTAGATCGTTTCTGCAATGCAATTCAATGCAATGCAACATGTTATCTCTTTACTGAACATGGGAAGGAGTTAGTTTCAGTGTGCAATGCAATGCAAAAAGTACATAAATGTCATTCTTCAATGCACAACGTTAGATCGTTTCTGAATGCAATGCAATGCAACATGTGTTGTCTCTTTAATGAACATGGGAAGGAGTTAGTTCTGGTGTGCAATGCAATGCAAAAAGTGCATGGCCTATGTTACTCTTCAATGCACAATGTTAGATCGTTTCTGCAAGGCAATGCAAAATGTTATCTCTTTAATAACCATTTGGAGTTAGTTCTGGTGTGCAATGCTAAAAATGCATAGACTATATGTTATTCTTCAATGTACAACGTTAAATCGTTTGTGCAATGCAATGCAACATGTTATCTCTTTAATGAACATGGGAAGGAATTAGTTCTGTTGTGCAATGCAATGCAAAGCAAAAAGTGCATAGCCTATATGTTATTCTTCAATGCACAACGTTAGATCGTTTTCTACAATGCAATGCAATTCAATGCAATGCAACATGTTATCTCTTTACTGAACATGGGAAGGAGTTAGTTTCAGTGTGCAATGCAATGCAATGCAAAACGTGCATAGCCTATGTTACTCTTCAATGCACAACGTTAGATCGTTTGTGCAATGCAATGCAAAATGTTATCTCTTTAATGAACATTTGAAGGAGTTAGTTCTGGTGTGCAATGCAATGCAAAAAGTGCATGGCCTATGTTACTCTTCAATGCACAACGTTAGATCGTTTGTGCAATGCAATGCAAAATGTTATCTCTTTAATAACCATTTGGAGTTAGTTCTGGTGTGCAAATGCAATACAATGCGAAAAGTGCATAGCCTTAATGTTATTCTTCAGTGCACAACGTTAGATCGTTTCTGCAATGCAATTCAATGCAATGCAACATGTTATCTCTTTACTGAACATGGGAAGGAGTGTGCTATGCAATTCAATGCAAAACGTGCATAGCCTGTTTCTCTTCAATGCACAACGTTAGAATTGTTTTTGCAATGCAATGCAAAATGTTATCTCTTTAATAAACCTTTGAAGGAGTTAGTTCTGGTATATAATGCAATGCAGAAAGTGCATGGCCTATGTTACTCTTCAATGCACAACGTTAGATCGTTTCTGCAAAGCAATGCAGAAAGTTCATAGCCTATATGTTTTTCTTCAATGCACTACGTTAGATCGTTTCTGCAAGGCAATGCAAAAAGGTCAAAGCCTATATGTTTTTCTTCAATGCACAACGTTAGATCGTTTCTGCAAGGCAATGTGGTAAGCCTATATGTTTTTCTTCAATGCACAACGTTAGATCGTTTGTGCAATGTAATGCAAAATGATATTTCTTTAATAAATATTTGAAGGAGTTAGTTCTAGTGTGCAATGTAATGCAGTGCAAAAAGTGCATAAACTAAATGTTATTCTTCATTGCACAACGTTAGATCGTTTGTGCAATGCAATGCAACTTGTTATCCCTTTAATGAACATGTGAAGGAGTTAGTTCGTGTGTGCAATGCAAAAAGTGCATACCCTAAATTTTATTCTTCATTGAACAACGTTAGATCGTTTCTACAATGCAATGCAATTCAATGCAATGCAACATGTTATCTCTACTGAACATGGGAAGGAGTTAGTTCTGGTGTGGTGTGCAATGCAATGCAATGCAATGCAAAGAAAACGTGCATAGCCTTTGTTACTCTTCAATGCACAACGTTAGATCGTTTGTGCAATGCGGCACACCCAAACTAACTCATTCCCATGTTCATTAAAGAGATAATGTGTGTTGTTGCATTGCATTGCACAAACAATCTAACATTGTGCATTAAGGAATAACATATAGGCTATGCACGCATTGCATTGCATTGCACACCAGAACTAATTCATTCCTATGTTCAATAAAGAGATAACATATGTGTTGTTGCATTGCAGTGCACAAACGATCTAACGTTGTGCATCATTGAAGAATAACAAAGGGTATGCACTTCTTGCATTGCATTGCATTGCACACCAAAACAAACTAAATCCAAAGTTTATTAAAGAGATGACAAATGTGTTGTTGCATTGCATTGCATTGCGCAAACGATCTAACGTTGTGCAGTGAAGAATAATCAACACTCACATTTCACATTGCATTGCATTGCAAACCAGAACTAAGTCATTCCCATGTTCATTAAAGAGATGACATATGGAGTTTATAAAGAGAGAACATTTTGCATTGTATTGCACAAACGATCTAACGTTGTGCACTGAAGAATAACATAGGCTATGCACTTCTTGTATTGCATTGCAATAAAGAATAACTCTGCAATGATCAATCCGCATTTTTAAGCCAGCTAACAGTAGGCTCATATTCAGAATGTCATTCTCGTATAACGCCAATGACCTCACAAATGGGCTTCCTTTGTGAAATATAGAAGATTTTTAAATAACAAGTTTAAAAAAGGTGGTGTGTTATAGTCAGACAGACAGACAGACAGACAGACAGACAGACAGACAGACAGACAGACAGATCTAAATTAAGGAACAATTGTAGCATTACAAACTACAATAGCCTAAACAAAACTGGAAGCTTTGTAAGATTCGACTCGTCTTCACAAAAACTACATGCAGGGTTTTTAAACATCTCGTGTCAAAAAAAATTATTCTGGGCAGTGTGGCAAGCCTGCAAAAAGCAAGATAACTTGTAGTCTATAGCCTACTTGAAAGGAAAACAAATTTGCCGAGTAAAAACAGAGTTTGTGTTGTTGAATCATATTTTTTTCTAGTACATCTTTAAATATAGAGCTCATGCCAAATAAAAGTTCCAGATGGACAAAAATTAAATGCAAAAACCAGTGGAATAACAATATCTTAAAAGAAACGACAGAGTGGCAAACTTTGAAGTAGGGCTAAAGTCATTAGTTGTAAAGCTTGAAGTGTAAATCTTGTTCTCATACACAGATATGGCCAATTTATGAATGAAATTCATGCATTTATTTGTCATTTAAACTGATGCAAACAGGGAAAGAGAGTAGAAAACACTAATTATCCTGTCGCCCCCTCTAGTGGACAGCATTGAGTATTACGGCCTTCATTGCTCAGAGAACGCAAATCAATGGCTTTTTTGGGAAAGTAAGTCTGACCAGTTAGAAAAGATACAAGCGAGTCAGACCAGTCTGAAGGTCTGAGCTGAGTTTGGTGAAGCATTAAAGTTCTAGGCGGAGTCGATTTCTCATAATAATAATAAATAATAATAATGTTTAAATATATGCTGGCTTTCTCAAGCCAACATAATAAAGAAAACTAAGAGAAACATCGACCAATTCAGTATGTAGTACAATTGTATTAGTTTTATAATAAAACTATTAACATTCTAAAGGTAGGCCTATGCCGTGCTCTTCAACCGACATGATTTTAATTAATCCCAAACCTGGTAATTTTGTCAGTATTAATGTACGTTCACTGATTCTAGCTTCTCTCTTTTCTTTCTCTTTATTTTCATGTGAACTGAGTAGGCTACACATTCATTAATATAAACTTTATTTCTGTTAAATTTTCAAAATGATTTATACGTCTCACATGTCTACCTGCCTTTTGATGTAAATAAAAGACAAGAGTGGAAAATGTTACGAACATATTATCATGGTACAGTTCAGCCAATTATTGATTTTTATTTCCACTTCCCTTTTATCCAAAGAAACGGAACTATTTGCACTGTATTTATCAATGGGAAATCATGCTCACATTATTGGGGTCGCTTGCAAGTCTCAGCAGCACGAATTACGTGACCAGCAACATATTTCTGCTTCAAATATTGTGCGTAGTTAACAGTGAGTGGTGGTTTCAGACATTATTTTATTACAGTTTATTTGTCAGTGCCGCACTCGTACTGACTCTTATTCTGCCTGACAGAAAGAAAAGCTCGTAGCTTACTGAAGGAAGAGCGTTTCGACCAATCAGATGAAAGGGGCGTTTCAGCGCCGCCCACGTGTGCAAATGAATCGGGATTCATAATTTTGGGGCATCTCGCCCGGGGGGCGGGGTTACGTTCTGCGTCACTTCTCTCATGCGGGTTCTCGTCGACCAGGGTCAGCGCGCACACAGGCAGGCACAGAACTAGCTAGCGAACCTAGGTCATAAATCTAATAAGTTATGTTTTTTACAACACGTTTTTTGATGGAAAAGTGATGTTTAATTTCCATAGTCTTTGTTTAGTGAACGAAAGCGAAATCAGGAATTGCGGTCTTTCAGTTTGTTTATCGTTGCCTAGCTACCAAGGGTTGTACAAGATGTGCTGTAGCCTTAATTATTTACAATGGCCAAGTCGCGTTTCATATTAACAGATGAATAGGCTTCGCTCAGTTTATTAAATACATCCAACCTGAAAATCACGGTAGGACTGTGCAAACAAAGTAGACTATCTGTCTAGCATTGCCATGTCAGTGTATTGATTCATTGTCCCATCATAGTTTGTAAGAGACATTTCAGGTTGGATGTATTTAATAAACTGAGCGAAGCCTATTCATCTGTTAATATGAAACGCGACTTGGCCATTGTAATTAAGGCTACAGCACATCTTGTACAACCGAAATGGTTAGCGCTTTTCCCAAATATCACTTTTCATAAGGTATGGACAGTGCCAAACAAATTTTTGTTTCATAATAAAATAGAAGAAATCCATTTTAAAAATATTCACCGTTATTACCCTTGTAATAAATATCTAAGTAAATTTTACAGTAATATTTCCCCACTATGCTCTTTTTGCCAAGAGGAGGAAGAATCTATTTTACACTTATTTTACTTATGTTCTTATACTAAACAATTTTGGCTTCAAATTTCAGCTTCCATATTTCTTGCATTTTATCAGTTATGTAATATTTCTGTCAGTAAGGTTATTTTTCACTCTGATGTCTCTGAAAATAAAAAGCTAGATGATATATTAAACTTTTTCTGTATGATGGGAAAATACCACATCCACAAAGCAAGATACCTTAAATTCAAACCTAGTTGCAAAATTTTTGCTTATGATTTAGTTATTATTGTCTTCACTTCAAAAAATCCCCTCCAATAAAAAAGCTTTGAAAACATCCTGTATTATAGAACAAGTTTTATGTAAATTGTAATTGTATTTTATTTACTGTTATTATTTACTTTCATTTTCTCTGTATCCCCACATGTTCATGTTCATTGTTTTGTGTTATTTCCATTGTATTGATTTATATTGTAATGCAATAAAAAAAAAAACATCTTGTACAACCCTTGGTAGCTAGGCAACGATAAACAAACTGAAAGACCGCGATTCCTGATTTCGCTTTCGTTCAAAACAAAGACTATGGAAATTAAACATCACTTTTCCATCAAAAACGTGTTGTAAAAAACATAACTTATTAGATTTAAGACCTAGGTGCCTGCCTGTGTGCGCGCTGACCCTGGTCGACGAGAACCCGCATTAGAGATGTGACGCAGGACGTAACCCCGCCCCCCGGGCGAGATGCCCCAAAATTTATGAGTCCCCAAATGAATCAGGGTATCTTCTGTCCATTCCAAATCCTTTTTCAGTTAAAAAAAAACAGAAAACGAAAAAACTAATCGTTTTTTAATTTATCAGTTTATTGCCTTTGATTAATATTTACTTAAAGTTCTATTTTTTATTATTCTGCCTTTTGATAGTTTGTTTTCCAATTTGAAATGAAATAAGCAGAAACAAGAAAACGTTTATTTGTTTTTTCCAAAAAAACGACAAAACGAGATTTCGGCTTGATTTTTCGCTTTTTAGTTCACAGGCAAGAAACAAATGACTTCAAAATTCGTTTTCCACATGTGGGCGGACTGACACGCCCCCTTCCGCCGATTGGTCAAGCAAATCTGAGCATGTGACGTCATAAGTTGTCGCTCAGGTCTGTTCAACAAAATAATAGTCCTCTACTATGGCTACAGATTCTTAAACTGTACAGGGCAGGTCCTATTGGACTTTCTTCTGTGCAACTTAACATGTTTCACAGAAATCTTTACATCAGAAATATTAATTATTAGTCTGCCACCAGCCTGTTTTATTTAGCTGTGCAGACTGCAGAGTTAAATCTGTGTGGTGAAGCTGCGATTGACAGCGCCGAGCGAGAGAGGCTCACTGACCAATGTTCAGGCAGCAGTCAGAACTTTTCTTTTAGACGCTCCGTTTTGACACGGGATGGTGATTGCAAATATTGTAACGCCAATCGGCTGAGGGTGGGTACATATGATGATGAAATACATTTTTACTGAAACTGTAATCATATCCGCGACCCGTGAGAATGAGACAGATGATTGACAGGACGATAGCGGAGGCAATTAAAGGCGCAAGATAACTTCTGTTAACAAAAATAAACAAAAATAAAAAAGTGTTTAATATAAGTGACTTTGTCTTTGTTTTATTGTTTTTGTTGTTTTTAATCAAATAAGTGTGAACCACAAACTGAGCCTTCGTTTTAAAGGGCAATTCCAAATATATTTTATGTATATTGTTATAATATGGGCATTTTATAATACAGCATAAATAAAAACAAACACACGTAATATGTATGCCTATAGGCAAAACACCACCGTTTTTTGGTTTTGTTTGTGTGAACTTTTATCCCCAACCATATTTCTTCATGGGCTCCACGCCAGGGGTCATGCTCAGCACCCCTATTTCCCATGGTACTAACTGTAATTAACAGTATGCTGACCCAGTTTATATGTAAAATCTTTGGTATATGTAATCTATATGTAATATCTTAAAACACTTTATAGTGTGATGGAAATAAACTTTTCTTAAAAGTGATATACAAATATAAAAGCGTGTTGTATATCACCACAGATTTATTGACACCCTTCTATCTGTGTTGTATACTGTAATAAACAATTGTCCTGCAGAATGATAAGGTTATTTGTAAGAAAAACATTGCAAGCAAATGTCGAATTGTTGTTTGAAATATAAATCAACAACGTAAGAGGCTTTAGGCTGTCTGATTAACTCTGTATGAACAAACACCCAGCTTTGCAGTATAGGTGGCACAGAAGCAGCATCTGACCCTGCATTTAGATGTACTTTTATACACTGTCTAATGCAGCTCAAAGGAGGCACTGTGAATTTGCATAGCAAAAAAAAAAAAAAAAAAAAAAAAAAAAAAAATATATATATATATATATATATATATTTTTTTTTTTTAAACGAAAAAATCGAATAAAGGGGCCGTTTTCTCGTTTCTGCTTATGGCAGAATAGAAAAATATAACTTTAAGTAAATATTAAACAAAGGCAATAAAATTATAAATTAAAAAACGATTAGTTTTTTCGTTTTCTGTTTTTTAAATTGAAGACGGATTTGGAATGGACGGAAGGTCCGTGTACTTTTTGGTCATTTCATTTCCTGTTTGGAATGGAATAACGAGAAATGAAAACCAGCTCGTTTATTCGTTTTTTAGTTTAGTTTAAAAAAAGAAAAATGAGATTTTGGCTCGATTTTTCATTTTTTGTTTGTGGTTTACAAATCGGTTTATGGGTTCGATATTTCATTTACACACGTGGGCGGCGCTGAAACGGCCCTTTCATCTGATTGGTCAAACCGCTCCGCCTTCAGTAAGCTACGAGCTTTTCTTTCTGTCAGGCAGAATAAGAGTCAGTACGAGTGCGGCACTGACAAATCATAGGCTACACTATAATAAAATGATGTCTGAAACCACCACTCACTGTTAACTATGCACAATATTTGAAGCAGACTATGTTGCTGCTCACGTAATTCGTGCTGCAAGCGACCCCATTAAGCCACAGTAGGCTATATGACAGATTATTTTAGCATGATATATTTCCCATTGATAAATACAGTGCAAATAGTTCCGTCTCTTTGGATAAAAGGGAAGTGGAAATAAAAATCAATAATAGGCTGAACTGTACCTTGATAATATGTCCGTAACATTTACCACTCTCGTCTTTTATTTACATCAGAAGGCCGGTAGGCGTGTGTGACCTATACATAATTTTGAAAATTGAATAGAAATAAAGATTATATTTATGAATGTATGCATGTGTAGCCTCAGTTCACATGAAAAGAAAGAGACAGAAAAGAGAGAAACTGTAAGTGAACGTACATTAGTACTGACAAAATTACCAGGTTTGGGATTAATTAAATCATGTCGGTTGAAGAGCACGGCATACCTTTAAAATGTTATTAGTTTTATTATAAAACTAATACAATTTATTACATACTGAATTGGTCGATGTTTCTCTGAGTTTTCTTTATTATGTTGGCTTGAAAAAGCTAGCATATCAGAAAAAAAGGTACAAAAGCTGTCACTGTGGCGGTACCTTTTCAAAAGGTACACCTTTGTACCTAAAGAGTGCATATAAGTCCCTCAAAGTTATTGGTACCAAACGTGTACATATTAGTACCTAAATGGTACATATTAGAACCCTTTTGAAGGGTACTGTCCCAGTGACAGCTTTTGTACCTTTTTTTCTGAGAGTGTGTTTAAACATTATTATTATGTATTATTATTATGAGAAATTGACTCCACCTAGAACTTAAATGCATCACCAAACTCAGCTCAGACCTTCACACTGGTCTGACTCGCTAATATCTTTTCTAACTAGTGGTCTGGTCAGACTGACTTCCCCAAAAAATCCATTGACTTGCCTGCGTTATCTGTGCAATGAAGGCAGTAATACTTAATGCTGTCCACTAGAGGGGGCGACAGGATAATACGTCTTTTCTACTCTTTCCCCGTTTGCATCAGTTTAAATGACAAATAAACGCATTAATTTCATTCATAAATAGGCATTATCTGTGTATGAGAACCAGCTTTACACTTCAAGATCTATCTATCTATCTATCTATCTATCTATCTATCTATCTATCTATCTATCTATCTATCTATCTATCTATCTATCTATCTATCTATCTATCTATCTATCTATCTATCTATCTATCTATCTATCTATCTATCTATCTATCTATCTATCTATCTATCTATCTGTCTGTCTGTCTGTCTGTCGGACTATAACAAACCATCTTTTTTAAACTGTTATTTAAAACGGTGTTCTGCTATATTTCACAAAGGAAGCCCATTTGTGCGGTCATTGGCGTTATACGAGAAGGTCGACATTCTGAATATGAGCCTACTGTAAAATTAGATGTCTTAAAAATGCGGATTGATCATTGCAGAGTTATTCCAGACGCCTCCCGGTGCTATTCGCATTGGAATTGTGTAATCACAGATTATAAACAGATGTTTTACACAACAAGGATATATTCCCATTGGGTTGTTGGGTTTTCAACTTTAGACATAATTTTTTAACTTTTATAGCTACTGTACAAACTGTGTTAAACTTAGCTAACTCTAATGTAACAGTTATGGGTAGGTCATCTACGCACATGTTACGGACATATCATGGTACAGTTCAGCCTATTATTGATTTTTATTTCCACTTCCCTTTTATCCAAAGAGTCAGAGATATTTGAACAATTTGCACTGTATTTATCAATGGGAAATACATCATGCTAAAATAATCTGTCATTTACTGTGGCTCACATTAATGGAGTCACACTTGCAAGTCGCAGCAGCACGAATTACGTGACCAGCAACATAGTCTGCTTCAAATATTGTGCGTAGTTAACAGTGAGTGGTGGTTTCAGACATTATTTTATTAAAGTGCGTTGGTACTGACTCTTATTCTGCCTGACAGAAAGAAAAGCTCGTAGCTTACTGAAGGAGGAGCGGTTTGATATAGTATGACCAATCAGATGAAAGGGGCGTTTCAGCGCCGCCCACGTGTGCAAATGAAATATTGAACCCATAAACCGATTTGTAAACCACAAACGAAAAATGAAAAATCGAGCCAAAATCTCATTTTTCGTTTTTTAAACTAAACTAAAAAACGAATAAACGAGCTGGTTTTCATTTCTCGTTATTCCATTCCAAACAGGAAATGAAATGACCAAAAAGTACACGGACCACGGAAGGTCCGTGGTCCGTGATTAGGAGATCTCTGGATAATCCGTAATTCGTTTGTATTTATAAAACGAAAATACCGTTTTTCTGTTTTTTGTTTCAAAACGAAAAACCAAATAACAGTTTTTGGTGTCAGAATCAAAAAACGAAAAAACAATTAAAAACGGCCCGTTTTTCGTTTTTGGCGATCATTTTATCGTTATTCCTTTTTGAACAAAGAATAAAGAGAGTCTTTGAACTTCAGTCAATTCGTTTTTCGTTTATAAACCAAAAACGGAAGTCACGTGGTCTATTCCTTTTTTGGAAGCGAAAGTAACCGGTAACACTTTCAAAATAAAAGTAACTATAGTTAGCGAGGTGATTGTAGACTAAAACTGAACGAATATAACGTTTTTTAGTACAACTAAAGTAGCACTGGGTGTGAAAAAAAAAACACTTTAGTTAACTGAAATAAAAATTAAAACTAATAAAATAATAACTCTGGCTGTTAGGGAGAATTAAACATTTGTAAGACCATTGGTGACCTGTAACTTCAGATTAAGACAAGTGAACTAATTTTATATGTAGCATAGGATAGCAGGTAGCCTATTTATTTATAAGTTTCTATTATTTAATTCACATTTTAGTTTTGTAACATATTTATAGCCCTTCTTGCTATGTGGAATCTCAACCAGCAGAGGTCACTCTACCCCCTTCTGTGCACCGACTCTTTCTGTGGCAACAAGGGTTTGACCTTTTGACTTGTGTTTATATCAAAGAGAAGGCAAGCACTGCTACCAACAGAAGCTAATCACTGAGTTTGAAGGGTGTGCAGAACTTCACCTGCCTTCCAGCTCCTCTTTCTATGGCACTATAGCTGCTAAAAACTCTCAGCTTCCACCATCTACTGTTGCTTCTGTGTCAAAACAAAACTCTTCCAAAACAAATCTATAAAGTTGTATACTTTTTATTTTCCTTTGCATTTTTCTCCAGTGTAATATACTTATTATGTTAGTAAAGTAGATGAAATGTTTTTTATGCAGCTTGTAGTTCTCATTAGTTATGTAGACCTACTTGTGTGTGAAACCCAGCCTTACTCAGTTAAAAATGATCTCTAGCTCTGGGACTTTCAGATCTTTTAATGCTTTTTTGGGTTTAATTCTGTTTGATGAACCACCAGGGAAAGGCGGAATGCTCTGTACTCTTGGTACTTGTGTAAAGTAAAATAAAAGTGAAGTTAAATCATTTAGTTTTTCTCCCTGGTACTCGTGTCAGGGGCTCCCAGAGTTTCCCCAATACCTGGAGGATGTGAGCCTGTGCACTGTGTGCAGGGTTTAAGGACTGATGATAGTAGCAAGACTGGCCCCAGTCACCTACCATCACTCTCTCTTCAAATAAATGCTGGACTGGCAGGACAAAGCAGCACACCACTCCTTCCTCCGACACCATAAAAGGGCCTTGTCACTTTCAGATATTTACATCATGGTTTATGGTAAGTCTCATCTTTGAATTATGGCACTACTTTTGTGGAATTGGATGATGTCAACTTATGTCTTTAAATACAAATGTACATCATAATGTACAATGGTACAGTGAAGCAGGGCTCTGCATTGCAACTCTTTCACTTGCATATATGCCCTTAAATTATTTACAAGCATAGTGGGTGAGTGAAGACTAAAACCTACTGTAAATGTTATAATGTTAAGGTTATATTATACTTTTATATATTTATACTAGTTCCTCCTCCTCCAGGTTGTGGTTATAGCCTCTGCAGTGGACAGATGTAGATTTAGCCAGAGCCAGGATGTCATTGTGCCAATACAGCCTCCTCCTGAGAGCAACACATTCCCCTTGTAGTGTTTTACATCTGCTTTACTGAAGTTATATAATAAATAATGTTCACCAATCTTTTTTACATAAAGTGTGGTGTTGGTTGTGCATGTGGCAAAATCAGTATGTTAAAAAGCTTTAACATTTGTTGACCCCCTGCAGTTTGCCTACAAGGGCTAACAGGTCAGTAGATGATGCAGTCAACTTGGGTCAGCATTACATCCTGCAACACCTCGACTCTCCAGGGACATATGCAAGGATCCTGTTCGTGGACTTCAGCTCGGCGTTCAACACCATCATCCCGGACATCCTCAGCACCAAACTCACCCAGCTCACTGTGCCAGCCTACACCTGTCAGTGGATCACAAACTTCCTGACTGACAGGAGTCAGCAGGTGAGGCTGGGAAACATCACATCCAGCACCAGGACTATCAGCACTGGCGCCCCCTTCTCCCTCTACACCAACGACTGCACCTCAGGAGACCCATCTGTCAAACTCCTGAAGTTCGCTGACGACACAACGCTCATCGGCCTCATCCGGGACGGTGCGAGTCGGCCTACAGACGGGAGGTTGATCAGCTGGCTCTCTGGTGCGGTCAGAACAACCTGGAGCTTAACACGCTCAAAACTGTGGCGATGACCGTGGACTTCAGGAGGAGCCCCCCATCACCATACTCAACAGCCTTGTGTCTGCTGTGGAATCCTTCAGGTTTCTGGGTTCCACTATATCCCAGGACCTGAAGTGGGAGACCAACACGGACACCATCATCAAGAAGGCCCAGCAGAGGATGTACTTCCTGTGCCAGCTTAGGAAGCTCAACCTGCCTAAGGAGCTGCTGATCCACTTCTACACAGCCATCATCCAGTCTGTTCTCTGCACCCCCATCCCTGTCTGGTTTGGATCTGCCACCAAAGGGGACAGGAGCAGACTACAAGCAGAGTCCAAGTCAGGACTGCAGAAAAATCATTGGTGCCAACCTGCCCTCCATTCAGGACTTATACATTTCCAGAGTCAGGAAACGGGCAGGAAGCATCACTGCAGATCCATCTCACCCCGGACACAACCTGTTCCAGCTTCTCCCCTCTGGTAGGCGCTACAGAGCACTGTACGTCAAAACCAACAGACTCAGGAACAGTTTCTTCCCACAAGCCATCACTCTGATGAACAGCTGACTCTGACTCACAGTGTCAGGAACAATTCCTGTGCTATAACCCAGTAACTCTGTCTCTAATCAGCCACCTGTTTACTACTTATTATGTATTCATCATTTTCTATTTCAGAGCTGTTCATACTGTTCAGATTGTTATATTGTATATACTGTATACCAAACCCACCTACCTCAAGTACATAACACTTATTTATTCCAACATCCTTTGCACTATGCTCCATCACACTGTGTACATGAGTACATGTACGCATGTATGTGTACTTGTATATATTTTATGTATGTTAAAGATTTTGACTTCATCAACACTGTAAAAAAAACAAAGAAATCAAGATTAGACAATGTATAACCAATGGGATAACCACACAGGTCAACTAAATCAGTGACATCTGATCATCTATACACAGCCTTGTTATCAAACTGAAACCATCTTTTAATCCTTATGTGTCTCAGTGTTATTAAGTTAAGTTATTAACATTATGTACCATTGCAACATACTGAGAGGTATACCATTAAAAGCCTGCTGCCATCTGTAATAAACAAAACTTTTTTTCTCAAGGACCAAAAGTAGACACAAACACTTTTTTTGGGTTATTTTATGTGGACATCAAAGTCACATTTTAACAATGAACACATATACAACAAACCAAATAAACATGAACATAAACTCAATCCAGTACCTTTCATCCCAACATGTATTATCACAAACCATTTTTAATCAAATCATTTCCCACTCCCCACCCCACTCCAAAACTAGTAGAAATACATACAAGTAGCTGAACATTACTTAAAACAGGTTACCAATTTCTAAATAAGTATGAACAAAACCGAAACCTAAAAAAAGTAATTTCAAAACTTAATCCCGAATTGTGTCCCTAACAGCCAGAGTTATTATTTTATTAGTTTTAATTTTTATTTCAGTTAACTAAAGTGTTTTTTTTTTCACACCCAGTGCTACTTTAGTTGTACTAAAAAACGTTATATTAGTTCAGTTTTAGTCTACAATCACCTCGCTAACTATAGTTACTTTTATTTTGAAAGTGTTACCGGTTCCTTTCGCTTCCAAAAAAAGGAATAGACTTCCGTTTTTGGTTTATAAACGAAAAACGAATTGACTGAAGTTCAAAGAGACTCTCTTCATTCTTTGTTCGAAAAGGAATAACGATAAAATTATCGCCAAAAACGAAAAACGGGCCGTTTTTAATTGGTTTTTCGTTTTTTGATTCTGACACCAAAAACGGTTGGTTTTTCGTTTTTTGATTCTGACACCAAAAACGTTTATTTGGTTTTTCGTTTTATAATTACAAACGAATTACGGATTATCCAGAGATCCCCTGACCCTCCTTTTTTTGTTTTCTCTGGATAATCCGTAATTTGATAGTAATTATAAAACGAAAAACCAAATAAACGTTTTTGGTGTCAGAATCAAAAAACGAAAAACCAATTAAAAACGGCCCGTTTTTCGTTTTTGGCGATCATTTTATCGTTCCTTTTTGAACAAAGAATGAAGAGAGTCTTTGAACTTCAGTCAATTCGTTTTTCGTTTATAAACCAAAAACGGAAGTCACGTGGTCTATTCCTTTTTTGGAAGCGAAAGTAACCGGTAACACTTTCAAAATAAAAGTAACTATAGTTAGCGAGGTGATTGTAGACTAAAACTGAACTAATATAAAAATTTTTAATACAACTAAAGTAGCACTGGGTGTGAAAAAAACACTTTAGTTAACTGAAATAAAAATTTAAAATAATAAAATAATAACTCTGGCTGTTAGGGAGAATTAAACATTTGTAAGACCATTGGTGACCTGTAACTTCAGATTCAGACAAGTGAACTCATTTTATATGTAGCTTAGGATAGCAGGTAGCCTATTTATTTATAAGTTTCTATTATTTAATTCACATTTTAGTTTTGTAACATATTTATAGCCCTTCTTGCTATGTGGAAGCTCAACCAGCAGAGGTCACTCTACCCCCTTCTGTGCACCGACTCTTTCTGTGGTGACAACAGGCAACAAGGGTTTGACCTTTTGACTTGTGTTTATATCAAAGAGAAGGCAAGCACTGCTACCAACAGAAGCTAATCACTGAGTTTGAAGGGTGTGCAGAACTTCACCTGCCTTCCAGCTCCTCTTTCTATGGCACTATATCTGCTAAAAACTCTCAGCTTCCACCATCTAGGCTACTGTTACCCCTTCTGTGTCAAAACAAAACTCTTTCAAAACAAATCTATAAAGTTGTATACTTTTTATTTTCCTTTGCATTTTTCTCCAGTGTAATATACTTATTATGTTAGTAAAGTAGATGAAATATTTTTTTATGCAGCTTGTAGTTCTCATTAGTTATGTAGACCTACTTGTGTGTGAAACCTAACCTTACTCAGTCAAAAATGATCTCTAGCTCTCCCAGCAAGCAATAGCCGTCATTTCAACGTCTGGGTTAAATATAGACCCGATATAGTCCGGCTATGTGTAACCCACTTTTAGCCCAAATAACATTTAATCTGGATAAATGTATTTTTTTCCAAAATAACATGTGAGATGTATGATATTCCATCATGTAAGCAAGTCAACTGTGATTACAAGTTGTTTAGTTTGCTTTATTTTATATGTTATGTGTAGGCTGTGCGTAGCCACGATTTAGCTCGTATTCAGACCCGGCTATAACACACGACGTCGCAGTTACGTAATTTATTCGTACTTTTTGGTAATTTCATGATTTACCAACTGACAACGTAACTACAACGTCGTATGCTCGGAATTTCATTACCATCATATTACCAAACCACAACGTCGTCAGTACGTCCTCCTAACGTTATAAGATAACCAACTACGTTCCAGATACGTACTCTATTCGTAATAACTTGGTAATTTCATGACTGGCAACAGAACTGCAACGTAACGGGACCGTAATTTCATTACCATCATATTACCAACCCACAACGTCGTCAGTATCCTCCTAAGGTTATAAGATAACCAACTACGTTCCAGATACGTACTCTATTCGTAATAACTTGGTAATTTCATGACTTACTGGCAACGGAACTGCAACGTCACGGGCCCGTAATTTCATTACCATCTTATCAGACTGCATTTCTATGAAATATTTTATTTGTTTCAATTGTTTGTTTAGTATTCCGTACTGTACGTTTGAAATACGTTCATTTTATTCAAGTAAGGTTATATTCTAATCTAGATGTTTATGTTTGTAAATGTTGCGCGACTTTGACGTTTTGGGCGTGCGCGTGAACCTTTGAGTCGCCCTCAAACACTGGAGCGGAGATGAGTTGCCATGGAAACGGCGCGTCACCGACTGACCCACTGACTGCAACTGACAAAGCAGCTGAACTCCGTCTCTCGCTGTTGTTTTCACTGCTTTCAGGTGAGTTTAGTCTCTAAAATCACACAGATAATACACATAAAGTTCTTGACACTTCTCGTACTTGTAATTGACACGCTTCTGTTGAATATTTGCTTTATAGAAATGGTTTAGTGTCTTAGGAAAAAGTCCGTTAGCATCTCAACCGTTTTCAGAAGAGGTAACTATAAAGCTAACGTTATGCTAACTTCATAGCTAGAGCTTTTGATATGAAAATTTAGGATTTTAATCACATCTTATGGGTAGATGAGAGGTTTTGATAGTTTTGTAAAAAGTAAGTTAGTTTGGAAGTGAGCTAATTTATTTAACATAAACGCATTTAACATAAACGTACTCGATGACGTCACTTAACGTTACATGGAGTGTGGAAATTGGCTGAAACTAGCTCAATGGTTAACACAAATTGATAAAACTAGTTCTGTGATTTCAGCAGCAACAAAATAATCCTTCTACAACAGAGGGAATCTCCACGACTTCAATATTTCTGAAGAAAGCTGCTGCCAGAGAAGTTGGAAACAGGTGAAGTGAGGAAGCTCATTAAATAACTTCATATCCATTTTCTCACAATATTTTGTCACCTACTGTATATCACCATGCATCTGTTCTGTTCTTATTTTTTAAATTCTCATATTTACATTTACATTTATTTGTTTAATTTATTTTAAGAAAGTTTTGACATCCAAACTTAAGTGACACTGTATGAGCAATATGAATAAGTGAATAAGTAAAACATAGATGAAACATTTATGATTATTATCAGTGTTGAAAACAGCAGTGCTGCTTCATATTTTTGTGTTTTTCAGGGTTATTTGATGAATGAAAGAAAAAAAAAAAGCATAATTTATTTGAAACAGAAATCTTTACTCTCTCTCTTCTGGTCAATTTAATGCATCCTTGTTGAATAAAATATGATTTTTTTTTTATTTTTCCTCTATTGAACCCAAACTTTTGAACAGTAGTGTATATGTTGGATCTATTTAACAATGAATCCTGGAGAGAGAAAAAAGAAAATGGATTAAACTTTTACATTGGTTTACGCAAAAAGATTAATCAGCACAACTGTTTTCAACATTGATAATACTCAGAAATGTTTAGGACGTTTGTATTGTAAGAATGTATAGTATTCAAATATTAAAATGTTGACTCGTTAGGCCATGTTTTCTTTTGAAAATCAGATGATTTCCTATTAATTCAATAGAATGTAAGGGAATAACTCTAGAATAACCTTCCTGATAATGTTTGGGGCCCAGAAACACTATCCTAATTTAAATCTAGATTAAAGACACATCTGTTTAGCCAAGCATTCAATTAACAAATCTCATAATCTTGCACTATATGTGATGAAATAGTAAAAAGTGCACATGACCATCTTTTGCCTGAAATAATATGAACAGCAGCAATGCTAATCTTTCTCCTGTTGTCTCCTTGTTTCTATCTCAGGATGCTCAGCATATTTTACTAGAGGTTACAGCAGCTCCAATTTGGATCCAGCCTCGCTTGGAAAGACTTCTAATGACATCAACACTCTTGAAGACAATGTGTTTAAACAATTTTCAGATGTTAAATGATATTTTAAAGTGTTTAAACTAATTTAAGTTTTTATGTCAGGTGGTACAACAAAACTATTATGTATTGTAGTTGTACCACCTGTCATGGAAAGTGTACCACCAACCTACCCATACTTGAAATTAGCAGGTTTTTATCAGTATTTGAGAGAGCTCTACAAACTTTTTCACTCTGCCAAAGAGATCAGTTAGGCTCCTCTGGATGATGCATTATCATGTTTACTGTTATTACCTGGAAAATTCATAATAACATTTGAGAATATACAAATGGCCGGACAAAAGTTTCTTAATTATCTCAACAGCTTTAAAACTACTGATATTTATAAAAAACAATTATATGAAAGGCTTCAAACCTAAAATGATGGCATAGTTTTTATTTTGTTATTATTAAGACACCATTTTAAATTGTTTTCTTAATCTGTTTGTTTGTTCGGACAGTTGCACCATCACCTGACATTTAAGGAGTTTAATGCTGCCTTCAGGAATAATCATAAATAGGCCTAGTTTCCTAGTTAAAAAAAAAGGACATTGTAATCACGACTTCAGAAGAAGAAGAACAAAATATGTATTAAATGTACAAAAAAAAAAAAGATTTCAAACTAAGGTTTTATAGAATATAGTGATACATGTCATTAAGTTATAAAATCATTTTAAAAGGAAATAATGCACTTGCCACAACATAACTTTGTGACAAGAAAAATATACAAGTGATTTTTAAACAAAACTGTCTGCTTACAGATTCTATCTTTCAGTGCTAATTGCTTTGTATTCTTAAATGTTAAATGGGAAAACATTCAACTTTTCTTTTTTCTTGCATTTATCTTTTCTTATTCTTGCTTTGTTATTAGGGCCACCAAAATGAAGATGTGTAGGAGTAGTTTGATGTTCAAGCTTTTGGGGAAAATCTTGTTCATTTAAATGTATAACCTGTTTGCAAACTGTTTTTGCTGTTTGTGCTTTGTTCTATAGTAAATTAACTGAATTAACCAAATTTTGAGTCTGTATCGTTTATATGTTGTTGAAAAAGTCTCTAAAATAGTTTTGGGCCAATGAGGACAAGTTAAATTAGACCACTGCATGTCCGCCCATATTATTAAAAACTAAAATGACCAACTGGTTACCAAACACACGTCTGTCGATCCACAACGTTGCCACGACGTCGCCGTTACTTGCTGACAACGTTACAAAGTTACGTTGTAGCAACGTATCTGGGGATTTCACTTTTCCGGTTGCCACAACGTAACTAATTACGTCGCCACGACGAAAGTTTGGTCACCAGATTACGTTGCAGTTACGTAACAGTCACGTATTTGTGTTAGCAGCCCACTTTTAGTCAAAACTGATTAATTGTAGTTTTTTTTTGCCAGGAAGTGCATGAAATGGTTGATATTTCATCACGTTCGCACTGGTAATAATATCTACAAGGTTCAATGTGTCATTTCACGACATGGTCGATCTGTAGTCACGATTTAGCTCAGAATTGGACGGGCTATATGCAGTCTGCTTTAGCCCACCTGGCGAAATCAAAGCAATCTGGTCTACGTACGGCTTGGCTATAGCCCTGATTCAGACCAGCGAGCTAGTATACGAATATTAGTCTTAAAAATGTTTTCGCTCACACAGCTTAATGTTTGCTGTCACACATAAACATAGGCTAACATATACACAATCTACGATATGACTGTCTATCATTTCAAATTAAATCAAATGCAATGGCATTTCTCAACCGCTAGACGGCACAATCGAAACACTACTGAGACATGACTACTGGGACTACTGGCATTGCGCGACTAGATCACTTTAGCCAGATCTCGCGATACATATTTCCTCCATTTTCAATTTTATTTTACACGAGGCTGCTGTCAGAGAGCAACGGGTGAGCAACACTCTGAAAACCTTCAAATTTCTACTTCGATCTTGTAAGTATGCGTGTTATTTTTGTTATGTTTCATTGTTTAAATTAGTTAGTTGTTATAATGTGTAGAAACCGTGACATTTTAACATTACCATTGCAGAGTACTATTTTTCTCCAACAAGTTAACGTTACCTGCACGTGTTATTGCAACTGTGTGCCCATATCTAAATTTAAGGTGGTAAGCATGAAACTATGAATATTATCATTACTATTTTTTATTATTAAAAAATACGTCTAATAGACAGGCAATATGGGTCTAGGCTAAAACAAGGCTGATTTTGGGCTGTCAGTGAAAATCTAATAGACGTCTAACCATAGCCCAAGAATAGACTAGTCATCAATTACACTACATATACATGTAAAAGACAACAAAATGAGGCATAAGGATTCTTTTCACTCAAATATAACAGGTTCTCATAAATGAAAATCCATCCAAACTAATTGATTATAAAGGGATTTATTTAGAACAATTATATTAACAACTTAGACAACATTCAAACATAAAAATGAACAAATAAAATATTGGAAAATATGTAAAACAACTTAAAGGGATACTTCAGGATTTAGCATTAAGCTTTGTATTAGTAGAAAACCTGTAGTATTTTCGAATTGCCATGCTTTCCACCCTCATATCCCCCCTGAGACAAGAGATTTATGTATTTTTTGTCTGGAAAAAATTCTCCGATGACGCAAAAATCGTCATTTTGCGTCATCGGAGGATTTTCTGGCCAGAGGCTAAAGACTACTGCCAGTAGAAGGCGTTGTTCCGCATGTTTTCAGCCCGCCCATAGAGGGAGGGATCTCACTCACAGAATGTACACAGTGTCAGCCGTCTTTCTTTGGAAGCTAAGCTAGCAGGCTCTTGTTCTGTGAAGAAAGCTAAATAGTAGGAGAAAGCTGAGTAAGTAGGGATTACATCCTCCTTTTCCCGGACTTGTCCGGCGGGCGAGATCGTTCAAAATGTCCGGGATTCGGCTTTTGCGTTCTGCGGTCGCCATTCATTGTTTAAATGCACACCTCTTGTTTCAATCTAACTGAATTCATTCCGATTGGTGAATCTGAATGTAACTTAATGTTTACATGAACGCTAAACAAGTGATCGGTTGATGTGGGTTTTACCATTGCTAAGAAAATTCCTGCTCCTCCGTGAGCGATGCGAGACCCGGCGCGTCTCAGTAATGACGCCACCGGCCTCGCGCCGTTCTCCCGCGGCCGTCAGCCTCGTCCTGCTCGCCACAGTAAACATAATGAATGGATGGCGACTGTAGAACGCAAAAGCCGAATCCCGGACATTTTGGGCGACCTCTAAATCCCTGGCAAACTCATCACGTAGGCTAGCCTTTTTGTTTTTCAACTGCGCTCCCTTACCGGTAGGCGTGGCCTCCTAAGGCAGAAGCAAGTGCATTCTGGGAGTTGTTGTCTTTTATCCACATAAGCCAAAAATACATTTTCTGGCTTTTCTCAGGCTACAAAGCTCCAAATTCAAAAATTTCTTCACATTTCTTTTACTTAAATGCCCTTTTTTAAATACACATTCATCTTCCCAGAGGTGAAGTATCCCTTTAAGATACTAAAATTTTTAAGAATTAATTGTTAGCTTTATATCCATAACCACCACCCCCTGCTCTCCCTGGTGCTTATTTAAAATGACCAGAAATTGCATTTTTTATTGCCCATTCAGTCGCCGAACGAAAGTTGGTCATCACTGCGTCTGCCAAATAAGAAAAAGAAAAAAATTATTGCTCAAGAAAAGCATTGATGACAATCATTTTGAACTAATTACAGTCATTCACTTTTGCTAGGATGCACACTAGAGCTGGCCAATATAGAGTTAATGGAATATAGATTGAGACTATATAATTTATATCAATATAGACAATAATTTATATCAATATTATTAATAAATTAATAACAATAATTGAAAATTTTTGCCTGCATAATGGTGATGCACTAATTATATAGCCTATATATATATATAGGGATCTCCCAGTCACGTGACCTCTAGCCGCGTGTCAGCCATTTTGACGGAATACTTCAGCGCACCTACATACATGAGAATGCGGATTATCACATGTTTTATGACTGCGAATTGATTAAAATAATATAATAGTATATAATGGTCACTGTATTAATTATCTTGAGCCTGCTGTAATGTTCCTATAAATATATTTTCTTTCCAACTGTGCATTCTGAATAATAAATAGGCTAAATATATTTATCCACTAAGCTGCAGCAGTCATATGCTCGTCTTCCCATTAACAGTTTTTTTTTTCTTCTCTTTCTGACATTTCTTACCTGTTGGGTTTACATTTTTTAATTAAATTGACTATAAAGATTGCTTGTGTGTGCTGGTGTTTATTCCAGTCTTTTAAAATAGTTGAATGAATGCTCGCGATCGTGCCTAGTAACGATGTTAAATAGGCTAACGTTAGGCTATTTAATCAATAACGTTAATGTACACAGGATAGAGGAGAATGACAGTCAACTACTTTGAATATTATAGCATTTTGGGCATAAACATGTAAATAATGAAAAGATTGACATTGAAAATGACACAGAATGATTAAAATTTAAATTTTTTATTAAAATAAATAAATGTTCGTGGTTCACACTGATGTTATTCATTTGTTCTCACGCACTTCAGCGACGAACACTGACCATTATCTATTATTAGCACAGCGGCCGTCAGCTAACTCTTCACGTCATATGTCATCACAAAAAGAAATATACAAGAGGAAGATAAAGGAATTAGTAATCATAGATCCTTATGAAGCACCACAAGTTCTTTTTACAGACATTAAATGTGCAGAAAAACTTCCTGACATTGAGTTCGGTGACATTTACAGCTAAGTTACCTTATTCACTTCCCATCACGCTACACCGGAGCTTCATTAAAAGCATACACAAGCTTAGCAGGCTATCGGTATCACAGCATCGCTCGGGCATGATAGAAAAATAGGTGAATACAGAGCCATATTAGACATTCTCTGGTGAATATTTCACGACGACCTGTATTATGACCAGCGGTTTAGGATTTTCTATACATATATATATATATACACACATACATATATTTTAGGGGTGTAACGATACACGTATTGAGCCATTCTGTACGAGGCTTTCGGTTCGATTTCAGTACGGATTTTTAAACAAACAGAACTGTTCGTTAGACAATTTTTACTGCTGACCAAAATTTTTTAATTACAAATGTAGGCACGTCAAAAAGCGCGCTCATAATGTAAGAGAAATCATAACAAATCGTGACAACAATCGTGCTCTTTCAGGTAGTGACCATATAGACCTGCATTATATGACTGACTGACAGACAAGAACAGTTTGACTTAAAAATATCAAAATTGAAACTACTTCAGAAACAAAGACACCTACATCTTGGATTCCCTTAAGGTAAGCTAAAATATGCCAAAATTTAATTTCAAAGTGAACTATCCCTATAAATCATTCTTTATCACTTATTTGACTCTAATGAACATAAAAAGATACTTATAGGGGTAGTTCACTTGAAAAAAATCATGTAAGCATTACTCACTTTCACTTGGTTCCAAACCTGTATGGCTTTCTTCTGTTGAACACACACAAAAAATATATATTTTGAAGAATGTTGGTAACAAGTCATTTAATGGTAGTCAGTGACAAGTGTTCTGTATATTCAATTGCTGTACTTTGTTGACTGATTGCTGGATAATTTGCAATAAACAGTGTCTTTAAATCAAATAAAGTGGATTACATTACTCCAGTTGTGAGGTTTTTACACTGGCTATCTGTCTGTCAAAGAATTCATATCAAAATACTACAGCTGGTTATTAAATTAATTAACATTTTAAGGCCAAAGCAAATTTCTAATCTTCTGATGCATTATGAACCATCCAGAGCAGACCTCTCAGGTCAGCTGGGACAGTAGCCAGCTACTTTTATATCAAATTTATAAGTCAAAATTTAAAAAAAAAAAGTCAAAACAAAACATGGAGAAGCAGCATTCAGTTTTTATGCACCATATCTGAAACAAAATCATTTTTATCAAGCTTGTATATTTAAGTTAAGTAATTTCACTTAAATGACAATTAATAGGTAATTTGCATTGCCATTTAAGTGAAATTATTGAACATAAATATACAAGCTTGATAAAAATGATCATTCTGGAAGCAAATTTCAGATGGCACTTAGAGGCTTTTGCATCTGAACTCTTCATATATATACACATATATAAATACATATATATATATATATATATATATATATATATATATATATATATATATATATATATATATATATATATATATATATATATATATATATATATATATGTTCCGGCGGTACCGCCACCCCGGTGCCTGGGGTTGCGGTGCCACCGGCTTGGGCCTGTAATCGCTGCTCGCAGCTATATTTATTATTATTATTATTAGGGCCAGAGATGTATAAAGTACTAGAGACCCAGACTTGAGTAAAAGTACAAGTGCTCTATCAAAAAAGTGACTTGAGTAGAAGTTGAAGTGCTCTTTAAGCAAAATACTTAATTAGAAGTACTAAAGTATTCAACATTTTTTGTACTTAAGTATTGCAAGTAGTTTATTTAAAAATGTACTACTCAAGTACTGAAAGTAAAAGTACAAGTATTGTGTTATGAAGTTATTAAAGAAAAGAGTCAAAAGTTTGAACATCATATTGTTTATATTATTTCAAATGTTTAGGACACACAATTAATTTGGCTGAAGCAGCAGTACAAGGACATGAATGTTCAAGAACACCTTAACACACTGAGCTTAACTCTTTGTAAACAAAAACAATCAAATATGTCCCTTCCCCCTCTAAAGCATCCCTCTCTTCTCTTCCCTGCTTGTGCCTTTTTTCTCTACAGCTTATTGTGTATTTACCAGCATGTAACAGCGATCTCTGGAAGCTTTGTTTATGTCAGGGAGTTCCTGGAATGGCTCTTCTTCATGTGTTCCATATATGGTCTAATGTGCATAGGGCGCCCTCTGGCTGCCAGTATGGACTGAAAACACAGTAGGCTACATCAGAGTATCCAGCGCTCATAATGATTACATCGGCCCATTTTGGTTATAATAATTTAAATAAATATTATTCCTCTCTATATAAATCTAACGTAAACCTATGAAATCTATCAATCTATCAAAATCTGCACATTTTTGAGCTAAAAGCCCTGAGGGACGTTGTTTGGTCAAGCGCTTTCATGACGACCGCACATGAGTTTTTTTTTTTTTTTTCTGAATGGGTGCGGCTGACACTCATAATTCATATTAAAGGTATCGACTATTTTTTCCTGATATATAACTGACATAAATTAAGACATAACTGTCCCTATAAGTTTCTCAGAATAAAATAGTGCTCAAATACTGAAACTTGAGTCTTATATCATTTTAATGATGTATAGTTTGTCAAGGTAATAACAGTACTTATAATAGTAGCCTAACTTTAAACTATTTAAACAAGGAACGATTCAGTGCATCGGCGTCCTCATGACAGCTAACAGTTACGCACTTCAATCTATTTGAATTGTCTTTCACTCCGACAAATGAAAACATGGACTAGTAGGGCCAGGAGTGGTCTCCTTCCTCACCCTCACCCTCACCGCCACCGCCACGATCACTCGAAGTTCTGGTTCTTCCATCTCGAAACAAATAAACAAAGCTCAAGTGTTCTCACTGGAGGCAGGCAGCAGAGCGAAAGGCAGAACGGGAGCACGCGCGGTCTTCTTGATCGTTTGATTCGCTGGGCTAGCTTCATCAAACCTGGTGACAGAGCCATCTACCGCTCTGGCAGTGATAATGTGGGTTTGGAATGATTCGTAACATTTTTATAATTGTAACGAGTAACGATGCAGCACATAAAAAAAGTATCGGAGTAAAAGTATTACACTCGCCGAAAATATGTACTTAAGTAAAAGTGGAAGTAGGAGAAAAAAATAATACTCAAGAAAAGTACAGATACAGCCTTTTAGTACTTAAGTACAGTAGTGAAGTAGTTCTACTTCGTTACTATACATCTCTGATTAGGGCCCAAGCCCTGAAAGGGCGAAGGCCCTATTGTTTTCGGTAGGATTATTTATTAGGGCCCAAGCCCTGAAAGGGCGAAGGCCCTATTGTTTCCGGTAGGATTATTAGGGCCCAAGCCCTGAAAGGGCGAAGGCCCTATTGTTTTCGGTAGGATTATTATTAGGGCCCAAGCCCTGAAGGGGCGAAGGCCCTATTGTTTTCGTTAGGATTATTATTAGGGCCCAAGCCCTGAAAGGGCGAAGGCCCTATTGTTTCCGGTAGGATTATTTATTATTAGGGCCCAAGCCCTGAAAGGGCAAAGGCCCTATTGTTTTCGTAAGGATTATTTTTAGGGCCCAAGCCCTGAAAGGGGCGAAGGCCCTATTGTTTCCGGTAGGATTATTATTATTATTATTATTATTATTATTAGGGCCCAAGCCCTGAAAGGGCGAAGGCCCTATTGTTTTCGGTAGGATTATTATTAGGGCCCAAGCCCTGAAAGGGCGAAGGCCCTATTGTTTCCGGTAGGATTATTATTATTAGGGCCCAAGCCCTGAAGGGGCGAAGGCCCTATTGTTTTCGGTAGGATTATTAGGGCCCAAGCCCTGAAAGGGCGAAGGCCCTATTGTTTTCGGTAGGATTATTATTATTAGGGCCCGAGCACCGATGGTGTGAGGACCCTCTTGGAATTGCTCTGTTTATTATTATTAGGGCCCGAGCACCGATGGTGTGAGGACCCTCTTGGAATTGCTCTGTTTATTAGGGCCCGAGCACCGATGGTGTGAGGACCCTCTTGGAATTGCTCTGTTTATTATTATTAGGGCCCGAGCACCGATGGTGTGAGGACCCTCTTGGAATTGCTCTGTTTATTAGGGCCCGAGCACCGATGGTGTGAGGACCCTCTTGGAATTGCTCTGTTTATTATTATTATTATTATTATTAGGGCCCAAGCCCTGAAAGGGCGAAGGCCCTATTGTTTTCGGTAGGATTATTATTATTATTATTATTATTATTATTATTATTATTATTTTGTCAACCTTTCGGCCACTTTTGGGGCCCTTAACATGCTCGAAAACTCTTGAAATTTTGCACTCAGGTCAGAACCCGCGGCCATCAGGGCCGGACTGAAGCTGGTACCCGGGCGTGGCAGGGGGGCTCGACAGCGCCCCCTGGAACGGGATCCAAACACGTGTCCATAAATCAAACACGCTTGCATGTAATAATATGAAACTTGGTGCACATATAGATCTCATCGGGCCGAACAACTTTCGTGCTCTAAGTTTTACGCCAAACCAACAGGAAGTCGGCTATTTAGGGTTGTTTGGAAACGCATGCTGTGGAATTTAATGTACTCCTCCTAGGGAATTCATCGATTCGCCTCCAAACTCGGTGTGCATGAAGTCAAGACATTGAGGATGCTAAATTGCGGACGGATTTTTGATATCTCGAACGGTTTGGCCGTGGCGAGGAAACGAATTTATGGCGAAAAAATGAAACAGGAAGTGTGTTATAACTTCTGCATACATTAACTGATCTTGATGAAACTTCAGCAGTGTGTTCGTTGTAAGAGGCCGATCGCACAGATGTGACTATTGTGAGTCAAAGTTATAGCGCCACCAACAGGCAGCAGGAAGTACATCACTATTAAAATGCTTTGAAATCACTGTCTTATTTTTACCAGATTTGCTTCAAACTTTATGTGTACAATGTAGACACACGGCAGATGTAAACCTGTGAAAGAATTATTGATATCTTAGATACTGTTGCCGTAGCAACGCATCAAACTTTAATATTATTTTTTTGATGCTTTTGAGACTCTTAACATACTTGAAATTGCATGAAACTCAACAGACACATCACATTTATTATCCAGTAGACATGTGCAAAGTTTCAGAAACGGGCGTGGTGGAATGGCTCAGTAGCGCCACCTTTAGTCAAAAATGGGGGCTTAGTTTTTTCTAGAATCACAAAACTTGGTATGTGTATTGTTCTCATCAAGACGGACAACTTTCTAATTTACATGAACCATCTCCGACCAACAGGAAGAGAGATATTTTGGTTTGAATGTGGATTTTCTGAAGAATTTTCTCTCCCTCTCTCTGTGTCTGTGTGTGTGTGAGGGGAGGGGGGGATTTGACTATTGCTTTTATATTGTTAATCAAGGTTTCAGGGGCTTTTGGGGTCCTTAACGTGCTCAAAAACTCTTGAAACTTTGCAGACAGGTCAGAACCCACGGCCATCAGGGCCGGGCTGAAGCTGGTACCCGGGCGTGGCTTGGGGGCTCAACAGCGCCCCCTTGAACGGGGTTCTAAAACTTGATCCATATATCAAACACGCTCGCATGAATTAATATGAAACTCGGTACACATATAGATCTCATCGGGCCGAACAACTTTACCCCCGTCAAGTTTTACGCCAGCCCAACAGGAAGTCGGCTATTATGGGTTGTTTGGAAAACGCTTGCTGTGGAATGTGAAATACTCCTCCTAGAAAATTCACCGTGTCCCCTTCAAACTCGGTGTGCATGTAGTCAAGACTTTGAGGATGCTAAATTGCGGACGGATTTTTGATATCTCGAACGGTTTGGCTGTGGCGAGGAATCGAATTTATGGCGAGAAAAGAGAAACACGGAAGTGGAATAACTTCTGCATACATTAACTGATCTTGATGAAACTTCAGCAGTGTGTTCGTGGTAAGAGGCCGATCAGATGGATGTAGCTATTGTGAGTCAAAGTTATAGCGCCACCAACTGGCAGCAGGAAGTGTGTCACTTTCAACATGCTTTTGACAAAAGTGGGGGGGTTAGTTTTAACTACAGTAAAGAAAAAATAGTTTGTATATTGTTCTCATCAAGCCGGACAACTTTCTAATTTACATTCAATAGCTCTGGCCATCAGGAAGTCAGATATTTTGGTCTGAATGTGAATTTTTTTGCAAAATCAGCCTCTGAATTTTTAGCCACTCCTCTTAAACTATTTATTTTATTCGTACCAAACTTTTTCAACATGATGAAACTACATTAAATATGCTAAATTGTGAATGGATAATAAATATCTCAAACGGTTTTGCTATGGCGAGGGATTAAATAATGTCCAAAAAGGAAACACTAAAAATCTTCTAAAAATGTAATTATATACCATTTATTTCTATATAAAAGTATACAAATATCACAACTAAACCCATTTTATTCTGTTTTTGCAATTCAAGAAGAATGAAAAAGTTAAAACAGGCTATTTAGTGCTATTTGGTTCAACAAAAAAGCAAACATAGGGCTATACTGCCCTCTTGTGTCCAAAAGGACATCAAAATAGTATATAAAACTTTTTACCAGGTAGGCCAATATTGTATTTAAATATACATTTATTAGGTATGTGTCTGAGGATATTTTCCCACCGGTTAATCGACGTGTGACACGAGTGGGTGCTTTTAAATCGCTAATATAATAGTGTAAGAAAAATAATGATAATGTTGCACACACAAATCACACACATGTGGGAAAGAATGATGCTTTTAAACAACACTAAACCGACATTAGGTGTCGCCAGGCATCCATCTTAATAAGCGAGTCATTGATTCATTCGTTCAAACGATTTGTTCGAATGAGTTGATCATGATTAAGACAGATGTTTATGGATTGATCATTCAATCTTTGAGTCAACCGATTCGTTAAAAATGCTGAATCGTTCAGTTATGAGAAAACACGTGATGCGTGATGGTTCTGCCGTTATCTTTGTTTAACTATTTTCGCTGCTGAAACAGAACAAAAACAGTCAACATTGCATCTAAAATGTAAGTGACTTAATTGTAACTGTTTATTAACCTGTTGTATGAAATCTAGGGGTGGGAGAAAAAATTTATTCTTAGATGCATCGCGATGCGGACGTGGACGATTCTGAATCGATTCACAAATGTCAAAAAATCGATTCTCTAAAAAAATATTTTTCTAATAACGTAATATTGACGGAAGGCAAAAGGCGGAACTCTAAGCGGACGTGCGTGCAGTCTGTGGCGCGCACATAACAGAGAAGTTTCTTCTGCTCACCAAGGCTGCATTTATTTGATTAAAAATACAAACAAAAACAGTAATATTGTAAAATATTATTCCAATTTAAAACAGCTGCTTTCTATTTTAATATATTTTAAACTGTTATTTATTCCTGTGATCAAAGCTGAGTTTTCAGCATCATTACTCCAGTCGTCACTGTCACATGATCCTTCAGAAATTATTCTAATATGATGATTGATACTCAAGAAACATTCATTATTATTTTAAATGTCGAAAACAGTTGTGTACAGTCTTTGATGAATAGAAAGTTCAAAAGAACAGCATTTATCTGAAATCTAAAGCTTTTGTAACGTTAAACACTACCGCTCAAAAGTTTTGGGTTAGTAATAATTGAAATTTTATTTTTTGGGGAAATAAATAAAATAAATCAGTACTTTTATTTATGAAGGATGAGTTAAACTGATCAACAGTTACAGTAAAGACATTTATAATGTTAAAAATATATATATTTGAAATATATGCTGTTCTTTTGAACTTTACATTCATCAAAGCATTTTGAAAAAAAAAAAAAATCTGTACACAACTGTTTTCAACATTGAAAATAATAATGAATATTTATTGAGCATCAATCATCGTATTAGTATGATTTCTGAAGGATCATGTGACACTGAAGACGGGAGTAATGATGCTGAAAACTCAACTTTGATCACAGAAATGAATTACTATGTAAAATATTTAAAAATTGAAAACCGCTGTTTTAAATTGGAATAATATTTCACAATATTACTGTTTTTGTTTGTATTTTTAATCAATAAATGCAGCCTTGGTGAGCAGAAGAGACTTCTCTTAAAAACATTAAAAATCTTACTGACCCCAAACTTTTGAACAATAATATATATATATATATATATATATATATATATACATATATATGTATGTGTGTGTATGTATGTATGTATATATATATATATATATATATATATATATATATATATATATATATATATAAATATAGCTGCGAGCAGCGATGGAGGGCCAAAGCCGGCAGTACCGCCACCCCGGTGCCTTTAGGTAACTAAAGGCACCGGGGTTGCGGTGCCACCGGCTTGGGCCCGTAATCGCTGCTCGCAGCTATATTTAGGGCCCGAGCACCGATGGTGTGAGGACCCTCTTGGAATTGCTCTGTTTATTAGGGCCCAAGCCCTGAAAGGGCGAAGGCCCTATTGTTTTCGTTAGGATTATTATTATTATTATTATTATTGTTCTTCAAGGGTTCGGGGGCTTTTGGGGCCTTTAACATGCTCGAAAACTCATGAAACTTTGCACACTGATCAGAACCCGCGGCCATTAGGGCCGAGGTGAAGCTGGTACCCGGGCGTGGCAGGGGTGCTCAACAGCGCCACCTAGAATGCAATCTGAAATCTTGGACACATACAAGAACGTATTAGTATGAAACTCGGTACACATATAGATCTCATCAGGCCGAACAACTTCCGCACTCTATGTTATTAGCTCCGCCCAACAGGAAGTTAGCTATTATGGGTTGTTTGAAAAACGTACGCTCTGGAATTTGAAATACTCCTCCTAGAGAATTCATCCAATCCCCTCGAAACTCTGTGTGCATGAAGTCAAGACATTGAGGATGCTAAATTGCGAAAGGATTTTTGATATCTCGAACGGTTTGGCCGTGGCGAGGAAACGAATTTATGGCGAATAATGGGACACAGGAAGTGTGTTATAACTTCTGCATACATTAACTGATCTTGATGAAACTTCAGCAGTGTGTTCGTTGTAAGAGGCCGATCACACTGATGTGACTATTGTGAGTCTAAGTTATAGCGCCACCAACTGGCAGCAGGAAGTGTGTCACTTTCAAAATGCTTTGAAATCACCCTCTTCTTTTTACCTGATTTGCTTCAAACTTTATGTGTATAATGTAGACACACTGCAGATGTAGACCTGCGAAAGGATGATTGATATCTTAGATACTGTTGCCGTGGCAATGCTTCAAACTTTAATATTCTTTTTTGATGCTTTTGAGACTCTTAGCATGCTTGAAATTGGATGAAACTCGACAGACAAATAACACTTATTAGCCAGTAGACATGTGAAAAGTTTCAGAAAGGGGCGTGGCAGGGGGGATCAACAGCGCCCCCTTGAACGGAGTTTGAAAACTTGGTCCATATATCAAACACGCTTGCATGAAATAATATGAAACTCGGTACACATATAGATCTCATCGGGCCGAACAACTTTCCCTCTGTCAAGTTTCACGCCAGCCCAACAGGAAGTCGGCTATTATGGGTTGTTTGGAAAACGCTTGCTGTGGAATGTGAAGTACTACTCCTAGAAAATTCACTGTGTCCCCTCCAAACTCGGTGTGCATGTAGTCAAGACATTGAGGATGCTAAATTGCGGACGGATTTTTGATATCTCGAACGGTAAGGACGTGGCGAGGAATCGAATTTATGGCGAGAAAAGAGAATCAAGAAGTGGAATAACTTCTGCATAAATTAACTGATCTTGATGAAACTTCAGCAGTGTGTTCGTGGGAAGAGGCCGATCAGATGGATGTAACTATTGTGAGTCAAAGTTATAGCGCCACCAACTGGCAGCAGGAAGTGTGTCACTTTCAACATGCTTTTGACAAAAGTGGGGGGGTTAGTTTTAAATACAGTGAAAAAAAAATAGTTTGTATATTGTTCTCATCAAACCGGACAACTTTCTAATTTACATTCATCAGCTCCGGCCATCAGGAAGTCAGATATTTTGGTCTGAATATGGATTTTTTGCTAAATCAGCCTCTGAATTTTTAGCCACTCCTCTTAAACTATTTATTTTATTCCCACCAAACTTTTTCAACATGATAAAAATATATTAATGATGCTAAATTGTAAACTGATATTGAATATCTCAAACGGTTTTGCTATGGCGAGGGATTAAATTAATGTCAAAAAGGAAGCAGGAAACATCTCATAACTTCTAAAAATTTTATTATACACCATTTATTTTTATACAAAATTATACAAATATTAGAACTAAACCTATTTTATTCCGTTTTTGCAATTCAAGAAGTATGAAAAAGTTAAAAACAGGCTATTTAGTGCTATTTGGTTCAACAAAAAGCAAACATAGGGCTATACTGCCCTCTTGTGTCCAAAAGGATATCAAAATAGTATATAAAACGTTTTACTAGGTAAGCCTATTGTATTTAAATATAAATTTATTAGGTATATGACTGTGAGGGTATTTTTCCATTGGTTAATCGACGTGTGACACGAGCGGGTGCTTTTAATTCGCTAACAACAACAACAACAATTTTATTTATATAGCACATTTAAAAAAAACTGATGTTGACCAAAGTGCTTAACAAGGCCAATAAGGGTAGACAGTAAGCACAAAAACCAGCAAAGATACACATCAAAGAGAAGAAGTCGCTCAAGTCAGGGTATATTAAAAGCTAGTGAAAAGAGATGCGTTTTCAGAGAGATTTTAAAAAGTGTCAGAGTTTGGGCAGATCTGTTATTGTGGGGTAGACTATTCCATAGCTTAGGCCCATAAGCTGCGAAAGCACGATCACCCCTATTTTTTAGTCTGGTCCTAGGGACAGAAAGTAGGTTTGAGTCCCCCGATCTTAGTGATCTTGACTTAATTTCTGGATAAAGCATTTCAGATAAGTACTGGGGAGCTAAGTTCTGTATAGATTTAAAAACAAAAAGC
Organism: Scardinius erythrophthalmus; assembly: GCF_964197995.2. NCBI lineage: Eukaryota > Metazoa > Chordata > Actinopteri > Cypriniformes > Leuciscidae > Scardinius > Scardinius erythrophthalmus. The sequence goes on from NC_138236.1 coordinate 31,316,390, forward strand.
AAAACTTTAAAATCTATTCGAAATTTAATCGGTAGCCAATGAAGCGAAATCAGAACCGGTGTAATATGTTCAAATTTTCGTTTTCCTTTGAGAAGGCGTGCAGCTGCATTTTGGACTATTTGTAGACGGGTGATGTGTTTCTGAGAGATCCCAATATATAAAGAATTACAATAGTCCAATCTGGATGTTACAAAAGCATGCATAGCTATCTCAAAGTGCTTACTAGACAAAAATGGTTTAACCTTTGCTAAGAGACGGAGGTGAAAGAAGCAAGACTTTACCACCGCACTTATCTGCTTTTCAAGGGTAATGTTGTTATCAATCCAGACCCCCAGATTCCGAATACAGGTGGTACTGTAAGGTGACAACGTTTGGAGGTCACAAACATGTGTACTACGATCACTGGGGCCAAACACGATAATTTCCGTCTTGTTTTCATTCAGACTCAAAAAGTTACCTGTAAGCCATGATTTCAGGTCATCTATACAGTCCAGTAGTGGCTGTAAAGCAGACCTGTCGTCACGCTTTAGAGGCAGGTAAATTTGGGTATCGTCGGCATACAGGTGAAAAGAAATCCCATGTTTAGTTAAAATAGAACCTAAAGGTAACATATACAGATTAAACAGTTCTGGCCCAAGAATAGAACCCTGCGGAACACCACACCCAAGTTTCATTCTAGATGAGCACTGTTTCCCGATACGAACAGAATAGCTTCTGTTAGACAAATATGAGCGGAACCATTTCAACACCATGCCCTTAAAACCTGTACATGCCTCAAGACGAGAGATTAAAATATCATGGTCGACAAGGTCAAAAGCAGAGCTAAGGTCTAAAAGGACGGGAGCTACAGATTGCCCTGTGTCAGTACTGAGCAGAACATCATTCATGACTCGTAGAAGTGCAGATTCTGTACTATGACGTAATTTAAAACCAGACTGAAATTTCTCGTAGATCTGACTATCAGTTAAAAAAGACTGGAGTTGGCATAGAACCGCTTTTTCTAAAATTTTAGAAATAAAAGGTAAATTTGAAATGGGGCGGTAGTTGCTTAGAATTGATGAATCCAAGCTAGCTCTTTTAAGTTTCGGCAAGACCGAGGCATGTTTCAGGCTGTTAGGAACAACCCCGGTGTAGAGACATTTGTTGATAATAGACAACAAGTCAGAACCAATAGTACATACAACCTGCTTAAAAAATTTAGTAGGAATCACATCTTGAAAGCAACTAGCAAAAGTATAAAAGTGAATATAAAAGTGAAAGTAAAAAACGGACGTCCGCACGGACATTGATAATGTTGCACATTGGAAAGAATGATACTTCTAAACATAACACTAAACCGCCATTAGGTGTCGCCAGGCGACCATCTTAATGAGCAAGTCATTGATTCATTCGTTCAAACGATTCGTTCCAATGACTGAGTCATTCATGATTGAGACAGATGTTTATGGATTGACCATTGAATCTTTGAGTCAACCGATTCGTTTCAAAATGCTGAATCATTCAGTAATGAGAAAACAAGTTGCTGTGAGATGCGCGATGGTTCTGCTGTGATCTTTGTTTAACTATTTTTGCTGCTGAAACAGAACAAAAACAGTCAATATTGCATCTAAAATGTAAGCGACTTAATTGTAACTGTTTATTAACCTGTTGTATGAAATCAATGTCACAGTTTCAATCGTGATTGCATTCAGGAAATAGTAGCCTACTCGTCAAGTGAGGTTGCTTAACTCTATCATATGTTATAAAATATATAAAAACTCCATATTTGTAATTTTTATAGTCATTATGTTGTTAACTGGGTTCCTTTTTTGTGTGCTGCGCTCATTTGTTTACAATTCTCCTGGAGAAGCTGCACGAGCCTCAGCAGTGCAACCTTGTTAACATTGATCAGTACATTTATTATTAACTGTTGATTGCAACTTAAAATGAATGTAATGCAATTAGAATAATCTCTCTTTTTAGTGATTCCCAAGTTATTTTTTTGTTATTGACGTTCTAACCAGGCTATACTCTGGTCGGGCAAGTAAAATTCTCTTTCAGGTAGGCCTATTGTATTTATATATAAATATATTAGGGATCTGACTGTGACAAAATTTTCCCACCGGTTAATCGATGTGTGACACCACTGAAGGCTTTTAAATCGCTAACTTAAAAGCGAAAGTAAAATACAGACGTCCGCACAGACATTGATAATGGTGCGGAGTAGAACGAGCATTTTCAATGTATTCCTATGGAAGTACGAATGAACTAAAACATTTTATTTATGTTTTTATGTGTCCACTGTTCAATCGCAACCGCGTCACACACACACACACACACACACACACACACACACATTCCAGAATTGCAATCTTGACATCGCAGCCTGTTCATTATAGCCCTAATAAAATATAATAATAAAATAGTCAACCTGACATATAGTCAACCTGACATATACAAATTACACTGCTCTGTTTAAATAGTCAGTAGTACAATTTGTACCATTCACAGTAAGCACTGCTCCACTGTGATGTTTCCAAGCACATTTTTGCGCGTGTGAAGAGGATAATTTTCTCCATCGATATTGGAACACGAGTGAAGTACAAAGCATATAATAAAGAATAGTTTAGCATCCAAATACATCGCAAATGTTGAAACATTTTTGATTCTAATGAGAGGGTTACGTGAGACCAACACGGCTTACTTTCGTTTTTATTTTTACATTAAATTTAAAGGATATGTTGTGAAATATTTTGAGTGTATCATAAAATCAGAATAAGGTAAGACAAGTAATATTTTCTGTCTTTTCTATATATATATTTATATTTACTTATATGTATATATATGAAGAATTCAGATGCAAAAGCCTCTAAGTGCCATCTGAAATTTTCTTCTTGAATGATCATTTTTATCAAGCTCGTATATTTAAGTTCAGTAATTTCACTTAAATGACAATTAATAGGTAATTTGCATTACCATTTAAGTGAAATTACTGAACTTAAATATACGAGCTTGATAAAAATGATCATTCAAGAAAAAAATTTCAGATGGCACTTAGAGGCTTTTGCATCTGAACTCTTCATCGATGGAGGGCCAAAGCCGGCGGCACCGCCAAGGCACCGGGGTTGCGGTGCCACCGGCTTGGGCCCGTAATCGCTGCTCGCAGCTATATTTAGGGCCCGAGCACCGATGGTGTGAGGACCCTCTTGTAATTGCTCTGTTTATTATTATTAGGGCCCGAGCACCGATGGTGTGAGGACCCTCTTGGAATTGCTCTGTTTATTATTAGGGGCCAAGCACCGAAGGTGCGGAGGCACCTATTGTTTTCGTTCCCGTTCTTATTATTATTATTATTATTAGGGGCCAAGCACCGAAGGTGCGGAGGCACCTATTGTATCTGTTCCCGTTATTATTATTATTATTCTTCCTTCTTCCAACTGGGAGTCTATGGCAGCCCATAGAACCGAATGCGGGAAAGTTGTTTTGGTTTGACATTCTGATAGAGGACAGTCCCAACATTAAATACACCAATTTTGGTGTGTCTAAGTCATTCCCTCTAGCGCCACCACCTGTCCAAAGTTTCACTTTTATTTTGCTAATAACTTTTGAACCGTAAGGCCAATCAACAAAATTCTTTTTCTCTCTGATTCCTGAGCTCATGCCAATTCGATTGCACCCTATGACGTCATTTCCGTCATAACAATATGGCCGCCATTATGAATTTATCTAAAAAGCTACTTTTTCGAACTCGTCCTAGACGGTTTGTCCGATTTGCACGAAAATTGAACCAGATCATCTACAGACCATGCTGACAAAAAGTTATGGAATTCAAGTTGATTCGCTTAACAGTTTTCGATAAACCCACGAATAAATTTTACGTAGCGCTTGCGAAAACAGATGTAAAGCCGTATCTCCGCAACGCTTTATCAGATTCAGACCAAAGTTGGTACATGTCATCACAAGCATGACCTGAGGCTACATGCTGTGTTTCGGCGCAGCGCCACCTACTGGTCCGGAGATATGAAAAATGGCTATTTTTGCTTATAACTTCTGAACAGTTTGTCCAAAAATCATAAAATTGGTCTCGTTAGATTCAGGGTAACATGCCGAGTCCACTGATATCCAATATTACCATATCGGCCATTTTGGCTGTCGGCCATTTTGAATTTTGTGCTAAAATGCTGTATTTTAAGAACACATGAACGGATTGTTACGGAACTTGGTATGGGTCATCAGCCCGATGTCCTGAAGGAGCGTGAGAAGTTTCGAAACAGCGCCACCTAGTGGTGAATTTTTTTTTTCAAATGCTTATAACTTTGGGTGTGGTCAACTTATTTTCACGAAACTCATCTTTTTAGACTCCTGAATCATTGCCGAGTCCTATGATACCAAACATGCTAGGTTTTGCCTTACGGTTTGTGTAGCGTTGTGATTTAGCGCTTAAAAAACATTTGGCTATATCTTCGAAACCGCTAGTCCGATCGAGACGAAACCACCGTCAGAAGTTTGGAAACATAGGTCGATAGCAATACGCCAATGCCCAAATGCGAAAATATTGATGTTTAGGGGTAGTAAATTCCAAACAAAGTCATGTGTCAGTCATTTTTTACGTGTTTTTTCATATAAATGCCTATAACTCTGAAGCGAATTGAGATATTTTCACCAAAACTGACACACATATGTATGGGCTCACTCTGAGGACACGTAAAAAAAATTGTGGGACTGAGCCTCTTGGTGGTGCTATAATAGAACAAAACATGAAATTCCCATTGACTTCAATAGAGTTTTGTGAAATAAAATGCTATTTTCATTCAAAACCTACTTTTTCGAACTCCTCCTAGAGTGTTTGTCCGATTTTCACCAAAATCGAATCGTATCATCTCCAGAGTGTGCTGACTAAAAGTTATGGATTTCGTGTCAATAGACGAAACCGTTTTCGTATAGCGTAGCAGCAAAGTTGAGGCATGATGCTAAAAGCACTATTCAGGCTTTATCTCTGCAACGCCTTGACATATTGACACCAAACTTTGTATGTGTCATTGTCACTTCACTCTGACCACATCACATCAGTTTTGTAACTGCGCCACCTATTGGTCGAAAGTGATAATCCATTAAATCATATTTTAAATGATTTTTTTATATGATTTTTCAGCCATTTCATCTAAAATCCTCTTTAAATGTATTTAATTGCTCATTGTTCCAGTTGGTCTGACACCTTCAGCCATGTTGGCATATCCTGTCCTTCTTCCGACTGGGAGTCTATGGCAGCCCATAGAACCGATCGCGGGAAAGTTGTAATGGTTTGACATTCTGATAGAGGACAGTCCCAACATTAAATACACTGATTTTGGTGTGTCTAAGTCATTCCCTCTAGCGCCACCACCTGTCCAAAGTTTCACTTTTATTTTGCTAATAACTTTTGAACCGTAAGGCCAATCAACAAAATTCTTTTTTCCTCTGATTCCTGAGCTCATGCCGATTCGATTGCACCCTATGACGTCATTTTCCGTCATATAAATATGGCCACCATTTTTAATTTTCTGAAAAAGCTACTTTTTCGAACTCGTCCTAGATGGTTTGTCCGATGTGCACGAAAATTGAACCAGATCATCTTCAGGCAGTGCTGACCAAAAGTTATGGAATTCAAATTGATTCGTCAAACCGTTTTCGATAAACGCACGAATACATTTTACGTAGCGCTAGCAAAAACAGTCGTAAGGCTATATCTCCGCAACGGTTTATCGTATTCAGACCAAACTTGGTACATGTACTCACAAGCATGACCTGAGGCTACATGCTGCGTTTCGGCGCAGCGCCACCTACTGGTCCGGAGATATGAAAAATGGCTATTTTTGCTTATAACTTCTGAACAGTTTGTCCAAAAATCATAAAATTGGTCTTGATAGATTCAGGGCGACATGCCGGGTCGACTGATATCCAATTTTGCCATATCGGCCATTTTGACTGTCGGCCATTTTGAATTATGTGCTAAAATGCTGTATTTTAGGAATGCATGAACGGATTGTTACGAAACTTGGCATGGGTCATCAGCACAATGCCCTGAATGAGCCTGAGAAGTTTCGAAACAGCGCCACCTAGTGGTGAATTTTTTTTTCCAAATGCTTATAACTATGGGTGTGGTCGACTTATTTTCACGAAACTCATCTTTTTAGACTCCTGAATCGTTGCCGAGTCCTACGATACCAAACATGCTAGGTTTCGCCTTACGGTTTGTGTAGCGTTGTGATTTAGCGCTTAAAAAACATTTGGCTATATCTTTGAAACCGCTAGTCCGATCGAGACGAAACCACCGTCAGAAGTTTGGAAACATAGGTCGATAGCTATACGCCAATGCCCAAATGCGAAAATATTGATGATTAGGGGTACTAATTTCCAATCAAAGTCATGTGTCAGTCATTTTTTTCGTGTTTTTTCATATAAATGTCTATAACTCCGAAGCGAATTGAGATATTTTCACCAAAATTGACACACATATGTATGGGCTCACTCTGAGGACACGTAAAAAAAATTGTGGGACTGAGCCTCTTGGTGGCGCTATAATTGAACAAAATATGAAATTCCCATTGACTTCAATGCAGTTTTGTGAAATAAAATGCTATACTTAACAAATGCATTTGTGTAATATTACGAAACTCAGAATGTGCCATCAGCACCATGCCCTGAAGGTACCCAAAATATTTAGAGACAGCGCCACCTAGTGGTCAAAAGTTATAACAACATTTCCAAAACTGCTAATAACTTTTGAATACATCGGCCTATGTAAATGCCACTGGTCTTAATAGATTCCTTGGGTCAAGCCGAGAACATAGATACCAAATTTTCCTTATTTGGTCAAACTTCTTGTCCGCCATCTTGATTTTCATTCAAAACCTACTTTTTCGAACTCCTCCTAGACCGTTTGTCCGATTTTCACCAAAATTGAATCGCATCATCTCCAGACCGTGCCGACTAAAAGTTATGGATTTCGTGTCGATAGACGAAACCGTTTTCGCATAGCGCAGCAACAAAGTTGAGGCATGATGCTAATAGCACTAATTAAGGCTTTATCTCTGCAATGCCTTGACATATTGACACCAAACTTTGTATGTGTCATTGTAACTTCACTCTGACCACATCACATCAGTTTTGTAACTGCGCCACCTATTGGTCGAAAGTGATAATCCATCAAATCATATTTTTAATTATTGTTTCTATGATTTTTCAGGCATTTTGCCAAAAATCCTCTTTAAATGTCTTTAATTGCTCATTGTTGCAGTTGGTCTGACACTTTCAGACATGTTGGCATGTCTTGTCGTCTTATTCTGCTTGGCCCCGGTAATTGCTGCTTGCAGCTATATTTAGGGGCCAAGCACCGAAGGTGCGGAGGCACCTATTGTATCTGTTCCCGTTCTTATTATTATTCTTCATTTTTCCGACTGGGAGTCTATGGCAGCCCATAGAACCGATTGCGGGAAAGTTGTTTTGGTTTGACATTCTGATAGAGGACAGTCCCAACATTAAATACACCAATTTTTGTGTTTCTAAGTCATTCCCTCTAGCGCCACCACCTGTCCAAATTTTCACTTTTATTTTGCTAATAACTTTTGAACCGTAAGGCCAATCAACAAAATTATTTTTTCCTCTTATTTCTGAGCTCATGCCGATTCGTTTGCACCCTATGACGTCATTTTCCGTCATATAAATATGGCCACCATTTTGAATTTTCTGAAAAAGCTACTTTTTCGAACTCGTCCTAGACGGTTTGTCCGATTTGCACGAAAATTGAACCAGATCATCTTCAGGCAGTGCTGACCAAAAGTTATGGAATTCAAATTGATTCGTCAAACCGTTTTCGATAAACGCACGAATACATTTTACGTAGCGCTAGCAAAAACAGTCGTAAGGCTGTATCTCCGCAACGGTTTATCGTATTCAGACCAAACCTGGTACATGTACTCACAAGCATGACCTGAGGCTACATGCTGCGTTTCGGCGCAGCGCCACCTACTGGTCTGGAGATATGAAAAATGGCTATTTTTGCTTATAACTTCTGAACAGCTTGTCCAAAAATCATAAAATTGGTCTTGATAGATTCAGGGCGACATGCCGAGTCGACTGATATCCAATTTTGCCATATCGGCCATTTTGACTGTCGGCCATTTTGAATTTTGTGCTAAAATTCTGTATTTTATGAACGCATGAACGGATTGTTACGAAACGTGGTATGGGTCATCAGCACAATGCCCTGAATGAGCCTGAGAAGTTTCGAAACAGCGCCACCTAGTGGTGAATTTTTTTTTTCAAATGCTTATAACTTTGGGTGTGGTCGACTTATTTTCACGAAACTCATCTTTTTAGACTCCTGAATCGTTGCCGAGTCCTACGATACCAAACATGCTAGGTTTTGCCTTACGGTTTGTGTAGCGTTGTGATTTAGCGCTTAAAAAACATTTGGCTATATCTTTGAAACCGCTAGTCCGATCGAGACGAAACCACCGTCAGAAGTTTGGAAACATAGGTCGATAGCTATACGCCAATGCCCAAATGCGAAAATATTGATGTTTAGGGGTACTAATTTCCAATCAAAGTCATGTGTCAGTCATTTTTTTCGTGTTTTTTCATATAAATGTCTATAACTCCGAAGTGAATTGAGATATTTTCACCAAAATTGACACACATATGTATGGGCTCACTCTGAGGACACGTAAAAAAAATTGTGGGACTGAGCCTCTTGGTGGCGCTATAATTGAACAAAATATGAAATTCCCATTGACTTCAATACAGTTTTGTGAAATAAAATGCTATACTAAACAAATGCATTGGTGTAATATTACGAAACTCAGATTGTGTCATCAGCACCATCCCCTGAAGGCAACCAAAATATTTCAAGACAGCGCCACCTAGTGGTCAAAAGTTATAACAAAATTTCCAAAAAGGCTAATAACTTTTGAATAAATCTGGCTATTGAAATGCCACGGGTCTTAATAGATTCCTTGGGTCAAGCTGAGAACATAGATACCAAGTTTTCCTTATTTGGCCAAACTTCCTGTCCGCCATCTTGATTTTCATTCAAAACCTACTTTTTCTAACTCCTCCTAGACCGTTTGTCCGATTTTCACCAAAATCGAATCGTATCATCTCCAGACTGTGCCGACAAAAAGTTATGGATTTCGTGTCGATTGATGAAACCGTTTTTGTATAGCACAGCAGCAAAGTTGAGGCATGATGCCAAAATGACTATTCAGGCTTTATATCTGCAATGCCTCGACATATTGACACAAAACTTTGTATGTGTCACTGTCTCCTTACTCTGACCACACCACATCAATTTCGTAACAGCGCCACCTTTTGGTCAAAAGTGACAATCCATTAAATCATATTTTGAATCACTTTTTACATGATTTTTCAGCCATTTCGCCTAAAATCCTCTTTAAATGTCTTTAATTGCTCATTGTTGCAGTTGGTCTGACACTTTCAGACATGTTGGCATGTCTTGTCGTCTTATTCTGCTTGGCCCCGGTAATTGCTGCTTGCAGCTATATTTATTATTATTATTCTTCCTTCTTCCGACTGGGAGTCTATGGCAGCCCATAGAACCGATTGCGGGAAAGTTGTTTTGGTTTGACATTCTGATAGAGGACCGTCTCAACATTAAATACACCAATTTTGGTGTTTCTAAGTCATTCCCTCTAGCGCCACCACCTGTCCAAAATTTCACTTTTATTTTGCTAATAACTTTTGAACCGTAAGGCCAATCAGCGAAATTCTTTTTTCCACTGATTCCTGAGCTCATGGCGATTCGATTGCACCCTATGACGTCATTTGCCGTCATAAAAATATGGCCGCCATCTTGAATTTTCAAAAAAAGCTACTTTTTCGAACTCGTCCTAGACGGTTTGTCCGATTTGCACGAAAATTGAACCAGATCATCTTCAGGTAGTGCTGACAAAAAGTTATGGAATTCAAATGGATTCGTCAAACCGTTTTCGATAAACGCACGAATACATTTTACGTAGCGCTAGCAAAAACAGTCGTAAGGCCGTATCTCCGCAACGGTTTATCGTATTCAGACCAAACTTGGTACTTGTACTCACAAGCATGACCTGAGGCTACATGCTGTGTTTCGGCGCAGCGCCACCTACTGGTCCGGAGATATGAAAAATGGCTATTTTTGCTTATAACTTCTGAACAGTTTGTCCAAAAATCATACAATTGGTCTCGTTAGATTCAGGGCAACATGCCGAGTCGACTGATATCCAATTTGACCATATCGGTCATTTTGGCTGTCGGCCATTTTGAATTTTGTGCTAAAATTCTGTATTTTATGAACGCATGAACGGATTGTTACGAAACGTGGTATGGGTCATCAGCACAATGCCCTGAATGAGCCTGAGAAGTTTCGAAACAGCGCCACCTAGTGGTGAATTTTTTTTTTCAAATGCTTATAACTTTGGGTGTGGTCGACTTATTTTCACGAAACTCATCTTTTTAGACTCCTGAATCATTGCCGAGTCCTACGATACCAAACATGCTAGGTTTTGCCTTACGGTTTGTGTAGCGTTGTGATTTAGCGCTTAAAAAACATTTGGCTATATCTTTGAAACCGCTAGTCCGATCGAGACGAAACCACCGTCAGAAGTTTGGAAACATAGGTCGATAGCTATACGCCAATGCCCAAATGCGAAAATATTGATGTTTAGGGGTACTAATTTCCAATCAAAGTCATGTGTCAGTCATTTTTTTCGTGTTTTTTCATATAAATGTCTATAATTCCGAAGCAAATTGAGATTTTTGCACCAAAATCGACACATATATGTATGGGCTCACTCTGAGGACACATAAAAAAAATGGTGGGACTGAGCCTCTTGGTGGCGCTATAATAGAACAAAACATGAAATTCCCATTGACTTCAATGCAGTTTTGTGAAATAAAATGCTATACTAAACAAATGCATTGGTGTAATATTACGAAACTCAGAATGTGCCATCAGCACCATCCCCTGAAGGTACCCAAAATATTTAGAGACAGCGCCACCTAGTGGTCAAAAGTTATAACAACATTTCCAAAACTGCTAATAACTTTTGAATACATCGGCCTATGTAAATGCCACTGGTCTTAATAGATTCCTTGGGTCAAGCCGAGAACATAGATACCAAATTTTCCTTATTTGGTCAAACTTCTTGTCCGCCATCTTGATTTTCATTCAAAACCTACTTTTTCGAACTCCTCCTAGACCGTTTGTCCGATTTTCACCAAAATCGAATCGTATCATCTCCAGACTGTGCTGACTAAAAGTTATGGATTTCGTGTCTATAGACGAAACCGTTTTCGTATAGCGTAGCAGCAAACTTGAGGCATGATGCTAAAAGCACTATTCAGGCTTTATCTCTGCAATGCCTTGACATATTGACACCAAACTTTGTATGTGTCATTGTCACTTCACTCTGACCACATCACATCACATTTGTAACTGCGCCACCTATTGGTCGAAAGTGATAATCCATTAAATCATATTTTGAATGACTTTTTATATGATTTTTCAGCCATTTCGCCTAAAATCCTCTTTAAATGTATTTAATTGCTCATTGTTGCAGATGGTCTGACACCTTCAGCCATGTTGGCATATCCTGTCATCTGCTTGCGCTTGGCCCCGATAATTGCTGCTTGCAGCTATATTTATTATTATTATTATTCTTCTCCGCATTTAATTGCATTTTTGAGGGCCTAAACATGCTCGAAAACTCACAAAACTTTGCACACGCGTCAGAACTGGCGAAAATTTACATCTGATATAGGTTTCAGAATTGGACGGGGCAAAATGGCTCGATAGCGCCACCTATAAAAGTTCAACGGAGTGCGCCTCCCGCAACGTTCCACGTACGTGCACGAAATTCGGTACATACATGTAATGACCTAATACCTACAAAAAAGTCTCTTGGAGCATAGCCCTAAACACAACAGGAAGTCAGCCATTTTGAACTTCCTCTCAGATTTTTGTGCAGTTTTTGCCATTTTCAGGCCTCGTACTTTAACGAACTCCTCCTACAGTTTTAATCTGATCATCTTCAAATTTGGTGAGTGTAATCTTAAGGCCTTTGCGACGTTAAATTGCGAAGATCTTGAGTTTTCGTCGAAGGGCGGGTCCTCGGCGGCCTGACAAATTTCGATGTTTCGCCATGAAACAGGAAGTTGCTGTAACTCAGGCATGGAATGTCCAATCTGCCCCAAACTTCACACGTTTGATAAGAGTTCTGTCCTGAACACATGACCATGCTCATATTCAGTTATAGTCATAGCGCCACCTGCTGGCAACAGGAAGTGACATGTTTAACACTGTTATGGACTCCTAATAACATATAAAAAAGTGCCAGCAAGTGCTAAACATGCTAACAACATACTAGAAGCATGCTAAAACATGCTAGCAAACTCTTAGCTAAGTGCTAAAGCATGCTATTATTGCAATTAAATAGGAATTTGCTGTAACTCAGGCATGGAATGTCCAATCTGCCCCAAACTTCACACTTTTGATAAGCGTTCTGTCCTGAACACATCTACATGAGAATATTCAGTTATAGAAATAGCGCCACCTACTGGTAACAGGAAGTGTCATGTTTAACACGTTGATGCCATTCTAGCAACATGTTAAAAATGCCATTGACTTCTAAACATGCTAGAAACATGTTAAAACATGCTAGCAATACTTAGCTAAGTGCTAAAGCATGCTAATTCAATGAAACAGGATGTTGTTGTTACGCAAGAAGGCAATGTCCATTCTGCACCAAACTTCACACTTTTAATAAACGTTCTGTCCTGAACACATGACCATGCTCATATTCAGTTACAGTCATAGTGCCACCTGCTGGCAACAGGAAGTGACATGTTAAACACTGTTGTGGACATATAAAAACATATAAAAAAAGTGCCATCAAGTGTTAAACATGCTAACAACATACTAGAACCATGCTAAAACATGCTAGCAAACACTTAGCTAAGTGCTAAAGCATGCTATTGCTGCAATTAAATAGGAATTTGCTGTAACACAGGCATGGAATGTCCAATCTGCCCCAAACTTCACACGTTTGATAAGAGTCATGGCCTGAACACATCTACATGAGAATATTCAGTTATAGTAATAGCGCCACCTGCTGTCAACAGGAAGTGACATGTTTAACACTGTTGTGGTCTCCTAATAACATATAAAAAAGAGCCAGCAAGTGCTAAACAGGTTAGCAACATACTAGAAACATGCTAGCAAACACTCAGCTAAGTGCTAAAGCATGCTATTACTGCAATTAAATATGAATTTGCTGTAACTCAGGCATGGAATGTCCAATCTGCCCCAAACTTCACACGTTTGATAAGAATCATGGCCTGAACACACGTCTATGCTCAAATTCAGTTATAGTAATAGCGCCACCTACTGGCAACAGGAAGTGACATGTTTAACACGTTGATGCCGTTCTAGCAACATGTTAAAAATGCCATTGAGTTCTAAACATGCTAGAAACATATTAAAACATGCTAGCAATACTTAGCTAAGTGTTAAAGCATGCTAATTCAATGAAACAGGACTTTGTTGTTACTCAAGAAGGCAATGTACAATCTACCCCAAACTTCACACGTTTGATAAGAGTTATCTCTTGAACACATGTCCATGCTCATATTTAGTTATAGTCATAGCGCCACCTGCTGGCAACAGGAAGTGACGTTTAACACTGTTCTTGACTCCTAATAACATATAAAAAAATGCCAGTAGGTGCTAAACATCCTACCAACATACTAGAGACATGTTAAAACATACTAGCAAACACTTAGCTAAGTGCTAAAGAATGATGTTACTGCAATTAAATATGAATTTGCTGTAACTCAGGCATGGAATGTCCAATCTGCGTCAAACTTCACACTTTTGATAAGCGTTCTGTCCTGAACACATGACCATGCTTATATTCAGTTACAGTCATAGCGCCACCTGCTGGCAACAGGAAGTGACATGTTAACACTGTTATGGACTCCTAATAACATATAAAAAAGTGCCAGCAAGTGTTAAACATGCTAACAACACACTAGAAACATGCTAAAACATGCTAGCAAACTCTTAGCTAAGTGCTAAAGCATGCTATTATTGCAATTAAATAGGAATTTGCTGTAACTCAGGCATGGAATGTCCAATCTGCCCCAAACTTCACACTTTTGATAAGAGTCATGGCCTGAACACATCTGCATGAGAATGTTCAGTTCTAGTAATAGCGCCACCTACTGGCAACAGGAAGTGACATGTTTAACACGTTGATGCCGTTCTAGCAACATGTTAAAAATGCCATTGAGTTCTAAACATGCTAGAAACATGTTAAAACATGCTAACAATGCTTAGCTAAGTGCTAAAGAATGCTAATTCAATGAAACATGACTTTGTTGTTACTCAAGAAGGCAATGTCCAATTTGCACCAAACTTCACACGTTTGATAAGAGTTCTGTCCTGAACACACATCCATGCTCATATTCAGTTATAGTCATAACGCCACCTACTGGCAACAGAAACTGACATGGTTAACACAGTAATGCAGTACTAACCACATAATTATTGTGTACTGAGCATGCTAGAAACAGACTAAACATGCTAGCAACACTTAGCTGAGTCATGAAGCATGCTATTATCACCATTATACAAAACATTTTGTAACTGACTTTGACATACTCTTACTATATATACCTCCTTAAATGTACATTTCCCAACCATGTTCTGTCTTCCTAAAACCACCGAGTGTTGATGGCACGGGTGCGAGGGCCCTTTCATCGCTGCTTGCAGCTTTAATTATTAGGGCCCGAGCACCGATGGTGTGAGGACCCTCTTGGAATTGCTCTGTTTATTATTATTATTAGGGCCCGAGCACCGATGGTGTGAGGACCCTCTTGGAATTGCTCTGTTTATTATTATTATTATTATTATTCTTCTTCTTCTTCTTCTCCGCATTGAATTGCATTTTTGAGGGCCTAAACATGCTCGAAAACTCACGAAACTTTGCACACGCGTCAGAACTGGCGAAAATTTACATCTGATATAGGTTTAAGAATTGGACGGGGCAAAATGGCTCGATAGCGCCACCTATAAAAGTTCAACGGAGTGCGCCTCCCGCAACGTTCCACGTACGTGCACGAAATTCGGTACATACGTGTAATGACCTAATACCTACAAAAAAGTCTCTTGAAGCATAGCCCTAAACACAACAGGAAGTCAGCCATTTTGAACTTCCTCTCAGATTTTTGTGCAGTTTTTGCCATTTTCAGGCCTCGTACTTTAACGAACTCCTCCTACAGTTTTAATCTGATCATCTTCAAATTTGGTGAGTGTAATCTTAAGGCCTTTGCGACGTTAAATTGCGAAGATCTTGAGTTTTCGTCAAAGGGCGGGTCCTCGGCGGCCTGACAAATTTCGATGTTTCGCCATGAAACAGGAAGTTGCTGTAACTCAGGCATGGAATGTCCAATCTGCCCCAAACTTCACACTTTTGATAAGCATTCTGTCCTGAACACATGACCATGCTCATATTCAGTTACAGTCATAGCGCCACCTGCTGGCAACAGGAAGTGACATGTTTAACACTGTTATGGACTCCTAATAACATATAAAAAAGTGCCAGCAAGTGCTAAACATGCTAACAACATACTAGAAGCATGCTAAAACATGCTAGCAAACTCTTAGCTAAGTGCTAAAGCATGCTATTATTGCAATTAAATAGGAATTTGCTGTAACCCAGGCATGGAATGTCCAATCTGCCCCAAACTTCACACGTTTGATAAGAATCATGGCCTGAACACATGTCTATGCTCAAATTCAGTTATAGTAATAGCGCCACCTACTGGTAACAGGAAGTGTCATGTTTAACACGTTGATGCCATTCTAGCAACATGTTAAAAATGCCATTGAGTTCTAAACATGTTAGAAACATATTAAAACATGCTAGCAATACTTAGCTAAGTGCTAAAGCATGCTAATTCAATGAAACAGGACTTTGTTGTTACTCAAGAAGGCAATGTACAATCTACCCCAAACTTCACACGTTTGATAAGAGTTATCTTTTGAACACATGTCCATGCTCATATTTAGTTATAGTCATAGCGCCACCTGCTGGCAAAAGGAAGGGATGTTTAACACTGTTCTTGACTCCTAATAACATATAAAAAAATGCCAGTAGGTGCTAAACATCCTACCAACATACTAGAGACATGATAAAACAGACTAGCAAACACTTAGCTAAGTGGTAAAGAATGATATTACTGCAATTAAATATGAATTTGCTGTAACTCAGGCATGGAATGTCCAATCTGCCCCAAACTTCACACTTTTGATAAGCGTTCTGTCCTGAACACATGACCATGCTTATATTCAGTTACAGACATAGCGCCACCTGCTGGCAACAGGAAGTGACATGTTTAACACTGTTATGGACTCCTAATAACATATAAAAAAGTGCCAGCAAGTTTTAAACATGCTAACAACATATTATAAACATGCTAAAACATGCTAGCAAACTCTTAGCTAAGTGCTAAAGCATGCTATTATTGCAATTAAATAGGCATTTGCTGTAACTCAGGCATGGAATGTCCAATCTGCCCCAAACTTCACACTTTTGATAAGAGTCATGGCCTGAATACATCTACATGAGAATGTTCATTTATAGTAATAGCGCCACCTACTGGCAACAGGAAGTGACATGTTTAACACGTTGATGCCGTTCTAGCAACATGTTAAAAATGCCATTGAGTTCTAAACATGCTAGAAACATGCTAAAACATGCTAACAATGCTTAGCTAAGTGCTAAAGAATGCTAATTCAATGAAACATGACTTTTTTGTTACTCAAGAAGGCAATTTCCAATTTGCACCAAACTTCACACGTTTGATAAGAGTTCTGTCCTGAACACACATCCATGCTCATATTCAGCTATAGTCATAACGCCACCTACTGGCAACAGAAACTGACATGGTTAACACAGTAATGCAGTACTAACCACATAATTATTGTGTACTAAGCATGCTAGAAACAGACTAAACATGCTAGCAACACTTAGCTGAATCATGAAGCATGCTATTATCACCATTATACAAAACATTTTGTTACTAACTTTGACATACTCTTACTATATATACCTCCTTAAATGTACATTTCCCATCCATGCTCTGTCTTCCTAAAGCCACCGAGTGTTGATGGCACGGGTGCGAGGGCCCTTTCATCGCTGCTTGCAGCTTTAATTATTATTATTCTTCTTCTTCTTCTTCTCCGCATTGAATTGCATTTTTGAGGGCCTAAACATGCTCGAAAACTCACGAAACTTTGCACACGCGTCAGAACTGGCGAAAATTTACATCTGATATAGGTTTCAGAATTGGACGGGGCAAAACGGCTCGATAGCGCCACCTATAAAAGTTCAACGGAGTGCGCCTCCCGCAACGTTCCACGTACGTGCACGAAATTCGGTACATACATGTAATGACCTAATACCTACAAAAAAGTCTCTTGGAGCATAGCCCTAAACACAACAGGAAGTCAGCCATTTTGAACTTCCTCTCAGATTTTTGTGCAGTTTTTGCCATTTTCAGGCCTCGTACTTTAACGAACTCCTCCTACAGTTTTAATCTGATCATCTTCAAATTTGGTGAGTGTAATCTTAAGGCCTTTGCGACGTTAAATTGCGAAGATCTTGAGTTTTCGTCAAAGGGCGGGTCCTCGGCGGCCTGACAAATTTCGATGTTTCGCCATGAAACAGGAAGTTGCTGTAACTCAGGCATGGAATGTCCAATCTGCCCCAAACTTCACACTTTTGATAAGCGTTCTGTCCTGAACACATGACCATGCTCATATTCAGTTACAGTCATAGCGCCACCTGCTGGCAACAGGAAGTGACATGTTTAACACTGATATGGACTCCTAATAACATATAAAAAAGTGCCAGCAAGTGCTAAACATGCTAACAACATAATAGAAGCATGCTAAAACATGCTAGCAAACTCTTAGCTAAGTGCTAAAGCATGCTATTATTGCAATTAAATAGGAATTTGCTGTAACTCAGGCATGGAATGTCCAATCTGCCCCAAACTTCACACTTTTGATAAGCGTTCTGTCCTGAACACATCTACATGAGAAAATTCAGTTATAGTAATAGCGCCACCTACTGGTAACAGGAAGTGACATGTTTAACACTCTTGTGGTCTCCTAATAACATATAAAAAAGAGCCAGCAAGTGCTAAACAGGTTAGCAACATACTAGAAACATGCTAGCAAACACTTAGCTAAGTGCTAAAGCATGCTATTACTGCAATTAAATAGGAATTTGCTGTAACTCAGGCATGTAATGTCCAATCTGCCCCAAACTTCACACATTTGATAAGAATCATGGCCTGAACACATGTCTATGCTCAAATTCAGTTATAGTAATAGCGCCACCTACTGGCAACAGGAAGTGACATGTTTAACACTTTGATGCCGTTCTAGCAACATGTTAAAAATGCCATTGAGTTCTATACATGCTAGAAACATGTTAAAACATGCTAGCAGTACTTAGCTAAGTGCTAAACCATGCTAATTCAATGAAACATGACTTTGTTGTTACTCAAGAAGGCAATGTACAATCTACCCCAAACTTCACACGTTTGATAAGAGTTATCTCTTGAACACATGTCCATGTTCATATTTAGTTATAGTCATAGCGCCACCTGCTGGCAACAGGAAGTGACGTTTAACACTGTTCTTGACTCCTAATAACATATAAAAAAATGCCAGTAGGTGCTAAACATCCTACCAACATACTAGAGACTTGCTAAAACATACTAGCAAACACTTAGCTAAGTGCTAAAGAATGATATTACTGCAATTAAATATGAATTTGCTGTAACTCAGGCAAGGAATGTCCAATCTGCCCCAAACTTCACACTTTTGATAAGCGTTCTGTCCTGAACACATGATCATGCTTACAGTCATAGCGCCACCTGCTGGCAGCAGGAAGTGACATGTTTAACACTGTTATGGACTCCTAATAACATATAAAAAAGTGCCAGCAAGTGCTAAACATGCTAACAACATACTAGAAACATGCTAAAACATGCTAGCAAACTCTTAGCTAAGTGCTAAAGCATGCTATTATTGCAATTAAATAGGAATTTGCTGTAATTCAGGCATGGAATGTCCAATCTGCCCCAAACTTCACACATTTGATAAGAATCATGGCCTGAACACATGTCTATGCTCAAATTCAGTTATAGTAATAGCGCCACCTACTGGCAACAGGAAGTGACATGTTTAACACGTTGATGCCGTTCTAGCAACATGTTAAAAATACCATTGAGTTCTAAACATGCTAGAAACATGTTAAAACATGCTAACAATGCTTAGCTAAGTGCTAAAGAATGCTAATTCAATGAAACATGACTTTTTTGTTACTCAAGAAGGCAATTTCCAATTTGCACCAAACTTCACACGTTTGATAAGAGTTCTGTCCTGAACACACATCCATGCTCATATTCAGCTATAGTCATAACGCCACCTACTGGCAACAGAAACTGACATGGTTAACACAGTAATGCAGTACTAACCACATAATTATTGTGTACCAAGCATGCTAGAAACAGACTAAACATGCTAGCAACACTTAGCTGAGTCATGAAGCATGCTATTATCACCATTATACAAAACATTTTGTAACTGACTTTGACATACTCTTACTATATATACCTCCTTAAATGTACATTTCCCAACCATGCTCTGTCTTCCTAAAGCCACCGAGTGTTGATGGCACGGGTGCGAGGGCCCTTTCATCGCTGCTTGCAGCTTTAATTAGGGCCCGAGCACCGATGGTGTGAGGACCCTCTTGGAATTGCTCTGTTTATTATTATTATTATTATTATTATTCTTCTTCTTCTTCTCCGCATTGAATTGCATTTTTGAGGGCCTAAACATGCTCGAAAACTCACGAAACTTTGCACACGCGTCAGAACTGGCGAAAATTTACATCTGATATAGGTTTCAGAATTGGACGGGGCAAAATGGCTCGATAGCGCCACCTATAAAAGTTCAACGGAGTGCGCCTCCCGCAACGTTCCACGTACGTGCACGAAATTCGGTACATACATGTAATGACCTAATACCTACAAAAAAGTCTCTTGGAGCATAGCCCTAAACACAACAGGAAGTCAGCCATTTTGAACTTCCTCTCAGATTTTTGTGCACTTTTTGCCATTTTCAGGCCTCGTACTTTAACGAACTCCTCCTACAGTTTTAATCTGATCATCTTCAAATTTGGTGAGTGTAATCTTAAGGCCTTTGCGACGTTAAATTGCGAAGATCTTGAGTTTTCGTCAAAGGGCGGGTCCTCGGCGGCCTGACAAATTTCGATGTTTCGCCATGAAACAGGAAGTTGCTGTAACTCAGGCATGGAATGTCCAATCTGCCCCAAACTTCACACTTTTGATAAGCGTTCTGTCCTGAACACATGACCATGCTCATATTCAGTTACAGTCATAGCGCCACCTGCTGGCAACAGGAAGTGACATGTTTAACACTGTTATGGACTCCTAATAACATATAAAAAAGTGCCAGCAAGTGCTAAACATGCTAACAACATACTAGAAGCATGCTAAAACATGCTAGCAAACTCTTAGCTAAGTGCTAAAGCATGCTATTATTGCAATTAAATAGGAATTTGCTGTAACTCAGGCATGGAATGTCCAATCTGCCCCAAACTTCACACTTTTGATAAGCGTTCTGTCCTGAACACATCTACATGAGAAAATTCAGTTATAGTAATAGCGCCACCTACTGGTAACAGGAAGTGTCATGTTTAACACGTTGATGCCATTCTAGCAACATGTTAAAAATGCCATTGACTTCTAAACATGCTAGAAACATGTTAAAACATGCTAGCAATACTTAGCTAAGTGCTAAAGCATGCTAATTCAATGAAACAGGATGTTGTTGTTACTCAAGAAGGCAATGTCCAATCTGCGCCAAACTTCACACTTTTAATAAACGTTCTGTCCTGAACACATGACCATGCTCATATTCAGTTACAGTCATAGTGCCACCTGCTGGCAACAGGAAGTGACATGTTAAACACTGTTGTGGACATAAAAACATATAAAAAAAGTGCCAGCAAGTGCTAAACATGCTAACAACATACTAGAAAAATGCTAAAACATGCTAGCAAACACTTAGCTAAGTGCTAAAGCATGCTATTGCTGCAATTAAATAGGAATTTGCTGTAACACAGGCATGGAATGTCCAATCTGCCTCAAACTTCACACGTTTGATAAGAGTCATGGCCTGAACACATCTACATGAGAATATTCAGTTATAGTAATAGCGCCACCTGCTGTCAACAGGAAGTGACATGTTTAACACTGTTGTGGTCTCCTAATAACATATAAAAAAGAGCCAGCAAGTGCTAAACAGGTTAGTAACATACTAGAAACATGCTAGCAAACACTTAGCTAAGTGCTAAAGCATGCTATCACTGCAATTAAATAGGAATTTGCTGTAACCCAGGCATGGAATGTCCAATCTGCCCCAAACGTCACACGTTTGATAAGAATCATGGCCTGAACACATGTCTATGCTCAAATTCAGTTATAGTAATAGCGCCACCTACTGGCAACAGGAAGTGACATGTTTAACACGTTGATGCTGTTCTAGCAACATGTTAAAAATGCCATTGAGTTCTAAACATGCTAGAAACATATTAAAACATGCTAGCAATACTTAGCTAAGTGCTAAAGCATGCTAATTCAATGAAACAGGACTTTGTTGTTACTCAAGAAGGCAATGTACAATCTACCCCAAACTTCACACGTTTGATAAGAGTTATCTCTTGAACACATGTCCATGCTCATATTTAGTTATAGTCATAGCGCCACCTGCTGGCAACAGGAAGTGACGTTTAACACTGTTCTTGACTCCTAATAACATATTAAAAAATGCCAGTAGGTGCTAAACATCCTACCAACATACTAGAGACATGCTAAAACATACTAGCAAACACTTAGCTAAGTGCTAAAGAATGATATTACTGCAATTAAATATGAATTTGCTGTAACTCAGGCATGGAATGTCCAATCTGCCCCAAACTTCACACTTTTGATAAGCGTTCTGTCCTGAACACATGACCATGCTTATATTCAGTTACAGTCATAGCGCCACCTGCTGGCAACAGGAAGTGACATGTTTAACACTGTTATGGACTCCTAATAACATATAAAAAAGTGCCAGCAAGTGCTAAACATGCTAACAACATACTAGAAACATGCTAAAACATGCTAGCAAACTCTTAGCTAAGTGCTATTATTATTAGCATGCTATTATTGCAATTAAATAGGAATTTGCTGTAACTCAGGCATGGAATGTCCAATCTGCCCCAAACTTCACACTTTTGATAAGAGTCATGGCCTGAACACATCTACATGAGAATGTTCAGTTATAGTAATAGCGCCACCTACTGGCAACAGGAAGTGACATGTTTAACACGTTGATGCCGTTCTAGCAACATGTTAAAAATGCCATTGAGTTCTAAACATGCTAGAAACATGTTAAAACATGCTAACAATGCTTAGCTAAGTGCTAAAGAATGCTAATTCAATGAAACATGACTTTGTTGTTACTCATGAAGGCAATGTCCAATTTGCACCAAACTTCACACGTTTGATAAGAGTTCTGTCCTGAACACACATCCATGCTCATATTCAGTTATAGTCATAACGCAACCTACTGGCAACAGAAACTGACATGGTTAACACAGTAATGCAGTACTAACCACATAATTATTGTGTACTAAGCATGCTAGAAACAGATTAAACATGCTAGCAACACTTAGCTGAGTCATGAAGCATGCTATTATCACCATTATACAAAACATTTTGTAACTGACTTTGACATACTCTTACTATATATACCTCCTTAAATGTACATTTCCCAACCATGCTCTGTCTTCCTAAAGCCACCGAGTGTTGATGGCACGGGTGCGAGGGCCCTTTCATCGCTGCTTGCAGCTTTAATTAGGGCCCGAGCACCGATGGTGTGAGGACCCTCTTGGAATTGCTCTGTTTATTATTATTAGGGCCCGAGCACCGATGGTGTGAGGACCCTCTTGGAATTGCTCTGTTTATTATTAGGGCCCGAGCACCGATGGTGTGAGGACCCTCTTGGAATTGCTCTGTTTATTATTATTATTATTAGGGCCCGAGCACCGATGGTGTGAGGACCCTCTTGGAATTGCTCTGTTTATTATTATTATTATTATTAGGGCCCGAGCACCGATGGTGTGAGGACCCTCTTGGAATTGCTCTGTTTATTATTATTATTATTATTATTCTTCTTCTTCTTCTTCTCCGCATTTAATTGCATTTTTGAGGGCCTAAACATGCTCGAAAACTCACGAAACTTTGCACACGCGTCAGAACTGGCGAAAATTTACATCTGATATAGGTTTCAGAATTGGACGGGGCAAAATGGCTCGATAGCGCCACCTATAAAAGTTCAACGGAGTGCGCCTCCCGCAACGTTCCACGTACGTGCACGAAATTCGGTACATAGATGTAATGACCTAATACCTACAAAAAAGTCTCTTGGAGCATAGCCCTAAACACAACAGGAAGTCAGCCATTTTGAACTTCCTCTCAGATTTTTGTGCAGTTTTTGCCATTTTCAGGCCTCGTACTTTAACGAACTCCTCCTACAGTTTTAATCTGATCATCTTCAAATTTGGTGAGTGTAATCTTAAGGCCTTTGCGACGTTAAATTGCGAAGATCTTGAGTTTTCGTCAAAGGGCGGGTCCTCGGCGGCCTGACAAATTTCGATGTTTCGCCATGAAACAGGAAGTTGCTGTAACTCAGGCATGGAATGTCCAATCTGCCCCAAACTTCACACTTTTGATAAGCGTTCTGTCCTGAACACATGACCATGCTCATATTCAGTTACAGTCATAGCGCCACCTGCTGGCAACAGGAAGTGACATGTTTAACACTGATATGGACTCCTAATAACATATAAAAAAGTGCCAGCAAGTGCTAAACATGCTAACAACATAATAGAAGCATGCTAAAACATGCTAGCAAACTCTTAGCTAAGTGCTAAAGCATGCTATTATTGCAATTAAATAGGAATTTGCTGTAACTCAGGCATGGAATGTCAAATCTGCCCCAAACTTCACACTTTTGATAAGCGTTCTGTCCTGAACACATTTACATGAGAAAATTCAGTTATAGTAATAGCGCCACCTACTGGTAACAGGAAGTGACATGTTTAACACTCTTGTGGTCTCCTAATAACATATAAAAAAGAGCCAGCAAGTGCTAAACAGGTAAGCAACATACTAGAAACATGTTAGCAAACACTTAGCTAAGTGCTAAAGCATGCTATTACTGCAATTAAATAGGAATTTGCTGTAACTCAGGCATGTAATGTCCAATCTGCCCCAAACTTCACACATTTGATAAGAATCATGGCCTGAACACATGTCTATGCTCAAATTCAGTTATAGTAATAGCGCCACCTACTGGCAACAGGAATTGACATGTTTAACACTTTGATGCCGTTCTAGCAACATGTTAAAAATGCCATTGAGTTCTATACATGCTAGAAACATGTTAAAAAATGCTAGCAGTACTTAGCTAAGTGCTAAACCATGCTAATTCAATGAAACAGGACTTTGTTGTTACTCAAGAAGGCAATGTACAATCTACCCCAAACTTCACACGTTTGATAAGAGTTATCTCTTGAACACATGTCCATGCTCATATTTAGTTATAGTCATAGCGCCACCTGCTGGCAACAGGAAGTGACGTTTAACACTGTTCTTGACTCCTAATAACATATAAAAAAATGCCAGTAGGTGCTAAACATCCTACCAACATACTAGAGACTTGCTAAAACATACTAGCAAACACTTAGCTAAGTGCTAAAGAATGATATTACTGCAATTAAATATGAATTTGCTGTAACTCAGGCAAGGAATGTCCAATCTGCCCCAAACTTCACACTTTTGATAAGCGTTCTGTCCTGAACACATGATCATGCTTACAGTCATAGCGCCACCTGCTGGCAGCAGGAAGTGACATGTTTAACACTGTTATGGACTCCTAATAACATATAAAAAAGTGCCAGCAAGTGCTAAACATGCTAACAACATACTAGAAACATGCTAAAACATGCTAGCAAACTCTTAGCTAAGTGCTAAAGCATGCTATTATTGCAATTAAATAGGAATTTGCTGTAATTCAGGCATGGAATGTCCAATCTGCCCCAAACTTCACACATTTGATAAGAATCATGGCCTGAACACATGTCTATGCTCAAATTCAGTTATAGTAATAGCGCCACCTACTGGCAAAAGGAAGTGACATGTTTAACACTTTGATGCCGTTCTAGCAACATGTTAAAAATGCCATTGAGTTCTAAACATGCTAGAAACATGTTAAAACATGCTAACAATGCTTAGCTAAGTGCTAAAGAATGTTAATTCAATGAAACATGACTTTGTTGTTACTCAAGAAGGCAATGTCCAATTTGCACCAAACTTCACACGTTTGATAAGAGTTCTGTCCTGAACACACATCCATGCTCATATTCAGTTATAGCCATAACGCCACCTACTGGCAACAGAAACTGACATGGTTAACACCGTAATGCAGTACTAACCACATAATTATTGTGTACTAAGCATGCTAGAAACAGACTAAACATGCTAGCAACACTTAGCTGAGTCATGAAGCATGCTATTATCACCATTATACAAAACATTTTGTAACTGACTTTGACATACTCTTACTATATATACCTCCTTGAATGTACATTTCCCAACCATGCTCTGTCTTCCTAAAGCCACCGAGTGTTGATGGCACGGGTGCGAGGGCCCTTTCATCGCTGCTTGCAGCTTTAATTATTATTATTATTCTTCTTCTCCGCATTGAATTGCATTTTTGAGGGCCTAAACATGCGCGAAAACTCACGAAACTTTGCACACGCGTCAGAACTGGCGAAAATTTACATCTGATATAGGTTTCAGAATTGGACGGGGCAAAACGGCTCGATAGCGCCACCTATAAAAGTTCAACGGAGTGCGCCTCCCGCAACGTTCCACGTACGTGCACGAAATTCGGTACATACATGTAATGACCTAATACCTACAAAAAAGTCTCTTGGAGCATAGCCCTAAACCCAACAGGAAGTCAGCCATTTTGAACTTCCTCCCAGATTTTTGTGCAGTTTTTGACATTTTCAGGCCTCATACTTTAACGAACTCCTCCTACAGTTTTAATCTGATCATCTTCAAATTTGGTGAGTGTAATCTTAAGGCCTTTGCGACGTTAAATTGCGAAGATCTTGAGTTTTCGTCGAAGGGCGGGTCCTCGGCGGCCTGACAAATTTTGATGTTTCGCCATGAAACAGGAAGTTGCTGTAACTCAGGCATGGAATGTCCAATCTGCCCCAAACTTCATACGTTTGATAAGAGTTCTGTCCTGAACACATGACCATGCTCATATTCAGTTATAGTCATAGCGCCACCTGCTGGCAACAGAAAGTGACATGTTTAACACTGTTATGGACTCCTAATAACATATAAAAAAGTGCCAGCAAGTGCTAAACATGCTAACAACATACTAGAAGCATGCTAAAACATGCTAGCAAACTCTTAGCTAAGTGCTAAAGCATGCTATTATTGCAATTAAATAGGAATTTGCTGTAACTCAGGCATGGAATGTCCAATCTGCCCCAAACTTCACACTTTTGATAAGCGTTCTGTCCTGAACATATCTACATGAGAATATTCAGTTATAGTAATAGCGCCACCTACTGGTAACAGGAAGTGTCATGTTTAACACGTTGATGCCATTCTAGCAACATGTTAAAAATGCCATTGACTTCTAAACATGCTAGAAACATGTTAAAACATACTAGCAATACTTAGCTAAGTGCTAAAGCATGCTAATTCAATGAAACAGGATGTTGTTGTTACTCAAGAAGGCAATGTCCAATCTGCGCCAAACTTCACACTTTTAATAAACGTTCTGTCCTGAACACATGACCATGCTCATATTCAGTTATAGTCATAGCGCCACCTGCTGGCAACAGGAAGTGACATGTTTAACACTGTTATGGACTCCTAATAACATATAAAAAAGTGCCAGCAAGTGCTAAACATGCTAACAACATACTAGAAGCATGCTAAAACATGCTAGCAAACTCTTAGCTAAGTGCTAAAGCATGCTATTATTGCAATTAAATAGGAATTTGCTGTAACTCAGGCATGGAATGTCCAATCTGCCCCAAACTTCACACTTTTGATAAGCGTTCTGTCCTGAACATATCTACATGAGAATATTCAGTTATAGTAATAGCGCCACCTACTGGTAACAGGAAGTGTCATGTTTAACACGTTGATGCCATTCTAGCAACATGTTAAAAATGCCATTGACTTCTAAACATGCTAGAAACATGTTAAAACATACTAGCAATACTTAGCTAAGTGCTAAAGCATGCTAATTCAATGAAACAGGATGTTGTTGTTACTCAAGAAGGCAATGTCCAATCTGCGCCAAACTTCACACTTTTAATAAACGTTCTGTCCTGAACACATGACCATGCTCATATTCAGTTATAGTCATAGCGCCACCTGCTGGCAACAGGAAGTGACATGTTTAACACTGTTATGGACTCCTAATAACATATAAAAAAGTGCCAGCAAGTGCTAAACATGCTAACAACATACTAGAAGCATGCTAAAACATGCTAGCAAACTCTTAGCTAAGTGCTAAAGCATGCTATTATTGCAATTAAATAGGAATTTGCTGTAACTCAGGCATGGAATGTCCAATCTGCCCCAAACTTCACACTTTTGATAAGCGTTCTGTCCTGAACATATCTACATGAGAATATTCAGTTATAGTAATAGCGCCACCTGCTGGCAACAGGAAGTGACGTTTAACACTGTTCTTGACTCCTAATAACATATAAAAAAATGCCAGTAGGTGCTAAACATCCTACCAACATACTATAGACATGCTAAAACATACTAGCAAACACTTAGCTAAGTGCTAAAGAATGATATTACTGCAATTAAATATGAATTTGCTGTAACTCAGGCATGGAATGTCCAATCTGCCCCAAACTTCACACTTTTGATAAGCGTTCTGTCCTGAACACATGACCATGCTTATATTCAGTTACAGTCATAGCGCCACCTGCTGGCAACAGGAAGTGACATGTTTAACACTGTTATGGACTCCTAATAACATATAAAAGAGTGCCAGCAAGTGTTAAACATGCTAACAACATACTAGAAACATGCTAAAACATGCTAGCAAACTCTTAGCCAAGTGCTAAAGCATGCTATTATTGCAATTAAATAGGAATTTGCTGTAACTCAGGCATGGAATGTCCAATCTGCCCCAAACTTCACACTTTTGATAAGAGTCATGGCCTGAACACATCTACATGAGAATGTTCAATTATAGTAATAGCGCCACCAACTGGCAACAGGAAGTGACATGTTTAACACGTTGATGCCGTTCTAGCAACATGTTAAAAATGCCATTGAGTTCTAAACATGCTAGAAACATGTTAAAACATGCTAACAATGCTTAGCTAAGTGCTAAAGCATGCTAATTCAATGAAACATGACTTTGTTGTTACTCAAGAAGGCAATGTCCAATTTGCACCAAACTTCACACGTTTGATAAGAGTTCTGTCCTGAACACACATCCAAGCTCATATTCAGTTATAGTCATAACGCCACCTACTGGCAACAGAAACTGACATGGTTAACACAGTAATGCAGTACTAACCACATAATTATTGTGTACTAAGCATGCTAGAAACACACTAAACATGCTAGCAACACTTAGCTGAGTCATGAAGCATGCTATTATCACCATTATACAAAACATTTTGTAACTGACTTTGACATACTCTTACTATATATACCTCCTTAAATGTACATTTCCCAACCATGCTCTGTCTTCCTAAAGCCACCGAGTGTTGATGGCACGGGTGCGAGGGCCCTTTCATCGCTGCTTGCAGCTTTAATTAGGGGCCAAGCACCGAAGGTGCGGAGGCACCTATTGTATCTGTTCCGTTTCTTATTATTATTAGGGGCCAAGCACCGAAGGTGCGGAGGCACCTATTGTATCCGTTCGCGTTCTTATTATTATTATTATTCTTCTTCTTCTTCTTCTTCTTCTTCTTCTTCCGCTCTTGGAGTCTATGGCAGCCCATAGAACCGATTGCGGGAAAGTTGTTTTGGTTTGACATTCTGATAGAGCACAGTCCCAACATTAAATACACCAATTTTGGTGTTTCTAAGTCATTCCCTCTAGCGCCACCACCTGTCCAAAGTTTCACTTTTATTTTGCTAATAACTTTTGAACTGTAAGGCCAATCAACAAAATTATTTTTTCCTCTGATTCCTGAGCTCATGCCGATTCGATTGCATCCTATGACTTCATTTTCTGTAATAAAAATATGGCCGCCATTTTGATTCATTCGAAAAACCTACTTTTTCGAACTCGTCCTAGACGGTTTGTCCGATTTGCACGAAAATTGAACCAGATCATCTTCAGGCAGTGCTGACCAAAAGTTATGGAATTCAAATTGATTCGTCAAACCGTTTTCAATAAACGCACGAACAAATTTTACGTAGCGCCTGCAAAAACAGTCGTAAGGCTGTATCTCTGCAACGGTTTATCGTATTCAGACCAAACTTGGTACATGTCATCACAAGCATGACCTGAGGCTACATGCTGCGTTTCGGCGCAGCGCCACCTACTGGTCCGGAGATATGAAAAATGGCTATTTTTGCTTATAACTTCTGAACAGTTTGTCCAAAAATCATAAAATTGGTCTCGTTAGATTCAGGGCGACATGCCGAGTCGACTGATATCCAATTTTACCATATCGGCCATTTTGACTGTCGGCCATTTTGAATTATGTGCTAAAATGCTGTATTTTATGAACGCATGAACGGATTGTTACGAAACTTGGCATGGGTCATCAGCACGATGTCCTGAAGGAGTGTGAGAAGTTTCGAAACAGCGCCACCTAGTGGGGAATTTTTTTTTTCAAATGCTTATAACTTTGGGTGCGGTCGACTTATTTTCACGAGACTCATCTAATTAGACTCCTGAAACCTTGCCGAGTCCTACGATACCAAACATGCTAGGTTTCGCCTTACGGTTTGTGTAGCGTTGTGATTTAGCGCTTAAAAAACATTAGGCTATATCTTCGAAACCGCTTGTCCGATCGAGACGAAACCACCGTCAGAAGTTTGGAAACATAGGTCGATAGCTATACGCCAATGCCCAAATGCGAAAATATTGATGTTTAGGGGTAGTAAAATTCAAACAAAGTCATGTGTCAGTCATTTTTTACGTGTTTTTTCATATAAATGTTTATAACTCTAAAGCAAATTGAGATATTTTCACCAAAACTGACACACATATGTATGGGCTCACTCTGAGGACACGTAAAAAAAATTGTGGGACTGAGCCTCTTGGTGGCGCTATAATAGAACAAAACATGAAATTCCCATTGACTTCAATACAGTTTTGTGAGATAAAATGCTATTTTCATTCAAAACCTACTTTTTCGAACTCCTCCCACACCGTTTGTCCGATTTTCACCAAAATCGAATCGTATCATCCCCAGACTGTGCCGACTAAAAGTTATGGATTTCGTGTCAATTGACGAAACCGTTTTCGTATAGCGCAGCAGCAAATTTGAGGCATGATGCTAATAGCACTATTCAGGCTTTATCTCTGCAATGCCTTGACATATTGACACCAAACTTTGTATGTGTCATTGTCTCCTCACTCTGACCACATCACATCAGTTTTGTAACTGCGCCACCTATTTGTCGAAAGTGATAATCCATTAAATCATATTTTTAATTACTGTTTCTATGATTTTTCAGCCATTTCGTCTAAAATCCTCTTTAAATGTCTTTAATTGCTCATTGTTGCAGTTGGTCTGACACTTTCAGACATGTCGGCATGTCTTGTCGTCTTATTCTGCTTGGCCCCGGTAATTGCTGCTTGCAGCTATATTTAGGGGCCAAGCACCGAAGGTGCGGAGGCACCTATTGTATCTGTTCCGTTTCTTATTATTATTATTATTATTATTATTATTAGGGGCCAAGCACCGAAGGTGCGGAGGCACCTATTGTATCTGTTCCGTTTCTTATTATTATTATTATTATTAGGGGCCAAGCACCGAAGGTGCGGAGGCACCTATTGTTTTCGTTCGCGTTCTTATTATTATTATTATTATTATTATTATTCTTCATTGTTCCGACTGGGAGTCTATGGCAGCCCATAGAACCGATTGTGGGAAAGTTGTAATGGTTTGACATTCTGATAGAGGACAGTCCCAACATTAAATATACCAATTTTGGTGTGTCTAAGTCATTCCCTCTAGCGCCACCAACTGTCCAAAGTTTCACTCATGTTTCTGCTAATAACTTTTGAACCACAATGGCTAGAAACAAAATTCTTTTTTCCTCTGATTCGTGAGCTCATGGCGATTCGATTGCACCCTATGGCATCATTTTCCGTCATTATAATTTTTCCGCCATTTTGAATTTTCCGAAAAAGCTACTTTTTCGAACTCCTCCTAGGCCGTCGCTCCAATTTCCACGAAAATTGAATCAGATCATCTTCAGACCATGCCGACAAAAAGTTATGGAATTCGTGTTGATTCGTCGAACCGTTCTCGAATACCGCGCAAACAAATTTTATGTAGCGCTTGCGGAAATAGACACAAGCCAGTATCTCCTCAACACTTTATCATATTCAGACCAAACTTGGTACATGTCATCACAAGCATGACCTGAGGCTACATGCTGCGTTTCGGCGCAGCGCCACCTACTGGTCCGGAGATATGAAAAATGGCTATTTTTGCTTATAACTTCTGAACAGTTTGTCCAAAAATCATAAAAGTGGTCTCGTTAGATTCAGGGCGTCATGCTGAGTCGACTGATATCCAATTTTCCCCGATCAGCCATTTTGGCTGTCGGCCATTTTGAATTATGTGCTAAAATGCTGTATTTTAGGAATGCATGAACGTATCGTTACGAAACTCGGTATGGGTCATCAGCATGATGTCCTGAAGGAGCCTGAGAAGTTTCGAAACAGTGCCATCTAGTGGTGAATTTTTTTCCCCAAATACTTCCAAATGCTTCTAACTTTGGGTGTGGTCAACTTATTTTCACAGGACTCATCTCTTTAGACTCCTGAATCGTTGCCGAGTCCAACGATACCAAACATGTTAGGTTTTGCCTTATGGTTTGTGTAGCGTTGTGATTTAGCGCTTAAAAAACATTTGGCTATATCTTTGAAACCGCTTGTCCGATCGAGACGAAACCACCTTCAGAAGTTTGGAAACATAGGTCGATAGCTATACGCCAATGCCCAAATACAAAAATATTGATAGTAAGGGGTAGTAAAATCCAATCAAAGTCATGTGTCAGTCATTTTTTACGTGTTTTTTCATATAAATGTCTATAACTCCAAAGCGAATTGAGATATTTTCACCAAAATTGACACAAATATGCATGGGCTCACTCTGAGGACACATTAAAAAAATGGTGGGACTGAGCCTCTTGGTGGCGATATAAAAGAACAAAACATGAAATTCCCATTGACTTCAATACAGTTTTGTGAATTAAAATGCTATACTAAACAAATGCATTGGTGTAATATTACGAAACTCAGAATGTGCCATCAGCACCATCCCCTGAAGGTACCCAAAATATTTCGAGAGAGCGCCACCTAGTGATCAAATGTTATGACAAAATTTCCAAAAAGGCTAATAAATTTTGAATAAATCTGGCTTTTGAAATGCCACTGGTCTTAATAGATTCCTTCGGTCAAGCCGAGAACATAGATACCAAGTTTTCCTTATTTGGCCAAACTTCCTGTCCGCCATCTTGATTTTCAGTCAAAACCTACTTTTTCGAACTCCTCCTAGACCGTTTGTCCAATTTTCACCAAAATCGAATCGTATCATCTCCAGACTATGCTGAATAAAAGTTATGGATTTCGTGTCAATAGACGAAACCGTTTTCGTATAGCGTAGCAGCAAAGTTGAGGCATGATGCTAAAAGCACTATTCAGGCTTTATCTCTGCAATGCCTTGACATATTGACACCAAACTTTGTATGCGTCATTGTCACTTCACTCTGACCACATCACATCACTTTTGTAACTGCGCCACCTATTGGTCGAAAGTGATAATCCATTAAATCATATTTTAAATGACTTTTTATATGATTTTTCAGCCATTTCATCTAAAATCCTCTTAAAATGTATTTAACTGCTCATTGTTCCAGTTGGTCTGACACTTTCAGCCATGTTGGCATATCCTGTCGTCTGCTTGCGCTTGGCCCCGATAATTGCTGCTTGCAGCTATATTTATTATTATTATTCTTCCGCCATGGGAGTCTATGGCAGCCCATAGAACCGATTGCGGGAAAGTTGTTTTGGTTTGACATTCTGATAGAGGACCGTCTCAACATTAAATACACCAATTTTGGTGTTTCTAAGTCATTCCCTCTAGCGCCACCACCTGTCCAAAGTTTCACTTTTATTTTGCTAATAACTTTTGAACCGTAAGGCCAATCAGCGAAATTCTTTTTTCCTCTGATTCCTGAGCTCATGGCGATTCGATTGCACCCTATGACGTCATTTGCCGTCATAAAAATATGGCCGCCATCTTGAATTTTCAAAAAAAGCTACTTTTTCGAACTCGTCCTAGACGGTTTGTCCGATTTGCACGAAAATTGAACCAGATCATCTTCAGGTAGTGCTGACAAAAAGTTATGGAATTCAAATGGATTCGTCAAACCGTTTTCAATAAACGCACAAATACATTTTACGTAGCGCTAGCAAAAACAGTCGTAAGGCCGTATCTCCGCAACGGTTTATCGTATTCAGACCAAACTTGGTACATGTACTCACAAGCATGACCTGAGGCTACATGCTGTGTTTCGGCGCAGCGCCACCTACTGGTCCGGAGATATGAAAAATGGCTATTTTTGCTTATAACTTCTGAACAGTTTGTCCAAAAATCATACAATTGGTCTCGTTAGATTCAGGGCAACATGCCGAGTCGACTGATATCCAATTTGACCATATCGGTCATTTTGGCTGTCGGCCATTTTGAATTTTGTGCTAAAATTCTGTATTTTATGAACGCATGAACGGATTGTTACGAAACGTGGTATGGGTCATCAGCACAATGCCCTGAATGAGCCTGAGAAGTTTCGAAACAGCGCCACCTAGTGGTGAATTTTTTTTTTCAAATGCTTATAACTTTGGGTGTGGTCGACTTATTTTCACGAAACTCATCTTTTTAGACTCCTGAATCGTTGCCGAGTCCTACGATACCAAACATGCTAGGTTTTGCCTTACGGTTTGTGTAGCGTTGTGATTTAGCGCTTAAAAAACATTTGGCTATATCTTTGAAACCGCTAGTCCGATCGAGACGAAACCACCGTCAGAAGTTTGGAAACATAGGTCGATAGCTATACGCCAATGCCCAAATGCGAAAATATTGATGTTTAGGGGTACTAATTTCCAATCAAAGTCATGTGTCAGTCATTTTTTTCGTGTTTTTTCATATAAATGTCTATAACTCCGAAGCGAATTGAGATATTTTCACCAAAATTGACACACATATGTATGGGCTCACTCTGAGGACACGTAAAAAAAATTGTGGGACTGAGCCTCTTGGTGGCGCTATAATTGAACAAAATATGAAATTCCCATTGACTTCAATACAGTTTTGTGAAATAAAATGCTATACTAAACAAATGCATTGGTGTAATATTACGAAACTCAGATTGTGTCATCAGCACCATCCCCTGAAGGCAACCAAAATATTTCAAGACAGCGCCACCTAGTGGTCAAAAGTTATAACAAAATTTCCAAAAAGGCTAATAACTTTTGAATACATCTGGCTATTGAAATGCCACTGGTCTTAATAGATTCCTTGGGTCAAGCCGAGAACATAGATACCAAGTTTTCCTTATTTGGCCAAACTTCCTGTCCGCCATCTTGATTTTCATTCAAAACCTACTTTTTCGAACTCATCCTAGACCGTTTGTCCGATTTTCACCAAAATCGAATCGTATCATCTCCAGACTGTGCCGACAAAAAGTTATGGATTTCGTGTTGATTGATGAAACCGTTTTCGTATAGCACAGCAGCAAAGTTGAGGCATGATGCCAAAATGACTATTCAGGCTTTATATCTGCAATGCCTCGACATATTGACACCAAACTTTGTATGTGTCACTGTCTCCTTACTCTGACCACACCACATCAATTTCGTAACAGCGCCACCTTTTGGTCAAAAGTGACAATCCATTAAATCATATTTTGAATCACTTTTTACATGATTTTTCAGCCATTTCGCCTAAAATCCTCTTTAAATGTCTTTAATTGCTCATTGTTGCAGTTGGTCTGACACTTTCAGACATGTTGGCATGTCTTGTCGTCTTATTCTGCTTGGCCCCGTTAATTGCTGCTTGTTATTATTATTCTTCTTCCGACTGGGCGTCTATGGCAGCCCATAGAACCGATTGCGGGAAAGTTGTTTTGGTTTGACATTCTGATAGAGGACAGTCCCAACATTAAATACACCAATTTTTGTGTTTCTAAGTCATTCCCTCTAGCGCCACCACCTGTCCAAAGTTTCACTTTTATTTTGCTAATAACTTTTGAACCGTAAGGCCAATCAACAAAATTCTTTTTTCCTCTTATTTCTGAGCTCATGCCGATTCGATTGCACCCTATGACGTCATTTTCCGTCATATAAATATGGCCGCCATTTTTAATTTTCTGAAAAAGCTACTTTTTCGAACTCGTCCTAGACGGTTTGTCCGATTTGCACGAAAATTGAACCAGATCATCTTCAGGCAGTGCTGACCAAAAGTTATGGAATTCAAATTGATTCGTCAAACCGTTTTCAATAAACGCATGAACAAATTTTACGTAGCGCCTGCAAAAACAGTCGTAAGGCTGTATCTCTGCAACGGTTTATCGTATTCAGACCAAACTTGGTACATGTCATCACAAGCATGACCTGAGGCTACATGCTGCGTTTCGGCGCAGCGCCACCTACTGGTCCGGAGATATGAAAAATGGCTATTTTTGCTTATAACTTCTGAACAGTTTGTCCAAAAATCATAAAATTGGTCTCGTTAGATTCAGGGCGACATGCCGAGTCGACTGATATCCAATTTTACCATATCGGCCATTTTGACTGTCGGCCATTTTGAATTATGTGCTAAAATGCTGTATTTTATGAACGCATGAACGGATTGTTACGAAACTTGGCATGGGTCATCAGCACGATGTCCTGAAGGAGTGTGAGAAGTTTCGAAACAGCGCCACCTAGTGGGGAATTTTTTTTTTCAAATGCTTATAACTTTGGGTGCGGTCGACTTATTTTCACGAGACTCATCTAATTAGACTCCTGAAACCTTGCCGAGTCCTACGATACCAAACATGCTAGGTTTCGCCTTACGGTTTGTGTAGCGTTGTGATTTAGCGCTTAAAAAACATTAGGCTATATCTTCGAAACCGCTTGTCCGATCGAGACGAAACCACCGTCAGAAGTTTGGAAACATAGGTCGATAGCTAAATGCCAATGCCCAAATGCGAAAATATTGATGTTTAGGGGTAGTAAAATTCAAACAAAGTCATGTGTCAGTCATTTTTTACGTGTTTTTTCATATAAATGTTTATAACTCTAAAGCAAATTGAGATATTTTCACCAAAACTGACACACATATGTATGGGCTCACTCTGAGGACACGTAAAAAAAATTGTGGGACTGAGCCTCTTGGTGGCGCTATAATAGAACAAAACATGAAATTCCCATTGACTTCAATACAGTTTTGTGAGATAAAATGCTATTTTCATTCAAAACCTACTTTTTCGAACTCCTCCCACACCGTTTGTCCGATTTTCACCAAAATCGAATCGTATCATCCCCAGACTGTGCCGACTAAAAGTTATGGATTTCGTGTCAATTGACGAAACCGTTTTCGTATAGCGCAGCAGCAAATTTGAGGCATGATGCTAATAGCACTATTCAGGCTTTATCTCTGCAATGCCTTGACATATTGACACCAAACTTTGTATGTGTCATTGTCTCCTCACTCTGACCACATCACATCAGTTTTGTAACTGCGCCACCTATTTGTCGAAAGTGATAATCCATTAAATCATATTTTTAATTACTGTTTCTATGATTTTTCAGCCATTTCGTCTAAAATCCTCTTTAAATGTCTTTAATTGCTCATTGTTGCAGTTGGTCTGACACTTTCAGACATGTCGGCATGTCTTGTCGTCTTATTCTGCTTGGCCCCGGTAATTGCTGCTTGCAGCTATATTTATTAGGGGCCAAGCACCGAAGGTGCGGAGGCACCTATTGTATCTGTTCCGTTTCTTATTATTATTATTATTATTATTATTAGGGGCCAAGCACCGAAGGTGCGGAGGCACCTATTGTTTTCGTTCCCGTTCTTATTATTATTATTATTATTAGGGGCCAAGCACCGAAGGTGCGGAGGCACCTATTGTATCTGTTCCGTTTCTTATTATTATTATTATTATTATTATTATTATTATTCTTCCGCCATGGGAGTCTATGGCAGCCCATAGAACCGATTGCGGGAAAGTTGTTTTGGTTTGACATTCTGATAGAGGACCGTCTCAACATTAAATACACCAATTTTGGTGTTTCTAAGTCATTCCCTCTAGCGCCACCACCTGTCCAAAGTTTCACTTTTATTTTGCTAATAACTTTTGAACCGTAAGGCCAATCAGCGAAATTCTTTTTTCCTCTGATTCCTGAGCTCATGGCGATTCGATTGCACCCTATGACGTCATTTGCCGTCATAAAAATATGGCCGCCATCTTGAATTTTCAAAAAAAGCTACTTTTTCGAACTCGTCCTAGACGGTTTGTCCGATTTGCACGAAAATTGAACCAGATCATCTTCAGGTAGTGCTGACAAAAAGTTATGGAATTCAAATGGATTCGTCAAACCGTTTTCAATAAACGCACAAATACATTTTACGTAGCGCTAGCAAAAACAGTCGTAAGGCCGTATCTCCGCAACGGTTTATCGTATTCAGACCAAACTTGGTACTTGTACTCACAAGCATGACCTGAGGCTACATGCTGTGTTTCGGCGCAGCGCCACCTACTGGTCCGGAGATATGAAAAATGGCTATTTTTGCTTATAACTTCTGAACAGTTTGTCCAAAAATCATACAATTGGTCTCGTTAGATTCAGGGCAACATGCCGAGTCGACTGATATCCAATTTGACCATATCGGTCATTTTGGCTGTCGGCCATTTTGAATTTTGTGCTAAAATTCTGTATTTTATGAACGCATGAACAGATTGTTACGAAACGTGGTATGGGTCATCAGCACAATGCCCTGAATGAGCCTGAGAAGTTTCGAAACAGCGCCACCTAGTGGTGAATTTTTTTTTTCAAATGCTTATAACTTTGGGTGTGGTCGACTTATTTTCACGAAACTCATCTTTTTAGACTCCTGAATCGTTGCCGAGTCCTACGATACCAAACATGCTAGGTTTTGCCTTACGGTTTGTGTAGCGTTGTGATTTAGCGCTTAAAAAACATTTGGCTATATCTTTGAAACCGCTAGTCCGATCGAGACGAAACCACCGTCAGAAGTTTGGAAACATAGGTCGATAGCTATACGCCAATGCCCAAATGCGAAAATATTGATGTTTAGGGGTACTAATTTCCAATCAAAGTCATGTGTCAGTCATTTTTTTCGTGTTTTTTCATATAAATGTCTATAACTCCGAAGCGAATTGAGATATTTTCACCAAAATTGACACACATATGTATGGGCTCACTCTGAGGACACGTAAAAAAAATTGTGGGACTGAGCCTCTTGGTGGCGCTATAATTGAACAAAATATGAAATTCCCATTGACTTCAATACAGTTTTGTGAAATAAAATGCTATACTAAACAAATGCATTGGTGTAATATTACGAAACTCAGATTGTGTCATCAGCACCATCCCCTGAAGGCAACCAAAATATTTTAAGACAGCGCCACCTAGTGGTCAAAAGTTATAACAAAATTTCCAAAAAGGCTAATAACTTTTGAATAAATCTGGCTATTGAAATGCCACGGGTCTTAATAGATTCCTTGGGTCAAGCCGAGAACATAGATACCAAGTTTTCCTTATTTGGCCAAACTTCCTGTCCGCCATCTTGATTTTCATTCAAAACCTACTTTTTCGAACTCCTCCTAGACCGTTTGTCCGATTTTCACCAAAATCGAATCGTATCATCTCCAGACTGTGCCGACAAAAAGTTATGGATTTCGTGTCGATTGATGAAACCGTTTTCGTATAGCACAGCAGCAAAGTTGAGGCATGATGCCAAAATGACTATTCAGGCTTTATATCTGCAATGCCTCGACATATTGACACAAAACTTTGTATGTGTCACTGTCTCCTTACTCTGACCACACCACATCAATTTCGTAACAGCGCCACCTTTTGGTCAAAAGTGACAATCCATTAAATCATATTTTGAATCACTTTTTACATGATTTTTCAGCCATTTCGCCTAAAATCCTCTTTAAATGTCTTTAATTGCTCATTGTTGCAGTTGGTCTGACACTTTCAGACATGTTGGCATGTCTTGTCGTCTTATTCTGCTTGGCCCCGGTAATTGCTGCTTGCAGCTATATTTATTATTATTATTCTTCCTTCTTCCGACTGGGAGTCTATGGCAGCCCATAGAACCGATTGCGGGAAAGTTGTTTTGGTTTGACATTCTGATAGAGGACCGTCTCAACATTAAATACACCAATTTTGGTGTTTCTAAGTCATTCCCTCTAGCGCCACCACCTGTCCAAAATTTCACTTTTATTTTGCTAATAACTTTTGAACCGTAAGGCCAATCAGCGAAATTCTTTTTTCCACTGATTCCTGAGCTCATGGCGATTCGATTGCACCCTATGACGTCATTTGCCGTCATAAAAATATGGCCGCCATCTTGAATTTTCAAAAAAAGCTACTTTTTCGAACTCGTCCTAGACGGTTTGTCCGATTTGCACGAAAATTGAACCAGATCATCTTCAGGTAGTGCTGACAAAAAGTTATGGAATTCAAATGGATTCGTCAAACCGTTTTCGATAAACGCACGAATACATTTTACGTAGCGCTAGCAAAAACAGTCGTAAGGCCGTATCTCCGCAACGGTTTATCGTATTCAGACCAAACTTGGTACTTGTACTCACAAGCATGACCTGAGGCTACATGCTGTGTTTCGGCGCAGCGCCACCTACTGGTCCGGAGATATGAAAAATGGCTATTTTTGCTTATAACTTCTGAACAGTTTGTCCAAAAATCATACAATTGGTCTCGTTAGATTCAGGGCAA
Source organism: Scardinius erythrophthalmus (assembly GCF_964197995.2). NCBI lineage: Eukaryota > Metazoa > Chordata > Actinopteri > Cypriniformes > Leuciscidae > Scardinius > Scardinius erythrophthalmus. Next base: position 31,356,849 of record NC_138236.1, read on the forward strand.
CATGCCGAGTCGACTGATATCCAATTTGACCATATCGGTCATTTTGGCTGTCGGCCATTTTGAATTTTGTGCTAAAATTCTGTATTTTATGAACGCATGAACGGATTGTTACGAAACGTGGTATGGGTCATCAGCACAATGCCCTGAATGAGCCTGAGAAGTTTCGAAACAGCGCCACCTAGTGGTGAATTTTTTTTTTCAAATGCTTATAACTTTGGGTGTGGTCGACTTATTTTCACGAAACTCATCTTTTTAGACTCCTGAATCATTGCCGAGTCCTACGATACCAAACATGCTAGGTTTTGCCTTACAATTTGTGTAGCGTTGTGATTTAGCGCTTAAAAAACATTTGGCTATATCTTTGAAACCGCTAGTCCGATCGAGACGAAACCACCGTCAGAAGTTTGGAAACATAGGTCGATAGCTATACGCCAATGCCCAAATGTGAAAATATTGATGTTTAGGGGTACTAATTTCCAATCAAAGTCATGTGTCAGTCATTTTTTTCGTGTTTTTTCATATAAATGTCTATAACTCCGAAGCGAATTGAGATTTTTGCACCAAAATCGACACATATATGTATGGGCTCACTCTGAGGACACATAAAAAAAATGGTGGGACTGAGCCTCTTGGTGGCGCTATAATAGAACAAAACATGAAATTCCCATTGACTTCAATGCAGTTTTGTGAAATAAAATGCTATACTAAACAAATGCATTGGTGTAATATTACGAAACTCAGAATGTGCCATCAGCACCATCCCCTGAAGGTACCCAAAATATTTAGAGACAGCGCCACCTAGTGGTCAAAAGTTATAACAACATTTCCAAAACTGCTAATAACTTTTGAATACATCGGCCTATGTAAATGCCACTGGTCTTAATAGATTCCTTGGGTCAAGCCGAGAACATAGATACCAAATTTTCCTTATTTGGTCAAACTTCTTGTCCGCCATCTTGATTTTCATTCAAAACCTACTTTTTCGAACTCCTCCTAGACCGTTTGTCCGATTTTCACCAAAATCGAATCGTATCATCTCCAGACCGTGCCGACTAAAAGTTATGGATTTCGTGTCGATAGACGAAACCGTTTTCGTATAGCGCAGCAGCAAAGTTGAGGCATGATGCTAATAGCATTAATTAAGGCTTTATCTCTGCAATGCCTTGACATATTGACACCAAACTTTGTATGTGTCATTGTAACTTCACTCTGACCACATCACATCAGTTTTGTAACTGCGCCACCTATTGGTCGAAAGTGATAATCCATCAAATCATATTTTTATTTATTGTTTCTATGATTTTTCAGGCATTTTGCCTAAAATCCTCTTTAAATGTCTTTAATTGCTCATTGTTGCAGTTGGTCTGACACTTTCAGACATGTCGGCATGTCTTGTCGTCTTATTCAGCTTGGCCCCGGTAATGGCTGCTTGCAGCTATATTTAGGGGCCAAGCACCGAAGGTGCGGAGGCACCTATTGTTTTCGTTCCCGTTCTTATTATTATTATTATTATTATTATTATTATTCTTCCTTCTTCCGACTGGGAGTCTATGGCAGCCCATAGAACCGATTGCGGGAAAGTTGTTTTGGTTTGACATTCTGATAGAGGACCGTCTCAACATTAAATACACCAATTTTGGTGTTTCTAAGTCATTCCCTCTAGCGCCACCACCTGTCCAAAATTTCACTTTTATTTTGCTAATAACTTTTGAACCGTAAGGCCAATCAGCGAAATTCTTTTTTCCACTGATTCCTGAGCTCATGGCGATTCGATTGCACCCTATGACGTCATTTGCCGTCATAAAAATATGGCCGCCATCTTGAATTTTCAAAAAAAGCTACTTTTTCGAACTCGTCCTAGACGGTTTGTCCGATTTGCACGAAAATTGAACCAGATCATCTTCAGGTAGTGCTGACAAAAAGTTATGGAATTCAAATGGATTCGTCAAACCGTTTTCGATAAACGCACGAATACATTTTACGTAGCGCTAGCAAAAACAGTCGTAAGGCCGTATCTCCGCAACGGTTTATCGTATTCAGACCAAACTTGGTACTTGTACTCACAAGCATGACCTGAGGCTACATGCTGTGTTTCGGCGCAGCGCCACCTACTGGTCCGGAGATATGAAAAATGGCTATTTTTGCTTATAACTTCTGAACAGTTTGTCCAAAAATCATACAATTGGTCTCGTTAGATTCAGGGCAACATGCCGAGTCGACTGATATCCAATTTGACCATATCGGTCATTTTGGCTGTCGGCCATTTTGAATTTTGTGCTAAAATTCTGTATTTTATGAACGCATGAACGGATTGTTACGAAACGTGGTATGGGTCATCAGCACAATGCCCTGAATGAGCCTGAGAAGTTTCGAAACAGCGCCACCTAGTGGTGAATTTTTTTTTTCAAATGCTTATAACTTTGGGTGTGGTCGACTTATTTTCACGAAACTCATCTTTTTAGACTCCTGAATCATTGCCGAGTCCTACGATACCAAACATGCTAGGTTTTGCCTTACGGTTTGTGTAGCGTTGTGATTTAGCGCTTAAAAAACATTTGGCTATATCTTTGAAACCGCTAGTCCGATCGAGACGAAACCACCGTCAGAAGTTTGGAAACATAGGTCGATAGCTATACACCAATGCCCAAATGCGAAAATATTGATGTTTAGGGGTACTAATTTCCAATCAAAGTCATGTGTCAGTCATTTTTTTCGTGTTTTTTCATATAAATGTCTATAACTCCGAAGCAAATTGAGATTTTTGCACCAAAATCGACACATATATGTATGGGCTCACTCTGAGGACACATAAAAAAAATGGTGGGACTGAGCCTCTTGGTGGCGCTATAATAGAACAAAACATGAAATTCCCATTGACTTCAATGCAGTTTTGTGAAATAAAATGCTATACTAAACAAATGCATTGGTGTAATATTACGAAACTCAGAATGTGCCATCAGCACCATCCCCTGAAGGTACCCAAAATATTTAGAGACAGCGCCACCTAGTGGTCAAAAGTTATAACAACATTTCCAAAACTGCTAATAACTTTTGAATACATCGGCCTATGTAAATGCCACTGGTCTTAATAGATTCCTTGGGTCAAGCCGAGAACATAGATACCAAATTTTCCTTATTTGGTCAAACTTCTTGTCCGCCATCTTGATTTTCATTCAAAACCTACTTTTTCGAACTCCTCCTAGACCGTTTGTCCGATTTTCACCAAAATCGAATCGTATCATCTCCAGACCGTGCCGACTAAAAGTTATGGATTTCGTGTCAATAGACGAAACCGTTTTCGTATAGCGCAGCAGCAAAGTTGAGGCATGATGCTAATAGCATTAATTAAGGCTTTATCTCTGCAATGCCTTGACATATTGACACCAAACTTTGTATGTGTCATTGTAACTTCACTCTGACCACATCACATCAGTTTTGTAACTGCGCCACCTATTGGTCGAAAGTGATAATCCATCAAATCATATTTTTATTTATTGTTTCTATGATTTTTCAGGCATTTTGCCTAAAATCCTCTTTAAATGTCTTTAATTGCTCATTGTTGCAGTTGGTCTGACACTTTCAGACATGTCGGCATGTCTTGTCGTCTTATTCAGCTTGGCCCCGGTAATGGCTGCTTGCAGCTATATTTATTATTATTATTCTTCCGCTCTGGGAGTCTATGGCAGCCCATAGAACCGATTGCGGGAAAGTTGTTTTGGTTTGACATTCTGATAGAGGACAGTCCCAACATTAAATACACCAATTTTGGTGATTCTAAGTCATTCCCTCTAGCGCCACCACCTGTCCAAAGTTTCACTTTTACTTTGCTAATAACTTTTGAACCGTAAGGCCAATCAACAAAATTATTTTTTCCTCTGATTCCTGAGCTCATGGCGATTCGATTGCACCCTATGACGTCATTTTCCGTCATAAAAATATGGTCGCCATCTTGAATTTTCAAAAAAAGCTACTTTTTCGAACTCGTCCTAGACGGTTTGTCCGATTTGCACGAAAATTGAACCAGATCATCTTCAGGTAGTGCTGACAAAAAGTTATGGAATTCAAATTGATTCGTCAAACCGTTTTCGATAAACGCACGAATACATTTTACGTAGCGCTAGCAAAAACAGTCGTAAGGCCGTATCTCCGCAACGGTTTATCGTATTCAGACCAAACTTGGTACTTGTACTCACAAGCATGACCTGAGGCTACATGCTGTGTTTCAGCGCAGCGCCACCTACTGGTCCGGAGATATGAAAAATGGCTATTTTTTCTTATAACTTCTGAACAGTTTGTCCAAAAATCATAAAATTGGTCTCGTTAGATTCAGGGCAACATGCCGAGTCGACTGATATCCAATTTGACCATATCGGTCATTTTGGCTGTCGGCCATTTTGAATTTTGTGCTAAAATGCTCTATTTTAACAACGCATGAACGGATTGTTACGAAACTTGGTATGGGTCATCAACACGATGTCCTGAAGGAGTGTGAGAAGTTTCGTAACAGTGCCACCTAGTGGTGAATTTTTTTTTTCAAAAGCTTATAACTTTGGGTGTGATCGACTTATTTTCACGAAACTCATCTCATTGGACTCCTGAATCGTTGCCGAGTCCAACGATACCAAACATGTTAGGTTTCGCCTAACGGTTTGTGTAGCGTTGTGATTTAGCGCTTAAAAAACATTTGGCTATATCTTCGAAACCGCTTGTCCGATCGAGACGAAACCACCGTCAGAAGTTTGGAAACATAGGTCGATAGCTATACGCCAATGCCCAAATGCGAAAATATTGATGTTTAGGGGTAGTAATATTCAATCAAAGTCATGTGTCAGTCATTTTTTTCGTGTTTTTTCATATAAATGTCTATAACTCCGAAGCAAATTGAGATTTTTGCACCAAAATCGACTCATATATGTATGGGCTCACTCTGAGGACACATAAAAAAAATGGTGGGACTGAGCCTCTTGGTGGCGCTATAATAGAACAAAACATGAAATTCCCATTGACTTCAATGCAGTTTTGTGAAATAAAATGCTATACTAAACAAATGCATTGGTGTAATATTACGAAACTCAGAATGTGCCATCAGCACCATCCCCTGAAGGTACCCAAAATATTTAGAGACAGCGCCACCTAGTGGTCAAAAGTTATAACAACATTTCCAAAACTGCTAATAACTTTTGAATACATCGGCCTATGTAAATGCCACTGGTCTTAATAGATTCCTTGGGTCAAGCCGAGAACATAGATACCAAATTTTCCTTATTTGGTCAAACTTCTTGTCCGCCATCTTGATTTTCATTCAAAACCTACTTTTTCGAACTCCTCCTAGACCGTTTGTCCGATTTTCACCAAAATCGAATCGTATCATCTCCAGACCGTGCCGACTAAAAGTTATGGATTTCGTGTCGATAGACGAAACCGTTTTCGTATAGCGCAGCAGCAAAGTTGAGGCATGATGCTAATAGCATTAATTAAGGCTTTATCTCTGCAATGCCTTGACATATTGACACCAAACTTTGTATGTGTCATTGTAACTTCACTCTGACCACATCACATCAGTTTTGTAACTGCGCCACCTATTGGTCGAAAGTGATAATCCATCAAATCATATTTTTAATTATTGTTTCTATGATTTTTCAGGCATTTTGCCTAAAATCCTCTTTAAATGTCTTTAATTGCTCATTGTTGCAGTTGGTCTGACACTTTCAGACATGTCGGCATGTCTTGTCGTCTTATTCTGCTTGGCCCCGGTAATGGCTGCTTGCAGCTATATTTATTATTATTATTATTATTCTTCCGCCATGGGAGTCTATGGCAGCCCATAGAACCGATTGCGGGAAAGTTGTTTTGGTTTGACATTCTGATAGAGGACCGTCTCAACATTAAATACACCAATTTTGGTGTTTCTAAGTCATTCCCTCTAGCGCCACCACCTGTCCAAAGTTTCACTTTTATTTTGCTAATAACTTTTGAACCAAAAGGCCAATCAGCGAAATTCTTTTTTCCTCTGATTCCTGAGCTCATGGCGATTCGATTGCACCCTATGACGTCATTTGCCGTCATAAAAATATGGCCGCCATCTTGAATTTTCAAAAAAAGCTACTTTTTCGAACTCGTCCTAGACGGTTTGTCCGATTTGCACGAAAATTGAACCAGATCATCTTCAGGTAGTGCTGACAAAAAGTTATGGAATTCAAATGGATTCGTCAAACCGTTTTCAATAAACGCACAAATACATTTTACGTAGCGCTAGCAAAAACAGTCGTAAGGCCGTATCTCCGCAACGGTTTATCGTATTCAGACCAAACTTGGTACTTGTACTCACAAGCATGACCTGAGGCTACATGCTGTGTTTCGGCGCAGCGCCACCTACTGGTCCGGAGATATGAAAAATGGCTATTTTTGCTTATAACTTCTGAACAGTTTGTCCAAAAATCATACAATTGGTCTTGTTAGATTCAGGGCAACATGCCGAGTCGACTGATATCCAATTTGACCATATCGGTCATTTTGGCTGTCGGCCATTTTGAATTTTGTGCTAAAATTCTGTATTTTATGAACGCATGAACGGATTGTTACGAAACGTGGTATGGGTCATCAGCACAATGCCCTGAATGAGCCTGAGAAGTTTCGAAACAGCGCCACCTAGTGGTGAATTTTTTTTTTCAAATGCTTATAACTTTGGGTGTGGTCGACTTATTTTCACGAAACTCATCTTTTTAGACTCCTGAATCGTTGCCGAGTCCTACGATACCAAACATGCTAGGTTTCGCCTTACGGTTTGTGTAGCGTTGTGATTTAGCGCTTAAAAAACATTTGGCTATATCTTTGAAACCGCTAGTCCGATCGAGACGAAACCACCGTCAGAAGTTTGGAAACATAGGTCGATAGCTATACGCCAATGCCCAAATGCGAAAATATTGATGTTTAGGGGTACTAATTTCCAATCAAAGTCATGTGTCAGTCATTTTTTTCGTGTTTTTTCATATAAATGTCTATAACTCCGAAGCGAATTGAGATATTTTCACCAAAATTGACACACATATGTATGGGCTCACTCTGAGGACACGTAAAAAAAATTGTGGGACTGAGCCTCTTGGTGGCGCTATAATTGAACAAAATATGAAATTCCCATTGACTTCAATACAGTTTTGTGAAATAAAATGCTATACTAAACAAATGCATTGGTGTAATATTACGAAACTCAGATTGTGTCATCAGCACCATCCCCTGAAGGCAACCAAAATATTTCAAGACAGCGCCACCTAGTGGTCAAAAGTTATAACAAAATTTCCAAAAAGGCTAATAACTTTTGAATAAATCTGGCTATTGAAATGCCACGGGTCTTAATAGATTCCTTGGGTCAAGCCGAGAACATAGATACCAAGTTTTCCTTATTTGGCCAAACTTCCTGTCCGCCATCTTGATTTTCATTCAAAACCTACTTTTTCGAACTCCTCCTAGACCGTTTGTCCGATTTTCACTAAAATCGAATCGTATCATCTCCAGACTGTGCCGACAAAAAGTTATGGATTTCGTGTCGATTGATGAAACCGTTTTCGTATAGCACAGCAGCAAAGTTGAGGCATGATGCCAAAATGACTATTCAGGCTTTATATCTGCAATGCCTCGACATATTGACACAAAACTTTGTATGTGTCACTGTCTACTTACTCTGACCACACCACATCAATTTCGTAACAGCGCCACCTTTTGGTCAAAAGTGACAATCCATTAAATCATATTTTGAATCACTTTTTACATGATTTTTCAGCCATTTCGCCTAAAATCCTCTTTAAATGTCTTTAATTGCTCATTGTTGCAGTTGGTCTGACACTTTCAGACATGTTGGCATGTCTTGTCGTCTTATTCTGCTTGGCCCCGGTAATTGCTGCTTGCAGCTATATTTAGGGGCCAAGCACCGAAGGTGCGGAGGCACCTATTGTATCTGTTCCGTTTCTTATTATTATTATTAGGGGCCAAGCACCGAAGGTGCGGAGGCACCTATTGTATCTGTTCCGTTTCTTATTATTATTATTATTATTATTATTATTATTATTCTTCCGCCATGGGAGTCTATGGCAGCCCATAGAACCGATTGCGGGAAAGTTGTTTTGGTTTGACATTCTGATAGAGGACCGTCTCAACATTAAATACACCAATTTTGGTGTTTCTAAGTCATTCCCTCTAGCGCCACCACCTGTCCAAAGTTTCACTTTTATTTTGCTAATAACTTTTGAACCGTAAGGCCAATTAGCGAAATTCTTTTTTCCTCTGATTCCTGAGCTCATGGCGATTCGATTGCACCCTATGACGTCATTTGCCGTCATAAAAATATGGCCGCCATCTTGAATTTTCAAAAAAAGCTACTTTTTCGAACTCGTCCTAGACGGTTTGTCCGATTTGCACGAAAATTGAACCAGATCATCTTCAGGTAGTGCTGACCAAAAGTTATGGAATTCAAATGGATTCGTCAAACCGTTTTCAATAAACGCACAAATACATTTTACGTAGCGCTAGCAAAAACAGTCGTAAGGCCGTATCTCCGCAACGGTTTATCGTATTCAGACCAAACTTGGTACATGTACTCACAAGCATGACCTGAGGCTACATGCTGCGTTTCGGCGCAGCGCCACCTACTGGTCCGGAGATATGAAAAATGGCTATTTTTGCTTATAACTTCTGAACAGTTTGTCCAAAAATCATACAATTGGTCTCGTTAGATTCAGGGCAACATGCCGAGTCGACTGATATCCAATTTGACCATATCGGTCATTTTGGCTGTCGGCCATTTTGAATTTTGTGCTAAAATTCTGTATTTTATGAACGCATGAACGGATTGTTACGAAATGTGGTATGGGTCATCAGCACGATGCCCTGAATGAGCCTGAGAAGTTTCGAAACAGCGCCACCTAGTGGTGAATTTTTTTTTTCAAATGCTTATAACTTTGGGTGTGGTCGACTTATTTTCACGAAACTCATCTTTTTAGACTCCTGAATCGTTGCCGAGTCCTACGATACCAAACATGCTAGGTTTCGCCTTACGGTTTGTGTAGCGTTGTGATTTAGCGCTTAAAAAACATTTGGCTATATCTTTGAAACCGCTAGTCCGATCGAGACGAAACCACCGTCAGAAGTTTGGAAACATAGGTCGATAGCTATACGCCAATGCCCAAATGCGAAAATATTGATGTTTAGGGGTAGTAATATTCAATCAAAGTCATGTGTCAGTCATTTTTTTCGTGTTTTTTCATATAAATGTCTATAACTCCGAAGCAAATTGAGATTTTTGCACCAAAATCGACACATATATGTATGGGCTCACTCTGAGGACACATTAAAAAAATGGTGGGACTGAGCCTCTTGGTGGCGCTATAATAGAACAAAACATGAAATTCCCATTGACTTCAATGCAGTTTTGTGAAATAAAATGCTATACTAAACAAATGCATTGGTGTAATATTACGAAACTCAGAATGTGCCATCAGCACCATCCCCTGAAGGTACCCAAAATATTTAGAGACAGCGCCACCTAGTGGTCAAAAGTTATAACAACATTTCCAAAACTGCTAATAACTTTTGAATACATCGACCTATGTAAATGTCACTGGTCTTAATAGATTCCTTGGGTCAAGCCGAGAACATAGATACCAAATTTTCCTTATTTGGTCAAACTTCTTGTCCGCCATCTTGATTTTCATTCAAAACCTACTTTTTCGAACTCCTCCTAGACCGTTTGTCCGATTTTCACCAAAATCGAATCGTATCATCTCCAGACCGTGCCGACTAAAAGTTATGGATTTCGTGTCGATAGACGAAACCGTTTTCGTATAGCGCAGCAGCAAAGTTGAGGCATGATGCTAATAGCATTAATTAAGGCTTTATCTCTGCAATGCCTTGACATATTGACACCAAACTTTGTATGTGTCATTGTAACTTCACTCTGACCACATCACATCAGTTTTGTAACTGCGCCACCTATTGGTCGAAAGTGATAATCCATCAAATCATATTTTTAATTATTGTTTCTATGATTTTTCAGGCATTTTGCCTAAAATCCTCTTTAAATGTCTTTAATTGCTCATTGTTGCAGTTGGTCTGACACTTTCAGACATGTCGGCATGTCTTGTCGTCTTATTCTGCTTGGCCCCGGTAATGGCTGCTTGCAGCTATATTTATTATTATTATTATTATTATTCTTCCGCCATGGGAGTCTATGGCAGCCCATAGAACCGATTGCGGGAAAGTTGTTTTGGTTTGACATTCTGATAGAGGACCGTCTCAACATTAAATACACCAATTTTGGTGTTTCTAAGTCATTCCCTCTAGCGCCACCACCTGTCCAAAGTTTCACTTTTACTTTGCTAATAACTTTTGAACCGTAAGGCCAATCAGCGAAATTCTTTTTTTCTCTGATTCCTGAGCTCATGGCGATTCGATTGCACCCTATGACGTCATTTTCCGTCATAAAAATATGGCCGCCATCTTGAATTTTCAAAAAAAGCTACTTTTTCGAACTCGTCCTAGACGGTTTGTCCGATTTGCACGAAAATTGAACCAGATCATCTTCAGGTAGTGCTGACAAAAAGTTATGGAATTCAAATGGATTCGTCAAACCGTTTTCGATAAACGCACAAATACATTTTACGTAGCGCTAGCAAAAACAGTCGTAAGGCCGTATCTCCGCAACGGTTTATCGTATTCAGACCAAACTTGGTACTTGTACTCACAAGCATGACCTGAGGCTACATGCTGTGTTTCGGCGCAGCGCCACCTACTGGTCCGGAGATATGAAAAATGGCTATTTTTGCTTATAACTTCTGAACAGTTTGTCCAAAAATCATACAATTGGTCTCGTTAGATTCAGGGCAACATGCCGAGTCGACTGATATCCAATTTGACCATATCGGTCATTTTGGCTGTCGGCCATTTTGAATTTTGTGCTAAAATTCTGTATTTTATGAACGCATGAACGGATTGTTACGAAATGTGGTATGGGTCATCAGCACAATGCCCTGAATGAGCCTGAGAAGTTTCGAAACAGCGCCACCTAGTGGTGAATTTTTTTTTTCAAATGCTTATAACTTTGGGTGTGGTCGACTTATTTTCACGAAACTCATCTTTTTAGACTCCTGAATCGTTGCCGAGTCCTACGATACCAAACATGCTAGGTTTCGCCTTACGGTTTGTGTAGCGTTGTGATTTAGCGCTTAAAAAACATTTGGCTATATCTTTGAAACCGCTAGTCCGATCGAGACGAAACCACCGTCAGAAGTTTGGAAACATAGGTCGATAGCTATACGCCAATGCCCAAATGCGAAAATATTGATGTTTAGGGGTACTAATTTCCAATCAAAGTCATGTGTCAGTCATTTTTTTCGTGTTTTTTCATATAAATGTCTATAACTCCGAAGCGAATTGAGATATTTTCACCAAAATTGACACACATATGTATGGGCTCACTCTGAGGACACGTAAAAAAAATTGTGGGACTGAGCCTCTTGGTGGCGCTATAATTGAACAAAATATGAAATTCCCATTGACTTCAATACAGTTTTGTGAAATAAAATGCTATACTAAACAAATGCATTGGTGTAATATTACGAAACTCAGATTGTGTCATCAGCACCATCCCCTGAAGGCAACCAAAATATTTCAAGACAGCGCCACCTAGTGGTCAAAAGTTATAACAAAATTTCCAAAAAGGCTAATAACTTTTGAATAAATCTGGCTATTGAAATGCCACGGATCTTAATAGATTCCTTGGGTCAAGCCGAGAACATAGATACCAAGTTTTCCTTATTTGGCCAAACTTCCTGTCCGCCATCTTGATTTTCATTCAAAACCTACTTTTTCTAACTCCTCCTAGACCGTTTGTCCGATTTTCACCAAAATCGAATCGTATCATCTCCAGACTGTGCCGACAAAAAGTTATGGATTTCGTGTCGATTGATGAAACCGTTTTTGTATAGCACAGCAGCAAAGTTGAGGCATGATGCCAAAATGACTATTCAGGCTTTATATCTGCAATGCCTCGACATATTGACACAAAACTTTGTATGTGTCACTGTCTCCTTACTCTGACCACACCACATCAATTTCGTAACAGCGCCACCTTTTGGTCAAAAGTGACAATCCATTAAATCATATTTTGAATCACTTTTTACATGATTTTTCAGCCATTTCGCCTAAAATCCTCTTTAAATGTCTTTAATTGCTCATTGTTGCAGTTGGTCTGACACTTTCAGACATGTTGGCATGTCTTGTCGTCTTATTCTGCTTGGCCCCGGTAATTGCTGCTTGCAGCTATTTTTATTATTATTATTATTATTATTATTATTCTTCCGCCATGGGAGTCTATGGCAGCCCATAGAACCGATTGCGGGAAAGTTGTTTTGGTTTGACATTCTGATAGAGGACCGTCTCAACATTAAATACACCAATTTTGGTGTTTCTAAGTCATTCCCTCTAGCGCCACCACCTGTCCAAAGTTTCACTTTTATTTTGCTAATAACTTTTGAACCGTAAGGCCAATCAGCGAAATTCTTTTTTCCTCTGATTCCTGAGCTCATGGCGATTCGATTGCACCCTATGACGTCATTTGCCGTCATAAAAATATGGCCGCCATCTTGAATTTTCAAAAAAAGCTACTTTTTCGAACTCGTCCTAGACGGTTTGTCCGATTTGCACGAAAATTGAACCAGATCATCTTCAGGTAGTGCTGACAAAAAGTTATGGAATTCAAATGGATTCGTCAAACCGTTTTCAATAAACGCACAAATACATTTTACGTAGCGCTAGCAAAAACAGTCGTAAGGCCGTATCTCCGCAACGGTTTATCGTATTCAGACCAAACTTGGTACTTGTACTCACAAGCATGACCTGAGGCTACATGCTGTGTTTCGGCGCAGCGCCACCTACTGGTCCGGAGATATGAAAAATGGCTATTTTTGCTTATAACTTCTGAACAGTTTGTCCAAAAATCATACAATTGGTCTCGTTAGATTCAGGGCAACATGCCGAGTCGACTGATATCCAATTTGACCATATCGGTCATTTTGGCTGTCGGCCATTTTGAATTTTGTGCTAAAATGCTGTATTTTATGAACGCATGAACGGATTGTTACGAAATGTGGTATGGGTCATCAGCACAATGCCCTGAATGAGCCTGAGAAGTTTCGAAACAGCGCCACCTAGTGGTGAATTTTTTTTTTCAAATGCTTATAACTTTGGGTGTGGTCGACTTATTTTCACGAAACTCATCTTTTTAGACTCCTGAATCGTTGCCGAGTCCTACGATACCAAACATGCTAGGTTTCGCCTTACGGTTTGTGTAGCGTTGTGATTTAGCGCTTAAAAAACATTTGGCTATATCTTTGAAACCGCTAGTCCGATCGAGACGAAACCACCGTCAGAAGTTTGGAAACATAGGTCGATAGCTATATGCCAATGCCCAAATGCGAAAATATTGATGTTTAGGGGTACTAATTTCCAATCAAAGTCATGTGTCAGTCATTTTTTTCGTGTTTTTTCATATAAATGTCTATAACTCCGAAGCGAATTGAGATATTTTCACCAAAATTGACACACATATGTATGGGCTCACTCTGAGGACACGTAAAAAAAATTGTGGGACTGAGCCTCTTGGTGGCGCTATAAATGAACAAAATATGAAATTCCCATTGACTTCAATACAGTTTTGTGAAATAAAATGCTATACTAAACAAATGCATTGGTGTAATATTACGAAACTCAGATTGTGTCATCAGCACCATCCCCTGAAGGCAACCAAAATATTTCAAGACAGCGCCACCTAGTGGTCAAAAGTTATAACAAAATTTCCAAAAAGGCTAATAACTTTTGAATAAATCTGGCTATTGAAATGCCACGGGTCTTAATAGATTCCTTGGGTCAAGCCGAGAACATAGATACCAAGTTTTCCTTATTTGGCCAAACTTCCTGTCCGCCATCTTGATTTTCATTCAAAACCTACTTTTTCGAACTCCTCCTAGACCGTTTGTCCGATTTTCACCAAAATCGAATCGTATCATCTCCAGACTGTGCCGACAAAAAGTTATGGATTTCGTGTTGATTGATGAAACCGTTTTTGTATAGCACAGCAGCAAAGTTGAGGCATGATGCCAAAATGACTATTCAGGCTTTATATCTGCAATGCCTCGACATATTGACACAAAACTTTGTATGTGTCACTGTCTCCTTACTCTGACCACACCACATCAATTTCGTAACAGCGCCACCTTTTGGTCAAAAGTGACAATCCATTAAATCATATTTTGAATCACTTTTTACATGATTTTTCAGCCATTTCGCCTAAAATCCTCTTTAAATGTCTTTAATTGCTCATTGTTGCAGTTGGTCTGACACTTTCAGACATGTTGGCATGTCTTGTCGTCTTATTCTGCTTGGCCCCGGTAATTGCTGCTTGCAGCTATATTTATTATTATTATTATTCTTCCGCCATGGGAGTCTATGGCAGCCCATAGAACCGATTGCGGGAAAGTTGTTTTGGTTTGACATTCTGATAGAGGACCGTCTCAACATTAAATACACCAATTTTGGTGTTTCTAAGTCATTCCCTCTAGCGCCACCACCTGTCCAAAGTTTCACTTTTATTTTGCTAATAACTTTTGAACCGTAAGGCCAATCAGCGAAATTCTTTTCTCCTCTGATTCCTGAGCTCATGGCGATTCGATAGCACCCTATGACGTCATTTGCCGTCATAAAAATATGGCCGCCATCTTGAATTTTCAAAAAAAGCTACTTTTTCGAACTCGTCCTAGACGGTTTGTCCGATTTGCACGAAAATTGAACCAGATCATCTTCAGGTAGTGCTGACAAAAAGTTATGGAATTCAAATGGATTCGTCAAACCGTTTTCAATAAACGCACAAATATATTTTACGTAGCGCTAGCAAAAACAGTCGTAAGGCCGTATCTCCGCAACGGTTTATCGTATTCAGACCAAACTTGGTACATGTACTCACAAGCATGACCTGAGGCTACATGCTGTGTTTCGGCGCAGCGCCACCTACTGGTCCGGAGATATGAAAAATGGCTATTTTTGCTTATTACTTCTGAACAGTTTGTCCAAAAATCATACAATTGGTCTCGTTAGATTCAGGGCAACATGCCGAGTCGACTGATATCCAATTTGACCATATCGGTCATTTTGGCTGTCGGCCATTTTGAATTTTGTGCTAAAATTCTGTATTTTATGAACGCATGAACGGATTGTTACGAAACGTGGTATGGGTCATCAGCACAATGCCCTGAATGAGCCTGAGAAGTTTCGAAACAGCGCCACCTAGTGGTGAATTTTTTTTTTCAAATGCTTATAACTTTGGGTGTGGTCGACTTATTTTCACGAAACTCATCTTTTTAGACTCCTGAATCGTTGCCGAGTCCTACGATACCAAACATGCTAGGTTTTGCCTTACGGTTTGTGTAGCGTTGTGATTTAGCGCTTAAAAAACATTTGGCTATATCTTCGAAACCGCTAGTCCGATCGAGACGAAACCACCGTCAGAAGTTTGGAAACATAGGTCGATAGCTATATGCCAATGCCCAAATGCGAAAATATTGATGTTTAGGGGTACTAATTTCCAATCAAAGTCATGTGTCAGTCATTTTTTTCGTGTTTTTTCATATAAATGTCTATAACTCCGAAGCGAATTGAGATATTTTCACCAAAATTGACACACATATGTATGGGCTCACTCTGAGGACACGTAAAAAAAATGGTGGGACTGAGCCTCTTGGTGGCGCTATAATTGAACAAAATATGAAATTCCCATTGACTTCAATACAGTTTTGTGAAATAAAATGCTATACTAAACAAATGCATTGGTGTAATATTACGAAACTCAGATTGTGTCATCAGCACCATCCCCTGAAGGCAACCAAAATATTTCAAGACAGCGCCACCTAGTGGTCAAAAGTTATAACAAAATTTCCAAAAAGGCTAATAACTTTTGAATAAATCTGGCTATTGAAATGCCACGGGTCTTAATAGATTCCTTGGGTCAAGCCGAGAACATAGATACCAAGTTTTCCTTATTTGGCCAAACTTCCTGTCCGCCATCTTGATTTTCATTCAAAACCTACTTTTTCGAACTCCTCCTAGACCGTTTGTCCGATTTTCACCAAAATCGAATCGTATCATCTCCAGATTGTGCCGACAAAAAGTTATGGATTTCGTGTTGATTGATGAAACCGTTTTCGTATAGCACAGCAGCAAAGTTGAGGCATGATGCCAAAATGACTATTCAGGCTTTATATCTGCAATGCCTCGACATATTGACACAAAACTTTGTATGTGTCACTGTCTCCTTACTCTGACCACACCACATCAATTTCGTAACAGCGCCACCTTTTGGTCAAAAGTGACAATCCATTAAATCATATTTTGAATCACTTTTTACATGATTTTTCAGCCATTTCGCCTAAAATCCTCTTTAAATGTCTTTAATTGCTCATTGTTGCAGTTGGTCTGACACTTTCAGACATGTTGGCATGTCTTGTCGTCTTATTCTGCTTGGCCCCGGTAATTGCTGCTTGCAGCTATATTTATTATTATTATTCTTCCGCCATGGGAGTCTATGGCAGCCCATAGAACCGATTGCGGGAAAGTTGTTTTGGTTTGACATTCTGATAGAGGACCGTCTCAACATTAAATACACCAATTTTGGTGTTTCTAAGTCATTCCCTCTAGCGCCACCACCTGTCCAAAGTTTCACTTTTATTTTGCTAATAACTTTTGAACCGTAAGGCCAATCAGCGAAATTCTTTTTTCCTCTGATTCCTGAGCTCATGGCGATTCGATTGCACCCTATGACGTCATTTGCCGTCATAAAAATATGGCCGCCATCTTGAATTTTCAAAAAAAGCTACTTTTTCGAACTCGTCCTAGACGGTTTGTCCGATTTGCACGAAAATTGAACCAGATCATCTTCAGGTAGTGCTGACAAAAAGTTATGGAATTCAAATGGATTCGTCAAACCGTTTTCAATAAACGCACAAATACATTTTACGTAGCGCTAGCAAAAACAGTCGTAAGGCCGTATCTCCGCAACGGTTTATCGTATTCAGACCAAACTTGGTACTTGTACTCACAAGCATGACCTGAGGCTACATGCTGTGTTTCGGCGCAGCGCCACCTACTGGTCCGGAGATATGAAAAATGGCTATTTTTTCTTATAACTTCTGAACAGTTTGTCCAAAAATCATACAATTGGTCTCGTTAGATTCAGGGCAACATGCCGAGTCGACTGATATCCAATTTGACCATATCGGTCATTTTGGCTGTCGGCCATTTTGAATTTTGTGCTAAAATTCTGTATTTTATGAACGCATGAACGGATTGTTACGAAATGTGGTATGGGTCATCAGCACAATGCCCTGAATGAGCCTGAGAAGTTTCGAAACAGCGCCACCTAGTGGTGAATTTTTTTTTTCAAATGCTTATAACTTTGGGTGTGGTCGACTTATTTTCACGAAACTCATCTTTTTAGACTCCTGAATCGTTGCCGAGTCCTACGATACCAAACATGCTAGGTTTCGCCTTACGGTTTGTGTAGCGTTGTGATTTAGCGCTTAAAAAACATTTGGCTATATCTTTGAAACCGCTAGTCCAATCGAGACGAAACCACCGTCAGAAGTTTGGAAACATAGGTCGATAGCTATACGCCAATGCCCAAATGCGAAAATATTGATGTTTAGGGGTACTAATTTCCAATCAAAGTCATGTGTCAGTCATTTTTTTCGTGTTTTTTCATATAAATGTCTATAACTCCGAAGCGAATTGAGATATTTTCACCAAAATTGACACACATATGTATGGGCTCACTCTGAGGACACGTAAAAAAAATTGTGGGACTGAGCCTCTTGGTGGCGCTATAATTGAACAAAATATGAAATTCCCATTGACTTCAATACAGTTTTGTGAAATAAAATGCTATACTAAACAAATGCATTGGTGTAATATTACGAAACTCAGATTGTGTCATCAGCACCATCCCCTGAAGGCAACCAAAATATTTCAAGACAGCGCCACCTAGTGGTCAAAAGTTATAACAAAATTTCCAAAAAGGCTAATAACTTTTGAATAAATCTGGCTATTGAAATGCCACGGATCTTAATAGATTCCTTGGGTCAAGCCGAGAACATAGATACCAAGTTTTCCTTATTTGGCCAAACTTCCTGTCCGCCATCTTGATTTTCATTCAAAACCTACTTTTTCTAACTCCTCCTAGACCGTTTGTCCGATTTTCACCAAAATCGAATCGTATCATCTCCAGACTGTGCCGACAAAAAGTTATGGATTTCGTGTCGATTGATGAAACCGTTTTTGTATAGCACAGCAGCAAAGTTGAGGCATGATGCCAAAATGACTATTCAGGCTTTATATCTGCAATGCCTCGACATATTGACACAAAACTTTGTATGTGTCACTGTCTCCTTACTCTGACCACACCACATCAATTTCGTAACAGCGCCACCTTTTGGTCAAAAGTGACAATCCATTAAATCATATTTTGAATCACTTTTTACATGATTTTTCAGCCATTTCGCCTAAAATCCTCTTTAAATGTCTTTAATTGCTCATTGTTGCAGTTGGTCTGACACTTTCAGACATGTTGGCATGTCTTGTCGTCTTATTCTGCTTGGCCCCGGTAATTGCTGCTTGCAGCTATATTTATTATTATTATTATTCTTCCGCCATGGGAGTCTATGGCAGCCCATAGAACCGATTGCGGGAAAGTTGTTTTGGTTTGACATTCTGATAGAGGACCGTCTCAACATTAAATACACCAATTTTGGTGTTTCTAAGTCATTCCCTCTAGCGCCACCACCTGTCCAAAGTTTCACTTTTATTTTGCTAATAACTTTTGAACCAAAAGGCCAATCAGCGAAATTCTTTTTTCCTCTGATTCCTGAGCTCATGGCGATTCGATTGCACCCTATGACGTCATTTGCCGTCATAAAAATATGGCCGCCATCTTGAATTTTCAAAAAAAGCTACTTTTTCGAACTCGTCCTAGACGGTTTGTCCGATTTGCACGAAAATTGAACCAGATCATCTTCAGGTAGTGCTGACAAAAAGTTATGGAATTCAAATGGATTCGTCAAACCGTTTTCAATAAACGCACAAATACATTTTACGTAGCGCTAGCAAAAACAGTCGTAAGGCCGTATCTCCGCAACGGTTTATCGTATTCAGACCAAACTTGGTACTTGTACTCACAAGCATGACCTGAGGCTACATGCTGTGTTTCGGCGCAGCGCCACCTACTGGTCCGGAGATATGAAAAATGGCTATTTTTGCTTATAACTTCTGAACAGTTTGTCCAAAAATCATACAATTGGTCTTGTTAGATTCAGGGCAACATGCCGAGTCGACTGATATCCAATTTGACCATATCGGTCATTTTGGCTGTCGGCCATTTTGAATTTTGTGCTAAAATTCTGTATTTTATGAACGCATGAACGGATTGTTACGAAACGTGGTATGGGTCATCAGCACAATGCCCTGAATGAGCCTGAGAAGTTTCGAAACAGCGCCACCTAGTGGTGAATTTTTTTTTTCAAATGCTTATAACTTTGGGTGTGGTCGACTTATTTTCACGAAACTCATCTTTTTAGACTCCTGAATCGTTGCCGAGTCCTACGATACCAAACATGCTAGGTTTCGCCTTACGGTTTGTGTAGCGTTGTGATTTAGCGCTTAAAAAACATTTGGCTATATCTTTGAAACCGCTAGTCCGATCGAGACGAAACCACCGTCAGAAGTTTGGAAACATAGGTCGATAGCTATACG
Organism: Scardinius erythrophthalmus; assembly: GCF_964197995.2. Classification (NCBI taxonomy): domain Eukaryota; kingdom Metazoa; phylum Chordata; class Actinopteri; order Cypriniformes; family Leuciscidae; genus Scardinius; species Scardinius erythrophthalmus. The sequence goes on from NC_138236.1 coordinate 31,376,688, forward strand.
CCAATGCCCAAATGCGAAAATATTGATGTTTAGGGGTACTAATTTCCAATCAAAGTCATGTGTCAGTCATTTTTTTCGTGTTTTTTCATATAAATGTCTATAACTCCGAAGCGAATTGAGATATTTTCACCAAAATTGACACACATATGTATGGGCTCACTCTGAGGACACGTAAAAAAAATTGTGGGACTGAGCCTCTTGGTGGCGCTATAATTGAACAAAATATGAAATTCCCATTGACTTCAATACAGTTTTGTGAAATAAAATGCTATACTAAACAAATGCATTGGTGTAATATTACGAAACTCAGATTGTGTCATCAGCACCATCCCCTGAAGGCAACCAAAATATTTCAAGACAGCGCCACTTAGTGGTCAAAAGTTATAACAAAATTTCCAAAAAGGCTAATAACTTTTGAATAAATCTGGCTATTGAAATGCCACGGGTCTTAATAGATTCCTTGGGTCAAGCCGAGAACATAGATACCAAGTTTTCCTTATTTGGCCAAACTTCCTGTCCGCCATCTTGATTTTCATTCAAAACCTACTTTTTCGAACTCCTCCTAGACCGTTTGTCCGATTTTCACTAAAATCGAATCGTATCATCTCCAGACTGTGCCGACAAAAAGTTATGGATTTCGTGTCGATTGATGAAACCGTTTTCGTATAGCACAGCAGCAAAGTTGAGGCATGATGCCAAAATGACTATTCAGGCTTTATATCTGCAATGCCTCGACATATTGACACAAAACTTTGTATGTGTCACTGTCTACTTACTCTGACCACACCACATCAATTTCGTAACAGCGCCACCTTTTGGTCAAAAGTGACAATCCATTAAATCATATTTTGAATCACTTTTTACATGATTTTTCAGCCATTTCGCCTAAAATCCTCTTTAAATGTCTTTAATTGCTCATTGTTGCAGTTGGTCTGACACTTTCAGACATGTTGGCATGTCTTGTCGTCTTATTCTGCTTGGCCCCGGTAATTGCTGCTTGCAGCTATATTTAGGGCCCGAGCACCGATGGTGTGAGGACCCTCTTGGAATTGCTCTGTTTATTATTATTATTATTATTATTATTATTCTTCTTCTCCGCATTGAATTGCATTTTTGAGGGCCTAAACATGCGCGAAAACTCACGAAACTTTGCACACGCGTCAGAACTGGCGAAAATTTACATCTGATATAGGTTTCAGAATTGGACGGGGCAAAACGGCTCGATAGCGCCACCTATAAAAGTTCAACGGAGTGCGCCTCCCGCAACGTTCCACGTACGTGCACGAAATTCGGTACATACATGTAATGACCTAATACCTACAAAAAAGTCTCTTGGAGCATAGCCCTAAACCCAACAGGAAGTCAGCCATTTTGAACTTCCTCCCAGATTTTTGTGCAGTTTTTGACATTTTCAGGCCTCATACTTTAACGAACTCCTCCTACAGTTTTAATCTGATCATCTTCAAATTTGGTGAGTGTAATCTTAAGGCCTTTGCGACGTTAAATTGCGAAGATCTTGAGTTTTCGTCGAAGGGCGGGTCCTCGGCGGCCTGACAAATTTTGATGTTTCGCCATGAAACAGGAAGTTGCTGTAACTCAGGCATGGAATGTCCAATCTGCCCCAAACTTCATACGTTTGATAAGAGTTCTGTCCTGAACACATGACCATGCTCATATTCAGTTATAGTCATAGCGCCACCTGCTGGCAACAGAAAGTGACATGTTTAACACTGTTATGGACTCCTAATAACATATAAAAAAGTGCCAGCAAGTGCTAAACATGCTAACAACATACTAGAAGCATGCTAAAACATGCTAGCAAACTCTTAGCTAAGTGCTAAAGCATGCTATTATTGCAATTAAATAGGAATTTGCTGTAACTCAGGCATGGAATGTCCAATCTGCCCCAAACTTCACACTTTTGATAAGCGTTCTGTCCTGAACATATCTACATGAGAATATTCATTTATAGTAATAGCGCCACCTACTGGTAACAGGAAGTGTCATGTTTAACACGTTGATGCCATTCTAGCAACATGTTAAAAATGCCATTGACTTCTAAACATGCTAGAAACATGTTAAAACATACTAGCAATACTTAGCTAAGTGCTAAAGCATGCTAATTCAATGAAACAGGATGTTGTTGTTACTCAAGAAGGCAATGTCCAATCTGCGCCAAACTTCACACTTTTAATAAACGTTCTGTCCTGAACACATGACCATGCTCATATTCAGTTATAGTCATAGCGCCACCTGCTGGCAACAGGAAGTGACATGTTTAACACTGTTATGGACTCCTAATAACATATAAAAAAGTGCCAGCAAGTGCTAAACATGCTAACAACATACTAGAAGCATGCTAAAACATGCTAGCAAACTCTTAGCTAAGTGCTAAAGCATGCTATTATTGCAATTAAATAGGAATTTGCTGTAACTCAGGCATGGAATGTCCAATCTGCCCCAAACTTCACACTTTTGATAAGCGTTCTGTCCTGAACATATCTACATGAGAATATTCAGTTATAGTAATAGCGCCACCTACTGGTAACAGGAAGTGTCATGTTTAACACGTTGATGCCATTCTAGCAACATGTTAAAAATGCCATTGACTTCTAAACATGCTAGAAACATGTTAAAACATACTAGCAATACTTAGCTAAGTGCTAAAGCATGCTAATTCAATGAAACAGGATGTTGTTGTTACTCAAGAAGGCAATGTCCAATCTGCGCCAAACTTCACACTTTTAATAAACGTTCTGTCCTGAACACATGACCATGCTCATATTCAGTTATAGTCATAGCGCCACCTGCTGGCAACAGGAAGTGACATGTTTAACACTGTTATGGACTCCTAATAACATATAAAAAAGTGCCAGCAAGTGCTAAACATGCTAACAACATACTAGAAGCATGCTAAAACATGCTAGCAAACTCTTAGCTAAGTGCTAAAGCATGCTATTATTGCAATTAAATAGGAATTTGCTGTAACTCAGGCATGGAATGTCCAATCTGCCCCAAACTTCACACTTTTGATAAGCGTTCTGTCCTGAACATATCTACATGAGAATATTCAGTTATAGTAATAGCGCCACCTGCTGGCAACAGGAAGTGACGTTTAACACTGTTCTTGACTCCTAATAACATATAAAAAAATGCCAGTAGGTGCTAAACATCCTACCAACATACTATAGACATGCTAAAACATACTAGCAAACACTTAGCTAAGTGCTAAAGAATGATATTACTGCAATTAAATATGAATTTGCTGTAACTCAGGCATGGAATGTCCAATCTGCCCCAAACTTCACACTTTTGATAAGCGTTCTGTCCTGAACACATGACCATGCTTATATTCAGTTACAGTCATAGCGCCACCTGCTGGCAACAGGAAGTGACATGTTTAACACTGTTATGGACTCCTAATAACATATAAAAGAGTGCCAGCAAGTGTTAAACATGCTAACAACATACTAGAAACATGCTAAAACATGCTAGCAAACTCTTAGCCAAGTGCTAAAGCATGCTATTATTGCAATTAAATAGGAATTTGCTGTAACTCAGGCATGGAATGTCCAATCTGCCCCAAACTTCACACTTTTGATAAGAGTCATGGCCTGAACACATCTACATGAGAATGTTCAATTATAGTAATAGCGCCACCAACTGGCAACAGGAAGTGACATGTTTAACACGTTGATGCCGTTCTAGCAACATGTTAAAAATGCCATTGAGTTCTAAACATGCTAGAAACATGTTAAAACATGCTAACAATGCTTAGCTAAGTGCTAAAGCATGCTAATTCAATGAAACATGACTTTGTTGTTACTCAAGAAGGCAATGTCCAATTTGCACCAAACTTCACACGTTTGATAAGAGTTCTGTCCTGAACACACATCCAAGCTCATATTCAGTTATAGTCATAACGCCACCTACTGGCAACAGAAACTGACATGGTTAACACAGTAATGCAGTACTAACCACATAATTATTGTGTACTAAGCATGCTAGAAACACACTAAACATGCTAGCAACACTTAGCTGAGTCATGAAGCATGCTATTATCACCATTATACAAAACATTTTGTAACTGACTTTGACATACTCTTACTATATATACCTCCTTAAATGTACATTTCCCAACCATGCTCTGTCTTCCTAAAGCCACCGAGTGTTGATGGCACGGGTGCGAGGGCCCTTTCATCGCTGCTTGCAGCTTTAATTATTATTATTATTCTTCTTCTCCGCATTGAATTGCATTTTTGAGGGCCTAAACATGCTCGAAAACTCACGAAACTTTGCACACGCGTCAGAACTGGCGAAAATTTACATCTGATATAGGTTTCAGAATTGGACGGGGCAAAACGGCTCGATAGCGCCACCTATAAAAGTTCAACGGAGTGCGCCTCCCGCAACGTTCCACGTACGTGCACGAAATTCGGTACATACATGTAATGAACTAATACCTACAAAAAAGTCTCTTGGAGCATAGCCCTAAACACAACAGGAAGTCAGCCATTTTGAACTTCCTCTCAGATTTTTGTGCAGTTTTTGACATTTTCAGGCCTCGTACTTTAACGAACTCCTCCTACAGTTTTAATCTGATCATCTTCAGATTTGGTGAGTGTAATCTTAAGGCCTTTGCGACGTTAAATTGCGAAGATCTTGAGTTTTCGTCAAAGGGCGGGTCCTCGGCGGCCTGACAAATTTCGATGTTTCGCCATGAAACAGGAAGTTGCTGTAACTCAGGCATGGAATGTCCAATCTGCCCCAAACTTCACACTTTTGATAAGCGTTCTGTCCTGAACACATGACCATGCTCATATTCAGTTACAGTCATAGCGCCACCTGCTGGCAACAGGAAGTGACATGTTTAACACTGTTATGGACTCCTAATAACATATAAAAAAGTGCCAGCAAGTGCTAAACATGCTAACAACATACTAGAAGCATGCTAAAACATGCTAGCAAACTCTTAGCTAAGTGCTAAAGCATGCTATTATTGCAATTAAATAGGAATTTGCTGTAACTCAGGCATGGAATGTCCAATCTGCCCCAAACTTCACACTTTTGATAAGCGTTCTGTCCTGAACACATCTACATGAGAACATTCAGTTATAGTAATAGCGCCACCTACTGGTAACAGGAAGTGTCATGTTTAACACGTTGATGCCATTCTAGCAACATGTTAAAAATGCCATTGACTTCTAAACATGCTAGAAACATTTTAAAACATGCTAGCAATACTTAGCTAAGTGCTAAAGCATGCTAATTCAATGAAACAGGATGTTGTTGTTACTCAAGAAGGCAATGTCCAATCTGCGCCAAACTTCACACTTTTAATAAACGTTCTGTCCTGAACACATGACCATGCTCATATTCAGTTACAGTCATAGTGCCACCTGCTGGCAACAGGAAGTGACATGTTAAACACTGTTGTGGACATAAAAACATAAAAAAAGTGCCAGCAAGTGCTAAACATGCTAACAACATACTAGAAAAATGCTAAAACATGCTAGCAAACACTTAGCTAAGTGCTAAAGCATGCTATTGCTGCAATTAAATAGGAATTTGCTGTAACACAGGCAAGGAATGTCCAATCTGCCTCAAACTTCACACGTTTGATAAGAGTCATGGCCTGAACACATCTACATGAGAATATTCAGTTATAGTAATAGCGCCACCTGCTGTCAACAGGAAGTGACATGTTTAACACTGTTGTGGTCTCCTAATAACATATAAAAAAGAGCCAGCAAGTGCTAAACAGGTTAGTAACATACTAGAAACATGCTAGCAAACACTTAGCTAAGTGCTAAAGCATGCTATCACTGCAATTAAATAGGAATTTGCTGTAACCCAGGCATGGAATGTCCAATCTGCCCCAAACATCACACGTTTGATAAGAATCATGGCCTGAACACATGTCTATGCTCAAATTCAGTTATAGTAATAGCGCCACCTACTGGCAACAGGAAGTGACATGTTTAACACGTTGATGCCGTTCTAGCAACATGTTAAAAATGCCATTGAGTTCTAAACATGCTAGAAACATATTAAAACATGCTAGCAATACTTAGCTAAGTGCTAAAGCATGATAATTCAATGAAACAGGACTTTGTTGTTACTCAAGAAGGCAATGTACAATCTACCCCAAACTTCACACGTTTGATAAGAGTTATCTCTTGAACACATGTCCATGCTCATATTTAGTTATAGTCATAGCGCCACCTGCTGGCAACAGGAAGTGACGTTTAACACTGTTCTTGACTCCTAATAACATATAAAAAAAATGCCAGTAGGTGCTAAACATCCTACCAACATACTAGAAACATGCTAAAACATACTAGCAAACACTTAGCTAAGTGCTAAAGAATGATATTACTGCAATTAAATATGAATTTGCTGTAACTCAGGCATGGAATGTCCAATCTGCCCCAAACTTCACACTTTTGATAAGTGTTCTGTCTTGAACACATGACCATGCTTATATTCAGTTACAGTCATAGCGCCACCTGCTGGCAACAGGAAGTGACATGTTTAACACTGTTATGGACTCCTAATAACATATAAAAAAGTGCCAGCAAGTGTTAAACATGCTAACAACATACTAGAAACATGCTAAAACATGCTAGCAAACTCTTAGCTAAGTGCTAAAGCATGCTATTATTGCAATTAAATAGGAATTTGCTGTAACTCAGGCATGGAATGTCCAATCTGCCCCAAACTTCACACTTTTGATAAGAGTCATGGCCTGAATACATCTACATGAGAATGTTCATTTTTAGTAATAGCGCCACCTACTGGCAACAGGAAGTGACATGTTTAACACGTTGATGCCGTTCTAGCAACATGTTAAAAATGCCATTGAGTTCTAAACATGCTAGAAACATGTTAAAACATGCTAACAATGCTTAGCTAAGTGCTAAAGAATGCTAATTCAATGAAACATGACTTTTTTGTTACTCAAGAAGGCAATTTCCAATTTGCACCAAACTTCACATGTTTGATAAGAGTTCTGTCCTGAACACACATCCATGCTCATATTCAGCTATAGTCATAACGCCACCTACTGGCAACAGAAACTGACATGGTTAACACAGTAATGCAGTACTAACCACATAATTATTGTGTACTAAGCATGCTAGAAACAGACTAAACATGCTAGCAACACTTAGCTGAGTCATGAAGCATGCTATTATCACCATTATACAAAACATTTTGTTACTAACTTTGACATACTCTTACTATATATACCTCCTTAAATGTACATTTCCCAACCATGCTCTGTCTTCCTAAAGCCACCGAGTGTTGATGGCACGGGTGCGAGGGCCCTTTCATCGCTGCTTGCAGCTTTAATTATTAGGGCCCGAGCACCGATGGTGTGAGGACCCTCTTGGAATTGCTCTGTTTATTATTATTATTATTAGGGCCCGAGCACCGATGGTGTGAGGACCCTCTTGGAATTGCTCTGTTTATTAGGGCCCGAGCACCGATGGTGTGAGGACCCTCTTGGAATTGCTCTGTTTATTAGGGCCCGAGCACCGATGGTGTGAGGACCCTCTTGGAATTGCTCTGTTTATTATTATTATTATTATTATTATTATTCTTCTTCTCCGCATTGAATTGCATTTTTGAGGGCCTAAACATGCTCGAAAACTCACGAAACTTTGCACACGCGTCAGAACTGGCGAAAATTTACATCTGATATAGGTTTCAGAATTGGACGGGGCAAAACGGCTCGATAGCGCCACCTATAAAAGTTCAACGGAGTGCACCTCCCGCAACGTTCCACGTACGTGCACGAAATTCGGTACATACATGTAATGACCTAATACCTACAAAAAAGTCTCTTGGAGCATAGCCCTAAACACAACAGGAAGTCAGCCATTTTGAACTTCCTCTCAGATTTTTGTGCAGTTTTTGCCATTTTCAGGCCTCATACTTTAACGAACTCCTCCTACAGTTTTAATCTGATCATCTTCAAATTTGGTGAGTGTAATCTTAAGGCCTTTGCGACGTTAAATTGCGAAGATCTTGAGTTTTCGTCAAAGGGCGGGTCCTCGGCGGCCTGACAAATTTCGATGTTTCGCCATGAAACAGGAAGTTGCTGTAACTCAGGCATGGAATGTCCAATCTGCCCCAAACTTCACACTTTTGATAAGAGTTCTGTCCTGAACACATGACCATGCTCATATTCAGTTACAGTCATAGCGCCACCTGCTGGCAACAGGAAGTGACATGTTTAACACTGATATGGACTCTTAATAACATATAAAAAAGTGCCAGCAAGTGCTAAACATGCTAACAACATAATAGAAGCATGCTAAAACATGCTAGCAAACTCTTAGCTAAGTGCTAAAGCATGCTATTATTGCAATTAAATAGGAATTTGCTGTAACTCAGGCATGGAATGTCCAATCTGCCCCAAACTTCACACTTTTGATAAGCGTTCTGTCCTGAACACATCTACATGAGAAAATTCAGTTATAGTAATAGCGCCACCTACTGGTAACAGGAAGTGACATGTTTAACACTCTTGTGGTCTCCTAATAACATATAAAAAAGAGCCAGCAAGTGCTAAACAGGTTAGCAACATACTAGAAACATGCTAGCAAACACTTAGCTAAGTGCTAAAGCATGCTATTACTGCAATTAAATAGGAATTTGCTGTAACTCAGGCATGTAATGTCCAATCTGCCCCAAACTTCACACATTTGATAAGAATCATGGCCTGAACACATGTCTATGCTCAAATTCAGTTATATTAATAGCGCCACCTACTGGCAACAGGAAGTGACATGTTTAACACTTTGATGCCGTTCTAGCAACATGTTAAAAATGCCATTGAGTTCTATACATGCTAGAAACATGTTAAAACATGCTAGCAGTACTTAGCTAAGTGCTAAACCATGCTAATTCAATGAAACATGACTTTGTTGTTACTCAAGAAGGCAATGTACAATCTACCCCAAACTTCACACGTTTGATAAGAGTTATCTCTTGAACACATGTCCATGCTCATATTTAGTTATAGTCATAGCGCCACCTGCTGGCAACAGGAAGTGACGTTTAACACTGTTCTTGACTCCTAATAACATATAAAAAAATGCCAGTAGGTGCTAAACATCCTACCAACATACTAGAGACTTGCTAAAACATACTAGCAAACACTTAGCTAAGTGCTAAAGAATGATATTACTGCAATTAAATATGAATTTGCTGTAACTCAGGCAAGGAATGTCCAATCTGCCCCAAACTTCACACTTTTGATAAGCGTTCTGTCCTGAACACATGATCATGCTTACAGTCATAGCGCCACCTGCTGGCAGCAGGAAGTGACATGTTTAACACTGTTATGGACTCCTAATAACATATAAAAAAGTGCCAGCAAGTGCTAAACATGCTAACAACATACTAGAAACATGCTAAAACATGCTAGCAAACTCTTAGCTAAGTGCTAAAGCATGCTATTATTGCAATTAAATAGGAATTTGCTGTAATTCAGGCATGGAATGTCCAATCTGCCCCAAACTTCACACATTTGATAAGAATCATGGCCTGAACACATGTCTATGCTCAAATTCAGTTATAGTAATAGCGCCACCTACTGGCAACAGGAAGTGACATGTTTAACACTTTGATGCCGTTCTAGCAACATGTTAAAAATGCCATTGAGTTCTAAACATGCTAGAAACATGTTAAAACATGCTAACAATGCTTAGCTAAGTGCTAAAGAATGTTAATTCAATGAAACATGACTTTGTTGTTACTCAAGAAGGCAATGTCCAATTTGCACCAAACTTCACAAGTTTGATAAGAGTTCTGTCCTGAACACACATCCATGCTCATATTCAGTTATAGCCATAACGCCACCTACTGGCAACAGAAACTGACATGGTTAACACCGTAATGCAGTACTAACCACATAATTATTGTGTACTAAGCATGCTAGAAACAGACTAAACATGCTAGCAACACTTAGCTGAGTCATGAAGCATGCTATTATCACCATTATACAAAACATTTTGTAACTGACTTTGACATACTCTTACTATATATACCTCCTTAAATGTACATTTCCCAACCATGCTCTGTCTTCCTAAAGCCACCGAGTGTTGATGGCACGGGTGCGAGGGCCCTTTCATCGCTGCTTGCAGCTTTAATTATTATTATTATTAGGGCCCGAGCACCGATGGTGTGAGGACCCTCTTGGAATTGCTCTGTTTATTATTATTAGGGCCCGAGCACCGATGGTGTGAGGACCCTCTTGGAATTGCTCTGTTTATTATTATTATTAGGGCCCGAGCACCGATGGTGTGAGGACCCTCTTGGAATTGCTCTGTTTATTATTATTATTATTATTATTCTTCTTCTTCTTCTTCTCCGCATTGAATTGCATTTTTGAGGGCCTAAACATGCTCGAAAACTCACGAAACTTTGCACACGCGTCAGAACTGGCGAAAATTTACATCTGATATAGGTTTCAGAATTGGACGGGGCAAAATGGCTCGATAGCGCCACCTATAAAAGTTCAACGGAGTGCGCCTCCCGCAACGTTCCACGTACGTGCACGAAATTCGGTACATACATGTAATGACCTAATACCTACAAAAAAGTCTCTTGGAGCATAGCCCTAAACACAACAGGAAGTCAGCCATTTTGAACTTCCTCTCAGATTTTTGTGCACTTTTTGCCATTTTCAGGCCTCGTACTTTAACGAACTCCTCCTACAGTTTTAATCTGATCATCTTCAAATTTGGTGAGTGTAATCTTAAGGCCTTTGCGACGTTAAATTGCGAAGATCTTGAGTTTTCGTCAAAGGGCGGGTCCTCGGCGGCCTGACAAATTTCGATGTTTCGCCATGAAACAGGAAGTTGCTGTAACTCAGGCATGGAATGTCCAATCTGCCCCAAACTTCACACTTTTGATAAGCGTTCTGTCCTGAACACATGACCATGCTCATATTCAGTTACAGTCATAGCGCCACCTGCTGGCAACAGGAAGTGACATGTTTAACACTGTTATGGACTCCTAATAACATATAAAAAAGTGCCAGCAAGTGCTAAACATGCTAACAACATACTAGAAGCATGCTAAAACATGCTAGCAAACTCTTAGCTAAGTGCTAAAGCATGCTATTATTGCAATTAAATAGGAATTTGCTGTAACTCAGGCATGGAATGTCCAATCTGCCCCAAACTTCACACTTTTGATAAGCGTTCTGTCCTGAACACATCTACATGAGAAAATTCAGTTATAGTAATAGCGCCACCTACTGGTAACAGGAAGTGTCATGTTTAACACGTTGATGCCATTCTAGCAACATGTTAAAAATGCCATTGACTTCTAAACATGCTAGAAACATGTTAAAACATGCTAGCAATACTTAGCTAAGTGCTAAAGCATGCTAATTCAATGAAACAGGATGTTGTTGTTACTCAAGAAGGCAATGTCCAATCTGCGCCAAACTTCACACTTTTAATAAACGTTCTGTCCTGAACACATGACCATGCTCATATTCAGTTACAGTCATAGTGCCACCTGCTGGCAACAGGAAGTGACATGTTAAACACTGTTGTGGACATAAAAACATATAAAAAAAGTGCCAGCAAGTGCTAAACATGCTAACAACATACTAGAAAAATGCTAAAACATGCTAGCAAACACTTAGCTAAGTGCTAAAGCATGCTATTGCTGCAATTAAATAGGAATTTGCTGTAACACAGGCATGGAATGTCCAATCTGCCTCAAACTTCACACGTTTGATAAGAGTCATGGCCTGAACACATCTACATGAGAATATTCAGTTATAGTAATAGCGCCACCTGCTGTCAACAGGAAGTGACATGTTTAACACTGTTGTGGTCTCCTAATAACATATAAAAAAGAGCCAGCAAGTGCTAAACAGGTTAGTAACATACTAGAAACATGCTAGCAAACACTTAGCTAAGTGCTAAAGCATGCTATCACTGCAATTAAATAGGAATTTGCTGTAACCCAGGCATGGAATGTCCAATCTGCCCCAAACGTCACACGTTTGATAAGAATCATGGCCTGAACACATGTCTATGCTCAAATTCAGTTATAGTAATAGCGCCACCTACTGGCAACAGGAAGTGACATGTTTAACACGTTGATGCTGTTCTAGCAACATGTTAAAAATGCCATTGAGTTCTAAACATGCTAGAAACATATTAAAACATGCTAGCAATACTTAGCTAAGTGCTAAAGCATGCTAATTCAATGAAACAGGACTTTGTTGTTACTCAAGAAGGCAATGTACAATCTACCCCAAACTTCACACGTTTGATAAGAGTTATCTCTTGAACACATGTCCATGCTCATATTTAGTTATAGTCATAGCGCCACCTGCTGGCAACAGGAAGTGACGTTTAACACTGTTCTTGACTCCTAATAACATATTAAAAAATGCCAGTAGGTGCTAAACATCCTACCAACATACTAGAGACATGCTAAAACATACTAGCAAACACTTAGCTAAGTGCTAAAGAATGATATTACTGCAATTAAATATGAATTTGCTGTAACTCAGGCATGGAATGTCCAATCTGCCCCAAACTTCACACTTTTGATAAGCGTTCTGTCCTGAACACATGACCATGCTTATATTCAGTTACAGTCATAGCGCCACCTGCTGGCAACAGGAAGTGACATGTTTAACACTGTTATGGACTCCTAATAACATATAAAAAAGTGCCAGCAAGTGCTAAACATGCTAACAACATACTAGAAACATGCTAAAACATGCTAGCAAACTCTTAGCTAAGTGCTATTATTATTAGCATGCTATTATTGCAATTAAATAGGAATTTGCTGTAACTCAGGCATGGAATGTCCAATCTGCCCCAAACTTCACACTTTTGATAAGAGTCATGGCCTGAACACATCTACATGAGAATGTTCAGTTATAGTAATAGCGCCACCTACTGGCAACAGGAAGTGACATGTTTAACACGTTGATGCCGTTCTAGCAACATGTTAAAAATGCCATTGAGTTCTAAACATGCTAGAAACATGTTAAAACATGCTAACAATGCTTAGCTAAGTGCTAAAGAATGCTAATTCAATGAAACATGACTTTGTTGTTACTCATGAAGGCAATGTCCAATTTGCACCAAACTTCACACGTTTGATAAGAGTTCTGTCCTGAACACACATCCATGCTCATATTCAGTTATAGTCATAACGCAACCTACTGGCAACAGAAACTGACATGGTTAACACAGTAATGCAGTACTAACCACATAATTATTGTGTACTAAGCATGCTAGAAACAGATTAAACATGCTAGCAACACTTAGCTGAGTCATGAAGCATGCTATTATCACCATTATACAAAACATTTTGTAAATGACTTTGACATACTCTTACTATATATACCTCCTTAAATGTACATTTCCCAACCATGCTCTGTCTTCCTAAAGCCACCGAGTGTTGATGGCACGGGTGCGAGGGCCCTTTCATCGCTGCTTGCAGCTTTAATTATTAGGGGCCAAGCACCGAAGGTGCGGAGGCACCTATTGTATCTGTTCCGTTTCTTATTATTATTATTATTATTATTATTATTATTATTCTTCCGCTCTGGGAGTCTATGGCAGCCCATAGAACCGATTGCGGGAAAGTTGTTTTGGTTTGACATTCTGATAGAGGACAGTCCCAACATTAAATACACCAATTTTGGTGATTCTAAGTCATTCCCTCTAGCGCCACCACCTGTCCAAAGTTTCACTTTTACTTTGCTAATAACTTTTGAACCGTAAGGCCAATCAACAAAATTATTTTTTCCTCTGATTCCTGAGCTCATGGCGATTCGATTGCACCCTATGACGTCATTTTCCGTCATAAAAATATGGTCGCCATCTTGAATTTTCAAAAAAAGCTACTTTTTCGAACTCGTCCTAGACGGTTTGTCCGATTTGCACGAAAATTGAACCAGATCATCTTCAGGTAGTGCTGACAAAAAGTTATGGAATTCAAATTGATTCGTCAAACAGTTTTCGATAAACGCACGAATACATTTTACGTAGCGCTAGCAAAAACAGTCGTAAGGCCGTATCTCCGCAACGGTTTATCGTATTCAGACCAAACTTGGTACTTGTACTCACAAGCATGACCTGAGGCTACATGCTGTGTTTCAGCGCAGCGCCACCTACTGGTCCGGAGATATGAAAAATGGCTATTTTTTCTTATAACTTCTGAACAGTTTGTCCAAAAATCATAAAATTGGTCTCGTTAGATTCAGGGCAACATGCCGAGTCGACTGATATCCAATTTGACCATATCGGTCATTTTGGCTGTCGGCCATTTTGAATTTTGTGCTAAAATGCTCTATTTTAACAACGCATGAACGGATTGTTACGAAACTTGGTATGGGTCATCAACACGATGTCCTGAAGGAGTGTGAGAAGTTTCGTAACAGTGCCACCTAGTGGTGAATTTTTTTTTTCAAAAGCTTATAACTTTGGGTGTGATCGACTTATTTTCACGAAACTCATCTCATTGGACTCCTGAATCGTTGCCGAGTCCAACGATACCAAACATGTTAGGTTTCGCCTAACGGTTTGTGTAGCGTTGTGATTTAGCGCTTAAAAAACATTTGGCTATATCTTCGAAACCGCTTGTCCGATCGAGACGAAACCACCGTCAGAAGTTTGGAAACATAGGTCGATAGCTATACGCCAATGCCCAAATGCGAAAATATTGATGTTTAGGGGTAGTAATATTCAATCAAAGTCATGTGTCAGTCATTTTTTTCGTGTTTTTTCATATAAATGTCTATAACTCCGAAGCAAATTGAGATTTTTGCACCAAAATCGACTCATATATGTATGGGCTCACTCTGAGGACACATAAAAAAAATGGTGGGACTGAGCCTCTTGGTGGCGCTATAATAGAACAAAACATGAAATTCCCATTGACTTCAATGCAGTTTTGTGAAATAAAATGCTATACTAAACAAATGCATTGGTGTAATATTACGAAACTCAGAATGTGCCATCAGCACCATCCCCTGAAGGTACCCAAAATATTTAGAGACAGCGCCACCTAGTGGTCAAAAGTTATAACAACATTTCCAAAACTGCTAATAACTTTTGAATACATCGGCCTATGTAAATGCCACTGGTCTTAATAGATTCCTTGGGTCAAGCCGAGAACATAGATACCAAATTTTCCTTATTTGGTCAAACTTCTTGTCCGCCATCTTGATTTTCATTCAAAACCTACTTTTTCGAACTCCTCCTAGACCGTTTGTCCGATTTTCACCAAAATCGAATCGTATCATCTCCAGACCGTGCCGACTAAAAGTTATGGATTTCGTGTCGATAGACGAAACCGTTTTCGTATAGCGCAGCAGCAAAGTTGAGGCATGATGCTAATAGCAATAATTAAGGCTTTATCTCTGCAATGCCTTGATATATTGACACCAATCTTTGTATGTGTCATTGTCACTTCACTCTGACCACATCACATCAGTTTTGTAACTGCGCCACCTATTTGTCGAAAGTGATAATCCATTAAATCATATTTTTAATTACTGTTTCTATGATTTTTCAGCCATTTCGTCTAAAATCCTCTTTAAATGTCTTTAATTGCTCATTGTTGCAGTTGGTCTGACACTTTCAGACATGTCGGCATGTCTTGTCGTCTTATTCTGCTTGGCCCCGGTAATTGCTGCTTGCAGCTATATTTATTATTATTATTCTTCTTCTCCGCATTGAATTGCATTTTTGAGGGCCTAAACATGCTCGAAAACTCACGAAACTTTGCACACGCGTCAGAACTGGCGAAAATTTACATCTGACATAGGTTTCAGAATTGGACGGGGCAAAATGGCTCGATAGCGCCACCTATAAAAGTTCAACGGAGTGCGCCTCCCGCAACATTCCACGTACGTGCACGAAATTCGGTACATACATGTAATGACCTAATACCTACAAAAAAGTCTCTTGGAGCATAGCCCTAAACACAACAGGAAGTCAGCCATTTTGAACTTCCTCTCAGATTTTTGTGCAGTTTTTGCCATTTTCAGGCCTCGTACTTTAACGAACTCCTCCTACAGTTTTAATCTGATCATCTTCAAATTTGGTGAGTGTAATCTTAAGGCCTTTGCGACGTTAAATTGCGAAGATCTTGAGTTTTCGTCAAAGGGCGGGTCCTCGGCGGCCTTACAAATTTCGATGTTTCGCCATGAAACAGGAAGTTGCTGTAACTCAGGCATGGAATGTCCAATCTGCCCCAAACTTCACACGTTTGATAAGAGTTCTGCCCTGAACACATGGCCATGCTCATATTCAGTTATAGTCATAGCGCCACCTGCTGGCAACAGGAAGTGACATGTTTAACACTGTTATGGACTCCTAATAACATATAAAAAAGTGCCAGCAAGTGCTAAACATGCTAACAACATACTAGAAGCATGCTAAAACATGCTAGCAAACTCTTAGCTAAGTGCTAAAGCATGCATATTATTGCAATTAAATAGGAATTTGCTGTAACTCAGGAATGGAATATCCAATCTGCCCCAAACTTCACACTTTTGATAAGCGTTCTGTCCTGAACACATCTACATGAGAATATTCAGTTATAGTAATAGCGCCACCTACTGGCAACAGGAAGTGTCATGTTTAACACGTTGATGCCATTCTAGCAACATGTTAAAAATGCCATTGAGGTCTAAACATGCTAGAAACATGTTAAAACATGCTAGCTTATGTTAAAACATGCTAGCAATACTTAGCTAAGTGGTAAAGCATGCTAATTCAATGAAACAGGATGTTGTTGTTACTCAAGAAGGCAATGTCCAATCTGCGCCAAACTTCACACTTTTAATAAACGTTCTGTCCTGAACACATGACCATGCTCATATTCAGTTACAGTCATAGTGCCACCTGCTGGCAACAGGAAGTGACATGTTAAACACTGTTGTGGACATATAAAAACATATAAAAAAAGTGCCAGCAAGTGCTAAACATGCTAACAACATACTAGAAACATGCTAAAACATGCTAGCAAACTCTTAGCTAAGTGCTAAAGCAGGCTATTGCTGCAATTAAATAGGAATTTGCTGTTACACAGGCATGGAATGTCCAATCTGCCCCAAACTTCACACGTTTGATAAGAGTCATGGCCTGAACACATCTACATGAGAATATTCAGTTATAGTAATAGCGCCACCTGCTGTCAACAGGAAATGACATGTTTAACACTGTTGTGGTCTCCTAATAACATATAAAAAAGAGCCAGCAAGTGCTAAACAGGTTAGCAACATACTAGAAACATGCTAGCAAACACTTAGCTAAGTGCTAAAGCATGCTATTACTGCAATTAAATAGGAATTTGCTGTAACTCAGGCATGGAATGTCCAATCTGCCCAAAACTTCACACGTTTGATAAGAATCATGGCCTGAACACATGTCTATGCTCAAATTCAGTTATAGTTATAGCGCCACCTACTGGCAACAGGAAGTGACATGTTTAACACGTTGATGCCGTTCTAGCAACATGTTAAAAATGCCATTGAGTTCTAAACATGCTAGAAACATGTTAAAACATGCTAGCAATACTTAGCTAAGTGCTAAAGCATGCTAATTCAATGAAACAGGACTTTGTTGTTACTCAAGAAGGCAATGTACAATCTACCCCAAACTTCACACGTTTGATAAGAGTTATCTCTTGAACACATGTCCATGCTCATATTTAGTTATAGTCATAGCGCCACCTGCTGGCAACAGGAAGTGACGTTTAACATTGTTCTTGACTCCTAATAACATATAAAAAAATGCCAGTAGGTGCTAAACATCCTACCAACATACTAGAGACATGCTAAAACATACTAGCAAACACTTAGCTAAGTGCTAAAGAATGATATTACTGTAATTAGGGCCCGAGCACCGATGGTGTGAGGACCCTCTTGGAATTGCTCTGTTTATTATTATTATTATTATTATTATTCTTCTTCTCCGCATTGAATTGCATTTTTGAGGGCCTAAACATGCGCGAAAACTCACGAAACTTTGCACACGCGTCAGAACTGGCGAAAATTTACATCTGATATAGGTTTCAGAATTGGACGGGGCAAAACGGCTCGATAGCGCCACCTATAAAAGTTCAACGGAGTACGCCTCCCGCAACGTTCCACGTACGTGCACGAAATTCGGTACATACATGTAATGACCTAATGCCTACAAAAAAGTCTCTTGGAGCATAGCCCTAAACCCAACAGGAAGTCAGCCATTTTGAACTTCCTCCCAGATTTTTGTGCAGTTTTTGACATTTTCAGGCCTCATACTTTAACAAACTCCTCCTACAGTTTTAATCTGATCATCTTCAAATTTGGTGAGTGTAATCTTAAGGCCTTTGCGACGTTAAATTGCGAAGATCTTGAGTTTTCGTCGAAGGGCGGGTCCTCGGCGGCCTGACAAATTTTGATGTTTCGCCATGAAACAGGAAGTTGCTGTAACTCAGGCATGGAATGTCCAATCTGCCCCAAACTTCATACGTTTGATAAGAGTTCTGTCCTGAACACATGACCATGCTCATATTCAGTTATAGTCATAGCGCCACCTGCTGGCAACAGGAAGTGACATGTTTAACACTGTTATGGACTCCTAATAACATATAAAAAAGTGCCAGCAAGTGCTAAACATGCTAACAACATACTAGAAGCATGCTAAAACATGCTAGCAAACTCTTAGCTAAGTGCTAAAGCATGCTATTATTGCAATTAAATAGGAATTTGCTGTAACTCAGGCATGGAATGTCCAATCTGCCCCAAACTTCACACTTTTGATAAGCGTTCTGTCCTGAACATATCTACATGAGAATATTCAGTTATAGTAATAGCGCCACCTACTGGTAACAGGAAGTGTCATGTTTAACACGTTGATGCCATTCTAGCAACATGTTAAAAATGCCATTGACTTCTAAACATGCTAGAAACATGTTAAAACATACTAGCAATACTTAGCTAAGTGCTAAAGCATGCTAATTCAATGAAACAGGATGTTGTTGTTACTCAAGAAGGCAATGTCCAATCTGCGCCAAACTTCACACTTTTAATAAACGTTCTGTCCTGAACACATGACCATGCTCATATTCAGTTATAGTCATAGCGCCACCTGCTGGCAACAGGAAGTGACATGTTTAACACTGTTATGGACTCCTAATAACATATAAAAAAGTGCCAGCAAGTGCTAAACATGCTAACAACATACTAGAAGCATGCTAAAACATGCTAGCAAACTCTTAGCTAAGTGCTAAAGCATGCTATTATTGCAATTAAATAGGAATTTGCTGTAACTCAGGCATGGAATGTCCAATCTGCCCCAAACTTCACACTTTTGATAAGCGTTCTGTCCTGAACATATCTACATGAGAATATTCAGTTATAGTAATAGCGCCACCTACTGGTAACAGGAAGTGTCATGTTTAACACGTTGATGCCATTCTAGCAACATGTTAAAAATGCCATTGACTTCTAAACATGCTAGAAACATGTTAAAACATACTAGCAATACTTAGCTAAGTGCTAAAGCATGCTAATTCAATGAAACAGGACTTTGTTGTTACTCAAGAAGGCAATGTACAATCTACCCCAAACGTCACACGTTTGATAAGAGTTATCTCTTGAACACATGTCCATGCTCATATTTAGTTATAGTCATAGCGCCACCTGCTGGCAACAGGAAGTGACGTTTAACACTGTTCTTGACTCCTAATAACATATAAAAAAATGCCAGTAGGTGCTAAACATCCTACCAACATACTATAGACATGCTAAAACATACTAGCAAACACTTAGCTAAGTGCTAAAGAATGATATTACTGCAATTAAATATGAATTTGCTGTAACTCAGGCATGGAATGTCCAATCTGCCCCAAACTTCACACTTTTGATAAGCGTTCTGTCCTGAACACATGACCATGCTTATATTCAGTTACAGTCATAGCGCCACCTGCTGGCAACAGGAAGTGACATGTTTAACACTGTTATGGACTCCTAATAACATATAAAAAAGTGCCAGCAAGTGTTAAACATGCTAACAACATACTAGAAACATGCTAAAACATGCTAGCAAACTCTTAGCCAAGTGCTAAAGCATGCTATTATTGCAATTAAATAGGAATTTGCTGTAACTCAGGCATGGAATGTCCAATCTGCCCCAAACTTCACACTTTTGATAAGAGTCATGGCCTGAACACATCTACATGAGAATGTTCAATTATAGTAATAGCGCCACCAACTGGCAACAGGAAGTGACATGTTTAACACGTTGATGCCGTTCTAGCAACATGTTAAAAATGCCATTGAGTTCTAAACATGCTAGAAACATGTCAAAACATGCTAGCAATACTTAGCTAATTCAATGAAACAGGATGTTGTTGTTACTCAAGAAGGCAATGTCCAATCTGCGCCAAACTTCACACTTTTGATAAGCGTTCTGTCCTGAACACATGACCATGCTCATTCAGTTACAGTCATAGCACCGCCTGCTGGCAACAGGAAGTGATATGTTAAACACTGTTGTGGACTCCTGATAACATATAAAAAAGTGCCAGCAAGTGCTAAACATGCTAACAACATACTAGAAACATATTAGCAAACACTTAGCTAAGTGCTAAAGCATGCTATTGCTGCAATTAAATATGAATTTGCTGTAACACAGGCATGGAATGTCCAATCTGCCCCAAACTTAATATGTAACATGCAAGAAACATGCTAGCAACACATAGCTAAGTTCTAAAGCATGCTAGAAATGCTAAAGGAAGTTGTTGTAACTTAGGCATACAATGTCCAATCTACCCCAAACTTCACACGTTTGATAATAGTTATCTCCTGAACACAAGTCCATGCTCATATTCAGATATAGTCATAGCGCCGCCTGCTGGCAACAGGAAGTGACGTTTAACACTATTCTGGACTCCTAATAACATATAAAAAAGTGTCACCAACTGTTAAACATGTTAGCAACATACTAGAAACATGCAATCAAATACTTAGCTAAGTGTTAAAGCATCCTATTACTGCAATTAAATATGAATTTGCTGTAACTCAGGCATTCAATGTCCAATCTACCCCAAAATTAATATGTAATATGCTAGAAACATCATAAAACATGCTAGAAATGCTAAAGGAAGTTGTTGTAACTCAAGCATACAATGTCCAATCTGCCCCAAACTCCACATGTTTGATAAAAGTCCTGCACTGAACACATCTACATAGCGATATTCAGATATAGACATAGCCCCACCTACTGGCAACAGAAACTGACATGGTTAACACAGTAATGCAGTACTAACCACATAACTATTGTGTACTAAGCATGCTAAAAACATACTAAACATGCTAGCAACTACTATATATACCTCCTTAAATGCACATTGTCCAACCATGCTCTGTCTTCCTAAAGCCACCGGGTGGCGGCGGCACGGGTGCGAGGGCCCTTTCATCGCTGCTTGCAGCTTTAATTAGGGCCCGAGCACCGATGGTGTGAGGACCCTCTTGGAATTGCTCTGTTTATTATTATTAGGGGCCAAGCACCGAAGGTGCGGAGGCACCTATTGTATCTGTTCCGTTTCTTATTATTAGGGGCCAAGCACCGAAGGTGCGGAGGCACCTATTGTATCTGTTCCGTTTCTTATTATTAGGGGCCAAGCACCGAAGGTGCGGAGGCACCTATTGTTTTCGTTCGCGTTCTTATTATTATTATTATTATTATTATTATTCTTCATTGTTCCGACTGGGAGTCTATGGCAGCCCATAGAACCGATTGTGGGAAAGTTGTAATGGTTTGACATTCTGATAGAGGACAGTCCCAACATTAAATATACCAATTTTGGTGTGTCTAAGTCATTCCCTCTAGCGCCACCAACTGTCCAAAGTTTCACTCATGTTTCTGCTAATAACTTTTGAACCACAATGGCTAGAAACAAAATTCTTTTTTCCTCTGATTCGTGAGCTCATGGCGATTCGATTGCACCCTATGGCATCATTTTCCGTCATTATAATTTTTCCGCCATTTTGAATTTTCCGAAAAAGCTACTTTTTCGAACTCCTCCTAGGCCGTCGCTCCAATTTCCACGAAAATTGAATCAGATCATCTTCAGACCATGCCGACAAAAAGTTATGGAATTCGTGTTGATTCGTCGAACCGTTCTCGAATACCGCGCAAACAAATTTTATGTAGCGCTTGCGGAAATAGACACAAGCCAGTATCTCCTCAACACTTTATCATATTCAGACCAAACTTGGTACATGTCATCACAAGCATGACCTGAGGCTACATGCTGCGTTTCGGCGCAGCGCCACCTACTGGTCCGGAGATATGAAAAATGGCTATTTTTGCTTATAACTTCTGAACAGTTTGTCCAAAAATCATAAAAGTGGTCTCGTTAGATTCAGGGCGTCATGCTGAGTCGACTGATATCCAATTTTCCCCGATCAGCCATTTTGGCTGTCGGCCATTTTGAATTATGTGCTAAAATGCTGTATTTTAGGAATGCATGAACGTATCGTTACGAAACTCGGTATGGGTCATCAGCATGATGTCCTGAAGGAGCCTGAGAAGTTTCGAAACAGTGCCATCTAGTGGTGAATTTTTTTCCCCAAATACTTCCAAATGCTTCTAACTTTGGGTGTGGTCAACTTATTTTCACAGGACTCATCTCTTTAGACTCCTGAATCGTTGCCGAGTCCAACGATACCAAACATGTTAGGTTTTGCCTTATGGTTTGTGTAGCGTTGTGATTTAGCGCTTAAAAAACATTTGGCTATATCTTTGAAACCGCTTGTCCGATCGAGACGAAACCACCTTCAGAAGTTTGGAAACATAGGTCGATAGCTATACGCCAATGCCCAAATACGAAAATATTGATAGTAAGGGGTAGTAAAATCCAATCAAAGTCATGTGTCAGTCATTTTTTACGTGTTTTTTCATATAAATGTCTATAACTCCAAAGCGAATTGAGATATTTTCACCAAAATTGACACAAATATGCATGGGCTCACTCTGAGGACACATTAAAAAAATGGTGGGACTGAGCCTCTTGGTGGCGATATAAAAGAACAAAACATGAAATTCCCATTGACTTCAATACAGTTTTGTGAATTAAAATGCTATACTAAACAAATGCATTGGTGTAATATTACGAAACTCAGAATGTGCCATCAGCACCATCCCCTGAAGGTACCCAAAATATTTCGAGAGAGCGCCACCTAGTGATCAAATGTTATGACAAAATTTCCAAAAAGGCTAATAAATTTTGAATAAATCTGGCTTTTGAAATGCCACTGGTCTTAATAGATTCCTTCGGTCAAGCCGAGAACATAGATACCAAGTTTTCCTTATTTGGCCAAACTTCCTGTCCGCCATCTTGATTTTCAGTCAAAACCTACTTTTTCGAACTCCTCCTAGACCGTTTGTCCAATTTTCACCAAAATCGAATCGTATCATCTCCAGACTATGCTGAATAAAAGTTATGGATTTCGTGTCAATAGACGAAACCGTTTTCGTATAGCGTAGCAGCAAAGTTGAGGCATGATGCTAAAAGCACTATTCAGGCTTTATCTCTGCAATGCCTTGACATATTGACACCAAACTTTGTATGCGTCATTGTCACTTCACTCTGACCACATCACATCAGTTTTGTAACTGCGCCACCTATTGGTCGAAAGTGATAATCCATTAAATCATATTTTAAATGACTTTTTATATGATTTTTCAGCCATTTCATCTAAAATCCTCTTAAAATGTATTTAACTGCTCATTGTTCCAGTTGGTCTGACACTTTCAGCCATGTTGGCATATCCTGTCGTCTGCTTGCGCTTGGCCCCGATAATTGCTGCTTGCAGCTATATTTATTATTATTATTATTATTATTATTATTCTTCCGCCATGGGAGTCTATGGCAGCCCATAGAACCGATTGCGGGAAAGTTGTTTTGGTTTGACATTCTGATAGAGGACCGTCTCAACATTAAATACACCAATTTTGGTGTTTCTAAGTCATTCCCTCTAGCGCCACCACCTGTCCAAAGTTTCACTTTTACTTTGCTAATAACTTTTGAACCGTAAGGCCAATCAGCGAAATTCTTTTTTTCTCTGATTCCTGAGCTCATGGCGATTCGATTGCACCCTATGACGTCATTTTCCGTCATAAAAATATGGCCGCCATCTTGAATTTTCAAAAAAAGCTACTTTTTCGAACTCGTCCTAGACGGTTTGTCCGATTTGCACGAAAATTGAACCAGATCATCTTCAGGTAGTGCTGACAAAAAGTTATGGAATTCAAATGGATTCGTCAAACCGTTTTCGATAAACGCACAAATACATTTTACGTAGCGCTAGCAAAAACAGTCGTAAGGCCGTATCTCCGCAACGGTTTATCGTATTCAGACCAAACTTGGTACTTGTACTCACAAGCATGACCTGAGGCTACATGCTGTGTTTCGGCGCAGCGCCACCTACTGGTCCGGAGATATGAAAAATGGCTATTTTTGCTTATAACTTCTGAACAGTTTGTCCAAAAATCATACAATTGGTCTCGTTAGATTCAGGGCAACATGCCGAGTCGACTGATATCCAATTTGACCATATCGGTCATTTTGGCTGTCGGCCATTTTGAATTTTGTGCTAAAATTCTGTATTTTATGAACGCATGAACGGATTGTTACGAAACGTGGTATGGGTCATCAGCACAATGCCCTGAATGAGCCTGAGAAGTTTCGAAACAGCGCCACCTAGTGGTGAATTTTTTTTTTCAAATGCTTATAACTTTGGGTGTGGTCGACATATTTTCACGAAACTCATCTTTTTAGACTCCTGAATCGTTGCCGAGTCCTACGATACCAAACATGCTAGGTTTTGCCTTACGGTTTGTGTAACGTTGTGATTTAGCGCTTAAAAAACATTTGGCTATATCTTTGAAACCGCTAGTCCGATCGAGACGAAACCACCGTCAGAAGTTTGGAAACATAGGTCGATAGCTATACGCCAATGCCCAAATGCGAAAATATTGATGTTTAGGGGTACTAATTTCCAATCAAAGTCATGTGTCAGTCATTTTTTTCGTGTTTTTTCATATAAATGTCTATAACTCCGAAGCGAATTGAGATATTTTCACCAAAATTGACACACATATGTATGGGCTCACTCTGAGGACACGTAAAAAAAATTGTGGGACTGAGCCTCTTGGTGGCGCTATAATTGAACAAAATATGAAATTCCCATTGACTTCAATACAGTTTTGTGAAATAAAATGCTATACTAAACAAATGCATTGGTGTAATATTACGAAACTCAGATTGTGTCATCAGCACCATCCCCTGAAGGCAACCAAAATATTTCAAGACAGCGCCACCTAGTGGTCAAAAGTTATAACAAAATTTCCAAAAAGGCTAATAACTTTTGAATAAATCTGGCTATTGAAATGCCACGGGTCTTAATAGATTCCTTGGGTCAAGCCGAGAACATAGATACCAAGTTTTCCTTATTTGGCCAAACTTCCTGTCCGTCATCTTGATTTTCATTCAAAACCTACTTTTTCGAACTCCTCCTAGACCGTTTGTCCGATTTTCACCAAAATCGAATCGTATCATCTCCAGACTGTGCCGACAAAAAGTTATGGATTTCGTGTCGATTGATGAAACCGTTTTCATATAGCACAGCAGCAAAGTTGAGGCATGATGCCAAAATGACTATTCAGGCTTTATATCTGCAATGCCTCGACATATTGACACAAAACTTTGTATGTGTCACTGTCTCCTTACTCTGACCACACCACATCAATTTCGTAACAGCGCCACCTTTTGGTCAAAAGTGACAATCCATTAAATCATATTTTGAATCACTTTTTACATGATTTTTCAGCCATTTCGCCTAAAATCCTCTTTAAATGTCTTTAATTGCTCATTGTTGCAGTTGGTCTGACACTTTCAGACATGTTGGCATGTCTTGTCGTCTTATTCTGCTTGGCCCCGGTAATTGCTGCTTGCAGCTATATTTATTATTATTATTATTATTATTATTCTTCCGCCATGGGAGTCTATGGCAGCCCATAGAACCGATTGCGGGAAAGTTGTTTTGGTTTGACATTCTGATAGAGGACCGTCTCAACATTAAATACACCAATTTTGGTGTTTCTAAGTCATTCCCTCTAGCGCCACCACCTGTCCAAAGTTTCACTTTTACTTTGCTAATAACTTTTGAACCGTAAGGCCAATCAGCGAAATTCTTTTTTTCTCTGATTCCGGAGCTCATGGCGATTCGATTGCACCCTATGACGTCATTTTCCGTCATAAAAATATGGCCGCCATCTTGAATTTTCAAAAAAAGCTACTTTTTCGAACTCGTCCTAGACGGTTTGTCCGATTTGCACGAAAATTTAACCAGATCATCTTCAGGTAGTGCTGACAAAAAGTTATGGAATTCAAATGGATTCGTCAAACCGTTTTCGATAAACGCACAAATACATTTTACGTAGCGCTAGCAAAAACAGTCGTAAGGCCGTATCTCCGCAACGGTTTATCGTATTCAGACCAAACTTGGTACTTGTACTCACAAGCATGACCTGAGGCTACATGCTGTGTTTCGGCGCAGCGCCACCTACTGGTCCGGAGATATGAAAAATGGCTATTTTTGCTTATAACTTCTGAACAGTTTGTCCAAAAATCATACAATTGGTCTCGTTAGATTCAGGGCAACATGCCGAGTCGACTGATATCCAATTTGACCATATCGGTCATTTTGGCTGTCGGCCATTTTGAATTTTGTGCTAAAATTCTGTATTTTATGAACGCATGAACGGATTGTTACGAAACGTGGTATGGGTCATCAGCACAATGCCCTGAATGAGCCTGAGAAGTTTCGAAACAGCGCCACCTAGTGGTGAATTTTTTTTTTCAAATGCTTATAACTTTGGGTGTGGTCGACTTATTTTCACGAAACTCATCTTTTTAGACTCCTGAATCGTTGCCGAGTCCTACGATACCAAACATGCTAGGTTTCGCCTTACGGTTTGTGTAACGTTGTGATTTAGCGCTTAAAAAACATTTGGCTATATCTTTGAAACCGCTAGTCCGATCGAGACGAAACCACCGTCAGAAGTTTGGAAACATAGGTCGATAGCTATACGCCAATGCCCAAATGCGAAAATATTGATGTTTAGGGGTACTAATTTCCAATCAAAGTCATGTGTCAGTCATTTTTTTCGTGTTTTTTCATATAAATGTCTATAACTCCGAAGCGAATTGAGATATTTTCACCAAAATTGACACACATATGTATGGGCTCACTCTGAGGACACGTAAAAAAAATTGTGGGACTGAGCCTCTTGGTGGCGCTATAATTGAACAAAATATGAAATTCCCATTGACTTCAATACAGTTTTGTGAAATAAAATGCTATACTAAACAAATGCATTGGTGTAATATTACGAAACTCAGATTGTGTCATCAGCACCATCCCCTGAAGGCAACCAAAATATTTCAAGACAGCGCCACCTAGTGGTCAAAAGTTATAACAAAATTTCCAAAAAGGCTAATAACTTTTGAATAAATCTGGCTATTGAAATGCCACGGGTCTTAATAGATTCCTTGGGTCAAGCCGAGAACATAGATACCAAGTTTTCCTTATTTGGCCAAACTTCCTGTCCGCCATCTTGATTTTCATTCAAAACCTACTTTTTCGAACTCCTCCTAGACCGTTTGTCCGATTTTCACCAAAATCGAATCGTATCATCTCCAGACTGTGCCGACAAAAAGTTATGGATTTCGTGTCGATTGATGAAACCGTTTTCGTATAGCACAGCAGCAAAGTTGAGGCATGATGCCAAAATGACTATTCAGGCTTTATATCTGCAATGCCTCGACATATTGACACAAAACTTTGTATGTGTCACTGTCTCCTTACTCTGACCACACCACATCAATTTCGTAACAGCGCCACCTTTTGGTCAAAAGTGACAATCCATTAAATCATATTTTGAATCACTTTTTACATGATTTTTCAGCCATTTCGCCTAAAATCCTCTTTAAATGTCTTTAATTGCTCATTGTTGCAGTTGGTCTGACACTTTCAGACATGTTGGCATGTCTTGTCGTCTTACTCTGCTTGGCCCCGGTAATTGCTGCTTGCAGCTATATTTATTATTATTATTCTTCTTCTTCTTCTTCTCCGCATTGAATTGCATTTTTGAGGGCCTAAACATGCTCGAAAACTCACGAAACTTTGCACACGCGTCAGAACTGGCGAAAATTTACATCTGATATAGGTTTCAGAATTGGACGGGGCAAAACGGCTCGATAGCGCCACCTATAAAAGTTCAACGGAGTGCGCCTCCCGCAACGTTCCACGTACGTGCACGAAATTCGGTACATACATGTAATGACCTAATACCTACAAAAAAGTCTCTTGGAGCATAGCCCTAAACACAACAGGAAGTCAGCCATTTTGAACTTCCTCTCAGATTTTTGTGCAGTTTTTGCTATTTTCAGGCCTCGTACTTTAACGAACTCCTCCTACAGTTTTAATCTGATCATCTTCAAATTTGGTGAGTGTAATCTTAAGGCCTTTGCGACGTTAAATTGCGAAGATCTTGAGTTTTCGTCAAAGGGCGGGTCCTCGGTGACCTGACAAATTTCGATGTTTCGCCATGAAACAGGAAGTTGCTGTAACTCAGGCATGGAATGTCCAATCTGCCCCAAACTTCACACTTTTGATAAGCGTTCTGTCCTGAACACATGACCATGCTCATATTCAGTTACAGTCATAGCGCCACCTGCTGGCAACAGGAAGTGACATGTTTAACACTGTTATGGACTCCTAATAACATATAAAAAAGTGCCAGCAAGTGCTAAACATGCTAACAACATACTAGAAGCATGCTAAAACATGCTAGCAAACTCTTAGCTAAGTGCTAAAGCATGCTATTATTGCAATTAAATAGGAATTTGCTGTAACTCAGGCATGGAATGTCCAATCTGCCCCAAACTTCACAATTTTGATAAGCGTTCTGTCCTGAACACATCTACATGAGAACATTCAGTTATAGTAATAGCGCCACCTACTGGTAACAGGAAGTGTCATGTTTAACACGTTGATGCCATTCTAGCAACATGTTAAAAATGCCATTGAGGTCTAAACATGCTAGAAACATGTTAAAACATGCTAGCTAATGTTAAAACATGCTAGCAATACTTAGCTAAGTGGTAAAGCATGCTAATTCAATGAAACAGGATGTTGTTGTTACTCAAGAAGGCAATGTCCAATCTGCCCCAAACTTCACACTTTTGATAAGCGTTCTGTCCTGAACACATGACCATGCTCATATTCAGTTACAGTCATAGCGCCACCTGCTGGCAACAGGAAGTGACATGTTTAACACTGTTATGGACTCCTAATAACATATAAAAAAGTGCCAGCAAGTGTTAAACATGCTAACAACATACTAGAAAAATGCTAAAACATGCTAGCAAACTCTTAGCTAAGTGCTAAAGCATGCTATTATTGCAATTAAATAGGAATTTGCTGTAACTCAGACATGGAATGTCCAATCTGCCCCAAACTTCACACTTTTGATAAGAGTCATGGCCTGAATACATCTACATGAGAATGTTCATTTATAGTAATAGCGCCACCTACTGGCAACAGGAAGTGACATGTTTAACACATTGATGCCGTTCTAGCAACATGTTAAAAATGCCATTGAGTTCTAAACATGCTAGAAACATGTTAAAACATGCTAACAATGCTTAGCTAAGTGCTAAAGAATGCTAATTCAATGAAACATGACTTTTTTGTTACTCAAGAAGGCAATTTCCAATTTGCACCAAACTTCACACGTTTGATAAGAGTTCTGTCCTGAACACACATCCATGCTCATATTCAGCTATAGTCATAACGCCACCTACTGGCAACAGAAACTGACATGGTTAACACAGTAATGCAGTACTAACCACATAATTATTGTGTACTAAGCATGCTAGAAACAGACTAAACATGCTAGCAACACTTAGCTGAGTCATGAAGCATGCTATTATCACCATTATACAAAACATTTTGTAACTGACTTTGACATACTCTTACTATATATACCTCCTTAAATGTACATTTCCCAACCATGCTCTGTCTTCCTAAAGCCACAAAGTGTTGATGGCACGGGTGCGAGGGCCCTTTCATCGCTGCTTGCAGCTTTAATTATTATTATTATTCTTCTTCTCCGCATTGAATTGCATTTTTGAGGGCCTAAACATGCGCGAAAACTCACGAAACTTTGCACACGCGTCAGAACTGGCGAAAATTTACATCTGATATAGGTTTCAGAATTGGACGGGGCAAAACGGCTCGATAGCGCCACCTATAAAAGTTCAACGGAGTGCGCCTCCCGCAACGTTCCACGTACGTGCACGAAATTCGGTACATACATGTAATGACCTAATACCTACAAAAAAGTCTCTTGGAGCATAGCCCTAAACCCAACAGGAAGTCAGCCATTTTGAACTTCCTCCCAGATTTTTGTGCAGTTTTTGACATTTTCAGGCCTCATACTTTAACGAACTCCTCCTACAGTTTTAATCTGATCATCTTCAAATTTGGTGAGTGTAATCTTAAGGCCTTTGCGACGTTAAATTGCGAAGATCTTGAGTTTTCGTCGAAGGGCGGGTCCTCGGCGGCCTGACAAATTTTGATGTTTCGCCATGAAACAGGAAGTTGCTGTAACTCAGGCATGGAATGTCCAATCTGCCCCAAACTTCATACGTTTGATAAGAGTTCTGTCCTGAACACATGACCATGCTCATATTCAGTTATAGTCATAGCGCCACCTGCTGGCAACAGGAAGTGACATGTTTAACACTGTTATGGACTCCTAATAACATATAAAAAAGTGCCAGCAAGTGCTAAACATGCTAACAACATACTAGAAGCATGCTAAAACATGCTAGCAAACTCTTAGCTAAGTGCTAAAGCATGCTATTATTGCAATTAAATAGGAATTTGCTGTAACTCAGGCATGGAATGTCCAATCTGCCCCAAACTTCACACTTTTGATAAGCGTTCTGTCCTGAACATATCTACATGAGAATATTCAGTTATAGTAATAGCGCCACCTACTGGTAACAGGAAGTGTCATGTTTAACACGTTGATGCCATTCTAGCAACATGTTAAAAATGCCATTGACTTCTAAACATGCTAGAAACATGTTAAAACATACTAGCAATACTTAGCTAAGTGCTAAAGCATGCTAATTCAATGAAACAGGATGTTGTTGTTACTCAAGAAGGCAATGTCCAATCTGCGCCAAACTTCACACTTTTAATAAACGTTCTGTCCTGAACACATGACCATGCTCATATTCAGTTATAGTCATAGCGCCACCTGCTGGCAACAGGAAGTGACATGTTTAACACTGTTATGGACTCCTAATAACATATAAAAAAGTGCCAGCAAGTGCTAAACATGCTAACAACATACTAGAAGCATGCTAAAACATGCTAGCAAACTCTTAGCTAAGTGCTAAAGCATGCTATTATTGCAATTAAATAGGAATTTGCTGTAACTCAGGCATGGAATGTCCAATCTGCCCCAAACTTCACACTTTTGATAAGCGTTCTGTCCTGAACATATCTACATGAGAATATTCAGTTATAGTAATAGCGCCACCTACTGGTAACAGGAAGTGTCATGTTTAACACGTTGATGCCATTCTAGCAACATGTTAAAAATGCCATTGACTTCTAAACATGCTAGAAACATGTTAAAACATACTAGCAATACTTAGCTAAGTGCTAAAGCATGCTAATTCAATGAAACAGGACTTTGTTGTTACTCAAGAAGGCAATGTACAATCTACCCCAAACGTCACACGTTTGATAAGAGTTATCTCTTGAACACATGTCCATGCTCATATTTAGTTATAGTCATAGCGCCACCTGCTGGCAACAGGAAGTGACGTTTAACACTGTTCTTGACTCCTAATAACATATAAAAAAAATGCCAGTAGGTGCTAAACATCCTACCAACATACTATAGACATGCTAAAACATACTAGCAAACACTTAGCTAAGTGCTAAAGAATGATATTACTGCAATTAAATATGAATTTGCTGTAACTCAGGCATGGAATGTCCAATCTGCCCCAAACTTCACACTTTTGATAAGCGTTCTGTCCTGAACACATGACCATGCTTATATTCAGTTACAGTCATAGCGCCACCTGCTGGCAACAGGAAGTGACATGTTTAACACTGTTATGGACTCCTAATAACATATAAAAAAGTGCCAGCAAGTGTTAAACATGCTAACAACATACTAGAAACATGCTAAAACATGCTAGCAAACTCTTAGCCAAGTGCTAAAGCATGCTATTATTGCAATTAAATAGGAATTTGCTGTAACTCAGGCATGGAATGTCCAATCTGCCCCAAACTTCACACTTTTGATAAGCGTTCTGTCCTGAACACATCTACATGAGAATATTCAGTTATAGTAATAGCGCCACCTACTGGCAACAGGAAGTGTCATGTTTAACACGTTGATGCCATTCTAGCAACATGTTAAAAATGCCATTGAGGTCTAAACATGCTAGAAACATGTTAAAACATGCTAGCTAATGTTAAAACATGCTAGCAATACTTAGCTAAGTGGTAAAGCATGCTAATTCAATGAAACAGGATGTTGTTGTTACGCAAGAAGGCAATGTCCAATATGCGCCAAACTTCACACTTTTAATAAACGTTCTGTCCTGAACACATGACCATGCTCATATTCAGTTACAGTCATAGTGCCACCTGCTGGCAACAGGAAGTGACATGTTAAACACTGTTGTGGACATATAAAAACATATAAAAATGTGCCAGCAAGTGCTAAACATGCTAACAACATAGTAGAAACATGCTAAAACATGCTAGCAAACACTTAGCTAAGTGCTAAAGCATGCTATTGCTGCAATTAAATAGGAATTTGCTGTAACACAGGCATGGAATGTCCAATCTGCCCCAAACTTCACACGTTTGATAAGAGTCATGGCCTGAACACATCTACATGAGAATATTCAGTTATAGTAATAGCGCCACCTGCTGTCAACAGGAAGTGACATGTTTAACACTGTTGTGGTCTCCTAATAACATATATAAAAGAGCCAGCAAGTGCTAAACAGGTTAGCAACATACTAGAAACATGCTAGCAAACACTTAGCTAAGTGATAAAGCATGCTATTACTGCAATTAAATAGGAATTTGCTGTAACTCAGGCATGGAACGTCCAATCTGCCCCAAACTTCACATGTTTGATAAGAATCATGGCCTGAACGCATGCCTATGCTCAAATTCAGTTATAGTAATAGCGCCACCTACTGGCAACAGGAAGTGACATGTTTAACACGTTGATGCCGTTCTAGCAACATGTTAAAAATGCCATTGAGTTCTAAACATGCTAGAAACATATTAAAACATGCTAGCAATACTTAGCTAAGTGCTAAAGCATGCTAATTCAATGAAACAGGACTTTGTTGTTACTCAAGAAGGCAATGTACAATCTACCCCAAACGTCACACGTTTGATAAGAGTTATCTCTTGAACACATGTCCATGCTCATATTTAGTTATAGTCATAGCGCCACCTGCTGGCAACAGGAAGTGACGTTTAACACTGTTCTTGACTCCTAATAACATATAAAAAAATGCCAGTAGGTGCTAAACATCCTACCAACATACTAGAGACATGCTAAAACATAATAGCAAACACTTAGCTAAGTGCTAAAGAATGATATTACTGCAATTAAATATGAATTTGCTGTAACTCAGGCATGGAATGTCCAATCTGCCCCAAACTTCACACTTTTGATAAGCGTTCTGTCCTGAACACATGACCATGCTTATATTCAGTTATAGTCATAGCGCCACCTGCTGGCAACAGGAAGTGACATGTTTAACACTGTTGTGGACTCCTAATAACATATAAAAAAGTGCCAGCAAGTGTTAAACATGCTAACAACATACTAGAAACATGCTAAAACATGCTAGCAAACTCTTAGCCAAGTGCTAAAGCATGCTATTATTGCAATTAAATAGGAATTTGCTGTAACTCAGGCATGGAATGTCCAATCTGCCCCAAATTTCACACTTTTGATAAGAGTCATGGCCTGAACACATCTACATGAGAATGTTCAGTTATAGTAATAGCGCCACCAACTGGCAACAGGAAGTGACATGTTTAACACGTTGATGCCGTTCTAGCAACATGTTAAAACATGCTAACAATGCTTAGCTAAGTTCTAAAGAATGCTAATTCAATGAAACATGACTTTGTTGTTACTCAAGAAGGCAATGTCCAATTTGCACCAAACTTCACATGTTTGATAAGAGTTCTGTCCTGAACACACATCCATGCTCATATTCAGTTATAGTCATAACGCCACCTACTGGCAACAGAAACTGACATGGTTAACACCGTGCAGTACTAACCACATAATTATTGTGTACTAAGCATGCTAGAAACAGACTGAACATGCTAGCAACACTTAGCTGAGTCATGAAGCATGCTATTATCACCATTATACAAAACATTTTGTAACTGACTTTGACATACTCTTACTATATATACCTCCTTAAATGTACATTTCCCAACCATGCTCTGCCTTCCTAAAGCCACCGAGTGTTGATGGCACGGGTGCGAGGGCCCTTTCATCGCTGCTTGCAGCTTTAATTATTAGGGCCCGAGCACCGATGGTGTGAGGACCCTCTTGGAATTGCTCTGTTTATTATTATTATTATTAGGGCCCGAGCACCGATGGTGTGAGGACCCTCTTGGAATTGCTGTTTATTATTATTATTATTATTCTTCTTCTTCTTCTTCTTCTCCGCATTGAATTGCATTTTTGAGGGCCTAAACATGCTCGAAAACTCACGAAACTTTGCACACGCGTCAGAACTGGCGAAAATTTACATCTGATATAGGTTTCAGAATTGGACGGGGCAAAACGGCTCGATAGCGCCACCTATAAAAGTTCAACGGAGTGCGCCTCCCGCAACGTTCCACGTACGTGCACGAAATTCGGTACATACATGTAATGACCTAATACCTACAAAAAAGTCTCTTGGAGCATAGCCCTAAACACAACAGGAAGTCAGCCATTTTGAACTTCCTCTCAGATTTTTGTGCAGTTTTTGCCATTTTCAGGCCTCGTACTTTAACGAACTCCTCCTACAGTTTTAATCTGATCATCTTCAAATTTGGTGAGTGTAATCTTAAGGCCTTTGCGACGTTAAATTGCGAAGATCTTGAGTTTTCGTCAAAGGGCGGGTCCTCGGCGGCCTGACAAATTTCGATGTTTCGCCATGAAACAGGAAGTTGCTGTAACTCAGGCATGGAATGTCCAATCTGCCCCAAACTTCACACTTTTGATAAGCGTTCTGTCCTGAACACATGACCATGCTCATATTCAGTTACAGTCATAGCGCCACCTGCTGGCAACAGGAAGTGACATGTTTAACACTGATATGGACTCCTAATAACATATAAAAAAGTGCCAGCAAGTGCTAAACATGCTAACAACATAATAGAAGCATGCTAAAACATGCTAGCAAACTCTTAGCTAAGTGCTAAAGCATGCTATTATTGCAATTAAATAGGAATTTGCTGTAACTCAGGCATGGAATGTCCAATCTGCCCCAAACTTCACACTTTTGATAAGCGTTCTGTCCTGAACACATCTACATGAGAAAATTCAGTTATAGTAATAGCGCCACCTACTGGTAACAGGAAGTGACATGTTTAACACTCTTGTGGTCTCCTAATAACATATAAAAAAGAGCCAGCAAGTGCTAAACAGGTTAGCAACATACTAGAAACATGCTAGCAAACACTTAGCTAAGTGCTAAAGCATGCTATTACTGCAATTAAATAGGAATTTGCTGTAACTCAGGCATGTAATGTCCAATCTGCCCCAAACTTCACACATTTGATAAGAATCATGGCCTGAACACATGTCTATGCTCAAATTCAGTTATAGTAATAGCGCCACCTACTGGCAACAGGAAGTGACATGTTTAACACTTTGATGCCGTTCTAGCAACATGTTAAAAATGCCATTGAGTTCTATACATGCTAGAAACATGTTAAAACATGCTAGCAGTACTTAGCTAAGTGCTAAACCATGCTAATTCAATGAAACATGACTTTGTTGTTACTCAAGAAGGCAATGTACAATCTACCCCAAACTTCACACGTTTGATAAGAGTTATCTCTTGAACACATGTCCATGCTCATATTTAGTTATAGTCATAGCGCCACCTGCTGGCAACAGGAAGTGACGTTTAACACTGTTCTTGACTCCTAATAACATATAAAAAAATGCCAGTAGGTGCTAAACATCCTACCAACATACTAGAGACTTGCTAAAACATACTAGCAAACACTTAGCTAAGTGCTAAAGAATGATATTACTGCAATTAAATATGAATTTGCTGTAACTCAGGCAAGGAATGTCCAATCTGCCCCAAACTTCACACTTTTGATAAGCGTTCTGTCCTGAACACATGATCATGCTTACAGTCATAGCGCCACCTGCTGGCAGCAGGAAGTGACATGTTTAACACTGTTATGGACTCCTAATAACATATAAAAAAGTGCCAGCAAGTGCTAAACATGCTAACAACATACTAGAAACATGCTAAAACATGCTAGCAAACTCTTAGCTAAGTGCTAAAGCATGCTATTATTGCAATTAAATAGGAATTTGCTGTAATTCAGGCATGGAATGTCCAATCTGCCCCAAACTTCACACATTTGATAAGAATCATGGCCTGAACACATGTCTATGCTCAAATTCAGTTATAGTAATAGCGCCACCTACTGGCAACAGGAAGTGACATGTTTAACACGTTGATGCCGTTCTAGCAACATGTTAAAAATACCATTGAGTTCTAAACATGCTAGAAACATGTTAAAACATGCTAACAATGCTTAGCTAAGTGCTAAAGAATGCTAATTCAATGAAACATGACTTTTTTGTTACTCAAGAAGGCAATTTCCAATTTGCACCAAACTTCACACGTTTGATAAGAGTTCTGTCCTGAACACACATCCATGCTCATATTCAGCTATAGTCATAACGCCACCTACTGGCAACAGAAACTGACATGGTTAACACAGTAATGCAGTACTAACCACATAATTATTGTGTACCAAGCATGCTAGAAACAGACTAAACATGCTAGCAACACTTAGCTGAGTCATGAAGCATGCTATTATCACCATTATACAAAACATTTTGTAACTGACTTTGACATACTCTTACTATATATACCTCCTTAAATGTACATTTCCCAACCATGCTCTGTCTTCCTAAAGCCACCGAGTGTTGATGGCACGGGTGCGAGGGCCCTTTCATCGCTGCTTGCAGCTTTAATTATTAGGGCCCGAGCACCGATGGTGTGAGGACCCTCTTGGAATTGCTCTGTTTATTATTATTAGGGCCCGAGCACCGATGGTGTGAGGACCCTCTTGGAATTGCTCTGTTTATTATTAGGGCCCGAGCACCGATGGTGTGAGGACCCTCTTGGAATTGCTCTGTTTATTATTATTATTATTGTTATTCTTCTTCTTCTTCTTCTCCGCATTGAATTGCATTTTTGAGGGCCTAAACATGCTCGAAAACTCACGAAACTTTGCACACGCGTCAGAACTGGCGAAAATTTACATCTGATATAGGTTTAAGAATTGGACGGGGCAAAATGGCTCGATAGCGCCACCTATAAAAGTTCAACGGAGTGCGCCTCGCGCAACGTTCCACGTACGTGCACGAAATTCGGTACATACGTGTAATGACCTAATACCTACAAAAAAGTCTCTTGAAGCATAGCCCTAAACACAACAGGAAGTCAGCCATTTTGAACTTCCTCTCAGATTTTTGTGCAGTTTTTGCCATTTTCAGGCCTCGTACTTTAACGAACTCCTCCTACAGTTTTAATCTGATCATCTTCAAATTTGGTGAGTGTAATCTTAAGGCCTTTGCGACGTTAAATTGCGAAGATCTTGAGTTTTCGTCAAAGGGCGGGTCCTCGGCGGCCTGACAAATTTCGATGTTTCGCCATGAAACAGGAAGTTGCTGTAACTCAGGCATGGAATGTCCAATCTGCCCCAAACTTCACACTTTTGATAAGCATTCTGTCCTGAACACATGACCATGCTCATATTCAGTTACAGTCATAGCGCCACCTGCTGGCAACAGGAAGTGACATGTTTAACACTGTTATGGACTCCTAATAACATATAAAAAAGTGCCAGCAAGTGCTAAACATGCTAACAACATACTAGAAGCATGCTAAAACATGCTAGCAAACTCTTAGCTAAGTGCTAAAGCATGCTATTATTGCAATTAAATAGGAATTTGCTGTAACCCAGGCATGGAATGTCCAATCTGCCCCAAACTTCACACGTTTGATAAGAATCATGGCCTGAACACATGTCTATGCTCAAATTCAGTTATAGTAATAGCGCCACCTACTGGTAACAGGAAGTGTCATGTTTAACACGTTGATGCCATTCTAGCAACATG
The DNA here is from genome assembly GCF_964197995.2 of Scardinius erythrophthalmus. Classification (NCBI taxonomy): domain Eukaryota; kingdom Metazoa; phylum Chordata; class Actinopteri; order Cypriniformes; family Leuciscidae; genus Scardinius; species Scardinius erythrophthalmus. Next base: position 31,415,258 of record NC_138236.1, read on the forward strand.
TTAAAAATGCCATTGAGTTCTAAACATGTTAGAAACATATTAAAACATGCTAGCAATACTTAGCTAAGTGCTAAAGCATGCTAATTCAATGAAACAGGACTTTGTTGTTACTCAAGAAGGCAATGTACAATCTACCCCAAACTTCACACGTTTGATAAGAGTTATCTCTTGAACACATGTCCATGCTCATATTTAGTTATAGTCATAGCGCCACCTGCTGGCAACAGGAAGGGATGTTTAACACTGTTCTTGACTCCTAATAACATATAAAAAAATGCCAGTAGGTGCTAAACATCCTACCAACATACTAGAGACATGCTAAAACATACTAGCAAACACTTAGCTAAGTGCTAAAGAATGATATTACTGCAATTAAATATGAATTTGCTGTAACTCAGGCATGGAATGTCCAATCTGCCCCAAACTTCACACTTTTGATAAGCGTTCTGTCCTGAACACATGACCATGCTTATATTCAGTTACAGACATAGCGCCACCTGCTGGCAACAGGAAGTGACATGTTTAACACTGTTATGGACTCCTAATAACATATAAAAAAGTGCCAGCAAGTTTTAAACATGCTAACAACATATTATAAACATGCTAAAACATGCTAGCAAACTCTTAGCTAAGTGCTAAAGCATGCTATTATTGCAATTAAATAGGAATTTGCTGTAACTCAGGCATGGAATGTCCAATCTGCCCCAAACTTCACACTTTTGATAAGAGTCATGGCCTGAATACATCTACATGAGAATGTTCATTTATAGTAATAGCGCCACCTACTGGCAACAGGAAGTGACATGTTTAACACGTTGATGCCGTTCTAGCAACATGTTAAAAATGCCATTGAGTTCTAAACATGCTAGAAACATGTTAAAACATGCTAACAATGCTTAGCTAAGTGCTAAAGAATGCTAATTCAATGAAACATGACTTTTTTGTTACTCAAGAAGGCAATTTCCAATTTGCACCAAACTTCACACGTTTGATAAGAGTTCTGTCCTGAACACACATCCATGCTCATATTCAGCAATAGTCATAAAGCCACCTATTGGCAACAGAAACTGACATGGTTAACACAGTAATGCAGTACTAACCACATAATTATTGTGTACTAAGCATGCTAGAAACAGACTAAACATGCTAGCAACACTTAGCTGAGTCATGAAGCATGCTATTATCACCATTATACAAAACATTTTGTTACTAACTTTGACATACTCTTACTATATATACCTCCTTAAATGTACATTTCCCAACCATGCTCTGTCTTCCTAAAGCCACCGAGTGTTGATGGCACGGGTGCGAGGGCCCTTTCATCGCTGCTTGCAGCTTTAATTATTATTATTCTTCTTCTCCGCATTGAATTGCATTTTTGAGGGCCTAAACATGCGCGAAAACTCACGAAACTTTGCACACGCGTCAGAACTGGCGAAAATTTACATCTGATATAGGTTTCAGAATTGGACGGGGCAAAACGGCTCGATAGCGCCACCTATAAAAGTTCAACGGAGTGCGCCTCCCGCAACGTTCCACGTACGTGCACGAAATTCGGTACATACATGTAATGACCTAATACCTACAAAAAAGTCTCTTGGAGCATAGCCCTAAACCCAACAGGAAGTCAGCCATTTTGAACTTCCTCCCAGATTTTTGTGCAGTTTTTGACATTTTCAGGCCTCATACTTTAACGAACTCCTCCTACAGTTTTAATCTGATCATCTTCAAATTTGGTGAGTGTAATCTTAAGGCCTTTGCGACGTTAAATTGCGAAGATCTTGAGTTTTCGTCGAAGGGCGGGTCCTCGGCGGCCTGACAAATTTTGATGTTTCGCCATGAAACAGGAAGTTGCTGTAACTCAGGCATGGAATGTCCAATCTGCCCCAAACTTCATACGTTTGATAAGAGTTCTGTCCTGAACACATGACCATGCTCATATTCAGTTATAGTCATAGCGCCACCTGCTGGCAACAGAAAGTGACATGTTTAACACTGTTATGGACTCCTAATAACATATAAAAAAGTGCCAGCAAGTGCTAAACATGCTAACAACATACTAGAAGCATGCTAAAACATGCTAGCAAACTCTTAGCTAAGTGCTAAAGCATGCTATTATTGCAATTAAATAGGAATTTGCTGTAACTCAGGCATGGAATGTCCAATCTGCCCCAAACTTCACACTTTTGATAAGCGTTCTGTCCTGAACATATCTACATGAGAATATTCAGTTATAGTAATAGCGCCACCTACTGGTAACAGGAAGTGTCATGTTTAACACGTTGATGCCATTCTAGCAACATGTTAAAAATGCCATTGACTTCTAAACATGCTAGAAACATGTTAAAACATACTAGCAATACTTAGCTAAGTGCTAAAGCATGCTAATTCAATGAAACAGGATGTTGTTGTTACTCAAGACGGCAATGTCCAATCTGCGCCAAACTTCACACTTTTAATAAACGTTCTGTCCTGAACACATGACCATGCTCATATTCAGTTATAGTCATAGCGCCACCTGCTGGCAACAGGAAGTGACATGTTTAACACTGTTATGGACTCCTAATAACATATAAAAAAGTGCCAGCAAGTGCTAAACATGCTAACAACATACTAGAAGCATGCTAAAACATGCTAGCAAACTCTTAGCTAAGTGCTAAAGCATGCTATTATTGCAATTAAATAGGAATTTGCTGTAACTCAGGCATGGAATGTCCAATCTGCCCCAAACTTCACACTTTTGATAAGCGTTCTGTCCTGAACATATCTACATGAGAATATTCAGTTATAGTAATAGCGCCACCTACTGGTAACAGGAAGTGTCATGTTTAACACGTTGATGCCATTCTAGCAACATGTTAAAAATGCCATTGACTTCTAAACATGCTAGAAACATGTTAAAACATACTAGCAATACTTAGCTAAGTGCTAAAGCATGCTAATTCAATGAAACAGGATGTTGTTGTTACTCAAGAAGGCAATGTCCAATCTGCGCCAAACTTCACACTTTTAATAAACGTTCTGTCCTGAACACATGACCATGCTCATATTCAGTTATAGTCATAGCGCCACCTGCTGGCAACAGGAAGTGACATGTTTAACACTGTTATGGACTCCTAATAACATATAAAAAAGTGCCAGCAAGTGCTAAACATGCTAACAACATACTAGAAGCATGCTAAAACATGCTAGCAAACTCTTAGCTAAGTGCTAAAGCATGCTATTATTGCAATTAAATAGGAATTTGCTGTAACTCAGGCATGGAATGTCCAATCTGCCCCAAACTTCACACTTTTGATAAGCGTTCTGTCCTGAACATATCTACATGAGAATATTCAGTTATAGTAATAGCGCCACCTGCTGGCAACAGGAAGTGACGTTTAACACTGTTCTTGACTCCTAATAGCATATAAAAAAATGCCAGTAGGTGCTAAACATCCTACCAACATACTATAGACATGCTAAAACATACTAGCAAACACTTAGCTAAGTGCTAAAGAATGATATTACTGCAATTAAATATGAATTTGCTGTAACTCAGGCATGGAATGTCCAATCTGCCCCAAACTTCACACTTTTGATAAGCGTTCTGTCCTGAACACATGACCATGCTTTTATTCAGTTACAGTCATAGCGCCACCTGCTGGCAACAGGAAGTGACATGTTTAACACTGTTATGGACTCCTAATAACATATAAAAGAGTGCCAGCAAGTGTTAAACATGCTAACAACATACTAGAAACATGCTAAAACATGCTAGCAAACTCTTAGCCAAGTGCTAAAGCATGCTATTATTGCAATTAAATAGGAATTTGCTGTAACTCAGGCATGGAATGTCCAATCTGCCCCAAACTTCACACTTTTGATAAGAGTCATGGCCTGAACACATCTACATGAGAATGTTCAATTATAGTAATAGCGCCACCAACTGGCAACAGGAAGTGACATGTTTAACACGTTGATGCCGTTCTAGCAACATGTTAAAAATGCCATTGAGTTCTAAACATGCTAGAAACATGTTAAAACATGCTAACAATGCTTAGCTAAGTGCTAAAGCATGCTAATTCAATGAAACATGACTTTGTTGTTACTCAAGAAGGCAATGTCCAATTTGCACCAAACTTCACACGTTTGATAAGAGTTCTGTCCTGAACACACATCCAAGCTCATATTCAGTTATAGTCATAACGCCACCTACTGGCAACAGAAACTGACATGGTTAACACAGTAATGCAGTACTAACCACATAATTATTGTGTACTAAGCATGCTAGAAACACACTAAACATGCTAGCAACACTTAGCTGAGTCATGAAGCATGCTATTATCACCATTATACAAAACATTTTGTAACTGACTTTGACATACTCTTACTATATATACCTCCTTAAATGTACATTTCCCAACCATGCTCTGTCTTCCTAAAGCCACCGAGTGTTGATGGCACGGGTGCGAGGGCCCTTTCATCGCTGCTTGCAGCTTTAATTATTATTATTATTCTTCTCCGAATTTAATCGCATTTTTGAGGGCCTAAACATGCTCGAAAACTCACGAAACTTTGCACACGCATCAGAACTGGCGAAAATTTACATCTGATATAGGTTTCATAATTGGGCGGGGCAAAATGGCTCGATAGCGCCACCTATAAAAGTTCAACGGAGTGCGCCTCCCGCTATGTTCCACGTACGTGTACGAAATTCGGTACATACATGTAAGGACCTAATACCTACAAAAAAGTCTCTTGGAGCGTAGCCCTAAACACAACAGGAAGTCAGCCATTTTCAACTTCCTCTCAGATTTTTGTGCAGTTTTTGCCATTTTCATGCCTCGTACTTTAACGAACTCCTCCTACAGTTTTAATCTGATCATCTTCAAATTTGGTGAGTGTAATCTTAAGGCCTTTGCGACGTTAAATTGCGAAGATCTTGAGTTTTCGTCGAAGGGCGGGTCCTCGGCAGCCTGACAAATTTTGATGTTTCGCCATGAAACAGGAAGTTGTTGTAACTCAGGCATGGAATGTCCAATCTGCCCCAAACTTCACACTTTTGATAAGCGTTCTGTCCTGAACACATGACCATGCTCATATTCAGTTACAGTCATAGCGCCACCTGCTGGCAACAGGAAGTGACATGTTTAACACTGTTGTGAACTCCTGATAACATATAAAAAAGTGCCAGCAAGTGCTAAACATGCTAACAACATACTAGACACATGCTAAAACATGTTAGCAAACACTTAGCTAAGTGCTAAAGCATGCTATTACTGCAATTAAATAGGAATTTGCTGTAACTCAGGCATGGAATGTCCAATCTGCCCCAAACTTCACACGTTTGATAAGAGTCATGGCCTGAACACATCTACATGAGAATATTCAGTTATAGTAATAGCGCCACCTACTGGTAACAGGAAGTGTCATGTTTAACACGTTGATGCCGTTCTAGCAACATGTTAAAAATGCCATTGAGTTCTAAACATGCTAGAAACATGTTAAAACATGCTAGCAAAACTTAGCTGAGTGCTAAAGCATGCTAATTCAATGAAACAGGATGTTGTTGTTACTCAAGAAGGCAATGTCCAATCTGCCCCAAACTTCACACTTTTGATAAGCGTTCTGTCCTGAACACATGACCATGCTCATATTCAGTTACAGTCATAGTGCCACCTGCTGGCAACAGGAAGTGACATGTTTAACACTGTTGTGAACTCCTGATAACATATAAAAAAGTGCCAGCAAGTGCTAAACATGCTAACAACATACTAGACGCATGCTAAAACATGCTAGCAAACACTTAGCTTAGAGCTAAAGCATGCTATTACTGCAATTAAATAGGAATTTGCTGTAACTCAGGCACGGAATGTCCAATCTGCCCCAAACTTCACACGTTTGATAAGAGTCATGGCCTGAACACATCTACATGAGAATATTCAGTTATAGTAATAGCGCCACCTACTGGTAAAAGGAAGTGTCATGTTTAACACGTTGATGCCGTTCTAGCAACATGTTAAAAATGCCATTGACTTCTAAACATGCTAGAAACATGTTAAAACATGCTAGCAAAACTTAGCTGAGTGCTAAAGCATGCTAATTCAATGAAACAGGATGTTGTTGTTACTCATGAAGGCAATGTCCAATCTGCCCCAAACTTCACACTTTTGATAAGCGTTCTGTCCTGAACACATGACCATGCTCATATTCAGTTACAGTCATAGCGCCACCTGCTGGCAACAGGAAGTGACATGTTAAACACTGTTGTGGACTCCTACTAACATATAAAAAAGTGCCAGCATGTGCTAAACATGCTAACAACATACTAGAAACATGCTAAAACATGCTATCAATCACTTAGATAAGTGTTAAATCATGATATTACTGCAATTAAATGGGAATTTGTTGTAACACAGGCATGGGATGTTCAATCTACCCCAAACTTAATATGTAACATGCAAGAAACATGCTAGCAACACTTAGCTAAGTTCTAAAGCATGCTATAAAAGCTCAAGGAAGTTGTTGTAATTTAAGCATAAAATGTCCAATCTACCCCAAACTTCACACGTTTGATAAGAGTTATCTTTTGAACACATGTCCATGCTCATATTCAGTTATAGTCATAGCGCCGCCTGCTGGCAAAAGGAAGTGACGTTTAACACTGTTCTGGACTCCTAATAACATATAAAAAAATGCCAGTAGGTGCTAAATATCCTACCAACATACTAGAGACATGCTAAAACATACTAGCAAACACTTAGCTAAGTGCTAAAGCATGATATTACTGCAATTAAATATGAATTTGCTGTAACTCAGGAATGCAATGTCCAATCTACCCCAAAATTAATATGTAAAATGCTAGAAACATCATAAAACATGCTAGAAATGCTAAAGGAAGTTGTTGTAACTCAAGCATACAATGTCCAATCTGCCCCAAACTTCACATGTTTGATAAAAGTCCTGCACTGAACACATCTACATAGCAATATTCAGATATAGACATAGCCCCAACTACTGGCAACAGAAACTGACATGGTTAACACAGTAATGCAGTACTAACAACATAATTATTGTGTACTAAGCATGCTAGACACATACTAAACATGCTAGCAACACTTAGCTGAGTCATGAAGCATGCTATTATCCCCATTATACAAAACATTTAGTAACTGACTTTGACATACTCTTACTATATATACCTCCTTAAATGTACATTGCCCAACCATGCTCTGTCTTCCTAAAGCCACTGAGTGTTGATGGCACGGGTGCGAGGGCCCTTTCATCGCTGCTTGCAGCTTTAATTATTATTATTATTATTCTTCTTCTCCGCATTGAATTGCATTTTTGAGGGCCTAAACATGCGCGAAAACTCACGAAACTTTGCACACGCGTCAGAACTGGCGAAAATTTACATCTGATATAGGTTTCAGAATTGGACGGGGCAAAACGGCTCGATAGCGCCACCTATAAAAGTTCAACGGAGTGCGCCTCCCGCAACGTTTCACGTACGTGCACGAAATTCGGTACATACATGTAATGACCTAATACCTACAAAAAAGTCTCTTGGAGCATAGCCCTAAACACAACAGGAAGTCAGCCATTTTCAACTTCCTCTCATATTTTTGTGCAGTTTTTGCCATTTTCAGGCCTCGTACTTTAACGAACTCCTCCTACAGTTTTAATCTGATCATCTTCAAATTTGGTGAGTGTAATCTTAAGGCCTTTGCGACGTTAAATTGCGAAGATCTTGAGTTTTCGTCGAAGGGCGGGTCCTCGGCGGCCTGACAAATTTCGATGTTTCGCCATGAAACAGGAAGTTGCTGTAACTCAGGCATGGAATGTCCAATCTGCCCCAAACTTCACACGTTTGATAAGAGTTCTGTCCTGAACACATGACCATGCTCATATTCAGTTATAGTCATAGCGCCACCTGCTGGCAACAGGAAGCGACATGTTTAACACTGTTATGGACTCCTAATAACATATAAAAAAGTGCCAGCAAGTGCTAAACATGCTAACAACATACTAGAAGCATGCTAAAACATGCTAGCAAACTCTTAGCTAAGTGCTAAAGCATGCTATTATTGCAATTAAATAGGAATTTGCTGTAACTCAGGCATGGAATGTCCAATCTGCCCCAAACTTCACACTTTTGATAAGCGTTCTGTCCTGAACACATCTACATGAGAATATTCAGTTATAGTAATAGCGCCACCTACTTATAACAGGAAGTGTCATGTTTAACACGTTGATGCCATTCTAGCAACATGTTAAAAATGCCATTGACTTCTAAACATGCTAGAAACATGTTAAAACATGCTAGCAATACTTAGCTAAGTGCTAAAGCATGCTAATTCAATGAAACAGGATGTTGTTGTTACTCAAGAAGGCAATGTCCAATCTGCGCCAAACTTCACACTTTTAATAAACGTTCTGTCCTGAACACATGACCATGCTCATATTCAGTTACAGTCATAGTGCCACCTGCTGGCAACAGGAAGTGACATGTTAAACACTGTTGTGGACATATAAAAACATATAAAAAAGTGCCAGCAAGTGCTAAACATGCTAACAACATACTAGAAACATGCTAAAACATGCTAGCAAACACTTAGCTAAGTGCTAAAGCATGCTATTGCTGCAATTAAATAGGAATTTGCTGTAACACAGGCATGGAATGTCCAATCTGCCCCAAACTTCACACGTTTGATAAGAGTCATGGCCTGAACACATCTACATGAGAATATTCAGTTATAGTAATAGCGCCACCTGCTGTCAACAGGAAGTGACATGTTTAACACTGTTGTGGTCTCCTAATAACATATAAAAAAAGAGCCAGCAAGTGCTAAACAGGTTAGCAACATACTAGAAACATGCTAGCAAACACTTAGCTAAGTGCTAAAGCATGCTATTACTGCAATTAAATAGGAATTTGCTGTAACTCAGGCATGGAATGTCCAATCTGCCCCAAACTTCACACGTTTGATAAGAATCATGGCCTGAACACGTCTATGCTCAAATTCAGTTATAGTAATAGCGCCACCTACTGGCAACAGGAAGTGACATGTTTAACACGTTGATGCCGTTCTAGCAACATGTTAAAAATGCCATTGAGTTCTAAACATGCTAGAAACATATTAAAACATGCTAGCAATACTTAGCTAAGTGCTAAAGCATGCTAATTCAATGAAACAGGACTTTGTTGTTGCTCAAGAAGGCAATGTACAATCTACCCCAAACTTCACACGCTTGATAAGAGTTATCTCTTGAACACATGCCCATGCTCATATTTAGTTATAGTCATAGCGCCACCTGCTGGCAACAGGAAGTGACGTTTAACACTGTTCTTGACTCCTAATAACATATAAAAAAATGCCAGTAGGTGCTAAACATCCTACCAACATACTAGAGACATGCTAAAACATACTAGCATACACTTAGCTAAGTGCTAAAGAATATATTACTGCCAATTAAATATGAATTTGCTGTAACTCAGGCATGGAATGTCCAATCTGCCCCAAACTTCACACTTTTGATAAGCGTTCTGTCCTGAACACATGACCATGCTTATATTCAGTTACAGTCATAGCGCCACCTGCTGGCAACAGGAAGTGACATGTTTAACACTGTTATGGACTCCTAATAACATATAAAAAAGTGCCAGCAAGTGTTAAACATGCTAACAACATACTAGAAACATGCTAAAACATGCTAGCAAACTCTTAGCTAAGTGCTAAAGCATGCTATTATTGCAATTAAATAGGAATTTGTTGTAACTCAGGCATGGAATGTCCAATCTGCCCCAAACTTCACACTTTTGATAAGAGTCATGGCCTGAACACATCTACATGAGAATGTTCAGTTATAGTAATAGCGCCACCTACTGGCAACAGGAAGTGACATGTTTAACACGTTGATGCCGTTCTAGCAACATGTTAAAAATGCCATTGAGTTCTAAACATGCTAGAAACATGTTAAAACATGCTAACAATGCTTAGCTAAGTGCTAAAGAATGCTAATTCAATGAAACATGACTTTGTTGTTACTCAAGAAGGCAATGTCCAATTTGCACCAAACTTCACACGTTTGATAAGAGTTCTGTCCTGAACACACATCCATGCTCATATTCAGTTATAGTCATAACGCCACCTACTGGCAACAGAAACTGACATGGTTAACACAGTAATGCAGTACTAACCACATAATTATTGTGTACTAAGCATGCTAGGAACAGACTAAACATGCTAGCAACACTTAGCTGAGTCATGAAGCATGCTATTATCACCATTATACAAAACATTTTGTAAGTGACTTTGACATACTCTTACTATATATACCTCCTTAAATGTACATTTCCCAACCATGCTCTGTCTTCCTAAAGCCACCGAGTGTTGATGGCAGGGGTGCGAGGGCCCTTTCATCGCTGCTTGCAGCTTTAATTAGGGCCCGAGCACCGATGGTGTGAGGACCCTCTTGGAATTGCTCTGTTTATTAGGGCCCGAGCACCGATGGTGTGAGGACCCTCTTGGAATTGCTCTGTTTATTTAGGGCCCGAGCACCGATGGTGTGAGGACCCTCTTGGAATTGCTCTGTTTATTATTATTATTATTATTATTATTATTCTTCTTCTCCGCATTGAATTGCATTTTTGAGGGCCTAAACATGCGCGAAAACTCACGAAACTTTGCACACGCGTCAGAACTGGCGAAAATTTACATCTGATATAGGTTTCAGAATTGGACGGGGCAAAACGGCTCGATAGCGCCACCTATAAAAGTTCAACGGAGTGCGCCTCCCGCAACGTTCCACGTACGTGCACGAAATTCGGTACATACATGTAATGACCTAATACCTACAAAAAAGTCTCTTGGAGCATAGCCCTAAACCCAACAGGAAGTCAGCCATTTTGAACTTCCTCCCAGATTTTTGTGCAGTTTTTGACATTTTCAGGCCTCATACTTTAACGAACTCCTCCTACAGTTTTAATCTGATCATCTTCAAATTTGGTGAGTGTAATCTTAAGGTCTTTGCGACGTTAAATTGCGAAGATCTTGAGTTTTCGTCGAAGGGCGGGTCCTCGGCGGCCTGACAAATTTTGATGTTTCGCCATGAAACAGGAAGTTGCTGTAACTCAGGCATGGAATGTCCAATCTGCCCCAAACTTCATACGTTTGATAAGAGTTCTGTCCTGAACACATGACCATGCTCATATTCAGTTATAGTCATAGCGCCACCTGCTGGCAACAGAAAGTGACATGTTTAACACTGTTATGGACTCCTAATAACATATAAAAAAGTGCCAGCAAGTGCTAAACATAATAACAACATACTAGAAGCATGCTAAAACATGCTAGCAAACTCTTAGCTAAGTGCTAAAGCATGCTATTATTGCAATTAAATAGGAATTTGCTGTAACTCAGGCATGGAATGTCCAATCTGCCCCAAACTTCACACTTTTGATAAGCGTTCTGTCCTGAACATATCTACATGAGAATATTCAGTTATAGTAATAGCGCCACCTACTGGTAACAGGAAGTGTCATGTTTAACACGTTGATGCCATTCTAGCAACATGTTAAAAATGCCATTGACTTCTAAACATGCTAGAAACATGTTAAAACATACTAGCAATACTTAGCTAAGTGCTAAAGCATGCTAATTCAATGAAACAGGATGTTGTTGTTACTCAAGAAGGCAATGTCCAATCTGCGCCAAACTTCACACTTTTAATAAACGTTCTGTCCTGAACACATGACCATGCTCATATTCAGTTATAGTCATAGCGCCACCTGCTGGCAACAGGAAGTGACATGTTTAACACTGTTATGGACTCCTAATAACATATAAAAAAGTGCCAGCAAGTGCTAAACATGCTAACAACATACTAGAAGCATGCTAAAACATGCTAGCAAACTCTTAGCTAAGTGCTAAAGCATGCTATTATTGCAATTAAATAGGAATTTGCTGTAACTCAGGCATGGAATGTCCAATCTGCCCCAAACTTCACACTTTTGATAAGCGTTCTGTCCTGAACATATCTACATGAGAATATTCAGTTATAGTAATAGCGCCACCTACTGGTAACAGGAAGTGTCATGTTTAACACGTTGATGCCATTCTAGCAACATGTTAAAAATGCCATTGACTTCTAAACATGCTAGAAACATGTTAAAACATACTAGCAATACTTAGCTAAGTGCTAAAGCATGCTAATTCAATGAAACAGGATGTTGTTGTTACTCAAGAAGGCAATGTCCAATCTGCGCCAAACTTCACACTTTTAATAAACGTTCTGTCCTGAACACATGACCATGCTCATATTCAGTTATAGTCATAGCGCCACCTGCTGGCAACAGGAAGTGACATGTTTAACACTGTTATGGACTCCTAATAACATATAAAAAAGTGCCAGCAAGTGCTAAACATGCTAACAACATACTAGAAGCATGCTAAAACATGCTAGCAAACTCTTAGCTAAGTGCTAAAGCATGCTATTATTGCAATTAAATAGGAATTTGCTGTAACTCAGGCATGGAATGTCCAATCTGCCCCAAACTTCACACTTTTGATAAGCGTTCTGTCCTGAACATATCTACATGAGAATATTCAGTTATAGTAATAGCGCCACCTGCTGGCAACAGGAAGTGACGTTTAACACTGTTCTTGACTCCTAATAACATATAAAAAAATGCCAGTAGGTGCTAAACATCCTACCAACATACTATAGACATGCTAAAACATACTAGCAAACACTTAGCTAAGTGCTAAAGAATGATATTACTGCAATTAAATATGAATTTGCTGTAACTCAGGCATGGAATGTCCAATCTGCCCCAAACTTCACACTTTTGATAAGCGTTCTGTCCTGAACACATGACCATGCTTATATTCAGTTACAGTCATAGCGCCACCTGCTGGCAACAGGAAGTGACATGTTTAACACTGTTATGGACTCCTAATAACATATAAAAAAGTGCCAGCAAGTGTTAAACATGCTAACAACATACTAGAAACATGCTAAAACATGCTAGCAAACTCTTAGCCAAGTGCTAAAGCATGCTATTATTGCAATTAAATAGGAATTTGCTGTAACTCAGGCATGGAATGTCCAATCTGCCCCAAACTTCACACTTTTGATAAGAGTCATGGCCTGAACACATCTACATGAGAATGTTCAATTATAGTAATAGCGCCACCAACTGGCAACAGGAAGTGACATGTTTAACACGTTGATGCCGTTCTAGCAACATGTTAAAAATGCCATTGAGTTCTAAACATGCTAGAAACATGTTAAAACATGCTAACAATGCTTAGCTAAGTGCTAAAGCATGCTAATTCAATTAAACATGACTTTGTTGTTACTCAAGAAGGCAATGTCCAATTTGCACCAAACTTCACACGTTTGATAAGAGTTCTGTCCTGAACACACATCCAAGCTCATATTCAGTTATAGTCATAACGCCACCTACTGGCAACAGAAACTGACATGGTTAACACAGTAATGCAGTACTAACCACATAATTATTGTGTACTAAGCATGCTAGAAACACACTAAACATGCTAGCAACACTTAGCTGAGTCATGAAGCATGCTATTATCACCATTATACAAAACATTTTGTAACTGACTTTGACATACTCTTACTATATATACCTCCTTAAATGTACATTTCCCAACCATGCTCTGTCTTCCTAAAGCCACCGAGTGTTGATGGCACGGGTGCGAGGGCCCTTTCATCGCTGCTTGCAGCTTTAATTAGGGCCCGAGCACCGATGGTGTGAGGACCCTCTTGGAATTGCTCTGTTTATTATTATTATTATTATTATTCTTCTTCTTCTTCTTCTCCGCATTTAATTGCATTTTTGAGGGCCTAAACATGCTCGAAAACTCACGAAACTTTGCACACGCGTCAGAACTGGCGAAAATTTACATCTGATATAGGTTTCAGAATTGGACGGGGCAAAATGGCTCGATAGCGCCACCTATAAAAGTTCAACGGAGTGCGCCTCCCGCAACGTTCCACGTACGTGCACGAAATTCGGTACATACATGTAATGACCTAATACCCACAAAAAAGTCTCTTGGAGCATAGCCCTAAACACAACAGGAAGTCAGCCATTTTGAACTTCCTCTCAGATTTTTGTGCAGTTTTTGCCATTTTCAGGCCTCGTACTTTAACGAACTCCTCCTACAGTTTTAATCTGATCATCTTCAAATTTGGTGAGTGTAATCTTAAGGCCTTTGCGACGTTAAATTGCGAAGATCTTGAGTTTTCGTCAAAGGGCGGGTCCTCGGCGGCCTGACAAATTTCGATGTTTCGCCATGAAACAGGAAGTTGCTGTAACTCAGGCATGGAATGTCCAATCTGCCCCAAACTTCACACTTTTGATAAGCGTTCTGTCCTGAACACATGACCATGCTCATATTCAGTTACAGTCATAGCGCCACCTGCTGGCAACAGGAAGTGACATGTTTAACACTGTTATGGACTCCTAATAACATATAAAAAAGTGCCAGCAAGTGCTAAACATGCTAACAACATAATAGAAGCATGCTAAAACATGCTAGCAAACTCTTAGCTAAGTGCTAAAGCATGCTATGATTGCAATTAAATAGGAATTTGCTGTAACTCAGGCATGGAATGTCCAATCTGCCCCAAACTTCACACTTTTGATAAGCGTTCTGTCCTGAACACATCTACATGAGAAAATTCAGTTATAGTAATAGCGCCACCTACTGGCAACAGGAAGTGTCATGTTTAACACGTTGATGCCATTCTAGCAACATGTTAAAAATGCCATTGACTTCTAAACATGCTAGAAACATGTTAAAACATGCTAGCAATACTTAGCTAAGTGCTAAAGCATGCTAATTCAATGAAACAGGATGTTGTTGTTACTCAAGAAGGCAATGTCCAATCTGCGCCAAACTTCACACGTTTGATAAGAGTTATCTCTTGAACACATGTCCATGCTCATATTTAGTTATAGTCATAGCGCCACCTGCTGGCAACAGGAAGTGACGTTTAACACTGTTATGGACTCCTAATAACATATAAAAAAGTGCCAGCAAGTGTTAAACATGCTAACAACATACTAGAAACATGCTAAAACATGCTAGCAAACACTTAGCTAAGTGCTAAAGCATGCTATTGCTGCAATTAAATAGGAATTTGCTGTAACACAGGCATGGAATGTCCAATCTGCCTCAAACTTCACACGTTTGATAAGAGTCATGGCCTGAACACATCTACATGAGAATATTCAGTTATAGTAATAGCGCCACCTGCTGTCAACAGGAAGTGACATGTTTAACACTGTTGTGGTCTCCTAATAACATATAAAAAAGAGCCAGCAAGTGCTAAACAGGTTAGCAACATACTAGAAACATGCTAGCAAACACTTAGCTAAGTGCTAAAGCATGCTATCACTGCAATTAAATAGGAATTTGCTGTAACCCAGGCATGGAATGTCCAATCTGCCCCAAACTTCACACGTTTGATAAGAATCATGGCCTGAACACATGTCTATGCTCAAATTCAGTTATAGTAATAGCACCACCTACTGGCAACAGGAAGTGACATGTTTAACACGTTGATGCCGTTCTAGCAACATGTTAAAAATGCCATTGACTTCTAAACATGCTAGAAACATGTTAAAACATGCTAGCAATACTTAGCTAAGTGCTAAAGCATGCTAATTCAATGAAACAGGACTTTGTTGTTACTCAAGAAGGCAATGTACAATCTACCCCAAACTTCACACGTTTGATAAGAGTTATCTCTTGAACACATGTCCATGCTCATATTTAGTTATAGTCATAGCGCCACCTGCTGGCAACAGGAAGTGACGTTTAACACTGTTCTTGACTCCTAATAACATATAAAAAAAAATGCCAGTAGGTGCTAAACATCCTTCCAACATACTAGAGACATGCTAAAACATACTAGCAAACACTTAGCTAAGTGCTAAAGAATGATATTACTGCAATTAAATATGAAGTTGCTGTAACTCAGGCATGGAATGTCCAATCTGCCCCAAACTTCACACTTTTGATAAGCGTTCTGTCCTGAACACATGACCATGCTTATATTCAGTTACAGTCATAGCGCCACCTGCTGGCAACAGGAAGTGACATGTTTAACACTGTTATGGACTCCTAATAAAATATAAAAAAGTGCCAGCAAGTGTTAAACATGCTAACAACATACTAGAAACATGCTAAAACATGCTAGCAAACTCTTAGCTAAGTGCTAAAGCATGCTATTATTGCAATTAAATAGGAATGTGCTGTAACTCAGGCATGGAATGTCCAATCTGCCCCAAACTTCACACTTTTGATAAGAGTCATGGCCTGAATACATCTACATGAGAATGTTCATTTATAGTAATAGCGCCACCTACTGGCAACAGGAAGTGACATGTTTAACACGTTGATGCCGTTCTAGCAACATGTTAAAAATGCCATTGACTTCTAAACATGCTAGAAACATGCTAAAACATGCTAACAATGCTTAGCTAAGTGCTAAAGAATGCTAATTCAATGAAACATGACTTTTTTGTTACTCAAGAAGGCAATTTCCAATTTGCACCAAACTTCACACGTTTAATAAGAGTTCTGTCCTGAACACACATCCATGCTCATATTCAGCTATAGTCATAACGCCACCTACTGGCAACAGAAACTGACATGGTTAACACAGTAATGCAGTACTAACCACATAATTATTGTGTACTAAGCATGCTAGAAACAGACTAAACATGCTAGCAACACTTAGCTGAGTCATGAAGCATGCTATTATCACCATTATACAAAACATTTTGTTACTAACTTTGACATACTCTTACTATATATACCTCCTTAAATGTACATTTCCCAACCATGCTCTGTCTTCCTAAAGCCACCGAGTGTTGATGGCACGGGTGCGAGGGCCCTTTCATCGCTGCTTGCAGCTTTAATATTATTATTATTATTATTCTTCTTCTTCTTCTTCTCCGCATTGAATTGCATTTTTGAGGGCCTAAACATGCTCGAAAACTCACGAAACTTTGCACACGCGTCAGAACTGGCGAAAATTTACATCTGATATAGGTTTCAGAATTGGACGGGGCAAAACGGCTCGATAGCGCCACCTATAAAAGTTCAACGGAGTGCGCCTCCCGCAACGTTCCACGTACGTGCACGAAATTCGGTACATACATGTAATGACCTAATACCTACAAAAAAGTCTCTTGGAGCATAGCCCTAAACACAACAGGAAGTCAGCCATTTTGAACTTCCTCTCAGATTTTTGTGCAGTTTTTGCTATTTTCAGGCCTCGTACTTTAACGAACTCCTCCTACAGTTTTAATCTGATCATCTTCAAATTTGGTGAGTGTAATCTTAAGGCCTTTGCGACGTTAAATTGCGAAGATCTTGAGTTTTCGTCAAAGGGCGGGTCCTCGGTGACCTGACAAATTTCGATGTTTCGCCATGAAACAGGAAGTTGCTGTAACTCAGGCATGGAATGTCCAATCTGCCCCAAACTTCACACTTTTGATAAGCGTTCTGTCCTGAACACATGACCATGCTCATATTCAGTTACAGTCATAGCGCCACCTGCTGGCAACAGGAAGTGACATGTTTAACACTGTTATGGACTCCTAATAACATATAAAAAAGTGCCAGCAAGTGCTAAACATGCTAACAACATACTAGAAGCATGCTAAAACATGCTAGCAAACTCTTAGCTAAGTGCTAAAGCATGCTATTATTGCAATTAAATAGGAATTTGCTGTAACTCAGGCATGGAATGTCCAATCTGCCCCAAACTTCACACTTTTGATAAGCGTTCTGTCCTGAACACATCTACATGAGAACATTCAGTTATAGTAATAGCGCCACCTACTGGTAACAGGAAGTGTCATGTTTAACACGTTGATGCCATTCTAGCAACATGTTAAAAATGCCATTGAGGTCTAAACATGCTAGAAACATGTTAAAACATGCTAGCTAATGTTAAAACATGCTAGCAATACTTAGCTAAGTGGTAAAGCATGCTAATTCAATGAAACAGGATGTTGTTGTTACTCAAGAAGGCAATGTCCAATCTGCCCCAAACTTCACACTTTTGATAAGCGTTCTGTCCTGAACACATGACCATGCTCATATTCAGTTACAGTCATAGCGCCACCTGCTGGCAACAGGAAGTGACATGTTTAACACTGTTATGGACTCCTAATAACATATAAAAAAGTGCCAGCAAGTGTTAAACATGCTAACAACATACTAGAAAAATGCTAAAACATGCTAGCAAACTCTTAGCTAAGTGCTAAAGCATGCTATTATTGCAATTAAATAGGAATTTGCTGTAACTCAGACATGGAATGTCCAATCTGCCCCAAACTTCACACTTTTGATAAGAGTCATGGCCTGAATACATCTACATGAGAATGTTCATTTATAGTAATAGCGCCACCTACTGGCAACAGGAAGTGACATGTTTAACACATTGATGCCGTTCTAGCAACATGTTAAAAATGCCATTGAGTTCTAAACATGCTAGAAACATGTTAAAACATGCTAACAATGCTTAGCTAAGTGCTAAAGAATGCTAATTCAATGAAACATGACTTTTTTGTTACTCAAGAAGGCAATTTCCAATTTGCACCAAACTTCACACGTTTGATAAGAGTTCTGTCCTGAACACACATCCATGCTCATATTCAGCTATAGTCATAACGCCACCTACTGGCAACAGAAACTGACATGGTTAACACAGTAATGCAGTACTAACCACATAATTATTGTGTACTAAGCATGCTAGAAACAGACTAAACATGCTAGCAACACTTAGCTGAGTCATGAAGCATGCTATTATCACCATTATACAAAACATTTTGTAACTGACTTTGACATACTCTTACTATATATACCTCCTTAAATGTACATTTCCCAACCATGCTCTGTCTTCCTAAAGCCACAAAGTGTTGATGGCACGGGTGCGAGGGCCCTTTCATCGCTGCTTGCAGCTTTAATTATTATTAGGGCCCGAGCACCGATGGTGTGAGGACCCTCTTGGAATTGCTCTGTTTATTATTATTATTATTATTATTATTATTCTTCTTCTCCGCATTGAATTGCATTTTTGAGGGCCTAAACATGCTCGAAAACTCACGAAACTTTGCACACGCGTCAGAACTGGCGAAAATTTACATCTGATATAGGTTTCAGAATTGGACGGGGCAAAATGGCTCGATAGCGCCACCTATAAAAGTTCAACGGAGTGCGCCTCCCGCATCGTTCCACGTACGTGCACGAAATTCGGTACATACATGTAATTACCTAATACCTACAAAAAAGTCTCTTGGAGCGTAGCCCTAAACACAACAGGAAGTCAGCCATTTTGAACTTCCTCTCAGATTTTTGTGCAGTTTTTGCCATTTTCAGGCCTCGTACTTTAACGAACTCCTCCTACAGTTTTAATCTGATCATCTTCAAATTTGGTGAGTGTAATCTTCAGGCCTTTGCGACGTTAAATTGCGAAGATCTTGAGTTTTCGTCGAAGTGCGGGTCCTCGGCGGCCTGACAAATTTCGATGTTTCGCCATGAAACAGGAAGTTGCTGTAACTCAGGCATGGAATGTCCAATCTGCCCCAAACTTCACACTTTTGATAAGAGTTCTGTCCTGAACACATGACCATGCTCATATTCAGTTATAGTCATAGCGCCACCTGCTGGCAACAGGAAGTGACATGTTTAACACTGTTATGGACTCCTAATAACATATAAAAAAGTGCCAGCAAGTGCTAAACATGCTAACAACATACTAGAAGCATGCTAAAACATGCTAGCAAACTCTTAGCTAAGTGCTAAAGCATGCTATTATTGCAATTAAATAGGAATTTGCTGTAACTCAGGCATGGAATGTCCAATCTGCCCCAAACTTCACACTTTTGATAAGCGTTCTGTCCTGAACACATCTACATGAGAATATTCAGTTATAGTAATAGCGCCACCTACTGGTAACAGGAAGTGTCATGTTTAACACGTTGATGCCATTCTAGCAACATGTTAAAAATGCCATTGACTTCTAAACATGCTAGAAACATGTTAAAACATGCTAGCAATACTTAGCTAAGTGCTAAAGCATGCTAATTCAATGAAACAGGATGTTGTTGTTACTCAAGAAGGCAATGTCCAATCTGCACCAAACTTCACACTTTTGATAAGCGTTCTGTCCTGAACACATGACCATGCTTATATTCAGTTACAGTCATAGCGCCACCTGCTGGCAACAGGAAGTGACATGTTTAACACTGTTATGGACTCCTGATAACATATAAAAAAGTGCCAGCAAGTGCTAAACATGCTAACAACATGCTAGAAACATATTAGCAAACACTTAGCTAAGTGCTAAAGCATGCTATTGCTGCAATTAAATATGAATTTGCTGTAACACAGGCATGGAATGTCCAATCTGCCCCAAACTTAATATGTAACATGCAAGAAACATGCTAGCAACACATAGCTAAGTTCTAAAGCATGCTAGAAATGCTAAAGGAAGTTGTTGTAACTTAGGCATACAATGTCCAATCTACCCCAAACTTCACACGTTTGATAATAGTTATCTCCTGAACACAAGTCCATGCTCATATTCAGATATAGTCATATCGCCGCCTGCTGGCAACAGGAAGTGACGTTTAACACTATTCTGGACTCCTAATAACATATAAAAAAATGCCAGTAGGTGCTAAACATCCTACCAACATACTAGAGACATGCTGAAACATACTAGCAAACACTTAGCTAAGTGCTAAAGAATGATATTACTGCAATTAAATATGAATTTGCTGTAACTCAGGCATGGAATGTCCAATCTGCCCCAAACTTCACACTTTTGATAAGCGTTCTGTCCTGAACACATGACCATGCTTATATTCAGTTACAGTCATAGCGCCACCTGCTGGCAACAGGAAGTGACATGTTTAACACTGTTATGGACTCCTAATAACATATAAAAAAGTGCCAGCAAGTGTTAAACATGCTAACAACATACTAGAAACATGCTAAAACATGCTAGCAAACTCTTAGCTAAGTGCTAACGCATGCTATTATTGCAATTAAATAGGAATTTGCTGTAACTCAGGCATGGAATGTCCAATCTGCCCCAAACTTCACACTTTTGATAAGAGTCATGGCCTGAACACATCTACATGAGAATGTTCAGTTATAGTAATAGCGCCACCTACTGGCAACAGGAAGTGACATGTTTAACACGTTGATGCCGTTCTAGCAACATGTTAAAAATGCCATTGAGTTCTAAACATGCTAGAAACATGTTAAAACATGCTAACAATGCTTAGGTACGTGCTAAAGAATGCTAATTCAATGAAACATGACTTTGTTGTTACTCAAGAAGGCAATGTCCAATTTGCACCAAACTTCACACGTTTGATAAGAGTTCTGTCCTGAACACACATCCATGCTCATATTCAGTTATAGTCATAACGCAACCTACTGGCAACAGAAACTGACATGGTTAACACAGTAATGCAGTACTAACCACATAATAATTGTGTACTAAGCATGCTAGAAACAGACTAAACATGCTAGCAACACTTAGCTGAGTCATGAAGCATGCTATTATCACCATTATACAAAACATTTTGTAACTGACTTTGACATACTCTTACTATATATACCTCCTTAAATGTACATTTCCCAACCATGCTCTGTCTTCCTAAAGCCACCGAGTGTTGATGGCATGGGTGCGAGGGCCCTTTCATCGCTGCTTGCAGCTTTAATTATTATTATTATTATTATTCTCCGCATTGAATTGCATTTTTGAGGGCCTAAACATGCTCGAAAACTCACGAAACTTTGCACACGCGTCAGAACTGGCGAAAATTTACATCTGATATAGGTTTCAGAATTGGACGGGGCAAAATGGCTCGATAGCGCCACCTATAAAAGTTCAACGGAGTGCGCCTCCCGCATCGTTCCACGTACATGCACGAAATTCGGTACATACATGTAATTACCTAATACCTACAAAAAAGTCTCTTGGAGCGTAGCCCTAAACACAACAGGAAGTCAGCCATTTTGAACTTCCTCTCAGATTTTTGTGCAGTTTTTGCCATTTTCAGGCCTCGTACTTTAACGAACTCCTCCTACAGTTTTAATCTGATCATCTTCAAATTTGGTGAGTGTAATCTTCAGGCCTTTGCGACGTTAAATTGCGAAGATCTTGAGTTTTCGTCGAAGTGCGGGTCCTCGGCGGCCTGACAAATTTCGATGTTTCGCCATGAAACAGGAAGTTGCTGTAACTCAGGCATGGAATGTCCAATCTGCCCCAAACTTCACACTTTTGATAAGAGTTCTGTCCTGAACACATGACCATGCTCATATTCAGTTATAGTCATAGCGCCACCTGCTGGCAACAGGAAGTGACATGTTTAACACTGTTATGGACTCCTAATAACATATAAAAAAGTGCCAGCAAGTGCTAAACATGCTAACAACATACTAGAAGCATGCTAAAACATGCTAGCAAACTCTTAGCTAAGTGCTAAAGCATGCTATTATTGCAATTAAATAGGAATTTGCTGTAACTCAGGCATGGAATGTCCAATCTGCCCCAAACTTCACACTTTTGATAAGCGTTCTGTCCTGAACACATCTACATGAGAATATTCAGTTATAGTAATAGCGCCACCTACTGGTAACAGGAAGTGTCATGTTTAACACGTTGATGCCATTCTAGCAACATGTTAAAAATGCCATTGACTTCTAAACATGCTAGAAACATGTTAAAACATGCTAGCAATACTTAGCTAAGTGCTAAAGCATGCTAATTCAATGAAACAGGATGTTGTTGTTACTCAAGAAGGCAATGTCCAATCTGCACCAAACTTCACACTTTTGATAAGCGTTCTGTCCTGAACACATGACCATGCTTATATTCAGTTACAGTCATAGCGCCACCTGCTGGCAACAGGAAGTGACATGTTTAACACTGTTATGGACTCCTAATAACATATAAAAAAGTGCCAGCAAGTGTTAAACATGCTAACAACATACTACAAACATGCTAAAACATGCTAGCAAACTCTTAGCTAAGTGCTAAAGCATGCTATTATTGCAATTAAATAGGAATTTGCTGTAACTCAGGCATGGAATGTCCAATCTGCCCCAAACTTCACACGTTTGATAAGAATCATGGCCTGAACACATGTCTATGCTCAAATTTAGTTATAGTAATAGCGCCACCTACTGGCACCAGGAAGTGACATGTTTAACACGTTGATGCCGTTCTAGCAACATGTTAAAAATGCCATTGAGTTCTAAACATGCTAGAAACATGTTAAAACATGCTAGCAATACTTAGCTAAATGCTAAAGCATGCTAATTCAATGAAACAGGACTTTGTTGTTACTCAAGAAGGCAATGTACAATCTACCCCAAACTTCACACGTTTGATAAGAGTTATCTCTTGAACACATGTCCATGCTCATATTTAGTTATAGTCATAGCGCCACCTGCTGGCAACAGGAAGTGACGTTTAACACTGTTCTTGACTCCTAATAACATATAAAAAAATGCCAGTAGGTGCTAAACATCCTACCAACATACTAGAGACATGCTGAAACATACTAGCAAACACTTAGCTAAGTGCTAAAGAATGATATTACTGCAATTAAATATGAATTTGCTGTAACTCAGGCATGGAATGTCCAATCTGCCCCAAACTTCACACTTTTGATAAGCGTTCTGTCCTGAACACATGACCATGCTTATATTCAGTTACAGTCATAGCGCCACCTGCTGGCAACAGGAAGTGACATGTTTAACACTGTTATGGACTCCTAATAACATATAAAAAAGTGCCAGCAAGTGTTAAACATGCTAACAACATACTAGAAACATGCTAAAACATGCTAGCAAACTCTTAGCTAAGTGCTAACGCATGCTATTATTGCAATTAAATAGGAATTTGCTGTAACTCAGGCATGGAATGTCCAATCTACCCCAAACTTCACACTTTTGATAAGAGTCATGGCCTGAACACATCTACATGAGAATGTTCAGTTATAGTAATAGCGCCACCTACTGGCAACAGGAAGTGACATGTTTAACACGTTGATGCCGTTCTAGCAACATGTTAAAAATGCCATTGAGTTCTAAACATGCTAGAAACATGTTAAAACATGCTAACAATGCTTAGGTACGTGCTAAAGAATGTTAATTCAATGAAACATGACTTTGTTGTTACTCAAGAAGGCAATGTCCAATTTGCACCAAACTTCACACGTTTGATAAGAGTTCTGTCCTGAACACACATCCATGCTCATATTCAGTTATAGTCATAACGCAACCTACTGGCAACAGAAACTGACATGGTTAACACAGTAATGCAGTACTAACCACATAATAATTGTGTACTAAGCATGCTAGAAACAGACTAAACATGCTAGCAACACTTAGCTGAGTCATGAAGCATGCTATTATCACCATTATACAAAACATTTTGTAACTGACTTTGACATACTCTTACTATATATACCTCCTTAAATGTACATTTCCCAACCATGCTCTGTCTTCCTAAAGCCACCGAGTGTTGATGGCATGGGTGCGAGGGCCCTTTCATCGCTGCTTGCAGCTTTAATTATTATTATTATTATTAGGGCCCGAGCACCGATGGTGTGAGGACCCTCTTGGAATTGCTCTGTTTATTATTATTATTATTATTAGGGCCCGAGCACCGATGGTGTGAGGACCCTCTTGGAATTGCTCTGTTTATTATTATTATTATTATTATTATTCTTCTTCTTCTTCTTCTCCGCATTGAATTGCATTTTTGAGGGCCTAAACATGCTCGAAAACTCACGAAACTTTGCACACGCGTCAGAACTGGCGAAAATTTACATCTGATATAGGTTTAAGAATTGGACGGGGCAAAATGGCTCGATAGCGCCACCTATAAAAGTTCAACGGAGTGCGCCTCCCGCAACGTTCCACGTACGTGCACGAAATTCGGTACATACGTGTAATGACCTAATACCTACAAAAAAGTCTCTTGAAGCATAGCCCTAAACACAACAGGAAGTCAGCCATTTTGAACTTCCTCTCAGATTTTTGTGCAGTTTTTGCCATTTTCAGGCCTCGTACTTTAACGAACTCCTCCTACAGTTTTAATCTGATCATCTTCAAATTTGGTGAGTGTAATCTTAAGGCCTTTGCGACGTTAAATTGCGAAGATCTTGAGTTTTCGTCAAAGGGCGGGTCCTCGGCGGCCTGACAAATTTCGATGTTTCGCCATGAAACAGGAAGTTGCTGTAACTCAGGCATGGAATGTCCAATCTGCCCCAAACTTCACACTTTTGATAAGCATTCTGTCCTGAACACATGACCATGCTCATATTCAGTTACAGTCATAGCGCCACCTGCTGGCAACAGGAAGTGACATGTTTAACACTGTTATGGACTCCTAATAACATATAAAAAAGTGCCAGCAAGTGCTAAACATGCTAACAACATACTAGAAGCATGCTAAAACATGCTAGCAAACTCTTAGCTAAGTGCTAAAGCATGCTATTATTGCAATTAAATAGGAATTTGCTGTAACCCAGGCATGGAATGTCCAATCTGCCCCAAACTTCACACGTTTGATAAGAATCATGGCCTGAACACATGTCTATGCTCAAATTCAGTTATAGTAATAGCGCCACCTACTGGTAACAGGAAGTGTCATGTTTAACACGTTGATGCCATTCTAGCAACATGTTAAAAATGCCATTGAGTTCTAAACATGTTAGAAACATATTAAAACATGCTAGCAATACTTAGCTAAGTGCTAAAGCATGCTAATTCAATGAAACAGGACTTTGTTGTTACTCAAGAAGGCAATGTACAATCTACCCCAAACTTCACACGTTTGATAAGAGTTATCTCTTGAACACATGTCCATGCTCATATTTAGTTATAGTCATAGCGCCACCTGCTGGCAACAGGAAGGGATGTTTAACACTGTTCTTGACTCCTAATAACATATAAAAAAATGCCAGTAGGTGCTAAACATCCTACCAACATACTAGAGACATGCTAAAACATACTAGCAAACACTTAGCTAAGTGCTAAAGAATGATATTACTGCAATTAAATATGAATTTGCTGTAACTCAGGCATGGAATGTCCAATCTGCCCCAAACTTCACACTTTTGATAAGCGTTCTGTCCTGAACACATGACCATGCTTATATTCAGTTACAGACATAGCGCCACCTGCTGGCAACAGGAAGTGACATGTTTAACACTGTTATGGACTCCTAATAACATATAAAAAAGTGCCAGCAAGTTTTAAACATGCTAACAACATATTATAAACATGCTAAAACATGCTAGCAAACTCTTAGCTAAGTGCTAAAGCATGCTATTATTGCAATTAAATAGGAATTTGCTGTAACTCAGGCATGGAATGTCCAATCTGCCCCAAACTTCACACTTTTGATAAGAGTCATGGCCTGAATACATCTACATGAGAATGTTCATTTATAGTAATAGCGCCACCTACTGGCAACAGGAAGTGACATGTTTAACACGTTGATGCCGTTCTAGCAACATGTTAAAAATGCCATTGAGTTCTAAACATGCTAGAAACATGTTAAAACATGCTAACAATGCTTAGCTAAGTGCTAAAGAATGCTAATTCAATGAAACATGACTTTTTTGTTACTCAAGAAGGCAATTTCCAATTTGCACCAAACTTCACACGTTTGATAAGAGTTCTGTCCTGAACACACATCCATGCTCATATTCAGCAATAGTCATAACGCCACCTATTGGCAACAGAAACTGACATGGTTAACACAGTAATGCAGTACTAACCACATAATTATTGTGTACTAAGCATGCTAGAAACAGACTAAACATGCTAGCAACACTTAGCTGAGTCATGAAGCATGCTATTATCACCATTATACAAAACATTTTGTTACTAACTTTGACATACTCTTACTATATATACCTCCTTAAATGTACATTTCCCAACCATGCTCTGTCTTCCTAAAGCCACCGAGTGTTGATGGCACGGGTGCGAGGGCCCTTTCATCGCTGCTTGCAGCTTTAATTATTATTATTATTCTTCTTCTCCGCATTGAATTGCATTTTTGAGGGCCTAAACATGCGCGAAAACTCACGAAACTTTGCACACGCGTCAGAACTGGCGAAAATTTACATATGATATAGGTTTCAGAATTGGACGGGGCAAAATGGCTCGATAGCGCCACCTATAAATGTTCAACGGAGTGCGCCTCCCGCAACGTTCCACGTACGTGCACGAAATTCGGTACATACGTGTAATGACCTAATACCTACAAAAAAGTCTCTTGGAGCATAGCCCTAAACACAACAGGAAGTCAGCCATTTTGAACTTCCTCTCAGATTTTTGTGCAGTTTTTGCCATTTTCAGGCCTCGTACTTTAACGAACTCCTCCTACAGTTTTAATCTGATCATCTTCAAATTTGGTGAGTGTAATCTTAAGGCCTTTGCGACGTTAAATTGCGAAGATCTTGAGTTTTCGTCGAAGGGCGGGTCCTCGGCGGCCTTACAAATTTTGATGTTTCGCCATGAAACAGGAAGTTGCTGTAACTCAGGCATGGAATGTCCAATCTGCCCCAAACTTCACACGTTTGATAAGAGTTCTGTCCTGAACACATGGCCATGCTCATATTCAGTTATAGTCATAGCGCCACCTGCTGGCAACAGGAAGTGACATGTTTAACACTGTTATGGACTCCTAATAACATATAAAAAAGTGCCAGCAAGTGCTAAACATGCTAACAACATACTAGAAGCATGCTAAAACATGCTAGCAAACTCTTAGCTAAGTGCTAAAGCATGCTATTATTGCAATTAAATAGGAATTTGCTGTAACTCAGGCATGGAATGTCCAATCTGCCCCAAACTTCACACTTTTGATAAGCGTTCTGTCCTGAACACATCTACATGAGAATATTCAGTTATAGTAATAGCGCCACCTACTGGCAACAGGAAGTGTCATGTTTAACACGTTGATGCCATTCTAGCAACATGTTAAAAATGCCATTGAGGTCTTAACATGCTAGAAACATGTTAAAACATGCTAGCTAATGTTAAAACATGCTAGCAATACTTAGCTAAGTGGTAAAGCATGCTAATTCAATGAAACAGGATGTTGTTGTTACTCAAGAAGGCAATGTCCAATATGCGCCAAACTTCACACTTTTAATAAACGTTCTGTCCTGAACACATGACCATGCTCATATTAAGTTACAGTCATAGTGCCACCTGCTGGCAACAGGAAGTGACATGTTAAACACTGTTGTGGACATATAAAAGCATATAAAAAAAGTGCCAGCAAGTGCTAAACATGCTAACAACATACTAGAAACATGCTAAAACATGCTAGCAAACACTTAGCTAAGTGCTAAAGCATGCTATTGCTGCAATTAAATAGGAATTTGCTGTAACACAGGCATGGAATGTCCAATCTGCCCAAAACTTCACACGTTTGATAAGAATCATGGCCTGAACACATGTCTATGCTCAAATTCAGTTATAGTAATAGCGCCACCTACTGGCAACAGGAAGTGACATGTTTAACACGTTGATGCCGTTCTAGCAACATGTTAAAAATGCCATTGAGTTCTAAACATGCTAGAAACATGTTAAAACATGCTAGCAATACTTAGCTAAGTGCTAAATGATGCTAATTCAATGAAACATGACTTTGTTGTTACTCAAGAAGGCAATGTCCAATTTGCACCAAACTTCACACGTTTGATAAGAGTTCTGTCCTGAACACACATCCATGCTCATATTCAGTTATAGCCATAACGCCACCTACTGGCAACAGAAACTGACATAGTTAACACCGTAATGCAGTACTAACCACATAATTATTGTGTACTAAGCATGCTAGAAACAGACTAAACATGCTAGCAACACTTAGCTGAGTCATGAAGCATGCTATTATCACCATTATACAAAACATTTTGTAACTGACTTTGACATACTCTTACTATATATACCTCCTTAAATGTACATTTCCCAACCATGCTCTGTCTTCCTAAAGCCACCGAGTGTTGATGGCACGGGTGCGAGGGCCCTTTCATCGCTGCTTGCAGCTTTAATTATTAGGGCCCGAGCACCGATGGTGTGAGGACCCTCTTGGAATTGCTCTGTTTATTATTATTATTATTATTATTATTATTCTTCTTCTCCGCATTGAATTGCATTTTTGAGGGCCTAAACATGCGCGAAAACTCACGAAACTTTGCACACGCGTCAGAACTGGCGAAAATTTACATCTGATATAGGTTTCAGAATTGGACGGGGCAAAACGGCTCGATAGCGCCACCTATAAAAGTTCAACGGAGTGCGCCTCCCGCAACGTTCCACGTACGTGCACGAAATTCGGTACATACATGTAATGACCTAATACCTACAAAAAAGTCTCTTGGAGCATAGCCCTAAACCCAACAGGAAGTCAGCCATTTTGAACTTCCTCCCAGATTTTTGTGCAGTTTTTGACATTTTCAGGCCTCATACTTTAACGAACTCCTCCTACAGTTTTAATCTGATCATCTTCAAATTTGGTGAGTGTAATCTTAAGGTCTTTGCGACGTTAAATTGCGAAGATCTTGAGTTTTCGTCAAAGGGCGGGTCCTCGGCGGCCTGACAAATTTTGATGTTTCGCCATGAAACAGGAAGTTGCTGTAACTCAGGCATGGAATGTCCAATCTGCCCCAAACTTCATACGTTTGATAAGAGTTCTGTCCTGAACACATGACCATGCTCATATTCAGTTATAGTCATAGCGCCACCTGCTGGCAACAGAAAGTGACATGTTTAACACTGTTATGGACTCCTAATAACATATAAAAAAGTGCCAGCAAGTGCTAAACATAATAACAACATACTAGAAGCATGCTAAAACATGCTAGCAAACTCTTAGCTAAGTGCTAAAGCATGCTATTATTGCAATTAAATAGGAATTTGCTGTAACTCAGGCATGGAATGTCCAATCTGCCCCAAACTTCACACTTTTGATAAGCGTTCTGTCCTGAACATATCTACATGAGAATATTCAGTTATAGTAATAGCGCCACCTACTGGTAACAGGAAGTGTCATGTTTAACACGTTGATGCCATTCTAGCAACATGTTAAAAATGCCATTGACTTCTAAACATGCTAGAAACATGTTAAAACATACTAGCAATACTTAGCTAAGTGCTAAAGCATGCTAATTCAATGAAACAGGATGTTGTTGTTACTCAAGAAGGCAATGTCCAATCTGCGCCAAACTTCACACTTTTAATAAACGTTCTGTCCTGAACACATGACCATGCTCATATTCAGTTATAGTCATAGCGCCACCTGCTGGCAACAGGAAGTGACATGTTTAACACTGTTATGGACTCCTAATAACATATAAAAAAGTGCCAGCAAGTGCTAAACATGCTAACAACATACTAGAAGCATGCTAAAACATGCTAGCAAACTCTTAGCTAAGTGCTAAAGCATGCTATTATTGCAATTAAATAGGAATTTGCTGTAACTCAGGCATGGAATGTCCAATCTGCCCCAAACTTCACACTTTTGATAAGCGTTCTGTCCTGAACATATCTACATGAGAATATTCAGTTATAGTAATAGCGCCACCTACTGGTAACAGGAAGTGTCATGTTTAACACGTTGATGCCATTCTAGCAACATGTTAAAAATGCCATTGACTTCTAAACATGCTAGAAACATGTTAAAACATACTAGCAATACTTAGCTAAGTGCTAAAGCATGCTAATTCAATGAAACAGGATGTTGTTGTTACTCAAGAAGGCAATGTCCAATCTGCGCCAAACTTCACACTTTTAATAAACGTTCTGTCCTGAACACATGACCATGCTCATATTCAGTTATAGTCATAGCGCCACCTGCTGGCAACAGGAAGTGACATGTTTAACACTGTTATGGACTCCTAATAACATATAAAAAAGTGCCAGCAAGTGCTAAACATGCTAACAACATACTAGAAGCATGCTAAAACATGCTAGCAAACTCTTAGCTAAGTGCTAAAGCATGCTATTATTGCAATTAAATAGGAATTTGCTGTAACTCAGGCATGGAATGTCCAATCTGCCCCAAACTTCACACTTTTGATAAGCGTTCTGTCCTGAACATATCTACATGAGAATATTCAGTTATAGTAATAGCGCCACCTGCTGGCAACAGGAAGTGACGTTTAACACTGTTCTTGACTCCTAATAACATATAAAAAAATGCCAGTAGGTGCTAAACATCCTACCAACATACTATAGACATGCTAAAACATACTAGCAAACACTTAGCTAAGTGCTAAAGAATGATATTACTGCAATTAAATATGAATTTGCTGTAACTCAGGCATGGAATGTCCAATCTGCCCCAAACTTCACACTTTTGATAAGCGTTCTGTCCTGAACACATGACCATGCTTATATTCAGTTACAGTCATAGCGCCACCTGCTGGCAACAGGAAGTGACATGTTTAACACTGTTATGGACTCCTAATAACATATAAAAAAGTGCCAGCAAGTGTTAAACATGCTAACAACATACTAGAAACATGCTAAAACATGCTAGCAAACTCTTAGCCAAGTGCTAAAGCATGCTATTATTGCAATTAAATAGGAATTTGCTGTAACTCAGGCATGGAATGTCCAATCTGCCCCAAACTTCACACTTTTGATAAGAGTCATGGCCTGAACACATCTACATGAGAATGTTCAATTATAGTAATAGCGCCACCAACTGGCAACAGGAAGTGACATGTTTAACACGTTGATGCCGTTCTAGCAACATGTTAAAAATGCCATTGAGTTCTAAACATGCTAGAAACATGTTAAAACATGCTAACAATGCTTAGCTAAGTGCTAAAGCATGCTAATTCAATTAAACATGACTTTGTTGTTACTCAAGAAGGCAATGTCCAATTTGCACCAAACTTCACACGTTTGATAAGAGTTCTGTCCTGAACACACATCCAAGCTCATATTCAGTTATAGTCATAACGCCACCTACTGGCAACAGAAACTGACATGGTTAACACAGTAATGCAGTACTAACCACATAATTATTGTGTACTAAGCATGCTAGAAACACACTAAACATGCTAGCAACACTTAGCTGAGTCATGAAGCATGCTATTATCACCATTATACAAAACATTTTGTAACTGACTTTGACATACTCTTACTATATATACCTCCTTAAATGTACATTTCCCAACCATGCTCTGTCTTCCTAAAGCCACCGAGTGTTGATGGCACGGGTGCGAGGGCCCTTTCATCGCTGCTTGCAGCTTTAATTAGGGCCCGAGCACCGATGGTGTGAGGACCCTCTTGGAATTGCTCTGTTTATTAGGGCCCGAGCACCGATGGTGTGAGGACCCTCTTGGAATTGCTCTGTTTATTATTATTATTATTATTATTATTATTCTTCTTCTCCGCATTGAATTGCATTTTTGAGGGCCTAAACATGCGCGAAAACTCACGAAACTTTGCACACGCGTCAGAACTGGCGAAAATTTACATCTGATATAGGTTTCAGAATTGGACGGGGCAAAACGGCTCGATAGCGCCACCTATAAAAGTTCAACGGAGTGCGCCTCCCGCAACGTTCCACGTACGTGCACGAAATTCGGTACATACATGTAATGACCTAATACCTACAAAAAAGTCTCTTGGAGCATAGCCCTAAACCCAACAGGAAGTCAGCCATTTTGAACTTCCTCCCAGATTTTTGTGCAGTTTTTGACATTTTCAGGCCTCATACTTTAACGAACTCCTCCTACAGTTTTAATCTGATCATCTTCAAATTTGGTGAGTGTAATCTTAAGGTCTTTGCGACGTTAAATTGCGAAGATCTTGAGTTTTCGTCGAAGGGCGGGTCCTCGGCGGCCTGACAAATTTTGATGTTTCGCCATGAAACAGGAAGTTGCTGTAACTCAGGCATGGAATGTCCAATCTGCCCCAAACTTCATACGTTTGATAAGAGTTCTGTCCTGAACACATGACCATGCTCATATTCAGTTATAGTCATAGCGCCACCTGCTGGCAACAGAAAGTGACATGTTTAACACTGTTATGGACTCCTAATAACATATAAAAAAGTGCCAGCAAGTGCTAAACATAATAACAACATACTAGAAGCATGCTAAAACATGCTAGCAAACTCTTAGCTAAGTGCTAAAGCATGCTATTATTGCAATTAAATAGGAATTTGCTGTAACTCAGGCATGGAATGTCCAATCTGCCCCAAACTTCACACTTTTGATAAGCGTTCTGTCCTGAACATATCTACATGAGAATATTCAGTTATAGTAATAGCGCCACCTACTGGTAACAGGAAGTGTCATGTTTAACACGTTGATGCCATTCTAGCAACATGTTAAAAATGCCATTGACTTCTAAACATGCTAGAAACATGTTAAAACATACTAGCAATACTTAGCTAAGTGCTAAAGCATGCTAATTCAATGAAACAGGATGTTGTTGTTACTCAAGAAGGCAATGTCCAATCTGCGCCAAACTTCACACTTTTAATAAACGTTCTGTCCTGAACACATGACCATGCTCATATTCAGTTATAGTCATAGCGCCACCTGCTGGCAACAGGAAGTGACATATTTAACACTGTTATGGACTCCTAATAACATATAAAAAAGTGCCAGCAAGTGCTAAACATGCTAACAACATACTAGAAGCATGCTAAAACATGCTAGCAAACTCTTAGCTAAGTGCTAAAGCATGCTATTATTGCAATTAAATAGGAATTTGCTGTTACTCAGGCATGGAATGTCCAATCTGCCCCAAACTTCACACTTTTGATAAGCGTTCTGTCCTGAACATATCTACATGAGAATATTCAGTTATAGTAATAGCGCCACCTGCTGGCAACAGGAAGTGACGTTTAACACTGTTCTTGACTCCTAATAACATATAAAAAAATGCCAGTAGGTGCTAAACATCCTACCAACATACTATAGACATGCTAAAACATACTAGCAAACACTTAGCTAAGTGCTAAAGAATGATATTACTGCAATTAAATATGAATTTGCTGTAACTCAGGCATGGAATGTCCAATCTGCCCCAAACTTCACACTTTTGATAAGCGTTCTGTCCTGAACACATGACCATGCTTATATTCAGTTACAGTCATAGCGCCACCTGCTGGCAACAGGAAGTGACATGTTTAACACTGTTATGGACTCCTAATAACATATAAAAAAGTGCCAGCAAGTGTTAAACATGCTAACAACATACTAGAAACATGCTAAAACATGCTAGCAAACTCTTAGCCAAGTGCTAAAGCATGCTATTATTGCAATTAAATAGGAATTTGCTGTAACTCAGGCATGGAATGTCCAATCTGCCCCAAACTTCACACTTTTGATAAGAGTCATGGCCTGAACACATCTACATGAGAATGTTCAATTATAGTAATAGCGCCACCAACTGGCAACAGGAAGTGACATGTTTAACACGTTGATGCCGTTCTAGCAACATGTTAAAAATGCCATTGAGTTCTAAACATGCTAGAAACATGTTAAAACATGCTAACAATGCTTAGCTAAGTGCTAAAGCATGCTAATTCAATTAAACATGACTTTGTTGTTACTCAAGAAGGCAATGTCCAATTTGCACCAAACTTCACACGTTTGATAAGAGTTCTGTCCTGAACACACATCCAAGCTCATATTCAGTTATAGTCATAACGCCACCTACTGGCAACAGAAACTGACATGGTTAACACCGTGCAGTACTAACCACATAATTATTGTGTACTAAGCATGCTAGAAACAGACTGAACATGCTAGCAACACTTAGCTGAGTCATGAAGCATGCTATTATCACCATTATACAAAACATTTTGTAACTGACTTTGACATACTCTTACTATATATACCTCCTTAAATGTACATTTCCCAACCATGCTCTGCCTTCCTAAAGCCACCGAGTGTTGATGGCACGGGTGCGAGGGCCCTTTCATCGCTGCTTGCAGCTTTAATTATTATTATTATTATTATTATTATTCTTCTTCTCCGCATTGAATTGCATTTTTGAGGGCCTAAACATGCGCGAAAACTCACGAAACTTTGCACATGCGTCAGAACTGGCGAAAATTTACATCTGATATAGGTTTCAGAATTGGACGGGGCAAAACGGCTCGATAGCGCCACCTATAAAAGTTCAACGGAGTGCGCCTCCCGCAACGTTCCACGTACGTGCACGAAATTCGGTACATACGTGTAATGACCTAATACCTACAAAAAAGTCTCTTGGAGCATAGCCCTAAACCCAACAGGAAGTCAGCCATTTTGAACTTCCTCTCAGATTTTTGTGCAGTTTTTGCCATTTTCAGGCCTCGTACTTTAACGAACTCCTCCTACAGTTTTAATCTGATCATCTTCAAATTTGGTGAGTGTAATCTTAAGGCCTTTGCGACGTTAAATTGCGAAGATCTTGAGTTTTCGTCAAAGGGCGGGTCCTCGGCGGCCTGACAAATTTCGATGTTTCGCCATGAAACAGGAAGTTGCTGTAACTCAGGCATGGAATGTCCAATCTGCCCCAAACTTCACACTTTTGATAAGCATTCTGTCCTGAACACATGACCATGCTCATATTCAGTTACAGTCATAGCGCCACCTGCTGGCAACAGGAAGTGACATGTTTAACACTGTTATGGACTCCTAATAACATATAAAAAAGTGCCAGCAAGTG
Organism: Scardinius erythrophthalmus; assembly: GCF_964197995.2. Lineage (NCBI taxonomy): Eukaryota > Metazoa > Chordata > Actinopteri > Cypriniformes > Leuciscidae > Scardinius > Scardinius erythrophthalmus. The sequence continues at coordinate 31,451,023 of NC_138236.1, forward strand.
CTAAACATGCTAACAACATACTAGAAGCATGCTAAAACATGCTAGCAAACTCTTAGCTAAGTGCTAAAGCATGCTATTATTGCAATTAAATAGGAATTTGCTGTAACCCAGGCATGGAATGTCCAATCTGCCCCAAACTTCACACGTTTGATAAGAATCATGGCCTGAACACATGTCTATGCTCAAATTCAGTTATAGTAATAGCGCCACCTACTGGTAACAGGAAGTGTCATGTTTAACACGTTGATGCCATTCTAGCAACATGTTAAAAATGCCATTGAGTTCTAAACATGTTAGAAACATATTAAAACATGCTAGCAATACTTAGCTAAGTGCTAAAGCATGCTAATTCAATGAAACAGGACTTTGTTGTTACTCAAGAAGGCAATGTACAATCTACCCCAAACTTCACACGTTTGATAAGAGTTATCTCTTGAACACATGTCCATGCTCATATTTAGTTATAGTCATAGCGCCACCTGCTGGCAACAGGAAGGGATGTTTAACACTGTTCTTGACTCCTAATAACATATAAAAAAATGCCAGTAGGTGCTAAACATCCTACCAACATACTAGAGACATGCTAAAACATACTAGCAAACACTTAGCTAAGTGCTAAAGAATGATATTACTGCAATTAAATATGAATTTGCTGTAACTCAGGCATGGAATGTCCAATCTTCCCCAAACTTCACACTTTTGATAAGCGTTCTGTCCTGAACACATGACCATGCTTATATTCAGTTACAGACATAGCGCCACCTGCTGGCAACAGGAAGTGACATGTTTAACACTGTTATGGACTCCTAATAACATATAAAAAAGTGCCAGCAAGTTTTAAACATGCTAACAACATATTATAAACATGCTAAAACATGCTAGCAAACTCTTAGCTAAGTGCTAAAGCATGCTATTATTGCAATTAAATAGGAATTTGCTGTAACTCAGGCATGGAATGTCCAATCTGCCCCAAACTTCACACTTTTGATAAGAGTCATGGCCTGAATACATCTACATGAGAATGTTCATTTATAGTAATAGCGCCACCTACTGGCAACAGGAAGTGACATGTTTAACACGTTGATGCCGTTCTAGCAACATGTTAAAAATGCCATTGAGTTCTAAACATGCTAGAAACATGTTAAAACATGCTAACAATGCTTAGCTAAGTGCTAAAGAATGCTAATTCAATGAAACATGACTTTTTTGTTACTCAAGAAGGCAATTTCCAATTTGCACCAAACTTCACACGTTTGATAAGAGTTCTGTCCTGAACACACATCCATGCTCATATTCAGCAATAGTCATAACGCCACCTACTGGCAACAGAAACTGACATGGTTAACACAGTAATGAAGTACTAACCACATAATTATTGTGTACTAAGCATGCTAGAAACAGACTAAACATGCTAGCAACACTTAGCTGAGTCATGAAGCATGCTATTATCACCATTATACAAAACATTTTGTTACTAACTTTGACATACTCTTACTATATATACCTCCTTAAATGTACATTTCCCAACCATGCTCTGTCTTCCTAAAGCCACCGAGTGTTGATGGCACGGGTGCGAGGGCCCTTTCATCGCTGCTTGCAGCTTTAATTAGGGCCCGAGCACCGATGGTGTGAGGACCCTCTTGGAATTGCTCTGTTTATTATTATTATTATTATTATTATTATTCTTCTTCTCCGCATTGAATTGCATTTTTGAGGGCCTAAACATGCGCGAAAACTCACGAAACTTTGCACACGCGTCAGAACTGGCGAAAATTTACATCTGATATAGGTTTCAGAATTGGACGGGGCAAAACGGCTCGATAGCGCCACCTATAAAAGTTCAACGGAGTGCGCCTCCCGCAACGTTCCACGTACGTGCACGAAATTCGGTACATACATGTAATGACCTAATACCTACAAAAAAGTCTCTTGGAGCATAGCCCTAAACCCAACAGGAAGTCAGCCATTTTGAACTTCCTCCCAGATTTTTGTGCAGTTTTTGACATTTTCAGGCCTCATACTTTAACGAACTCCTCCTACAGTTTTAATCTGATCATCTTCAAATTTGGTGAGTGTAATCTTAAGGCCTTTGCGACGTTAAATTGCGAAGATCTTGAGTTTTCGTCGAAGGGCGGGTCCTCGGCGGCCTGACAAATTTTGATGTTTCGCCATGAAACAGGAAGTTGCTGTAACTCAGGCATGGAATGTCCAATCTGCCCCAAACTTCATACGTTTGATAAGAGTTCTGTCCTGAACACATGACCATGCTCATATTCAGTTATAGTCATAGCGCCACCTGCTGGCAACAGAAAGTGACATGTTTAACACTGTTATGGACTCCTAATAACATATAAAAAAGTGCCAGCAAGTGCTAAACATGCTAACAACATACTAGAAGCATGCTAAAACATGCTAGCAAACTCTTAGCTAAGTGCTAAAGCATGCTATTATTGCAATTAAATAGGAATTTGCTGTAACTCAGGCATGGAATGTCCAATCTGCCCCAAACTTCACACTTTTGATAAGCGTTCTGTCCTGAACATATCTACATGAGAATATTCAGTTATAGTAATAGCGCCACCTACTGGTAACAGGAAGTGTCATGTTTAACACGTTGATGCCATTCTAGCAACATGTTAAAAATGCCATTGACTTCTAAACATGCTAGAAACATGTTAAAACATACTAGCAATACTTAGCTAAGTGCTAAAGCATGCTAATTCAATGAAACAGGATGTTGTTGTTACTCAAGAAGGCAATGTCCAATCTGCGCCAAACTTCACACTTTTAATAAACGTTCTGTCCTGAACACATGACCATGCTCATATTCAGTTATAGTCATAGCGCCACCTGCTGGCAACAGGAAGTGACATGTTTAACACTGTTATGGACTCCTAATAACATATAAAAAAGTGCCAGCAAGTGCTAAACATGCTAACAACATACTAGAAGCATGCTAAAACATGCTAGCAAACTCTTAGCTAAGTGCTAAAGCATGCTATTATTGCAATTAAATAGGAATTTGCTGTAACTCAGGCATGGAATGTCCAATCTGCCCCAAACTTCACACTTTTGATAAGCGTTCTGTCCTGAACATATCTACATGAGAATATTCAGTTATAGTAATAGCGCCACCTACTGGTAACAGGAAGTGTCATGTTTAACACGTTGATGCCATTCTAGCAACATGTTAAATATGCCATTGACTTCTAAACATGCTAGAAACATGTTAAAACATACTAGCAATACTTAGCTAAGTGCTAAAGCATGCTAATTCAATGAAACAGGATGTTGTTGTTACTCAAGAAGGCAATGTCCAATCTGCGCCAAACTTCACACTTTTAATAAACGTTCTGTCCTGAACACATGACCATGCTCATATTCAGTTATAGTCATAGCGCCACCTGCTGGCAACAGGAAGTGACATGTTTAACACTGTTATGGACTAATAATAACATATAAAAAAGTGCCAGCAAGTGCTAAACATGCTAACAACATACTAGAAGCATGCTAAAACATGCTAGCAAACTCTTAGCTAAGTGCTAAAGCATGCTATTATTGCAATTAAATAGGAATTTGCTGTAACTCAGGCATGGAATGTCCAATCTGCCCCAAACTTCACACTTTTGATAAGCGTTCTGTCCTGAACATATCTACATGAGAATATTCAGTTATAGTAATAGCGCCACCTGCTGGCAACAGGAAGTGACGTTTAACACTGTTCTTGACTCCTAATAACATATAAAAAAATGCCAGTAGGTGCTAAACATCCTACCAACATACTATAGACATGCTAAAACATACTAGCAAACACTTAGCTAAGTGCTAAAGAATGATATTACTGCAATTAAATATGAATTTGCTGTAACTCAGGCATGGAATGTCCAATCTGCCCCAAACTTCACACTTTTGATAAGCGTTCTGTCCTGAACACATGACCATGCTTATATTCAGTTACAGTCATAGCGCCACCTGCTGGCAACAGGAAGTGACATGTTTAACACTGTTATGGACTCCTAATAACATATAAAAGAGTGCCAGCAAGTGTTAAACATGCTAACAACATACTAGAAACATGCTAAAACATGCTAGCAAACTCTTAGCCAAGTGCTAAAGCATGCTATTATTGCAATTAAATAGGAATTTGCTGTAACTCAGGCATGGAATGTCCAATCTGCCCCAAACTTCACACTTTTGATAAGAGTCATGGCCTGAACACATCTACATGAGAATGTTCAATTATAGTAATAGCGCCACCAACTGGCAACAGGAAGTGACATGTTTAACACGTTGATGCCGTTCTAGCAACATGTTAAAAATGCCATTGAGTTCTAAACATGCTAGAAACATGTTAAAACATGCTAACAATGCTTAGCTAAGTGCTAAAGCATGCTAATTCAATGAAACATGACTTTGTTGTTACTCAAGAAGGCAATGTCCAATTTGCACCAAACTTCACACGTTTGATAAGAGTTCTGTCCTGAACACACATCCAAGCTCATATTCAGTTATAGTCATAACGCCACCTACTGGCAACAGAAACTGACATGGTTAACACAGTAATGCAGTACTAACCACATAATTATTGTGTACTAAGCATGCTAGAAACACACTAAACATGCTAGCAACACTTAGCTGAGTCATGAAGCATGCTATTATCACCATTATACAAAACATTTTGTAACTGACTTTGACATACTCTTACTATATATACCTCCTTAAATGTACATTTCCCAACCATGCTCTGTCTTCCTAAAGCCACCGAGTGTTGATGGCACGGGTGCGAGGGCCCTTTCATCGCTGCTTGCAGCTTTAATTATTATTATTATTATTCTTCTCCGCATTGAATTGCATTTTTGAGGGCCTAAACATGCTCGAAAACTCACGAAACTTTGCACACGCGTCAAAACTGGTGAAAATTTACATCTGATATAGGTTTCAGAATTGGACGGGGCAAAACGGCTCGATAGCGCCACCTATAAAAGTTCAACGGAGTGCGCCTCCCGCAACGTTCCACGTACGTGCACGAAATTCGGTACATACATGTAATGACCTAATACCTACAAAAAAGTCTCTTGGAGCATAGCCCTAAACACAACAGGAAGTCAGCCATTTTGAACTTCCTCTCAGATTTTTGTGCAGTTTTTGCCATTTTCAGGCCTCGTACTTTAACGAACTCCTCCTACAGTTTTAATCTGATCATCTTCAAATTTGGTGAGTGTAATCTTAAGGCCTTTGCGACGTTAAATTGCGAAGATCTTGAGTTTTCGTCAAAGGGCGGGTCCTCGGCGGCCTGACAAATTTCGATGTTTCGCCATGAAACAGGAAGTTGCTGTAACTCAGGCATGGAATGTCCAATCTGCCCCAAACTTCACACTTTTGATAAGCGTTCTGTCCTGAACACATGACCATGCTCATATTCAGTTACAGTCATAGCGCCACCTGCTGGCAACAGGAAGTGACATGTTTAACACTGTTATGGACTCCTAATAACATATAAAAAAGTACCAGCAAGTGCTAAACATGCTAACAACATACTAGAAGCATGCTAAAACATGCTAGCAAACACTTAGCTAAGTGCTAAAGCATGCTATTATTGCAATTAAATAGGAATTTGCTGTAACTCAGGCATGGAATGTCCAATCTGCCCCAAACTTCACACTTTTGATAAGCGTTCTGTCCTGAACACATCTACATGAGAACATTCAGTTATAGTAATAGCGCCACCTACTGGTAACAGGAAGTGTCATGTTTAACACGTTGATGCCATTCTAGCAACATGTTAAAAATGCCATTTACTTCTAAACATGCTAGAAACATGTTAAAACATGCTAGCAATACTTAGCTAAGTGCTAAAGCATGCTAATTCAATGAAACAGGATGTTGTTGTTACGCAAGAAGGCAATGTCCAATATGCGCCAAACTTCACACTTTTAATAAACGTTCTGTCCTGAACACATGACCATGCTCATATTCAGTTACAGTCATAGTGCCACCTGCTGGCAACAGGAAGTGACATGTTAAACACTGTTGTGGACATATAAAAACATAAAAAGTGCCAGCAAGTGCTAAACATGCTAACAACATACTAGAAACATGCTAAAACATGCTAGCAAACACTTAGCTAAGTGCTAAAGCATGCTATTGCTGCAATTAAATAGGAATTTGCTGTAACACAGGCATGGAATGTCCAATCTGCCCCAAACTTCACACGTTTGATAAGAGTCATGGCCTGAACACATCTACATGAGAATATTCAGTTATAGTAATAGCGCCACCTGCTGTCAACAGGAAGTGACATGTTTAACACTGTTGTGGTCTCCTAATAACATATATAAAAGAGCCAGCAAGTGCTAAACAGGTTAGGAACATACTAGAAACATGCTAGCAAACACTTAGCTAAGTGATAAAGCATGCTATTACTGCAATTAAATAGGAATTTGCTGTAACTCAGGCATGGAACGTCCAATCTGCCCCAAACTTCACATGTTTGATAAGAATCATGGCCTGAACGCATGCCTATGCTCAAATTCAGTTATAGTAATAGCGCCACCTACTGGCAACAGGAAGTGACATGTTTAACACGTTGATGCCGTTCTAGCAACATGTTAAAAATGCCATTGAGTTCTAAACATGCTAGAAACATATTAAAACATGCTAGCAATACTTAGCTAAGTGCTAAAGCATGCTAATTCAATGAAACAGGACTTTGTTGTTACTCAAGAAGGCAATGTACAATCTACCCCAAACGTCACACGTTTGATAAGAGTTATCTCTTGAACACATGTCCATGCTCATATTTAGTTATAGTCATAGCGCCACCTGCTGGCAACAGGAAGTGACGTTTAACACTGTTCTTGACTCCTAATAACATATAAAAAAATGCCAGTAGGTGCTAAACATCCTACCAACATACTAGAGACATGCTAAAACATAATAGCAAACACTTAGCTAAGTGCTAAAGAATGATATTACTGCAATTAAATATGAATTTGCTGTAACTCAGGCATGGAATGTCCAATCTGCCCCAAACTTCACACTTTTGATAAGCGTTCTGTCCTGAACACATGACCATGCTCATATTCAGTTACAGTCATAGCGCCATCTGCTGGCAACAGGAAGTGACATGTTTAACACTCTTGTGGACTCCTGATAACATATAAAAAAGTGCCAGCAAGTGCTAAACATGCTAACAACTTACTAGAAACATGCTAAAACATGCTAGCAAACACTTAGCTAAGTGCTAAAGCATGCTATTACTGCAATTAAATAGGAATTTGCTGTAACTCAGGCACGGAATGTCCAATCTGCCCCAAACTTCACACGTTTGATAAGAGTCATGGCCTGAACACATCTACATGAGAATATTCAGTTATAGTAATAGCGCCACCTACTGGTAACAGGAAGTGTCATGTTTAACACGTTGATGCCGTTCTAGCAACATGTTAAAAATGCCATTGACTTCTAAAAATGCTAGAAACATGTTAAAACATGCTAGCAATACTTAGCTAAGTGCTAAAGCATGCTAATTCAATGAAACAGGATGTTGTTGTTACTCAAGAAGGCAATGTCCAATCTGCGCCAAACTTCATACTTTTGATAAGCGTTCTGTCCTGAACACATGACCATGCTCATATTCAGTTACAGTCATAGCGCCACCTGCTGGCAACAGGAAGTGACATGTTAAACACTGTTGTGGACTCCTGATAACATATAAAAAAGTGCCAGCAAGTGCTAAACATGCTAACAACATACTAGAAACATGTTAGCAAACACTTAGCTAAGTGTTAAAGCATGCTATTGCTGCAAATAAATAGGAAGTTGCTGTAACTAAGGCATGTAATATCCAATCTGCCCCAAACTTCACACTTTTGATAAGCGTTCTGTCCTGAACACATGACCATGCTCATATTCAGTTATAGTCATAGCGCCACCTGCTGGCAACAGGAAGTGACATGTTTAACACTCTTGTGGACTCCTGATAACATATAAAAAAGTGCCAGCAAGTGCTAAACATGCTAACAACATACTAGAAACATGCTAAAACATGCTAGCAAACACTTAGCTAAGTGCTAAAGCATGCTATTACTGCAATTAAATAGAAATTTGTTGTAACTCAGGCACAGAATGTCCAATCTGCCCCAGACTTCACACGTTTGATAAGAGTCATGGCCTGAACACATCTACATGAGAATATTCAGTTATAGTAATAGCGCCACCTACTGGTAACAGGAAGTGTAATGTTTAACACGTTGATGCCGTTCTAGCAACATGTTAAAAATGCCATTGACTTCTAAAAATGCTAGAAACATGTTAAAACATGCTAGCAATACTTAGCTAATTCAATGAAACAGGATGTTGTTGTTACTCAAGAAGGCAATGTCCAATCTGCGCCAAACTTCACACTTTTGATAAGCGTTCTGTCCTGAACACATGACCATGCTCATTCAGTTACAGTCATAGCACCGCCTGCTGGAAACAGGAAGTGACATGTTAAACACTGTTGTGGACTCCTGATAACATATAAAAAAGTGCCAGCATGTGCTAAACATGCTAACAACATACTAGAAACATATTAGCAAACACTTAGCTAAGTGCTAAAGCATGCTATTGCTGCAATTAAATATGAATTTGCTGTAACACAGGCATGGAATGTCCAATCTGCCCCAAACTTAATATGTAACATGCAAGAAACATGCTAGCAACACATAGCTAAGTTCTAAAGCATGCTAGAAATGCTAAAGGAAGTTGTTGTAACTTAGGCATACAATGTCCAATCTACCCCAAACTTCACACGTTTGATAATAGTTATCTCCTGAACACAAGTCCATGCTCATATTCAGATATAGTCATAGCGCCGCCTGCTGGCAACAGGAAGTGACGTTTAACACTATTTTGGACTCCTAATAACATATAAAAAAGTGTCACCAACTGCTAAACATGTTAGCAACATACTAGAAACATGCAATCAAATACTTAGCTAAGTGTTAAAGCATCCTATTACTGCAATTAAATATGAATTTGCTGTAACTCAGGCATTCAATGTCCAATCTACCCCAAAATTAATATGTAATATGCTAGAAACATCATAAAACATGCTAGAAATGCTAAAGGAAGTTGTTGTAACTCAAGCATACAATGTCCAATCTGCCCCAAACTCCACATGTTTGATAAAAGTCCTGCACTGAACACATCTACATAGCGATATTCAGATATAGACATAGCCCCACCTACTGGCAACAGAAACTGACATGGTTAACACAGTAATGCAGTACTAACCACATAACTATTGTGTACTAAGCATGCTAAAAACATACTAAACATGCTAGCAACTACTATATATACCTCCTTAAATGCACATTGTCCAACCATGCTCTGTCTTCCTAAAGCCACCGGGTGGCGGCGGCACGGGTGCGAAGGCCCTTTCATCGCTGCTTGCAGCTTTTTATTATTATTATTATTATTATTATTATTATTATTATTATTATTATTAGGGCCCAAGCCCTGAAAGGGCGAAGGCCCTATTGTTTTCGGTAGGATTATTATTATTATTAGGGCCCAAGCCCTGAAAGGGCGAAGGCCCTATTGTTTTCGGTAGGATTATTATTATTATTATTATTATTATTATTATTATTATTATTATTATTATTATTATTAGTGGTGCTTTTTTGAAAGCATCACTATTGTTATTGCTCATACTTATTAGTGGTGCTTGCTGAAAGCAAGGCATCACTATTGTTATTGCTCATACTTATTATTATTATTATTCTTATTATTCCGGACAAAAGTTTGGCGCGAAACTCGCCCCGCACCATTTGTCACAGACCCCTGAGTGAAGTGTCAAATCGACCGGCTCATTGAGGAGAGGTGTGCTATGACTTTTCTAAGCGATCGGGTGTACGATGTTCGCACAGCGGACGAAAAAGCGGCCAAAAAAGTCCCCATTGACTTAACATTGGGAGTTCTAAAAATATTTGAATCCCAACTGCCATTTTCACACACACAGACTCCAAAGGGCCTGACACCCCTGCATCTCTCCCTCTCTCTCTCCCTCAGAGGATTTATATTATCAAGCAGCCAATAAGTAATGGCCTAAAATCTTCATAGCCACACCCTAGCAACCAGTTTCAGCACCCTAGCAACCACTAAGAGCTCCCTAGCAACCACCCTAAACCAAAAAAAAACATTTTTTTTTATTTTTTTTTATTTTTTAAAGCAATTTTACTCTCGTGGCCTTGCGATATAGCTCCATGCTTGTGCCTATTCGGCCATAGGCACGAGGCCGCAGGCCGAGTGCCGTACTGAAGGCACTCGCAACCACCCAGAACACCCTATTCGGCCATAGGCACGAGGCCGGAGGCCGAGTGCCGTACTGAAGGCACTCGCAACCACCCAATACACCCTAGCAACTGCCTAGCAACCACCCACAACACCCTAGCAACGTCTAGAAATGCTTTAGTAACCACCAAAAAACTCTAGCAACCACCCTGAACACCCTAGCAACTGCCTAGCAACCACCCAGAACACCTAGCAACCACCTAGAACACCCTAGCAACTGCCTAGCAACCACCCAGAACACCTAGCAATGTCTAGAAATGCTCTAGTAACCACCCAGAACACCCTAGCAACTGCCTAGCAACCACCTAGAACACCCTAGCAACTGCATAGCAACGCCCTAGCATCCACCCAGAATACCATAGCAACTGCCTAGCAACACCATAGCAACCACCTAGAACACCCTAACAACCACCAAGAATACCCTAGCAACTGCCTAGCAACCACCAAGAATACCCTAGCAACTGCCTAGCAACACCATAGCAACCACCCAGAACACCCTAGCAACCACCAGGCAACAGCATCTTGCTAAAAACATGCTAGCAAAATGCTAATCATGCTAGCATCATGTTAGCAACATGCTAATCAAGCTAGCAACATGCTAGCAACATGATAATCATGTTAGCATCATGCTAGCAACATGCTAATCATGCTAGCATTATGCTACCAACATGCTAATCAAGCTAGCATCATGCTAGCAACATGCTAATCAAGCTAGCATAATGCTAGCAACATGCTAATCATGTTAGCATCTAGCTAAAAACATGCTAGCAAAATGCTAATCATGTTAGCATCATGCTATCAACATGCTAATCAAGCTAGCATCATGCTAGCAACATGCTAATCAAGCTAGCATTATGTTAACAACATGTTATTCAAGCTAGCATAATGCTAGCAACATGCTAATCCTGTTAGCATCTAGCTAAAAACATGTTAGCAAAATGCTAATCATGTTAGCATCTTGTTAAAAGCATGTTAACAACATGCTAATCATGCTAGCATCTTGTTAAAAGCATGCTAGCAACATGCTAATCATGCTAGCATCTTGTTAAAAGCATGTTAGCAACATGCTAATCATGCTAGCATCATCCAACTAACATGCTAATCATAGTAAATCATGCTGGAATGTGGTAAATCGTAGTAAATCATCTTAGAATCATGGTAAATCATGGTAAATAATGCTAAAACGTGGTATCTCATGGTATCACAACATGGTAATTGTGTTAGCATCTGCCCAGTGGCGAATTTTGCCACTGCAAGCACCACTTCACATTTTCTTCAGGAAATGTACATTCTAGTTATTCTTCTTATTATTCTGGACAAAGTTTGGCGCGTAATGCGCCCCGCACCGTTTGTCTCAGACCCCTGAGTGAGGCATCAAATCGACCGGCTCATTGAGGAGAGGTGTGGTATGACTTTTCTAAGCGATCGGGTGTACGATGTTCGCACAGCGGACGAAAAAGCGGCCAAAAAAGTCCCATTGACTTTACATTGGGCATTCTAAAAAAATTCAAATCCAAACCGACGTTTTCACACACACAGACTCCAAAGGGCCTGACACCCCTGCGTCTCTCCCTCTCTCTCTCCCTCAGAGGATTTATATTATCAAGCAGCCAATAAGTAATGGCCTAAAATCTTCATAGCCACACCCTAGCAACCAGTTACAGCACCCTAGCAACCACTAAGAGCTCCATAGCAACCACCCTAAACAAAAAAAAATTTTTTTATTTTTTTTTATTTTTTAAAGCAATTTTACTCTTGTGGCCTTGCGATTTCGCTCCATGCTTGTGCCTATTCGGCCATAGGCACGAGGCCGCAGGCCGAGTGCCGTACTGAAGGCACTCGAAATTAAAGATTTTAAGAACTCTATAAAAACTCCATAGTAACCATATTTGACAACTACCAACACCTAGTAACACCATAGCAACTACCAAAAATACCTTAGCGACCACCCTGAACACCCTAGCAACATCTAGAAATGCTCTAGTAACCACCAAAAAACTCTAGCAACCACCCAGAACACCCTAGCAACTGCCTAGCAACCACCCAGAACACCTAGCAACTGCCTAGTAACGCCCTAGCATCCACCCAGAATACCATAGCAACTGCCTAGCAACACCATAGCAACAACCCAGAACACCCTAGCAACTGCCTAGCAACACCATAGCAACCACCCAGAATACCCTAGCAACTGCCTAGCAACCACCAAGAATACCCTAGCAACTGCCTAGCAACCACCCAGAACACCTTAGCAACTGCCTAGCAACACCATAGCAACCACCCAGAACACCCTAGCAACCACCTGGCAACAGCATCTTGCTAAAAACATGGTAGCAACATGCTAATCATGCTAGCATCATGCTAGCAACATGCTAATCAAGCTAGCATCATGTTAGCAACATGCTAATCATGCTAGCATTATGCTACCAACATGCTAATAAAGCTAGCATCATGCTAGCAACATGCTAATAAAGCTAGCATCATGTTAGCAACATGCTAATCAAGCTAACATAATGCTAGCAACATGTTAATCAAGCTAGTATCATGCTAGCAACATGCTAATCATGCTAGCATCATGTTAGCAACATGCTAATCAAGCTAGCATCATGCTAGAGACATGCTAATCATGTTAGCATTATGCTAGCAACATGCTAATCAAGCTAGCATAATGCTAGCAACATGTTAATCAAGCTAGCATAATGCTAGAAACATGCGAATCATGTTAGCATCTAGCTAAAAACATGCTAGCAACATGCTAATCATGTTAGCATCTTGTTAAAAGCATGCTAGCAACATGCTAATCATGCTAGCATCATGCTACCAACATGCTAATCAAGCTAGCATCATGCTAATCAAGCTAGCATCATGCTAGCATCATGCTAATAATGCTAGCATAATGCTAGCAACATGCTAATCAAGCTAGCATAATGCTAGCAACATGCTAATCATGTTAGCATCTAGCTAAAAACATGCTAGCAAAATGCTAATCATGCTAGCATCTTGTTAAAAGCATGCTAGCAACATGCTAATCAAGCTAGCATCATGCTACTAAGATGCTAATTATGTTAACAACATGCTAATCATGCTAACATCATTCTAACAACATGTTAATCATAGTAAATCATGCTGGAATGTGGTAAATCTTAGTAAATCATCTTAGAAACATGGTAAATCGTGGTAAATAATGCTAAAACGTGGTACATCATGGTATCACAACATGGTAATTGTGTTAGCATCTGCCCAGTGGTGAATTTTGCCACTGCAAGCACCACTTCACATTTTCTTCAGGAAATGTACATTCTAGTTAGTGGTGCTTTTTTGAAAGCATCACTATTGTTATTGCTCATACTTATTATTCTTATTATTATTATTATTATTATTATTCTGGACAAAGTTTGGCGCGAAACTCGCCCCGCATCGTTTGTCACAGACCCCTGAGTGAAGTGTCAAATCGACCGGCTCATTGAGGAGAGGTGTGCTATGACTTTTCTAAGCGATCGGGTGTACGATGTTCGCACAGCGGACGAAAAAGCGGCCAAAAAAGTCCCCATTGACTTTACATTGGGCATTCTAAAAAAATTCAAATCCCAACCGACGTTTTCACACACACACCACTCCAAAGGGCCTGACACCCCTGCGTCTCTCCCTCTCTCTCTCCCTCAGAGGATTTATATTATCAAGCAGCCAATAAGTTATGGCCTAAAATCTTCATAGCCACACCCTAGCAACCAGTTTCAGCACCCTAGCAACCACTAAGAGCTCCCTAGCAACCACCCTAAACCAAAAAAAAACATTTTTTTATTTTTTTTATATTTTTTAAAGCAATTTTACTCTCGTGGCCTTGCGATATCGCTCCATGCTTGTGCCTATTCGGCCAGGCACTCGTTATTAAAGATTTTAATAACTCTATAAAAACTCCATAGTAACCATATTTGACAACTACCAACCACCTAGTAACACCATAGCAACTAACAAAAACACCTTAGCAACCACCCTGAACACCCTAGCAACGTCTAGAAATGCTCTAGTAACCACAAAAAACTCTAGCAAGCACCCAGAACACCCTAGCAACTGCCTAGCAACCACCTAGAACACCTAGCAACTGCCTAGCAACCACCCAGAACACCTAGCAACCACCCAGAACACCCTAGCAACTGCCTAGCAATGCCCTAGTATCCACCCAGAATACCATAGCAACTGCCTAGCAACACCATAGCAACCACCCAGAACACCCTAGCAACCATCTAGCAACGCCCTAGCAACCACCAAGAATACCCTAGCAACTGCCTAGCAACCACCAAGAATACCCTAGCAACTGCCTAGCAACCACCCAGAAAACCTTAGCAACTGCCTAGCAACACCATAGCAACCACCCAGAACACCCTAGCAACCACCTGGCAACAGCATCTTGCTAAAAACATAATGGCAACATGCTAATCAAGCTAGCATCATGCTAGCAACATGCTAATCAAGCTAGCATCATGCTAACAACATGCTAATCATGCTAGCATTATGCTACCAACATGCTAATAAAGCTAGCATCATGCTAACAACATGCTAATCAAGCTAGCATAATGTTAGCATCATGCTAATCAAGCTAGCATCATGCTAGCAACATGCTAATAATGCTAGCATTATGCTAATCAAGCTAGCATCATGCTAGCATCATGCTAACAACATGCTAATCAAGCTAGCATAATGCTAGCATCATGCTAATCAAGCTAGCATCATGCTAGCAACATGCTAATCATGCTAGCAACATGCTAATCATGTTAGCATCTAGCTAAAAACATGCTAGCAAACATGCTAATCATGCTAGCATCTTGTTAAAAGCATGGTAGCAACATGCTAATCATGCTAGCATCATCCAACCAACATGTTAATCATGCTAACAACATGCTAATCCTGCTAGCATCATTCTAACAACATGTTAATCATAGTAAATCATGCTGGAATGTGTTAAATCGTAATAAATCATCTTAGAAACATGGTAAATCGTGGTAAATAATGGTATCACAACATGTCAATTGTGTTAGCATCTGCCCAGTGGCGAATTTTGCCACTGCAAGCACCACTTCACATTTTCTTCAGGAAATGTACATTCTAGTTATTATTCTTATTCTTATTATTCCGGACAAAAGTTCGGCGCGTAATGCGCCCCGCACCGTTTGTCACAGACCCCTGAGTGAGGCGTCAAATCGAGCGGCTCATTGAGGAGAGGTGTGCTATGACTTTTCTAAGCGATCGGGTGTACGATGTTCGCACAGCGGACGAAAAAGCGGCCAAAAAAGTCCCATTGACTTTACATTGGGAGTTCTAAAAATATTTGAATCCCAACCGACGTTTTCACACACACAGACTCCAAAGGGCCTGACACCCCTGCATCTCTCCCTCTCTCTCTCCCTCAGAGGATTTATATTATCAAGCAGCCAATAAGTAATGGCCTAAAATCTTCATAGCCACACCCTAGCAACCAGTTTCAGCACCCTAGCAACCACCCTAAACCAAAAAAAAACATTTTTTTTATTTTTTTTATTTTTTTAAAGCAATTTTACTCTCGTGGCCTTGCGATATTGCTCCATGCTTGTGCCTATTCGGCCATAGGCACGAGGCCGCAGGCCGAGTGCCGTACAGAAGGCACTCGTTATTAAAGATTTTAAGAACTCTATAAAAACTCCATAGTAACCATATTTGACAACTACCAACCACCTAGTAACACCATAGCAACTAACAAAAACACCTTAGCAACCACCCTGAACACCCTAGCAACGTCTAGAAATGCTCTAGTAACCACAAAAAACTCTAGCAAGCACCCAGAACACCCTAGCAACTGCCTAGCAACCACCTAGAACACCTAGCAACTGCCTAGCAACCACCCAGAACACCTAGCAACCAACCAGAACACCCTAGCAACTGCCTAGCAATGCCCTAGTATCCACCCAGAATACCATAGCAACTGCCTAGCAACACCATAGCAACCACCCAGAACACCCTAGCAACCACCTAGCAACGCCCTAGCAACCACCAAGAATACCCTAGCAACTGCCTAGCAACCACCCAGAACACCTTAGCAACTGCCTAGCAACACCATAGCAACCACCCAGAACACCCTAGCAACCACCTGGCAACAGCATCTTGCTAAAAACATGCTGGCAACATGCTAATCAAGCTAGCATCATGCTAGCAACATGCTAATCAAGCTAGCATCATGTTAGCAACATGCTAATCATGCTAGCAACATGCTAATCAAGCTAGCATCATGCTAGCAACATGCTAATCCTGTTAGCATCTAGCTAAAAACATGCTAGCAAAATGCTAATCATGCTAACATCATGCTAGCAACATGCTAATCAAGTTAGCATCATGCTAGCAACATGCTAATCAAGCTAGCATCATGCTAGCAACATGCTAATCAAGCTAGCATCATGCTAGCAACATGCTAATCATGTTAGCATCATGCTAGCAACATGCTAATCATGCTAGCATTATGCTACCAACATGCTAATCAAGCTAGCATCATGCTAGCAAAATGCTAATCATGCTAACATCTTGTTAAAAGCATGATAGCAACATGCTAATCATGTTAGCATCATGCTACCAAAATGCTAATCAAGCTAGCATCATGCTAATCATGCTAGCATCATGTTACCAACATGCTAATCAAGCTAGCATCATGCTAGCAACATGCTAATCAAGCTAGCATCATGTTAACAACATGTTATTCAAGCTAGCATAATGCTAGCAACATGCTAATCCTGTTAGCATCTAGCTAAAAACATGCTAGCAAAATGCTAATCATGCTAACATCTTGTTAAAAGCATGCTAGCATCATGCTAATCATATTAACAACATGCTAATCATGCTAGCATCATTCTAACAACATGTTAATCATAGTAAATCATGCTGGAATGTGGTAAATCGTAGTAAATCATCTTAGAAATATGGTAAATCGTGGTAAATAATGCTAAAACGTGGTATATCATGGTATCACAACATGTTAATTGTGTTAGCATCTGCCCAGTGGCGAGTTTTGCCACTGCAAGCACCACTTCACATTTTCTTCAGGAAATGTACATTCTAGTTATTATTATTATTATTTTGTCAAACTTTCGGCCACTTTTGGGGCCCTTAACATGCTCGAAAACTCTTGAAATTTTGCACACAGGTCAGAACCCGCGGCCATCAGGGCCGGACTGAAGCTGGTACCCGGGCGTGGCAGGGGGGCTCGACAGCGCCCCCTGGAACGGGATCCGAACACTTGTCCATAAATCAGACACGCTTGCATGTAATAATATGAAACTTGGTACACATATAGAACTCATCGGGCCGAACAACTTTCGTGCTCTAAGTTTTACGCCAGCCCAACAGGAAGTCGGCTATTTAGGGTTGTTTGGAAAAGCATGCTGTGGAATTTAATGTACTCCTCCTAGGGAATTCATCGATTCGCCTCCAAACTCGGTGTGCATGAAGTCAAGACATTGAGGATGCTAAATTGCGGACGGATTTTTGATATCTCGAATGGTTTGGCCGTGGCGAGGAAACGAATTTATGGCGAAAAAATGAAACAGGAAGTGTGTTATAACTTCTGCATACATTAACTGATCTTGATGAAACTTCAGCAGTGTGTTCGTTGTAAGAGGCCGATCGCACAGATGTGACTATTGTGAGTCAAAGTTATAGCGCCACCAACAGGCAGCAGGAAGTACATCACTATTAAAATGCTTTGAAATCACTGTCTTATTTTTACCAGATTTGCTTCAAACTTTATGTGTACAATGTAGACACACGGCAGATGTAAACCTGTGAAAGGATTATTGATATCTTAGATACTGTTGCCGTGGCAACGCATCAAACTTTAATATTCTTTTTTTATGCTTTTGAGACTCTTAACATACTTGAAATTGCATGAAACTCGACAGGCACATCACATTTATTATCCAGTAGACATGTGCAAAGTTTCAGAAACGGGCGTGGTGAGGGGCTCAGTAGCGCCACCTTTAGTCATAAGTGGGGGGGTTAGTTTTATCAACAGCAACAAAACTTGGTATGTGTATTGTTCTCATCAAGACGGACAACTTTCTAATTTACATGAACCATCTCTGACCAACAGGAAGAGAGATATTTTGGTTTGAATGTGGATTTTCTGAAGAATTTTCTCTCCCTCTCTCTGTGTCTGTGTGTGTGTGAGGGGAGGGGGGGATTTGACTATTGCTTTTATATTGTTAATCAAGGTTTCAGGGGCTTTTGGGGTCCTTAACGTGCTCAAAAACTCTTGAAACTTTGCACACAGGTCAGAACCCACGGCCATCAGGGCCGGGCTGAAGCTGGTACCCGGGCGTGGCTGGGGGGCTCAACAGCGCCCCCTTGAACGGGGTTCTAAAACTTGATCCATATATCAAACACGCTTGCATGAATTAATATGAAACTCGGTACACATATAGATCTCATCGGGCCGAACAACTTTACCCCGGTCAAGTTTTACGCCAGCCCAACAGGAAGTCGGCTATTATGGGTTGTTTGGAAAACGCTTGCTGTGGAATGTGAAATACTCCTCCTAGAAAATTCACCGTGTCCCCTTCAAACTCGGTGTGCATGTAGTCAAGACATTGAGGATGCTAAATTGCGGACGGATTTTTGATATCTCGAACGGTTTGGCTGTGGCGAGGAATCGAATTTATGGCGAGAAAAGAGAAACACGGAAGTGGAATAACTTCTGCATACATTAACTTATCTTGATGAAACTTCAGCAGTGTGTTCGTGGTAAGAGGCCGATCAGATGGATGTAGCTATTGTGAGTCAAAGTTATAGCGCCACCAACTGGCAGCAGGAAGTGTGTCACTTTCAACATGCTTTTGACAAAAGTGGGGGGGTTAGTTTTAACTACAGTAAAGAAAAAATAGTTTGTATATTGTTCTCATCAAGCCGGACAACTTTCTAATTTACATTCAATAGCTCTGGCCATCAGGAAGTCAGATATTTTGGTCTGAATGTGGATTTTTTTGCAAAATCAGCCTCTGAATTTTTAGCCACTCCTCTTAAACTATTTATTTTATTCGTACCAAACTTTTTCAACATGATGAAACTACATTAAATATGCTAAATTGTGAATGGATAATAAATATCTCAAACGGTTTTGCTATGGCGAGGGATTAAATAATGTCCAAAAAGGAAACACTAAAAATCTTCTAAAAATGTAATTATATACCATTTATTTCTATATAAAAGTATACAAATATCACAATTAAACCCATTTTATTCTGTTTTTGCAATTCAAGAAGAATGAAAAAGTTAAAACAGGCTATTTAGTGCTATTTGGTTCAACAAAAAAGCAAACATAGGGCTATACTGCCCTCTTGTGTCCAAAAGGACATAGAAATATTATATAAAACTTTTTACCAGGTAGGCCAATATTGTATTTAAATATACATGTATTAGGTATGTGTCTGAGGATATTTTCCCACCGGTTAATCGACGTGTGACACGAGTGGGTGCTTTTAAATCGCTAATATAATAGTGTAAGAAAAATAATGATAATGTTGCACACACAAATCACACACATGTGGGAAAGAATGATGCTTTTAAACAACACTAAACCGCCATTAGGTGTCGCCAGGCATCCATCTTAATAAGCGAGTCATTGATTCATTCGTTCAAACGATTTGTTCGAATGAGTCGATCATGATTAAGACAGATGTTTATGGATTGATCATTCAATCTTTGAGTCAACCGATTCGTTAAAAATGCTGAATCGTTCAGTTATGAGAAAACACGTGATGCGTGATGGTTCTGCCGTGATCTTTGTTTATTTTCGCTGCTGAAACAGAACAAAAACAGTCAACATTGCATCTAAAATGTAAGTGACTTAATTGTAACTGTTTATTAACCTGTTGTATGAAATCTAGGGGTGGGAGAAAAAATTTATTCTTAGATGCATCGCGATGCGGACGTGGACGATTCTGAATCGATTCACAAATGTCAAAAAATCGATTCTCTAAAAAAATATTTTTCTGATAACGTAATATTGACGGAAGGCAAAAGGCGGAACTCTAAGCGGACGTGCGTGCAGTCTGTGGCGCGCACATAACAGAGAAGTTTCTTCTGCTCACCAAGGCTGCATTTATTTGATTAAAAATACAAACAAAAACAGTAATATTGTAAAATATTATTCCAATTTAAAACAGCTGCTTTCTATTTTAATATATTTTAAACTGTTATTTATTCCTGTGATCAAAGCTGAGTTTTCAGCATCATTACTCCAGTCGTCACTGTCACATGATCCTTCAGAAATTATTCTAATATGATGATTGATACTCAAGAAACATTCATTATTATTTTAAATGTCAAAAACAGTTGTGTACAGTCTTTGATGAATAGAAAGTTCAAAAGAACAGCATTTATCTGAAATCTAAAGCTTTTGTAACGTTAAACACTACCGCTCAAAAGTTTTGGGTTAGTAATAATTAAAATTTTATTTTTGGGGTAAATAAATACAATAAATCAGTACTTTTATTTATGAAGGATGAGTTAAACTGATCAACAGTTACAGTAAAGACATTTATAATGTTAAAAATATATATATTTGAAATATATGCTGTTCTTTTGAACTTTACATTCATCAAAGCATTTTGAAAAAAAAAATCTGTACACAACTGTTTTCAACATTGAAAATAATAATGAATATTTATTGAGCATCAATCATCATATTAGTATGATTTCTGAAGGATCATGTGACACTGAAGACTGGAGTAATGATGCTGAAAACTCAACTTTGATCACAGAAATGAATTACTATGTAAAATATTTAAAAATTGAAAACAGCTGTTTTAAATTGGAATAATATTTCACAATATTACTGTTTTTGTTTGTATTTTTAATCAATAAATGCAGCCTTGGTGAGCAGAAGAGCCTTCTCCTAAAAACATTAAAAATCTTACTGACCCCAAACTTTTGAACAATAATATATATATATATATATATATATATATATATATATATATATATATATATATATATATATATATATATATATATATATATATATATATATATATATATAATATAGCTGCGAGCAGCGAT
Organism: Scardinius erythrophthalmus; assembly: GCF_964197995.2. Classification (NCBI taxonomy): domain Eukaryota; kingdom Metazoa; phylum Chordata; class Actinopteri; order Cypriniformes; family Leuciscidae; genus Scardinius; species Scardinius erythrophthalmus. The sequence goes on from NC_138236.1 coordinate 31,472,434, forward strand.
GGAGGGCCAAAGCCGGCGGTACCGCCACCCCGGTGCCTTTAGGTAACTAAAGGCACTGGGGTTGCGGTGCCACTGGCTTGGGCCCGTAATCGCTGCTCGCAGCTATATTTATATATATATATATATATATTTATTATTATTATTATTATTATTTTGTCAACCTTTCGGGCACTTTTGGGGCCCTTAACATGCTCGAAAACTCTTGAAATTTTGCACACAGGTCAGAACCCGCGGCCATCAGGGCCGGGCTGAAGCTGGTACCCGGGCGTGGCAGGGGGCCTCGACAGCGCCCCCTGGAACGGGATCCGAACACTTGTCCATAAATCAGACACGCTTGCATGTAATAATATGAAACCCGGTACACATATAGACCTCATCGGGCCGAACAACTTTCGTGCTCTAAGTTTTACGCCAGCCCAACAGGAAGTCGGCTATTTAGCGTTGTTTGGAAACGCATGCTGTGGAATTTAATGTACTCCTCCTAGGGAATTCATCGATTCGCCTCCAAACTCGGTGTGCATGAAGTCAAGACATTGAGGATGCTAAATTGCGGACGGATTTTTGATATCTCGAACGGTTTGGCCATGGCGAGGAAACGAATTTATGGCGAAAAAAAGAAACAGGAAGTGTGTTATAACTTCTGCATACATTAACTGATCTTGATGAAACTTCAGCAGTGTGTTCGTTGTAAGAGGCCGATCGCACAGATGTGACTATTGTGAGTCAAAGTTATAGCGCCACCAACAGGCAGCAGGAAGTACATCACTATTAAAATGCTTTGAAATCACTGTCTTATTTTTACCAGATTTGCTTCAAACTTTATGTGTACAATGTAGACACACGGCAGATGTAAACCTGTGAAAGGATTATTGATATCTTAGATACTGTTGCCGTGGCAACGCATCAAACTTTAATATTCTTTTTTTATGCTTTTGAGACTCTTAACATACTTGAAATTGCATGAAACTCGACAGACACATCACATTTATTAGCCCGTAGACATGTGCAAAGTTTCAGAAACGGGTGTGGTGAGGGGCTCAGTAGCGCCACCTTTAGTCATAAGTGGGGGGGTTAGTTTTATCAACAGCAACAAAACTTGGTATGTTTATTGTTCTCATCAAGACGGACAACTTTCTAATTTACATGATCTATCTCTGACCAACAGGAAGAGAGATATTTTGGTTTGAATGTGGATTTTCTGAAGAATTTTCTCTCCCTCTCTCTGTGTCTCTGTGTGTGTGAGGGGAGGGGGGATTTGACTATTGCTTTTATATTGTTAATCAAGGTTTCAGGGGCTTTTGGGGTCCTTAACGTGCTCAAAAACTCTTGAAACTTTGCACACAAGTCAGAACCCCCTGCCATCAGGGACGGGCTGAAGCTGGTACCCGGGCGTGGCAGGGGGCCTCGACAGCGCCCCCTGGAACGGGATCCGAACACTTGTCCATAAATCAGACACGCTTGCATGTAATAATATGAAACCCGGTACACATATAGACCTCATCGGGCCGAACAACTTTCGTGCTCTAAGTTTTACGCCAGCCCAACAGGAAGTCGGCTATTTAGCGTTGTTTGGAAACGCATGCTGTGGAATTTAATGTACTCCTCCTAGGGAATTCATCGATTCGCCTCCAAACTCGGTGTGCATGAAGTCAAGACATTGAGGATGCTAAATTGCGGACGGATTTTTGATATCTCGAACGGTTTGGCCATGGCGAGGAAACGAATTTATGGCGAAAAAAAGAAACAGGAAGTGTGTTATAACTTCTGCATACATTAACTGATCTTGATGAAACTTCAGCAGTGTGTTCGTTGTAAGAGGCCGATCGCACAGATGTGACTATTGTGAGTCAAAGTTATAGCGCCACCAACAGGCAGCAGGAAGTACATCACTATTAAAATGCTTTGAAATCACTGTCTTATTTTTACCAGATTTTTCAGAAACGGGTGTGGTGAGGGGCTCAGTAGCGCCACCTTTAGTCATAAGTGGGGGGGTTAGTTTTATCAACAGCAACAAAACTTGGTATGTTTATTGTTCTCATCAAGACGGACAACTTTCTAATTTACATGATCTATCTCTGACCAACAGGAAGAGAGATATTTTGGTTTGAATGTGGATTTTCTGAAGAATTTTCTCTCCCTCTCTCTGTGTCTCTGTGTGTGTGAGGGGAGGGGGGATTTGACTATTGCTTTTATATTGTTAATCAAGGTTTCAGGGGCTTTTGGGGTCCTTAACGTGCTCAAAAACTCTTGAAACTTTGCACACAAGTCAGAACCCCCTGCCATCAGGGACGGGCTGAAGCTGGTACCCGGGCGTGGCAGGGGGGCTCAACAGCGCCCCCTTGAACGGTGTCCCAAAACTTGGTCCATAGATCAAACACGCTTGCATGAATTAATATGAAACTCGGTACACATATATATCTCATCGGGCCGAACAACTTTCCCCTGGTCAAGTTTTACGCCAGACCAACAGGAAGTCAGCTATTATGGGTTGTTTGGAAACGCATGCTGTGGAATTTGATGTACTCCTCCTAGGAAATTCATCCATTCGCCTCCAAACTCGGTGTGCATGAAGTCAAGACATTGAGGATGCTAAATTGCGGACGGATTTTTGATATCTCGAACGGTTTGGCCGTGGCAAGGAAACGAATTTATGGCGAATAATTCAAACAGGAAGTGTGTTATAACATCTGCATACATTAACTGATCTTGATGAAACTTCAGCAGTGTGTTCGTTGTAAGAGGCCGATCACATGGATGTGACATTTGTGAGTCAAAGTTATAGCGCCACCAACTGGCAACAGGAAGTGTGTCACTTTCATAATGCTTTGAAATCACCCTCTTATTTTTACCCGATTTGCTTAAAACTTTATGTGTATAATGTAGACACACGGCAGATGTAGACCTGTGAAAGGATTATTGATATCTTAGATACTGTTGCCGTGGCAACGCATTAAACTTTAATATTCTTTTCGGATGCTTCTGAGACTCTTCACATGTTTGAAAATGCATGAAACTCGACAGACACATCACATTTATTATCCAGTAGACATGTGCAAAGTTTCAGAAACGGGCGTGGTGAAATGGCTCAGTAGCGCCACCTTTAGTCAAAAATGGGGGCTTAGTTTTTCCTAGAATCACAAAACTTGGTAGGTGTATTGTTCTCATCAAGCCGGACAACTTTCTAATTGACAGTTATTAGCTATGACCAACAGGGTGTCGGATATTTTGGTCTGAATATGGATTTTTTGCTAAATCAGCCTCTGAGTTTTTAGTTGCTCCTCCTAAAAGGTTTATTTTATTCCCACCAAACTTTTTCAACATGATTAAAATATATTAATGATGCAAAATTGTAAACGGATATTGAATATCTCAAACGGTTTTGCTATGGCGAGGGATTAAATTTATGTCAAAAAGGAAGCAGGAAACATCTCAACATAACTTCTAAAAATGTAATTATACACCATTTATTTTTATGTAAAATGATACAAATATTAGAACTAAACCCATTTTATTCTGTTTTTGCAATTCAAGGAGTATGAAAAATTTAAAAACAGGCTATTTAGTGCTATTTGGTTCAACAAAAAATCAAACATAGGGCTATACTGCCCTCTTGTGTCCAAAAGGATATTAAAATAGTATATAAAAAGTTTTACTAGGTAGGCCTATTGTATTTAAATATAAATTTATTAGGTATATGACTGTGAGGATATTTTCCCATCGGTTAATCGACGTGTGACACGAGCGGCTGCTTTTAAATCGCTAATATAAAAGTGAAAGTAAAAAACGGAGGTCCGCACGGACATTGATAATGGTGCACGTTGGAAAAAAATGATACTTTTAAACATAACACTAAACCGCCATCAGGTGTCACCAGGCGACCATCTTAATGAGCGAGTCATTGATTCATTCGTTCAAACGATTCGTTCGAATGACTGAGTCATTCATGATTGAGACAGATGTTTATGGATTGACCATTGAATCTTTGAGTCAACCGATTCGTTTCAAAATGCTGAATCATTAAGTAATGAGAAAACAAGTTGCTGTGAGATGCACGATGGTTCTGCTGATCTTTGTTTAACTATTTTTGCTGCTGAAACAGAACAAAAACAGTCAATATTGCATCTAAAATGTAAGTGACTCAATTGTAACTGTTTATTAACCTGTTGTATGAAATCAATGTCACAGTTTCAATTGTGATTGTATTCAGGAAATAGTTGCCTACTCGTCAAATGAGGTTGCTTAACTCTTATCATATGTTAGAAAATATATAAAAAACTCCATATTTGTAATTTTTATAGTCAGTATGTTGTTAACTGCGTTGCGTTTTTGTGTGCTGCGCTCATTTGTTTACAATTCTCCTGGAGAAGCTGCATGAGCCTCAGCAGGGCAACCTTGTTACCATTGATCAGTAATACATTTATTATGAACTGCTGATTGCAACTTAAAATGAATGTAATGAAATTAGAATAATCTCTCGTTTTAGGGATTCCCAAGTTATTTTTTTGTTATTGACGTTCTAATCAGGCTATACTCTGGTCGGGCAAGTAAAATTCTCTTTCAGGTAGGCCTATTGTATTTATATATAAATATATTAGGGATGTGACTGTGATAAAATTTTCCCACCAGTTAATCGACGTGTGACACCGCTGAGGGCTTTTAAATCGCTAACTTAAAAGCGAAAGTAAAATACAGACGTCCGCACAGACATTGATAATGGTGCGGAGTAGAGCGAGCATTTTCAATGTATGCCTATGGAAGTAGGAATGAACTTAAACATTTTATTTATGTTTTTATGTGTCCACTGTTCAACCGCAACCGCGTCACACACACACACATTCCAGAATTGCAATCTTGACATCGCAGCCTGTTCATTATAGCCCTAATACAATATAATAATAAAAATAGTCAACCTAACATATACGAATTACACTGCTCTGTTTAAATAGTCAGTAGTACAATTTGTACCATTCACAGTAAGCAGAGCTCCACTGTGATGTTTCCAAGCACATTTTTGCGCGTGTGAAGAGGATGATTTTTTCTATCGATATTGGAACATGAGTGAAGTACAAAGCCTATAATAAAGAACAGTTTAGCATCCAAATGCATCGCAAATATTGAAATTTTTTATTCTAATGAGAGAGATACGTGAGACCAACACTGCTTACTTTCGTTTTTATTTTTACATTAAATTTAAAGGATTTGTTGTGGAATATTTTGAGTGTATCATAAAATCAGAATAAGGTAAGACAAGTAATATTTTCTGTCTTATATATATATGTGTGTGTGTGTAAATATACATATATATATATATATATATATATAGACATAGATAGATAGAAAGATATATATATATATATATATATATATATATATATAGATATAGATATAGATATAGATAGATAGAAAGATATATATATATATATATATATATATATATATATATATATATATATATATATATAATATATATATATATATATATATATATATATATATATATAAATATAGCTGCGAGCAGCGATGGAGGGCCAAAGCCGGCGGCATCGCCATTCCCGGTGCCTTTAGGTTACTAAAGGCACTGGGGTTGCGGTGCCACCGGCTTGGGCCCGTAATCGCTGCTCGCAGCTATATTTATTAGGGCCCAAGCCCTGAAAGGGCGAAGGCCCTATTGTTTTCGTTAGGATTATTATTATTATTATTATTATTGTTCTTCAAGGGTTCGGGGGCTTTTGGGGCCTTTAACATGCTCGAAAACTCATGAAACTTTGCACACTGGTCAGAACCCGCGGCCATTAGGGCCTAGGTGAAGCTGGTACCCGGGCGTGGCAGGGGTGCTCAACAGCGCCACCTAGAATGCAATCTGAAATCTTGGACACATACAAGAACGTATTAGTATGAAACTCGGTACACATATAGATCTCATCAGGCCGAACAACTTCCGCACTCTATGTTATTAGCTCCGCCCAACAGGAAGTTAGATATTATGGGTTGTTTGAAAAACGTACGCTCTGGAATTTGAAATACTCCTCCTAGAGAATTCATCCAATCCCCTCGAAACTAGGTGTGAATGAAGTCAAGACATTGAGGATGCTAAATTGCGAAAGGATTTTTGATATCTCGAACGGTTTGGCCGTGGCGAGGAAACGAATTTATGGCGAATAATGGGACACAGGAAGTGTGTTATAACTTCTGCATACATTAACTGATCTTGATGAAACTTCAGCAGTGTGTTCGTTGTAAGAGGCCGATCACATTGATGTGACTATTGTGAGTCAAAGTTATAGCGCCACCAACTGGCAGCAGGAAGTGTGTCACTTTCAAAATGCTTTGAAATCACCCTCTTATTTTTACCCGATTTGCTTCAAACTTTATGTGTATAATGTAGACACACTGCAGATGTAGACCTGCGAAAGGATGATTGATATCTTAGATACTGTTGCCGTGGCAACGCTTCAAAATTTAATATTCTTTTTTGATGCTTTTGAGACTCTTAGCATGCTTGAAATTGGATGAATCTCGACAGACACATAACACTTATTAGCCAGTAGACATGTGAAAAGTTTCAGAAAGGGGCGTGGCAGGGGGGATCAACAGCGCCCCCTTGAACGGGGTTTGAAAACTTGGTCCATATATCAAACACGCTTGCATGAAATAATATGAAACTCGGTACACATATAGATCTCATCGGGCCGAACAACTTTCCCTCTGTCAAGTTTCACGCCAGCCCAACAGGAAGTCGGCTATTATGGGTTGTTTGGAAAACGCTTGCTGTGGAATGTGAAGTACTCCTCCTAGAAAATTCACCGTGTCCCCTCCAAACTCGGTGTGCATGTAGTCAAGACTTTGAGGAGGCTAAATTGCGGACGGATTTTTGATATCTCGAACGGTAAGGCCGTGGTGAGGAATCGAATTTATGGCGAGAAAAGAGAAACACGAAGTGGAATAACTTCTGCATACATTAACTGATCTTGATGAAACTTCAGCAGTGTGTTCGTGGTAAGAGGCCGATCAGATGGATGTAACTATTGTGAGTCAAAGTTATAGCGCCACCAACTGGCAGCAGGAAGTGTGTCACTTTCAACATGCTTTTGACAAAAGTGGGGGGGTTAGTTTTAAATACAGTGAAAAAAAATAGTTTTTATATTGTTCTCATGAAGCCGGACAACTTTCTAATTTACATTCATCAGCTCCGGCCATCAGGAAGTCAGATATTTTGGTCTGAATATGGATTTTTTGCTAAATCAGCCTCTGAATTTTTAGCCACTCCTCTTAAACTATTTATTGTATTCCCACCAAACTTTTTCAACATGATAAAAATATATTAATGATGCTAAATTGTAAACTGATATTGAATATCTCAAACGGTTTTGCTATGGCGAGGGATTAAATTAATGTCAAAAAGGAAGCAGGAAACATCTCATAACTTCTAAAAATTTAATTATACACCATTTATTTTTATACAAAATTATACAAATATTAGAACTAAACCTATTTTATTCCGTTTTTGCAATTCAAGAAGTATGAAAAAGTTAAAAACAGGCTCTTTAGTGCTATTTGGTTCAACAAAAAGCAAACATAGGGCTATACTGCCCTCTTGTGTCCAAAAGGATATCAAAATAGTATATAAAACGTTTTACTAGGTAGGCCTATTGTATTTAAATATAAATTTATTAGGTATATGACTGTGAGGGTATTTTTCCATTGGTTAATCGACGTGTGACACGAGCGGGTCCTTTTAAATCGCTAATATAAAAGTGAAAGTAAAAAACAGACGTCCGCACGGACATTGATAATGGTGCACATTGGAAAGAATGATACTTCTAAACATAACACTAAACCGCCATTAGGTGTCGCCAGGCGACCATCTTAATGAGCGAGTCATTGATTCATTCGTTCAAACGATTCGTTCCAATGACTGAGTCATTTATGATTGAGACAGATGTTTATGGATTGACCATTGAATCTTTGAGTCAACCGATCTGTTTCAAAATGCTGAATCATTCAGTAATGAGAAAACAAGTTGCTGTGAGATGCTCGATGGTTCTGCTGTGATCTTTGTTTAACTATTTTTGCTGCTGAAACAGAACAAAAACAGTCAATATTGCATCTAAAATGTAAGTGACTTAATTGTAACTGTTTATTAACCTGTTGTATGAAATCAATGTCACAGTTTCAATCATGATTGCATTCAGGAAATAGTAGCCTACTCGTCAAGTGAGGTTGCTTAACTCTATCATATGTTATAAAATATATAAAAACTTCATATTTGTAATTTTTATAGTCAGTATGTTGTTAACTGGGTTCCTTTTTTGTGTGCTGCGCTCATTTGTTTACAATTCTCCTGGAGAAGCTGCACAAGCCTCAGCAGTGCAACCTTGTTAACATTGATCAGTACATTTATTATTAACTGTTGATTGCAACTTAAAATAAATGTAATGCAATTAGAATAATCTCTCTTTTTAGTGATTCCCAAGTTATTTTTTTGTTATTGACGTTCTAACCAGGCTATACTCTGGTCGGGCAAGTAAAATTCTCTTTCAGGTAGGCCTATTGTATTTATATATAAATATATTAGGGATCTGACTGTGATAAAATTTTCCCACCGGTTAATCGATGTGTGACACCACTGAAGGTTTTTAAATCGCTAACTTAAAAGCGAAGGTAAAATACAGACGTCCGCACAGACATTTATAATGGTGCGGAGTAGAACGAGCATTTTCAATGTATTCCTATGGAAGTACGAATGAACTAAAACATTTTATTTATGTTTTTATGTGTCCACTGTTCAATCGCAACCGCGTCACACACACACACTTTCCAGAATTGCAATCTTGACATCGCAGCCTGTTCATTATAGCCCTAATAAAATATAATAATAAAATAGTCAACCTGACATATACAAATTACACTGCTCTGTTTAAATAGTCAGTAGTACAATTTGTACCATTCAAAGTAAGCACTGCGCCACTGTGATGTGTCCAAGCACATTTTTGCGCGTGTGAAGAGGATGATTTTCTCCATCGATATTGGAACACGAGTGAAGTACAAAGCATATAATAAAGAATAGTTTAGCATCCAAATACATTACAAATGTTGAAACATTTTGATTCTAATGAGAGGGTTACGTGAGACCAACACGGCTTACTTTCGTTTTTATTTTTACATTAAATTTAAAGGATATGTTGTGAAATATTTTGAGTGTATCATAAAATCAGAATAAGGTAAGACAAGTAATATTTTCTGTCTTTTATATATATATATATATATATATATATAATATGAAGAGTTCAGATGCAAAAGCCTCTAAGTGCCATCTGAAATTTTCTTCTTGAATGATAATTTTTATCAAGCTCGTATATTTAAGTTCAGTAATTTCACTTAAATGACAATTAATAGGTAATTTGCATTGCCATTTAAGTGAAATTACTGAACTTAAATATACGAGCTTGATAAAAATTATCATTCAAGAAGAAAATTTCAGATGGCACTTAGAGGCTTTTGCATCGGAACTCTTCATCGATGGAGGGCCGAAGCCGGCGGCACCGCCATCCCCGGTGCCTTTAGGTAACTAAAGGCACCGGGGTTGCGGTGCCTCCGGCTTGGGCCCGTAATCGCTGCTCGCAGCTATATTTAGGGCCCGAGCACCGATGGTGAGAGGACCCTATTGTTTTTGCTCCGTTTATTATTAGGGCCCGAGCACCGATGGTGAGAGGACCCTATTGTTTTTGCTCCGTTTATTATTATTATTCTTCTTCTTCTTCTCCAAAGTGAATCGCTTTTTAGAGGGCCTAAACATGCTCGAAAACTCATGAAACTTTGCACACGCTTCAGAAGTGGTGAAAATTTACGTGTGATATGGTTTTCAGAATTGGGGGGGGCAAATTCGGTAAATTATTGCCCCCACATTTTGCCCCGGCTCCTGGTTTCACGTACAGGTATGAAATTTGGTACATACATGTAATGACCCAATACCTACAGAAAAGTCTCTTGGAGCATAGCCCTAAACACAACAGGAAGTGAGCTATTTTGAACTTCCTCCTAGATTTTGGGCATTTTTCGTAATTTCCTGATGTTGTACTTTAACGAACTCCTCCTACAGATTTGATCTGATCCTCTTCAAATTTGGTGAGTGTAATCTTAAGGCCTTTGTGACGTTAAATTGCGAAGATCTAGAGTTTTCGTCGAAGGGTGTGCCCTCGGCGGCCTGACAAACATCTATCTATAAATTACAGGAACGTCTGTCTGTCTGTCTGTCTGTGTGTGTGTGTGTCTGTTCCTCGCATATCTCTCGAACCGTTAGTCCGATTGATTTCAAACTCGACAGGTGTCTCGCCACGGGCACGAGTAAGTGCAGTGCCAAGTTTGACATTGTTTGGATGAGAAATGCAAAAGATATCGTTAAATATATCATTTTTAGAAGGTTGTGGTTTAAAAATAAACATTCTGACATTAGAGAGTTGTATCGGTCAAAGAAGCCCCAAGAAGGCTGTGGTTTAAAAATAAACATTCTGACATAAACACTCAGTCAGCTACACTGTTTACTTCTGAATATTATAGTTTGGTTCCCGAACGTGATAAATCCATCTATCTATAAATTACAGAAACGTCCGTCTGTCTGTCTGTGTGTTATTCGCATATCTCTCGAATGTGAGATAACCACTAAATGTGTGAAAACCACTATTTTCTGTTTCAAACTTTCACATAGCATCTTTAGGTTATAACAACATTGAAAATCAAAATCTGGATTTGAATTTTTTAAGATTTATTATAAAAACGGATTATTTTTTCCCAAAAATGCAATAAATTCATGACTTTTTTTTTTTTTCAAAATGCTATTAATCCATTGAATCAATATAAAGTTATTTTTGATCATATTGCCATCGCAAGAAATATCTCCTGAACTTTTTTGACGGCGATCAGCTCACAAAAACTGATTTTGCACGGGCACTTTGCACTGCTCCCTGAATCGAGGTGCTTATTCATTTGTGGATGTAAACTGAATCTGTAAGTCAGCTATGCTGTTAGTGTTTACTTCTGAATATTATATTTCATTCTGGTGCGCTTAACGTTGTCGCTACTGTGTAATAATAGCCTATGCTATTCACCAACTAAACATATCCTATTCAATGCGTTCACAGTCTCTTTCACGGGCATCATTTGTAGTTGCCTATTCACAAACTGTTTGCTCAAGCATAGCGTTTTCTCGGAGTTCACTGTGTGCTTTTTACCATGCACAAATAAAAATGTCACTGAACTTTTGCTGTGTAATTGTAACAATGAGCACACACCAAACCAACAATTACTAAAAACACACACAAAAACTGATTTTGCACGGGCATTTTTTGCACTAGTTCACCCAATTTCGGCCTTTTGGTGATATATGCATGATCAGATAAGTTCAATATTAATGTTGCTTGGAGTTCTGATGTTGCTAGGCAACCACAGACAGCCTGCAGTAACTCAGGCATACAATTTTCAATCTGCCACAAACTTCACATGTTTGATAAGACTCCTGTCCTGAACACATGCCAATGCTCATTATGATTATAGCAATAGCACCACCTGCTGGTAGCAGGAAGTGTGGCAAATACAAAACGTGCTCGAAAAATCATGAAACTTTGCACACGCTTCAGAAGTGGTGACAATTTACGTGTGATGTGGTTTTAAAAATTGGGTGGGGCAAAATGGCTTACTTATTGCCCCTACATTTTGCCCCGGCTCGACGTTTCACGTACAGGTATGAAATTTGGTACACACATGTAAAGACCCAATACCTACAGAAAAGTCTCTTGGAGCATAGCCCTAAACACAACAGGAAGTGAGCTATTTTGAACTTCCTCCTAGATTTTGGGCATTTTTCGTAATTTCCTGATGTTGTACTTTAACAAACTCCTCCTACAGATTTGATCTGATCCTCTTCAAAGTTGGTGAGTGTAATCTTAAGGCCTTTGTGACGTTAAATTGCGAAGATCTTTAGTTTTCGTCGATGGGTGTGCCCTCGGCGGCCTGACAAATGTTAACCAAATTTCGGCCTTCTGGTGATATATGCATGATCAGATAAGTTCAATATTAATGTTGCTTGCAGTTCCGATGTTGCTAGGCAACCACAGACAGCCTGCAGTAACTCAGGCATACAATTTCCAATCTTCCCCAAACTTCACATGTTTGATAAGAGTCCTGTCCTGAACACATGACCATGCTCATATTTGGTTATAGCAATAGCGCCACCTGCTGGTAGCAGGAAGTGTGGCAAATACAAAACGTGCTCGAAAAATCATGAAACTTTGCACACGCTTCAGAAGTGGTGAAAATTTACGTGTGATATGGTTTTCAAAATTGGGTGGGGCAAAATGGCTTAATTATTGCCCCTACATTTTGCCCCGGCTCGACGTTTCACGTACAGGTATGAAATTTGGTACATACATGTAATGACCCAATACCTACAAAAAAGTCTCTTGGAGCGTAGCCCTAAACACAACAGGAAGTCAGCTATTTTGAACTTCCTCTCAGATTTTGGGCAGTTTTTGCCATTTCCTGATGTTGTACTTTAACAAACTCCTCCTACAGTTTTGATCTGATCCTCTTCAAATTTGGTGAGTGTAATCTTAAGGCCTTTCCTAAAGGTGCCGGGTGGCGGTGGCAGGGGTGCGAGGGCCCTTTCCATCGCTGCTTGCAGCTTTAATTATTCTTCTTCTTCTTCTTCTCCAAAGTGAATCGCTTTTTAGAGGGCCTAAACACGCTCGAAAACTCATGAAACTTTGCACACGCTTCAGAAGTGGTGAAAATTTACGTGTGATATGGTTTTCAGAATTGGGGGGGGCAAATTCGGTAAATTATTGCCCCCACATTTTGCCCCGGCTCCTGGTTTCACGTACAGGTATGAAATTTGGTACATACATGTAATGACCCAATACCTACAGAAAAGTCTCTTGGAGCATAGCCCTAAACACAACAGGAAGTGAGCTATTTTGAACTTCCTCCTGGATTTTGGGCATTTTTCGTAATTTCCTGATGTTGTACTTTAACGAACTCCTCCTACAGATTTGATCTGATCCTCTTCAAATTTGGTGAGTGTAATCTTAAGGCCTTTGTGACGTTAAATTGCGAAGATCTAGAGTTTTCGTCGAAGGGTGTGCCCTCGGCGGCCTGACAAACATCTATCTATAAATTACAGGAACGTCTGTCTGTCTGTCTGTCTGTGTGTGTGTGTGTCTGTTCCTCGCATATCTCTCGAACCGTTAGTCCGATTAATTTCAAACTCGACAGGTGTCTTGCCACGGGCACGAGTAAGTGCAGTGCCAAGTTTGACATTGTTTGGATGAGAAATGCAAAAGATATCGTTAAATATATCATTTTTAGAAGGTTGTGGTTTAAAAATAAACATTCTGACATTATAGAGTTGTATCGGTCAAAGAAGCCCCAAGAAGGTTGTGGTTTAAAAATAAACATTCTGACATAAACACTCAGTCAGCTACACTGTTTACTTCTGAATATTATAGTTTGGTTCCCGAACGTGATAAATCCATCTATCTATAAATTACAGAAACGTCCGTCTGTCTGTCTGTGTGTTATTCGCATATCTCTCAAATGTGAGATAACCACTAAATGTGTGAAAACCACTATTTTCTGTTTCAAACTTTCACATAGCATCTTTAGGTTATAACAACATTGAAAATCAAAATCTGGATTTGAATTTTTTTAAGATTTATTATAAAAACGGATTATTTTTTCCCAAAAATGCAATAAATTCATGACTTTTTTTTTTTCAAAATGCTATTAATCCATTGAATCAATATAAAGTTATTTTTGATCATATTGCCATCGCAAGAAATATCTCCTGAACTTTTTTGACGGCGATCAGCTCACAAAAACTGATTTTGCACGGGCACTTTGCACTGCTCCCTGAATCGAGGTGCTTATTCATTTGTGGATGTAAACTGAATCTGTAAGTCAGCTATGCTGTTAGTGTTTACTTCTGAATATTATATTTCATTCTGGTGCGCTTAACGTTGTCGCTACTGTGTAATAGTAGCCTATGCTATTCACCAACTAAACATATCCTATTCAATGCGTTCACAGTCTCTTTCACGGGCATCATTTGTAGTTGCCTATTCACAAACTGTTTGCTCAAGCATAGCGTTTTCTCGGAGTTCACTGTGTGCTTTTTACCATGCACAAATAAAAATATCACTGAACTTTTGCTGTGTAATTGTAACAATGAGCACACACCAAACCAACAATTACTAAAAACACACACAAAAACTGATTTTGCACGGGCATTTTTTGCACTAGTTCACCCAATTTCGGCCTTTTGGTGATATATGCATGATCAGACAAGTTCAATATTAATGTTGCTTGCAGTTCTGATGTTGCTAGGCAACCACAGACAGCCTGCAGTAACTCAGGCATACAATTTTCAATCTGCCCCAAACTTCACATGTTTGATAAGAGTCCTGTCCTGAACACATGCCAATGCTCATTATGATTATAGCAATAGCGCCACCTGCTGGTAGCAGGAAGTGTGGCAAATACAAAACGTGCTCGAAAAATCATGAAACTTTGCACACGCTTCAGAAGTGGTGACAATTTACGTGTGATGTGGTTTTAAAAATTGGATGGGGCAAAATGGCTTACTTATTGCCCCTACATTTTACCCCGGCTCGACGTTTCACGTACAGGTATGAAATTTGGTACACACATGTAAGGACCCAATACCTACAAAAAAAGTCTCTTGGAGCATAGCCCTAAACACAACAGGAAGTCAGTTATTTTGAACTTCCTGTCAGATTTTGGGCAGTTTTTGCCATTTCCTGATGTTGTACTTTAACAAACTCCTCCTACAGTTTTGATCTGATCCTCTTCAAATTTGGTGAGTGTAATCTTAAGGCCTTTCCTAAAGGTGCCGGGTGGCGGTGGCAGGGGTGCGAGGGCCCTTTTCATCGCTGCTTGCAGCTTTAATTATTATTATTCTTCTTCTCCGCATTGAATTGCATTTTTGAGGGCCTAAACATGCGCGAAAACTCACGAAACTTTGCACACGCGTCAGAACTGGCGAAAATTTACATCTGATATAGGTTTCAGAATTGGACGGGGCAAAACGGCTCGATAGCGCCACCTATAAAAGTTCAACGGAGTGCGCCTCCCGCAACGTTCCACGTACGTGCACGAAATTCGGTACATACATGTAATGACCTAATACCTACAAAAAAGTCTCTTGGAGCATAGCCCTAAACCCAACAGGAAGTCAGCCATTTTGAACTTCCTCCCAGATTTTTGTGCAGTTTTTGACATTTTCAGGCCTCATACTTTAACGAACTCCTCCTACAGTTTTAATCTGATCATCTTCAAATTTGGTGAGTGTAATCTTAAGGCCTTTGCGACGTTAAATTGCGAAGATCTTGAGTTTTCGTCGAAGGGCGGGTCCTCGGCGGCCTGACAAATTTTGATGTTTCGCCATGAAACAGGAAGTTGCTGTAACTCAGGCATGGAATGTCCAATCTGCCCCAAACTTCATACGTTTGATAAGAGTTCTGTCCTGAACACATGACCATGCTCATATTCAGTTATAGTCATAGCGCCACCTGCTGGCAACAGGAAGTGACATGTTTAACACTGTTATGGACTCCTAATAACATATAAAAAAGTGCCAGCAAGTGCTAAACATGCTAACAACATACTAGAAGCATGCTAAAACATGCTAGCAAACTCTTAGCTAAGTGCTAAAGCATGCTATTATTGCAATTAAATAGGAATTTGCTGTAACTCAGGCATGGAATGTCCAATCTGCCCCAAACTTCACACTTTTGATAAGCGTTCTGTCCTGAACATATCTACATGAGAATATTCAGTTATAGTAATAGCGCCACCTACTGGTAACAGGAAGTGTCATGTTTAACACGTTGATGCCATTCTAGCAACATGTTAAAAATGCCATTGACTTCTAAACATGCTAGAAACATGTTAAAACATACTAGCAATACTTAGCTAAGTGCTAAAGCATGCTAATTCAATGAAACAGGATGTTGTTGTTACTCAAGAAGGCAATGTCCAATCTGCGCCAAACTTCACACTTTTAATAAACGTTCTGTCCTGAACACATGACCATGCTCATATTCAGTTATAGTCATAGCGCCACCTGCTGGCAACAGGAAGTGACATGTTTAACACTGTTATGGACTCCTAATAACATATAAAAAAGTGCCAGCAAGTGCTAAACATGCTAACAACATACTAGAAGCATGCTAAAACATGCTAGCAAACTCTTAGCTAAGTGCTAAAGCATGCTATTATTGCAATTAAATAGGAATTTGCTGTAACTCAGGCATGGAATGTCCAATCTGCCCCAAACTTCACACTTTTGATAAGCGTTCTGTCCTGAACATATCTACATGAGAATATTCAGTTATAGTAATAGCGCCACCTACTGGTAACAGGAAGTGTCATGTTTAACACGTTGATGCCATTCTAGCAACATGTTAAAAATGCCATTGACTTCTAAACATGCTAGAAACATGTTAAAACATACTAGCAATACTTAGCTAAGTGCTAAAGCATGCTAATTCAATGAAACAGGACTTTGTTGTTACTCAAGAAGGCAATGTACAATCTACCCCAAACGTCACACGTTTGATAAGAGTTATCTCTTGAACACATGTCCATGCTCATATTTAGTTATAGTCATAGCGCCACCTGCTGGCAACAGGAAGTGACGTTTAACTGTTCTTGACTCCTAATAACATATAAAAAAATGCCAGTAGGTGCTAAACATCCTACCAACATACTATAGACATGCTAAAACATACTAGC
Organism: Scardinius erythrophthalmus; assembly: GCF_964197995.2. Classification (NCBI taxonomy): domain Eukaryota; kingdom Metazoa; phylum Chordata; class Actinopteri; order Cypriniformes; family Leuciscidae; genus Scardinius; species Scardinius erythrophthalmus. Next base: position 31,489,240 of record NC_138236.1, read on the forward strand.
AAACACTTAGCTAAGTGCTAAAGAATGATATTACTCCAATTAAATATGAATTTGCTGTAACTCAGGCATGGAATGTCCAATCTGCCCCAAACTTCACACTTTTGATAAGCGTTCTGTCCTGAACACATGACCATGCTTATATTCAGTTACAGTCATAGCGCCACCTGCTGGCAACAGGAAGTGACATGTTTAACACTGTTATGGACTCCTAATAACATATAAAAAAGTGCCAGCAAGTGTTAAACATGCTAACAACATACTAGAAACATGCTAAAACATGCTAGCAAACTCTTAGCCAAGTGCTAAAGCATGCTATTATTGCAATTAAATAGGAATTTGCTGTAACTCAGGCATGGAATGTCCAATCTGCCCCAAACTTCACACTTTTGATAAGAGTCATGGCCTGAACACATCTACATGAGAATGTTCAATTATAGTAATAGCGCCACCAACTGGCAACAGGAAGTGACATGTTTAATACGTTGATGCCGTTCTAGCAACATGTTAAAAATGCCATTGAGTTCTAAACATGCTAGAAACATGTTAAAACATGCTAACAATGCTTAGCTAAGTGCTAAAGCATGCTAATTCAATGAAACATGACTTTGTTGTTACTCAAGAAGGCAATGTCCAATTTGCACCAAACTTCACACGTTTGATAAGAGTTCTGTCCTGAACACACATCCAAGCTCATATTCAGTTATAGTCATAACGCCACCTACTGGCAACAGAAACTGACATGGTTAACACAGTAATGCAGTACTAACCACATAATTATTGTGTACTAAGCATGCTAGAAACACACTAAACATGCTAGCAACACTTAGCTGAGTCATGAAGCATGCTATTATCACCATTATACAAAACATTTTGTAACTGACTTTGACATACTCTTACTATATATACCTCCTTAAATGTACATTTCCCAACCATGCTCTGTCTTCCTAAAGCCACCGAGTGTTGATGGCACGGGTGCGAGGGCCCTTTCATCGCTGCTTGCAGCTTTAATTATTATTAGGGCCCGAGCACCGATGGTGTGAGGACCCTCTTGGAATTGCTCTGTTTATTATTAGGGCCCGAGCACCGATGGTGTGAGGACCCTCTTGGAATTGCTCTGTTTATTATTATTATTATTATTATTATTATTCTTCTTCTCCGCATTGAATTGCATTTTTGAGGGCCTAAACATGCTCGAAAACTCACGAAACTTTGCACACGCGTCAGAACTGGCGAAAATTTACATCTGATATAGGTTTCAGAATTGGACGGGGCAAAATGGCTCGATAGCGCCACCTATAAAAGTTCAACGGAGTGCGCCTCCCGCATCGTTCCACGTACGTGCACGAAATTCGGTACATATATGTAATTACCTAATACCTACAAAAAAGTCTCTTGGAGCGTAGCCCTAAACACAACAGGAAGTCAGCCATTTTGAACTTCCTCTCAGATTTTTGTGCAGTTTTTGCCATTTTCAGGCCTCGTACTTTAACGAACTCCTCCTACAGTTTTAATCTGATCATCTTCAAATTTGGTGAGTGTAAACTTCAGGCCTTTGCGACGTTAAATTGCGAAGATCTTGAGTTTTCGTCGAAGTGCGGGTCCTCGGCGGCCTGACAAATTTCGATGTTTCGCCATGAAACAGGAAGTTGCTGTAACTCAGGCATGGAATGTCCAATCTGCCCCAAACTTCACACTTTTGATAAGAGTTCTGTCCTGAACACATGACCATGCTCATATTCAGTTATAGTCATAGCGCCACCTGCTGGCAACAGGAAGTGACATGTTTAACACTGTTATGGACTCCTAATAACATATAAAAAGGTGCCAGCAAGTGCTAAACATGCTAACAACATACTAGAAGCATGCTAAAACATGCTAGCAAACTCTTAGCTAAGTGCTAAAGCATGCTATTATTGCAATTAAATAGGAATTTGCTGTAACTCAGGCATGGAATGTCCAATCTGCCCCAAACTTCACACTTTTGATAAGCGTTCTGTCCTGAACACATCTACATGAGAATATTCAGTTATAGTAATAGCGCCACCTACTGGTAACAGGAAGTGTCATGTTTAACACGTTGATGCCATTCTAGCAACATGTTAAAAATGCCATTGACTTCTAAACATGCTAGAAACATGTTAAAACATGTTAGCAATACTTAGCTAAGTGCTAAAGCATGCTAATTCAATGAAACAGGATGTTGTTGTTACTCAAGAAGGCAATGTCCAATCTGCACCAAACTTCACACGTTTGATAAGAATCATGGCCTGAACACATGTCTATGCTCAAATTTAGTTATAGTAATAGCGCCACCTACTGGCACCAGGAAGTGACATGTTTAACACGTTGATGCCGTTCTAGCAACATGTTAAAAATGCCATTGAGTTCTAAACATGCTAGAAACATGTTAAAACATGCTAGCAATACTTAGCTAAATGCTAAAGCATGCTAATTCAATGAAACAGGACTTTGTTGTTACTCAAAAAGGCAATGTACAATGTACCCCAAACTTCACACGTTTGATAAGAGTTATCTCTTGAACACATGTCCATGCTCATATTTAGTTATAGTCATAGCGCCACCTGCTGGCAACAGGAAGTGACGTTTAACACTGTTCTTGACTCCTAATAACATATAAAAAAATGCCAGTAGGTGCTAAACATCCTACCAACATACTAGAGACATGCTGAAACATACTAGCAAACACTTAGCTAAGTGCTAAAGAATGATATTACTGCAATTAAATATGAATTTGCTGTAACTCAGGCATGGAATGTCCAATCTGCCCCAAACTTCACACTTTTGATAAGCGTTCTGTCCTGAACACATGACCATGCTTATATTCAGTTACAGTCATAGCGCCACCTGCTGGCAACAGGAAGTGACATGTTTAACACTGTTATGGACTCCTAATAACATATAAAAAAGTGCCAGCAAGTGTTAAACATGCTAACAACATACTAGAAACATGCTAAAACATGCTAGCAAACACTTAGCTAAGTGCTAAAGAATGATATTACTGTAATTAAATATGAATTTGCTGTAACTCAGGCAAGGAATGTCCAATCTGCCCCAAACTTCACACTTTTGATAAGCGTTCTGTCCTGAACACATGATCATGCTTACAGTCATAGCGCCACCTGCTGGCAGCAGGAAGTGACATGTTTAACACTGTTATGGACTCCTAATAACATATAAAAAAGTGCCAGCAAGTGCTAAACATGCTAACAACATACTAGAAACATGCTAAAACATGCTAGCAAACTCTTAGCTAAGTGCTAAAGCATGCTATTATTGCAATTAAATAGGAATTTGCTGTAATTCAGGCATGGAATGTCCAATCTGCCCCAAACTTCACACATTTGATAAGAATCATGGCCTGAACACATGTCTATGCTCAAATTCAGTTATAGTAATAGCGCCACCTACTGGCAACAGGAAGTGACATGTTTAACACTTTTATGCCGTTCTAGCAACATGTTAAAAATGCCATTGAGTTCTAAACATGCTAGAAACATGTTAAAACATGCTAACAATGCTTAGCTAAGTGCTAAAGAATGTTAATTCAATGAAACATGACTTTGTTGTTACTCAAGAAGGCAATGTCCAATTTGCACCAAACTTCACACGTTTGATAAGAGTTCTGTCCTGAACACACATCCATGCTCATATTCAGTTATAGCCATAACGCCACCTACTGGCAACAGAAACTGACATGGTTAACACAGTAATGCAGTACTAACCACATAATTATTGTGTACTAAGCATGCTAGAAACAGACTAAACATGCTAGCAACACTTAGCTGAGTCATGAAGCATGCTATTATCACCATTATACAAAACATTTTGTAACTGACTTTGACATACTCTTACTATATATACCTCCTTAAATGTACATTTCCCAACCATGCTCTGTCTTCCTAAAGCCACCGAGTGTTGATGGCACGGGTGCGAGGGCCCTTTCATCGCTGCTTGCAGCTTTAATTATTATTATTATTCTTCTCCGCATTTAATTGCATTTTTGAGGGCCTAAACATGCTCGAAAACTCACGAAACTTTGCACACGCGTCAGAACTGGCGAAAATTTACATCTGATATAGGTTTCAGAATTGGGCGGGGCAAAATGGCTCGATAGCGCCACCTATAAAAGTTCAACGGAGTGCGCCTCCCGCTGTGTTCCACGTACGTGTACGAAATTCGGTACATATGTGTAAGGACCTAATACCTACAAAAAAGTCTCTTGGAGCGTAGCTCTAAACACAACAGGAAGTCAGCCATTTTCAACTTCCTCTCTGATTTTTGTGCACTTTTTGCCATTTTCAGGCCTCGTACTTTAACGAACTCCTCCTACAGTTTTAATCTGATCATCTTCAAATTTGGTGTGTAATCTTAAGGCCTTTGCGACGTTAAATTGCGAAGATCTTGAGTTTTCGTCGAAGGGCGGGCCCTCGGCGGCCTGACAAATTTTGATGTTTCGCCATGAAACAGGAAGTTGCTGTAACTCAGGCATGGAATGTCCAATCTGCCCCAAACTTCACACTTTTGATAAGCGTTCTGTCCTGAACACATGACCATGCTCATATTCAGTTACAGTCATAGCGCCATCTGCTGGCAACAGGAAGTGACATGTTTAACACTCTTGTGGACTCCTGATAACATATAAAAAAGTGCCAGCAAGTGCTAAACATGCTAACAACTTACTAGAAACATGCTAAAACATGCTAGCAAACACTTAGCTAAGTGCTAAAGCATGCTATTACTGCAATTAAATAGGAATTTGCTGTAACTCAGGCACGGAATGTCCAATCTGCCCCAAACTTCACACGTTTGATAAGAGTCATGGCCTGAACACATCTACATGAGAATATTCAGTTATAGTAATAGCGCCACCTACTGGTAACAGGAAGTGTCATGTTTAACACGTTGATGCCGTTCTAGCAACATGTTAAAAATGCCATTGACTTCTAAAAATGCTAGAAACATGTTAAAACATGCTAGCAATACTTAGCTAAGTGTTAAAGCATGCTAATTCAATGAAACAGGATGTTGTTGTCACTCAAGAAGGCAATGTCCAATCTGCGCCAAACTTCACACTTTTGATAAGCGTTCTGTCCTGAACACATGACCATGCTCATATTCAGTTACAGTCATAGCGCCACCTGCTGGCAACAGGAAGTGACATGTTAAACACTGTTGTGGACTCCTGATAACATATAAAAAAGTGCCAGCAAGTGCTAAACATGCTAACAACATACTAGAAACATGTTAGCAAACACTTAGCTAAGTGCTAAAGCATGCTATTGCTGCAAATAAATAGGAAGTTGCTGTAACTAAGGCATGGAATGTCCAATCTGCCCCAAACTTCACACTTTTGATAAGCGTTCTGTCCTGAACACATGACCATGCTCATATTCAGTTATAGTCATAGCGCCACCTGCTGGCAACAGGAAGTGACATGTTTAACACTCTTGTGGACTCCTGATAACATATAAAAAAGTGCCAGCAAGTGCTAAACATGCTAACAACATACTAGAAACATGCTAAAACATGCTAGCAAACACTTAGCTAAGTGCTAAAGCATGCTATTACTGCAATTAAATAGAAATTTGTTGTAACTCAGGCACAGAATGTCCAATCTGCCCCAGACTTCACACGTTTGATAAGAGTCATGGCCTGAACACATCTACATGAGAATATTCAGTTATAGTAATAGCGCCACCTACTGGTAACAGGAAGTGTAATGTTTAACACGTTGATGCCGTTCTAGCAACATGTTAAAAATGCCATTGACTTCTAAAAATGCTAGAAACATGTTAAAACATGCTAGCAATACTTAGCTAATTCAATGAAACAGGATGTTGTTGTTACTCAAGAAGGCAATGTCCAATCTGCGCCAAACTTCACACTTTTGATAAGCGTTCTGTCCTGAACACATGACCATGCTCATTCAGTTACAGTCATAGCACCGCCTGCTGGCAACAGGAAGTGACATGTTAAACACTGTTGTGGACTCCTGATAACATATAAAAAAGTGCCAGCAAGTGCTAAACATGCTAACAACATACTAGAAACATATTAGCAAACACTTAGCTAAGTGCTAAAGCATGCTATTGCTGCAATTAAATATGAATTTGCTGTAACACAGGCATGGAATGTCCAATCTGCCCCAAACTTAATATGTAACATGCAAGAAACATGCTAGCAACACATAGCTAAGTTCTAAAGCATGCTAGAAATGCTAAAGGAAGTTGTTGTAACTTAGGCATACAATGTCCAATCTACCCCAAACTTCACACGTTTGATAATAGTTATCTCCTGAACACAAGTCCATGCTCATATTCAGATATAGTCATAGCGCCGCCTGCTGGCAACAGGAAGTGACGTTTAACACTATTCTGGACTCCTAATAACATATAAAAAAGTGTCACCAACTGCTAAACATGTTAGCAACATACTAGAAACATGCAATCAAATACTTAGCTAAGTGTTAAAGCATCCTATTACTGCAATTAAATATGAATTTGCTGTAACTCAGGCATTCAATGTCCAATCTACCCCAAAATTAATATGTAATATGCTAGAAACATCATAAAACATGCTAGAAATGCTAAAGGAAGTTGTTGTAACTCAAGCATACAATGTCCAATCTGCCCCAAACTCCACATGTTTGATAAAAGTCCTGCACTGAACACATCTACATAGCGATATTCAGATATAGACATAGCCCCACCTACTGGCAACAGAAACTGACATGGTTAACACAGTAATGCAGTACTAACCACATAACTATTGTGTACTAAGCATGCTAAAAACATACTAAACATGCTAGCAACTACTATATATACCTCCTTAAATGCACATTGTCCAACCATGCTCTGTCTTCCTAAAGCCACCGGGTGGCGGCGGCACGGGTGCGAGGGCCCTTTCATCGCTGCTTGCAGCTTTAATTAGGGCCCGAGCACCGATGGTGTGAGGACCCTCTTGGAATTGCTCTGTTTATTAGGGCCCGAGCACCGATGGTGTGAGGACCCTCTTGGAATTGCTCTGTTTATTATTATTAGGGCCCGAGCACCGATGGTGTGAGGACCCTCTTGGAATTGCTCTGTTTATTATTATTATTATTATTAGGGCCCGAGCACCGATGGTGTGAGGACCCTCTTGGAATTGCTCTGTTTATTATTATTATTATTATTATTATTATTATTATTATTCTTCTCCGCATTGAATTGCATTTTTGAGGGCCTAAACATGCTCGAAAACTCACGAAACTTTGCACACGCGTCAGAACTGGCGAAAATTTACATCTGATATAGGTTTCAGAATTGGACGGGGCAAAATGGCTCGATAGCGCCACCTATAAAAGTTCAACGGAGTGCGCCTCCCGCATCGTTCCACGTACGTGCACGAAATTCGGTACATACATGTAATTACCTAATACCTACAAAAAAGTCTCTTGGAGCGTAGCCCTAAACACAACAGGAAGTCAGCCATTTTGAACTTCCTCTCAGATTTTTGTGCAGTTTTTGCCATTTTCAGGCCTCGTACTTTAACGAACTCCTCCTACAGTTTTAATCTGATCATCTTCAAATTTGGTGAGTGTAATCTTCAGGCCTTTGCGACGTTAAATTGCGAAGATCTTGAGTTTTCGTCGAAGTGCGGGTCCTCGGCGGCCTGACAAATTTCGATGTTTCGCCATGAAACAGGAAGTTGCTGTAACTCAGGCATGGAATGTCCAATCTGCCCCAAACTTCACACTTTTGATAAGAGTTCTGTCCTGAACACATGACCATGCTCATATTCAGTTATAGTCATAGCGCCACCTGCTGGCAACAGGAAGTGACATGTTTAACACTGTTATGGACTCCTAATAACATATAAAAAAGTGCCAGCAAGTGCTAAACATGCTAACAACATACTAGAAGCATGCTAAAACATGCTAGCAAACTCTTAGCTAAGTGCTAAAGCATGCTATTATTGCAATTAAATAGGAATTTGCTGTAACTCAGGCATGGAATGTCATATCTGCCCCAAACTTCACACTTTTGATAAGCGTTCTGTCCTGAACACATCTACATGAGAATATTCAGTTATAGTAATAGCGCCACCTACTGGTAACAGGAAGTGTCATGTTTAACACGTTGATGCCATTCTAGCAACATGTTAAAAATGCCATTGACTTCTAAACATGCTAGAAACATGTTAAAACATGCTAGCAATACTTAGCTAAGTGCTAAAGCATGCTAATTCAATGAAACAGGATGTTGTTGTTACTCAAGAAGGCAATGTCCAATCTGCACCAAACTTCACACTTTTGATAAGCGTTCTGTCCTGAACACATGACCATGCTTATATTCAGTTACAGTCATAGCGCCACCTGCTGGCAACAGGAAGTGACATGTTTAACACTGTTATGGACTCCTAATAACATATAAAAAAGTGCCAGCAAGTGTTAAACATGCTAACAACATACTACAAACATGCTAAAACATGCTAGCAAACTCTTAGCTAAGTGCTAAAGCATGCTATTATTGCAATTAAATAGGAATTTGCTGTAACTCAGGCATGGAATGTCCAATCTGCCCCAAACTTCACACGTTTGATAAGAATCATGGCCTGAACACATGTCTATGCTCAAATTTAGTTATAGTAATAGCGCCACCTACTGGCACCAGGAAGTGACATGTTTAACACGTTGATGCCGTTCTAGCAACATGTTAAAAATGCCATTGAGTTCTAAACATGCTAGAAACATGTTAAAACATGCTAGCAATACTTAGCTAAATGCTAAAGCATGCTAATTCAATGAAACAGGACTTTGTTGTTACTCAAGAAGGCAATGTACAATCTACCCCAAACTTCACACGTTTGATAAGAGTTATCTCTTGAACACATGTCCATGCTCATATTTAGTTATAGTCATAGCGCCACCTGCTGGCAACAGGAAGTGACGTTTAACACTGTTCTTGACTCCTAATAACATATAAAAAAATGCCAGTAGGTGCTAAACATCCTACCAACATACTAGAGACATGCTGAAACATACTAGCAAACACTTAGCTAAGTGCTAAAGAATGATATTACTGCAATTAAATATGAATTTGCTGTAACTCAGGCATGGAATGTCCAATCTGCCCCAAACTTCACACTTTTGATAAGCGTTCTGTCCTGAACACATGACCATGCTTATATTCAGTTACAGTCATAGCGCCACCTGCTGGCAACAGGAAGTGACATGTTTAACACTGTTATGGACTCCTAATAACATATAAAAAAGTGCCAGCAAGTGTTAAACATGCTAACAACATACTAGAAACATGCTAAAACATGCTAGCAAACTCTTAGCTAAGTGCTAACGCATGCTATTATTGCAATTAAATAGGAATTTGCTGTAACTCAGGCATGGAATGTCCAATCTGCCCCAAACTTCACACTTTTGATAAGAGTCATGGCCTGAACACATCTACATGAGAATGTTCAGTTATAGTAATAGCGCCACCTACTGGCAACAGGAAGTGACATGTTTAACACGTTGATGCCGTTCTAGCAACATGTTAAAAATGCCATTGAGTTCTAAACATGCTAGAAACATGTTAAAACATGCTAACAATGCTTAGGTACGTGCTAAAGAATGCTAATTCAATGAAACATGACTTTGTTGTTACTCAAGAAGGCAATGTCCAATTTGCACCAAACTTCACACGTTTGATAAGAGTTCTGTCCTGAACACACATCCATGCTCATATTCAGTTATAGTCATAACGCAACCTACTGGCAACAGAAACTGACATGGTTAACACAGTAATGCAGTACTAACCACATAATAATTGTGTACTAAGCATGCTAGAAACAGACTAAACATGCTAGCAACACTTAGCTGAGTCATGAAGCATGCTATTATCACCATTATACAAAACATTTTGTAACTGACTTTGACATACTCTTACTATATATACCTCCTTAAATGTACATTTCCCAACCATGCTCTGTCTTCCTAAAGCCACCGAGTGTTGATGGCATGGGTGCGAGGGCCCTTTCATCGCTGCTTGCAGCTTTAATTAGGGCCCGAGCACCGATGGTGTGAGGACCCTCTTGGAATTGCTCTGTTTATTATTATTATTATTATTATTAGGGCCCGAGCACCGATGGTGTGAGGACCCTCTTGGAATTGCTCTGTTTATTATTATTATTATTATTATTCTTCTTCTTCTTCTTCTCCGCATTGAATTGCATTTTTGAGGGCCTAAACATGCTCGAAAACTCACTAAACTTTGCACACGCGTCAGAACTGGCGAAAATTTACATCTGATATAGGTTTCAGAATTGGACGGGGCAAAACGGCTCGATAGCGCCACCTATAAAAGTTCAACGGAGTGCGCCTCCCGCAACGTTCCACGTACGTGCACGAAATTCGGTACATACATGTAATGACCTAATACCTACAAAAAAGTCTCTTGGAGCATAGCCCTAAACACAACAGGAAGTCAGCCATTTTGAACTTCCTCTCAGATTTTTGTGCAGTTTTTGCTATTTTCAGGCCTCGTACTTTAACGAACTCCTCCTACAGTTTTAATCTGATCATCTTCAAATTTGGTGAGTGTAATCTTAAGGCCTTTGCGACGTTAAATTGCGAAGATCTTGAGTTTTCGTCAAAGGGCGGGTCCTCGGCGGCCTGACAAATTTCGATATTTCGCCATGAAACAGGAAGTTGCTGTAACTCAGGCATGGAATGTCCAATCTGCCCCAAACTTCACACTTTTGATAAGCGTTCTGTCCTGAACACATGACCATGCTCATATTCAGTTACAGTCATAGCGCCACCTGCTGGCAACAGGAAGTGACATGTTTAACACTGTTATGGACTCCTAATAACATATAAAAAAGTGCCAGCAAGTGCTAAACATGCCAACAACATAATAGAAGCATGCTAAAACATGCTAGCAAACTCTTAGCTAAGTGCTAAAGCATGCTATTATTGCAATTAAATAGGAATTTGCTGTAACTCAGGCATGGAATGTCCAATCTGCCCCAAACTTCACACTTTTGATAAGCGTTCTGTCCTGAACACATCTACATGAGAACATTCAGTTATAGTAATAGCGCCACCTACTGGTAACAGGAAGTGACATGTTTAACACTCTTGTGGTCTCCTAATAACATATAAAAAAGAGCCAGCAAGTGCTAAACAGGTTAGCAACATACTAGAAACATGCTAGCAAACACTTAGCTAAGTGCTAAAGCATGCTATTACTGCAATTAAATAGGAATTTGCTGTAACTCAGGCATGTAATGTCCAATCTGCCCCAAACTTCACACATTTGATAAGAATCATGGCCTGAACACATGTCTATGCTCAAATTCAGTTATAGTAATAGCGCCACCTACTGGCAACAGGAAGTGACATGTTTAACACTTTGATGCCGTTCTAGCAACATGTTAAAAATGCCATTGAGTTCTATACATGCTAGAAACATGTTAAAACATGCTAGCAGTACTTAGCTAAGTGCTAAACCATGCTAATTCAATGAAACAGGACTTTGTTGTTACTCAAGAAGGCAATGTACAATCTACCCCAAACTTCACACGTTTGATAAGAGTTATCTCTTGAACACATGTCCATGCTCATATTTAGTTATAGTCATAGCGCCACCTGCTGGCAACAGGAAGTGACGTTTAACACTGTTCTTGACTCCTAATAACATATAAAAAAATGCCAGTAGGTGCTAAACATCCTACCAACATACTAGAGACTTGCTAAAACATACTAGCAAACACTTAGCTAAGTGCTAAAGAATGATATTACTGCAATTAAATATTAATTTGCTGTAACTCAGGCAAGGAATGTCCAATCTGCCCCAAACTTCACACTTTTGATAAGCGTTCTGTCCTGAACACATGATCATGCTTACAGTCATAGCGCCACCTGCTGGCCGCAGGAAGTGACATGTTTAACACTGTTATGGACTCCTAATAACATATAAAAAAGTGCCAGCAAGTGCTAAACATGCTAACAACATACTAGAAACATGCTAAAACATGCTAGCAAACTCTTAGCTAAGTGCTAAAGCATGCTATTATTGCAATTAAATAGGAATTTGCTGTAATTCAGGCATGGAATGTCCAATCTGCCCCAAACTTCACACATTTGATAAGAATCATGGCCTGAACACATGTCTATGCTCAAATTCAGTTATAGTAATAGCGCCACCTACTGGCAACAGGAAGTGACATGTTTAACACTTTGATGCCGTTCTAGCAACATGTTAAAAATGCCATTGAGTTCTAAACATGCTAGAAACATGTTAAAACATGCTAACAATGCTTAGCTAAGTGCTAAAGAATGTTAATTCAATGAAACATGACTTTGTTGTTACTCAAGAAGGCAATGTCCAATTTGCACCAAACTTCACACGTTTGATAAGAGTTCTGTCCTGAACACACATCCATGCTCATATTCAGTTATAGTCATAACGCAACCTACTGGCAACAGAAACTGACATGGTTAACACAGTAATGCAGTACTAACCACATAATAATTGTGTACTAAGCATGCTAGAAACAGACTAAACATGCTAGCAACACTTAGCTGAGTCATGAAGCATGCTATTATCACCATTATACAAAACATTTTGTAACTGACTTTGACATACTCTTACTATATATACCTCCTTAAATGTACATTTCCCAACCATGCTCTGTCTTCCTAAAGCCACCGAGTGTTGATGGCACGGGTGCGAGGGCCCTTTCATCGCTGCTTGCAGCTTTAATTATTATTATTATTCTTCTCCGCATTGAATTGCATTTTTGAGGGCCTAAACATGCTCGAAAACTCACGAAACTTTGCACACGCGTCAGAACTGGCGAAAATTTACATCTGATATAGGTTTCAGAATTGGACGGGGCAAAATGGCTCGATAGCGCCACCTATAAAAGTTCAACGGAGTGCGCCTCCCGCATCGTTCCACGTACGTGCACGAAATTCGGTACATACATGTAATTACCTAATACCTACAAAAAAGTCTCTTGGAGCGTAGCCCTAAACACAACAGGAAGTCAGCCATTTTGAACTTCCTCTCAGATTTTTGTGCAGTTTTTGCCATTTTCAGGCCTCGTACTTTAACGAACTCCTCCTACAGTTTTAATCTGATCATCTTCAAATTTGGTGAGTGTAATCTTCAGGCCTTTGCGACGTTAAATTGCGAAGATCTTGAGTTTTCGTCGAAGTGCGGGTCCTCGGCGGCCTGACAAATTTCGATGTTTCGCCATGAAACAGGAAGTTGCTGTAACTCAGGCATGGAATGTCCAATCTGCCCCAAACTTCACACTTTTGATAAGAGTTCTGTCCTGAACACATGACCATGCTCATATTCAGTTATAGTCATAGCGCCACCTGCTGGCAACAGGAAGTGACATGTTTAACACTGTTATGGACTCCTAATAACATATAAAAAAGTGCCAGCAAGTGCTAAACATGCTAACAACATACTAGAAGCATGCTAAAACATGCTAGCAAACTCTTAGCTAAGTGCTAAAGCATGCTATTATTGCAATTAAATAGGAATTTGCTGTAACTCAGGCATGGAATGTCCAATCTGCCCCAAACTTCACACTTTTGATAAGCGTTCTGTCCTGAACACATCTACATGAGAATATTCAGTTATAGTAATAGCGCCACCTACTGGTAACAGGAAGTGTCATGTTTAACACGTTGATGCCATTCTAGCAACATGTTAAAAATGCCATTGACTTCTAAACATGCTAGAAACATGTTAAAACATGCTAGCAATACTTAGCTAAGTGCTAAAGCATGCTAATTCAATGAAACATGACTTTGTTGTTACTCAAGAAGGCAATGTACAATCTACCCCAAACTTCACACGTTTGATAAGAGTTATCTCTTGAACACATGTCCATGCTCATATTTAGTTATAGTCATAGCGCCACCTGCTGGCAACAGGAAGTGACGTTTAACACTGTTCTTGACTCCTAATAACATATAAAAAAATGCCAGTAGGTGCTAAACATCCTACCAACATACTAGAGACATGCTGAAACATACTAGCAAACACTTAGCTAAGTGCTAAAGAATGATATTACTGCAATTAAATATGAATTTGCTGTAACTCAGGCATGGAATGTCCAATCTGCCCCAAACTTCACACTTTTGATAAGCGTTCTGTCCTGAACACATGACCATGCTTATATTCAGTTACAGTCATAGCGCCACCTGCTGGCAACAGGAAGTGACATGTTTAACACTGTTATGGACTCCTAATAACATATAAAAAAGTGCCAGCAAGTGTTAAACATGCTAACAACATACTAGAAACATGCTAAAACATGCTAGCAAACTCTTAGCCAAGTGCTAACGCATGCTATTATTGCAATTAAATAGGAATTTGCCGTAACTCAGGCATGGAATGTCCAATCTGCCCCAAACTTCACACTTTTGATAAGAGTCATGGCCTGAACACATCTACATGAGAATGTTCAGTTATAGTAATAGCGCCACCTACTGGCAACAGGAAGTGACATGTTTAACACGTTGATGCCGTTCTAGCAACATGTTAAAAATGCCATTGAGTTCTAAACATGCTAGAAACATGTTAAAACATGCTAACAATGCTTAGGTACGTGCTAAAGAATGCTAATTCAATGAAACATGACTTTGTTGTTACTCAAGAAGGCAATGTCCAATTTGCACCAAACTTCACACGTTTGATAAGAGTTCTGTCCTGAACACACATCCATGCTCATATTCAGTTATAGTCATAACGCAACCTACTGGCAACAGAAACTGACATGGTTAACACAGTAATGCAGTACTAACCACATAATAATTGTGTACTAAGCATGCTAGAAACAGACTAAACATGCTAGCAACACTTAGCTGAGTCATGAAGCATGCTATTATCACCATTATACAAAACATTTTGTAACTGACTTTGACATACTCTTACTATATATACCTCCTTAAATGTACATTTCCCAACCATGCTCTGTCTTCCTAAAGCCACCGAGTGTTGATGGCACGGGTGCGAGGGCCCTTTCATCGCTGCTTGCAGCTTTAATTATTAGGGCCCGAGCACCGATGGTGTGAGGACCCTCTTGGAATTGCTCTGTTTATTATTATTATTATTAGGGCCCGAGCACCGATGGTGTGAGGACCCTCTTGGAATTGCTCTGTTTATTATTATTATTATTATTATTCTTCTTCTTCTTCTTCTCCGCATTTAATTGCATTTTTGAGGGCCTAAACATGCTCGAAAACTCACGAAACTTTGCACACGCGTCAGAACTGGCGAAAATTTACATCTGATATAGGTTTCAGAATTGGACGGGGCAAAACGGCTCGATAGCGCCACCTATAAAAGTTCAACGGAGTGCGCCTCCCGCAACGTTCCACGTACGTGCACGAAATTCGGTACATACATGTAATGACCTAATACCTACAAAAAAGTCTCTTGGAGCATAGCCCTAAACACAACAGGAAGTCAGCCATTTTGAACTTCCTCTCAGATTTTTGTGCAGTTTTTGCCATTTTCAGGCCTCGTACTTTAACGAACTCCTCCTACAGTTTTAATCTGATCATCTTCAAATTTGGTGAGTGTAATCTTAAGGCCTTTGCGACGTTAAATTGCGAAGATCTTGAGTTTTCGTCAAAGGGCGGGTCCTCGGCGACCTGACAAATTTCGATGTTTCGCCATGAAACAGGAAGTTGCTGTAACTCAGGCATGGAATGTCCAATCTGCCCCAAACTTCACACTTTTGATAAGCGTTCTGTCCTGAACACATGACCATGCTCATATTCAGTTACAGTCATAGCGCCACCTGCTGGCAACAGGAAGTGACATGTTTAACACTGATATGGACTCCTAATAACATATAAAAAAGTGCCAGCAAGTGCTAAACATGCTAACAACATAATAGAAGCATGCTAAAACATGCTAGCAAACTCTTAGCTAAGTGCTAAAGCATGCTATTATTGCAATTAAATAGGAATTTGCTGTAACTCAGGCATGGAATGTCCAATCTGCCCCAAACTTCACACTTTTGATAAGCGTTCTGTCCTGAACACATTTACATGAGAAAATTCAGTTATAGTAATAGCGCCACCTACTGGTAACAGGAAGTGACATGTTTAACACTCTTGTGGTCTCCTAATAACATATAAAAAAGAGCCAGCAAGTGCTAAACAGGTTAGCAACATACTAGAAACATGTTAGCAAACACTTAGCTAAGTGCTAAAGCATGCTATTACTGCAATTAAATAGGAATTTGCTGTAACTCAGGCATGTAATGTCCAATCTGCCCCAAACTTCACACATTTGATAAGAATCATGGCCTGAACACATGTCTATGCTCAAATTCAGTTATAGTAATAGCGCCACCTACTGGCAACAGGAAGTGACATGTTTAACACTTTGATGCCGTTCTAGCAACATGTTAAAAATGCCATTGAGTTCTATACATGCTAGAAACATGTTAAAACATGCTAGCAGTACTTAGCTAAGTGCTAAACCATGCTAATTCAATGAAACAGGACTTTGTTGTTACTCAAGAAGGCAATGTACAATCTACCCCAAACTTCACACGTTTGATAAGAGTTATCTCTTGAACACATGTCCATGCTCATATTTAGTTATAGTCATAGCGCCACCTGCTGGCAACAGGAAGTGACGTTTAACACTGTTCTTGACTCCTAATAACATATAAAAAAATGCCAGTAGGTGCTAAACATCCTACCAACATACTAGAGACATGCTAAAACATACTAGCAAACACTTAGCTAAGTGCTAAAGAATGATATTACTGCAATTAAATATGAATTTGCTGTAACTCAGGCATGGAATGTCCAATCTGCCCCAAACTTCACACTTTTGATAAGCGTTCTGTCCTGAACACATGACCATGCTTATATTCAGTTACAGTCATAGCGCCACCTGCTGGCAACAGGAAGTGACGTTTAACACTGTTCTTGACTCCTAATAACATATAAAAAAATGCCAGTAGGTGCTAAACATCCTACCAACATACTAGAGACTTGCTAAAACATACTAGCAAACACTTAGCTAAGTGCTAAAGAATGATATTACTGCAATTAAATATGAATTTGCTGTAACTCAGGCAAGGAATGTCCAATCTGCCCCAAACTTCACACTTTTGATAAGCGTTCTGTCCTGAACACATGATCATGCTTACAGTCATAGCGCCACCTGCTGGCAGCAGGAAGTGACATGTTTAACACTGTTATGGACTCCTAATAACATATAAAAAAGTGCCAGCAAGTGCTAAACATGCTAACAACATACTAGAAACATGCTAAAACATGCTAGCAAACTCTTAGCTAAGTGCTAAAGCATGCTATTATTGCAATTAAATAGGAATTTGCTGTAATTCAGGCATGGAATGTCCAATCTGCCCCAAACTTCACACATTTGATAAGAATCATGGCCTGAACACATGTCTATGCTCAAATTCAGTTATAGTAATAGCGCCACCTACTGGCAAAAGGAAGTGACATGTTTAACACTTTGATGCCGTTCTAGCAACATGTTAAAAATGCCATTGAGTTCTAAACATGCTAGAAACATGTTAAAACATGCTAACAATGCTTAGCTAAGTGCTAAAGAATGTTAATTCAATGAAACATGACTTTGTTGTTACTCAAGAAGGCAATGTCCAATTTGCACCAAACTTCACACGTTTGATAAGAGTTCTGTCCTGAACACACATCCATGCTCATATTCAGTTATAGCCATAACGCCACCTACTGGCAACAGAAACTGACATGGTTAACACTGTAATGCAGTACTAACCACATAATTATTGTGTACTAAGCATGCTAGAAACAGACTAAACATGCTAGCAACACTTAGCTGAGTCATGAAGCATGCTATTATCACCATTATACAAAACATTTTGTAACTGACTTTGACATACTCTTACTATATATACCTCCTTGAATGTACATTTCCCAACCATGCTCTGTCTTCCTAAAGCCACCGAGTGTTGATGGCACGGGTGCGAGGGCCCTTTCATCGCTGCTTGCAGCTTTAATTAGGGCCCGAGCACCGATGGTGTGAGGACCCTCTTGGAATTGCTCTGTTTATTATTATTATTATTAGGGCCCGAGCACCGATGGTGTGAGGACCCTCTTGGAATTGCTCTGTTTATTATTATTATTATTATTATTATTATTCTTCTTCTCCGCATTGAATTGCATTTTTGAGGGCCTAAACATGCGCGAAAACTCACGAAACTTTGCACACGCGTCAGAACTGGCGAAAATTTACATCTGATATAGGTTTCAGAATTGGACGGGGCAAAACGGCTCGATAGCGCCACCTATAAAAGTTCAACGGAGTGCGCCTCCCGCAACGTTCCACGTACGTGCACGAAATTCGGTACATACATGTAATGACCTAATACCTACAAAAAAGTCTCTTGGAGCATAGCCCTAAACCCAACAGGAAGTCAGCCATTTTGAACTTCCTCCCAGATTTTTGTGCAGTTTTTGACATTTTCAGGCCTCATACTTTAACGAACTCCTCCTACAGTTTTAATCTGATCATCTTCAAATTTGGTGAGTGTAATCTTAAGGCCTTTGCGACGTTAAATTGCGAAGATCTTGAGTTTTCGTCGAAGGGCGGGTCCTCGGCGGCCTGACAAATTTTGATGTTTCGCCATGAAACAGGAAGTTGCTGTAACTCAGGCATGGAATGTCCAATCTGCCCCAAACTTCATACGTTTGATAAGAGTTCTGTCCTGAACACATGACCATGCTCATATTCAGTTATAGTCATAGCGCCACCTGCTGGCAACAGGAAGTGACATGTTTAACACTGTTATGGACTCCTAATAACATATAAAAAAGTGCCAGCAAGTGCTAAACATGCTAACAACATACTAGAAGCATGCTAAAACATGCTAGCAAACTCTTAGCTAAGTGCTAAAGCATGCTATTATTGCAATTAAATAGGAATTTGCTGTAACTCAGGCATGGAATGTACAATCTGCCCCAAACTTCACACTTTTGATAAGCGTTCTGTCCTGAACATATCTACATGAGAATATTCAGTTATAGTAATAGCGCCACCTACTGGTAACAGGAAGTGTCATGTTTAACACGTTGATGCCATTCTAGCAACATGTCAAAAATGCCATTGACTTCTAAACATGCTAGAAACATGTTAAAACATACTAGCAATACTTAGCTAAGTGCTAAAGCATGCTAATTCAATGAAACAGGATGTTGTTGTTACTCAAGAAGGCAATGTCCAATCTGCGCCAAACTTCACACTTTTAATAAACGTTCTGTCCTGAACACATGACCATGCTCATATTCAGTTATAGTCATAGCGCCACCTGCTGGCAACAGGAAGTGACATGTTTAACACTGTTATGGACTCCTAATAACATATAAAAAAGTGCCAGCAAGTGCTAAACATGCTAACAACATACTAGAAGCATGCTAAAACATGCTAGCAAACTCTTAGCTAAGTGCTAAAGCATGCTATTATTGCAATTAAATAGGAATTTGCTGTAACTCAGGCATGGAATGTCCAATCTGCCCCAAACTTCACACTTTTGATAAGCGTTCTGTCCTGAACATATCTACATGACAATATTCAGTTATAGTAATAGCGCCACCTACTGGTAACAGGAAGTGTCATGTTTAACACGTTGATGCCATTCTAGCAACATGTTAAAAATGCCATTGACTTCTAAACATGCTAGAAACATGTTAAAACATACTAGCAATACTTAGCTAAGTGCTAAAGCATGCTAATTCAATGAAACAGGACTTTGTTGTTACTCAAGAAGGCAATGTACAATCTACCCCAAACGTCACACGTTTGATAAGAGTTATCTCTTGAACACATGTCCATGCTCATATTTAGTTATAGTCATAGCGCCACCTGCTGGCAACAGGAAGTGACGTTTAACACTGTTCTTGACTCCTAATAACATATAAAAAAATGCCAGTAGGTGCTAAACATCCTACCAACATACTATAGACATGCTAAAACATACTAGCAAACACTTAGCTAAGTGCTAAAGAATGATATTACTGCAATTAAATATGAATTTGCTGTAACTCAGGCATGGAATGTCCAATCTGCCCCAAACTTCACACTTTTGATAAGCGTTCTGTCCTGAACACATGACCATGCTTATATTCAGTTACAGTCATAGCGCCACCTGCTGGCAACAGGAAGTGACATGTTTAACACTGTTATGGACTCCTAATAACATATAAAAAAGTGCCAGCAAGTGTTAAACATGCTAACAACATACTAGAAACATGCTAAAACATGCTAGCAAACTCTTAGCCAAGTGCTAAAGCATGCTATTATTGCAATTAAATAGGAATTTGCTGTAACTCAGGCATGGAATGTCCAATCTGCCCCAAACTTCACACTTTTGATAAGAGTCATGGCCTGAACACATCTACATGAGAATGTTCAATTATAGTAATAGCGCCACCAACTGGCAACAGGAAGTGACATGTTTAACACGTTGATGCCGTTCTAGCAACATGTTAAAAATGCCATTGAGTTCTAAACATGCTAGAAACATGTTAAAACATGCTAACAATGCTTAGCTAAGTGCTAAAGCATGCTAATTCAATGAAACATGACTTTGTTGTTACTCAAGAAGGCAATGTCCAATTTGCACCAAACTTCACACGTTTGATAAGAGTTCTGTCCTGAACACACATCCAAGCTCATATTCAGTTATAGTCATAACGCCACCTACTGGCAACAGAAACTGACATGGTTAACACAGTAATGCAGTACTAACCACATAATTATTGTGTACTAAGCATGCTAGAAACAGACTAAACATGCTAGCAACACTTAGCTGAGTCATGAAGCATGCTATTATCACCATTATACAAAACATTTTGTAACTGACTTTGACATACTCTTACTATATATATACCTCCTTAAATGTACATTTCCCAACCATGCTCTGTCTTCCTAAAGCCACCGAGTGTTGATGGCACGGGTGCGAGGGCCCTTTCATCGCTGCTTGCAGCTTTAATTATTATTATTATTATTATTCTTCTTCTTCTTCTTCTCCGCATTGAATTGCATTTTTGAGGGCCTAAACATGCTCGAAAACTCACGAAACTTTGCACACGCGTCAGAACTGGCGAAAATTTACATCTGATATAGGTTTCAGAATTGGACGGGGCAAAATGGCTCGATAGCGCCACCTATAAAAGTTCAACGGAGTGCGCCTCCCGCAACGTTCCACGTACGTGCACGAAATTCGGTACATACATGTAATGACCTAATACCTACAAAAAAGTCTCTTGGAGCATAGCCCTAAACACAACAGGAAGTCAGCCATTTTGAACTTCCTCTCAGATTTTTGTGCACTTTTTGCCATTTTCAGGCCTCGTACTTTAACGAACTCCTCCTACAGTTTTAATCTGATCATCTTCAAATTTGGTGAGTGTAATCTTAAGGCCTTTGCGACGTTAAATTGCGAAGATCTTGAGTTTTCGTCAAAGGGCGGGTCCTCGGCGGCCTGACAAATTTCGATGTTTCGCCATGAAACAGGAAGTTGCTGTAACTCAGGCATGGAATGTCCAATCTGCCCCAAACTTCACACTTTTGATAAGCGTTCTGTCCTGAACACATGACCATGCTCATATTCAGTTACAGTCATAGCGCCACCTGCTGGCAACAGGAAGTGACATGTTTAACACTGTTATGGACTCCTAATAACATATAAAAAAGTGCCAGCAAGTGCTAAACATGCTAACAACATACTAGAAGCATGCTAAAACATGCTAGCAAACTCTTAGCTAAGTGCTAAAGCATGCTATTATTGCAATTAAATAGGAATTTGCTGTAACTCAGGCATGGAATGTCCAATCTGCCCCAAACTTCACACTTTTGATAAGCGTTCTGTCCTGAACACATCTACATGAGAAAATTCAGTTATAGTAATAGCGCCACCTACTGGTAACAGGAAGTGTCATGTTTAACACGTTGATGCCATTCTAGCAACATGTTAAAAATGCCATTGACTTCTAAACATGCTAGAAACATGTTAAAACATGCTAGCAATACTTAGCTAAGTGCTAAAGCATGCTAATTCAATGAAACAGGATGTTGTTGTTACTCAAGAAGGCAATGTCCAATCTGCGCCAAACTTCACACTTTTAATAAACGTTCTGTCCTGAACACATGACCATGCTCATATTCAGTTACAGTCATAGTGCCACCTGCTGGCAACAGGAAGTGACATGTTAAACACTGTTGTGGACATAAAAACATATAAAAAAAGTGCCAGCAAGTGCTAAACATGCTAACAACATACTAGAAAAATGCTAAAACATGCTAGCAAACACTTAGCTAAGTGCTAAAGCATGCTATTGCTGCAATTAAATAGGAATTTGCTGTAACACAGGCATGGAATGTCCAATCTGCCTCAAACTTCACACGTTTGATAAGAGTCATGGCCTGAACACATCTACATGAGAATATTCAGTTATAGTAATAGCGCCACCTGCTGTCAACAGGAAGTGACATGTTTAACACTGTTGTGGTCTCCTAATAACATATAAAAAAGAGCCAGCAAGTGCTAAACAGGTTAGTAACATACTAGAAACATGCTAGCAAACACTTAGCTAAGTGCTAAAGCATGCTATCACTGCAATTAAATAGGAATTTGCTGTAACCCAGGCATGGAATGTCCAATCTGCCCCAAACGTCACACGTTTGATAAGAATCATGGCCTGAACACATGTCTATGCTCAAATTCAGTTATAGTAATAGCGCCACCTACTGGCAACAGGAAGTGACATGTTTAACACGTTGATGCTGTTCTAGCAACATGTTAAAAATGCCATTGAGTTCTAAACATGCTAGAAACATATTAAAACATGCTAGCAATACTTAGCTAAGTGCTAAAGCATGCTAATTCAATGAAACAGGACTTTGTTGTTACTCAAGAAGGCAATGTACAATCTACCCCAAACTTCACACGTTTGATAAGAGTTATCTCTTGAACACATGTCCATGCTCATATTTAGTTATAGTCATAGCGCCACCTGCTGGCAACAGGAAGTGACGTTTAACACTGTTCTTGACTCCTAATAACATATTAAAAAATGCCAGTAGGTGCTAAACATCCTACCAACATACTAGAGACATGCTAAAACATACTAGCAAACACTTAGCTAAGTGCTAAAGAATGATATTACTGCAATTAAATATGAATTTGCTGTAACTCAGGCATGGAATGTCCAATCTGCCCCAAACTTCACACTTTTGATAAGCGTTCTGTCCTGAACACATGACCATGCTTATATTCAGTTACAGTCATAGCGCCACCTGCTGGCAACAGGAAGTGACATGTTTAACACTGTTATGGACTCCTAATAACATATAAAAAAGTGCCAGCAAGTGCTAAACATGCTAACAACATACTAGAAACATGCTAAAACATGCTAGCAAACTCTTAGCTAAGTGCTATTATTATTAGCATGCTATTATTGCAATTAAATAGGAATTTGCTGTAACTCAGGCATGGAATGTCCAATCTGCCCCAAACTTCACACTTTTGATAAGCGTTCTGTCCTGAACACATCTACATGAGAATATTCAGTTATAGTAATAGCGCCACCTACTGGTAACAGGAAGTGTCATGTTTAACACGTTGATGCCATTCTAGCAACATGTTAAAAATGCCATTGACTTCTAAACATGCTAGAAACATGTTAAAACATGCTAGCAATACTTAGCTAAGTGCTAAAGCATGCTAATTCAATGAAACAGGATGTTGTTGTTACTCAAGAAGGCAATGTCCAATCTGCACCAAACTTCACACTTTTGATAAGCGTTCTGTCCTGAACACATGACCATGCTTATATTCAGTTACAGTCATAGCGCCACCTGCTGGCAACAGGAAGTGACATGTTTAACACTGTTATGGACTCCTGATAACATATAAAAAAGTGCCAGCAAGTGCTAAACATGCTAACAACATGCTAGAAACATATTAGCAAACACTTAGCTAAGTGCTAAAGCATGCTATTGCTGCAATTAAATATGAATTTGCTGTAACACAGGCATGGAATGTCCAATCTGCCCCAAACTTAATATGTAACATGCAAGAAACATGCTAGCAACACATAGCTAAGTTCTAAAGCATGCTAGAAATGCTAAAGGAAGTTGTTGTAACTTAGGCATACAATGTCCAATCTACCCCAAACTTCACACGTTTGATAATAGTTATCTCCTGAACACAAGTCCATGCTCATATTCAGATATAGTCATAGCGCCGCCTGCTGGCAACAGGAAGTGACGTTTAACACTATTCTGGACTCCTAATAACATATAAAAAAATGCCAGTAGGTGCTAAACATCCTACCAACATACTAGAGACATGCTGAAACATACTAGCAAACACTTAGCTAAGTGCTAAAGAATGATATTACTGCAATTAAATATGAATTTGCTGTAACTCAGGCATGGAATGTCCAATCTGCCCCAAACTTCACACTTTTGATAAGCTTTCTGTCCTGAACACATGACCATGCTTATATTCAGTTACAGTCATAGCGCCACCTGCTGGCAACAGGAAGTGACATGTTTAACACTGTTATGGACTCCTAATAACATATAAAAAAGTGCCAGCAAGTGTTAAACATGCTAACAACATACTAGAAACATGCTAAAACATGCTAGCAAACTCTTAGCTAAGTGCTAACGCATGCTATTATTGCAATTAAATAGGAATTTGCTGTAACTCAGGCATGGAATGTCCAATCTGCCCCAAACTTCACACTTTTGATAAGAGTCATGGCCTGAACACATCTACATGAGAATGTTCAGTTATAGTAATAGCGCCACCTACTGGCAACAGGAAGTGACATGTTTAACACGTTGATGCCGTTCTAGCAACATGTTAAAAATGCCATTGAGTTCTAAACATGCTAGAAACATGTTAAAACATGCTAACAATGCTTAGGTACGTGCTAAAGAATGCTAATTCAATGAAACATGACTTTGTTGTTACTCAAGAAGGCAATGTCCAATTTGCACCAAACTTCACACGTTTGATAAGAGTTCTGTCCTGAACACACATCCATGCTCATATTCAGTTATAGTCATAACGCAACCTACTGGCAACAGAAACTGACATGGTTAACACAGTAATGCAGTACTAACCACATAATAATAGTGTACTAAGCATGCTAGAAACAGACTAAACATGCTAGCAACACTTAGCTGAGTCATGAAGCATGCTATTATCACCATTATACAAAACATTTTGTAACTGACTTTGACATACTCTTACTATATATACCTCCTTAAATGTACATTTCCCAACCATGCTCTGTCTTCCTAAAGCCACCGAGTGTTGATGGCATGGGTGCGAGGGCCCTTTCATCGCTGCTTGCAGCTTTAATTATTATTATTATTCTTCTTCTCCGCATTGAATTGCATTTTTGAGGGCCTAAACATGCGCGAAAACTCACGAAACTTTGCACACGCGTCAGAACTGGCGAAAATTTACATCTGATATAGGTTTCAGAATTGGACGGGGCAAAACGGCTCGATAGCGCCACCTATAAAAGTTCAACGGAGTGCGCCTCCCGCAACGTTCCACGTACGTGCACGAAATTCGGTACATACATGTAATGACCTAATACCTACAAAAAAGTCTCTTGGAGCATAGCCCTAAACCCAACAGGAAGTCAGCCATTTTGAACTTCCTCCCAGATTTTTGTGCAGTTTTTGACATTTTCAGGCCTCATACTTTAACGAACTCCTCCTACAGTTTTAATCTGATCATCTTCAAATTTGGTGAGTGTAATCTTAAGGCCTTTGCGACGTTAAATTGCGAAGATCTTGAGTTTTCGTCGAAGGGCGGGTCCTCGGCGGCCTGACAAATTTTGATGTTTCGCCATGAAACAGGAAGTTGCTGTAACTCAGGCATGGAATGTCCAATCTGCCCCAAACTTCATACGTTTGATAAGAGTTCTGTCCTGAACACATGACCATGCTCATATTCAGTTATAGTCATAGCGCCACCTGCTGGCAACAGAAAGTGACATGTTTAACACTGTTATGGACTCCTAATAACATATAAAAAAGTGCCAGCAAGTGCTAAACATGCTAACAACATACTAGAAGCATGCTAAAACATGCTAGCAAACTCTTAGCTAAGTGCTAAAGCATGCTATTATTGCAATTAAATAGGAATTTGCTGTAACTCAGGCATGGAATGTCCAATCTGCCCCAAACTTCACACTTTTGATAAGCGTTCTGTCCTGAACATATCTACATGAGAATATTCAGTTATAGTAATAGCGCCACCTACTGGTAACAGGAAGTGTCATGTTTAACACGTTGATGCCATTCTAGCAACATGTTAAAAATGCCATTGACTTCTAAACATGCTAGAAACATGTTAAAACATACTAGCAATACTTAGCTAAGTGCTAAAGCATGCTAATTCAATGAAACAGGATGTTGTTGTTACTCAAGAAGGCAATGTCCAATCTGCGCCAAACTTCACACTTTTAATAAACGTTCTGTCCTGAACACATGACCATGCTCATATTCAGTTATAGTCATAGCGCCACCTGCTGGCAACAGGAAGTGACATGTTTAACACTGTTATGGACTCCTAATAACATATAAAAAAGTGCCAGCAAGTGCTAAACATGCTAACAACATACTAGAAGCATGCTAAAACATGCTAGCAAACTCTTAGCTAAGTGCTAAAGCATGCTATTATTGCAATTAAATAGGAATTTGCTGTAACTCAGGCATGGAATGTCCAATCTGCCCCAAACTTCACACTTTTGATAAGCGTTCTGTCCTGAACATATCTACATGAGAATATTCAGTTATAGTAATAGCGCCACCTACTGGTAACAGGAAGTGTCATGTTTAACACGTTGATGCCATTCTAGCAACATGTTAAAAATGCCATTGACTTCTAAACATGCTAGAAACATGTTAAAACATACTAGCAATACTTAGCTAAGTGCTAAAGCATGCTAATTCAATGAAACAGGATGTTGTTGTTACTCAAGAAGGCAATGTCCAATCTGCGCCAAACTTCACACTTTTAATAAACGTTCTGTCCTGAACACATGACCATGCTCATATTCAGTTATAGTCATAGCGCCACCTGCTGGCAACAGGAAGTGACATGTTTAACACTGTTATGGACTCCTAATAACATATAAAAAAGTGCCAGCAAGTGCTAAACATGCTAACAACATACTAGAAGCATGCTAAAACATGCTAGCAAACTCTTAGCTAAGTGCTAAAGCATGCTATTATTGCAATTAAATAGGAATTTGCTGTAACTCAGGCATGGAATGTCCAATCTGCCCCAAACTTCACACTTTTGATAAGCGTTCTGTCCTGAACATATCTACATGAGAATATTCAGTTATAGTAATAGCGCCACCTTCTGGCAACAGGAAGTGACGTTTAACACTGTTCTTGACTCCTAATAACATATAAAAAAATGCCAGTAGGTGCTAAACATCCTACCAACATACTATAGACATGCTAAAACATACTAGCAAACACTTAGCTAAGTGCTAAAGAATGATATTACTGCAATTAAATATGAATTTGCTGTAACTCAGGCATGGAATGTCCAATCTGCCCCAAACTTCACACTTTTGATAAGCGTTCTGTCCTGAACACATGACCATGCTTATATTCAGTTACAGTCATAGCGCCACCTGCTGGCAACAGGAAGTGACATGTTTAACACTGTTATGGACTCCTAATAACATATAAAAGAGTGCCAGCAAGTGTTAAACATGCTAACAACATACTAGAAACATGCTAAAACATGCTAGCAAACTCTTAGCCAAGTGCTAAAGCATGCTATTATTGCAATTAAATAGGAATTTGCTGTAACTCAGGCATGGAATGTCCAATCTGCCCCAAACTTCACACTTTTGATAAGAGTCATGGCCTGAACACATCTACATGAGAATGTTCAATTATAGTAATAGCGCCACCAACTGGCAACAGGAAGTGACATGTTTAACACGTTGATGCCGTTCTAGCAACATGTTAAAAATGCCATTGAGTTCTAAACATGCTAGAAACATGTTAAAACATGCTAACAATGCTTAGCTAAGTGCTAAAGCATGCTAATTCAATGAAACATGACTTTGTTGTTACTCAAGAAGGCAATGTCCAATTTGCACCAAACTTCACACGTTTGATAAGAGTTCTGTCCTGAACACACATCCAAGCTCATATTCAGTTATAGTCATAACGCCACCTACTGGCAACAGAAACTGACATGGTTAACACAGTAATGCAGTACTAACCACATAATTATTGTGTACTAAGCATGCTAGAAACACACTAAACATGCTAGCAACACTTAGCTGAGTCATGAAGCATGCTATTATCACCATTATACAAAACATTTTGTAACTGACTTTGACATACTCTTACTATATATACCTCCTTAAATGTACATTTCCCAACCATGCTCTGTCTTCCTAAAGCCACCGAGTGTTGATGGCACGGGTGCGAGGGCCCTTTCATCGCTGCTTGCAGCTTTAATTATTATTATTATTATTATTCTTCTTCTTCTTCTTCTCCGCATTTAATTGCATTTTTGAGGGCCTAAACATGCTCGAAAACTCACGAAACTTTGCACACGCGTCAGAACTGGCGAAAATTTACATCTGATATAGGTTTCAGAATTGGACGGGGCAAAATGGCTCGATAGCGCCACCTATAAAAGTTCAACGGAGTGCGCCTCCCGCAACGTTCCACGTACGTGCACGAAATTCGGTACATACATGTAATGACCTAATACCTACAAAAAAGTCTCTTGGAGCATAGCCCTAAACACAACAGGAAGTCAGCCATTTTGAACTTCCTCTCAGATTTTTGTGCAGTTTTTGACATTTTCAGGCCTCGTACTTTAACGAACTCCTCCTACAGTTTTAATCTGATCATCTTCAAATTTGGTGAGTGTAATCTTAAGGCCTTTGCGACGTTAAATTGCGAAGATCTTGAGTTTTCGTCAAAGGGCGGGTCCTCGGCGGCCTGACAAATTTCGATGTTTCGCCATGAAACAGGAAGTTGCTGTAACTCAGGCATGGAATGTCCAATCTGCCCCAAACTTCACACTTTTGATAAGCGTTCTGTCCTGAACACATGACCATGCTCATATTCAGTTACAGTCATAGCGCCACCTGCTGGCAACAGGAAGTGACATGTTTAACACTGATATGGACTCCTAATAACATATAAAAAAGTGCCAGCAAGTGCTAAACATGCTAACAACATAATAGAAGCATGCTAAAACATGCTAGCAAACTCTTAGCTAAGTGCTAAAGCATGCTATTATTGCAATTAAATAGGAATTTGCTGTAACTCAGGCATGGAATGTCAAATCTGCCCCAAACTTCACACTTTTGATAAGCGTTCTGTCCTGAACACATTTACATGAGAAAATTCAGTTATAGTAATAGCGCCACCTACTGGTAACAGGAAGTGACATGTTTAACACTCTTGTGGTCTCCTAATAACATATAAAAAAGAGCCAGCAAGTGCTAAACAGGTAAGCAACATACTAGAAACATGTTAGCAAACACTTAGCTAAGTGCTAAAGCATGCTATTACTGCAATTAAATAGGAATTTGCTGTAACTCAGGCATGTAATGTCCAATCTGCCCCAAACTTCACACATTTGATAAGAATCATGGCCTGAACACATGTCTATGCTCAAATTCAGTTATAGTAATAGCGCCACCTACTGGCAACAGGAATTGACATGTTTAACACTTTGATGCCGTTCTAGCAACATGTTAAAAATGCCATTGAGTTCTATACATGCTAGAAACATGTTAAAACATGCTAGCAGTACTTAGCTAAGTGCTAAACCATGCTAATTCAATGAAACAGGACTTTGTTGTTACTCAAGAAGGCAATGTACAATCTACCCCAAACTTCACACGTTTGATAAGAGTTATCTCTTGAACACATGTCCATGCTCATATTTAGTTATAGTCATAGCGCCACCTGCTGGCAACAGGAAGTGACGTTTAACACTGTTCTTGACTCCTAATAACATATAAAAAAATGCCAGTAGGTGCTAAACATCCTACCAACATACTAGAGACTTGCTAAAACATACTAGCAAACACTTAGCTAAGTGCTAAAGAATGATATTACTGCAATTAAATATGAATTTGCTGTAACTCAGGCAAGGAATGTCCAATCTGCCCCAAACTTCACACTTTTGATAAGCGTTCTGTCCTGAACACATGATCATGCTTACAGTCATAGCGCCACCTGCTGGCAGCAGGAAGTGACATGTTTAACACTGTTATGGACTCCTAATAACATATAAAAAAGTGCCAGCAAGTGCTAAACATGCTAACAACATACTAGAAACATGCTAAAACATGCTAGCAAACTCTTAGCTAAGTGCTAAAGCATGCTATTATTGCAATTAAATAGGAATTTGCTGTAATTCAGGCATGGAATGTCCAATCTGCCCCAAACTTCACACATTTGATAAGAATCATGGCCTGAACACATGTCTATGCTCAAATTCAGTTATAGTAATAGCGCCACCTACTGGCAAAAGGAAGTGACATGTTTAACACTTTGATGCCGTTCTAGCAACATGTTAAAAATGCCATTGAGTTCTAAACATGCTAGAAACATGTTAAAACATGCTAACAATGCTTAGCTAAGTGCTAAAGAATGTTAATTCAATGAAACATGACTTTGTTGTTACTCAAGAAGGCAATGTCCAATTTGCACCAAACTTCACACGTTTGATAAGAGTTCTGTCCTGAACACACATCCATGCTCATATTCAGTTATAGCCATAACGCCACCTACTGGCAACAGAAACTGACATGGTTAACACCGTAATGCAGTACTAACCACATAATTATTGTGTACTAAGCATGCTAGAAACAGACTAAACATGCTAGCAACACTTAGCTGAGTCATGAAGCATGCTATTATCACCATTATACAAAACATTTTGTAACTGACTTTGACATACTCTTACTATATATACCTCCTTAAATGTACATTTCCCAACCATGCTCTGTCTTCCTAAAGCCACCGAGTGTTGATGGCACGGGTGCGAGGGCCCTTTCATCGCTGCTTGCAGCTTTAATTATTATTAGGGCCCGAGCACCGATGGTGTGAGGACCCTCTTGGAATTGCTCTGTTTATTATTATTAGGGCCCGAGCACCGATGGTGTGAGGACCCTCTTGGAATTGCTCTGTTTATTATTATTATTATTAGGGCCCGAGCACCGATGGTGTGAGGACCCTCTTGGAATTGCTCTGTTTATTATTATTATTATTATTATTCTTCTTCTTCTTCTTCTCCGCATTGAATTGCATTTTTGAGGGCCTAAACATGCGCGAAAACTCACGAAACTTTGCACACGCGTCAGAACTGGCGAAAATTTACATCTGATATAGGTTTCAGAATTGGACGGGGCAAAACGGCTCGATAGCGCCACCTATAAAAGTTCAACGGAGTGCGCCTCCCGCAACGTTCCACGTACGTGCACGAAATTCGGTACATACATGTAATGACCTAATACCTACAAAAAAGTCTCTTGGAGCATAGCCCTAAACCCAACAGGAAGTCAGCCATTTTGAACTTCCTCCCAGATTTTTGTGCAGTTTTTGACATTTTCAGGCCTCGTACTTTAACGAACTCCTCCTACAGTTTTAATCTGATCATCTTCAAATTTGGTGAGTGTAATCTTAAGGCCTTTGCGACGTTAAATTGCGAAGATCTTGAGTTTTCGTCGAAGGGCGGGTCCTCGGCGGCCTGACAAATTTTGATGTTTCGCCATGAAACAGGAAGTTGCTGTAACTCAGGCATGGAATGTCCAATCTGCCCCAAACTTCATACGTTTGATAAGAGTTCTGTCCTGAACACATGACCATGCTCATATTCAGTTATAGTCATAGCGCCACCTGCTGGCAACAGGAAGTGACATGTTTAACACTGTTATGGACTCCTAATAACATATAAAAAAGTGCCAGCAAGTGCTAAACATGCTAACAACATACTAGAAGCATGCTAAAACATGCTAGCAAACTCTTAGCTAAGTGCTAAAGCATGCTATTATTGCAATTAAATAGGAATTTGCTGTAACTCAGGCATGGAATGTCCAATCTGCCCCAAACTTCACACTTTTGATAAGCGTTCTGTCCTGAACATATCTACATGAGAATATTCAGTTATAGTAATAGCGCCACCTACTGGTAACAGGAAGTGTCATGTTTAACACGTTGATGCCATTCTAGCAACATGTTAAAAATGCCATTGACTTCTAAACATGCTAGAAACATGTTAAAACATACTAGCAATACTTAGCTAAGTGCTAAAGCATGCTAATTCAATGAAACAGGATGTTGTTGTTACTCAAGAAGGCAATGTCCAATCTGCGCCAAACTTCACACTTTTAATAAACGTTCTGTCCTGAACACATGACCATGCTCATATTCAGTTATAGTCATAGCGCCACCTGCTGGCAACAGGAAGTGACATGTTTAACACTGTTATGGACTCCTAATAACATATAAAAAAGTGCCAGCAAGTGCTAAACATGCTAACAACATACTAGAAGCATGCTAAAACATGCTAGCAAACTCTTAGCTAAGTGCTAAAGCATGCTATTATTGCAATTAAATAGGAATTTGCTGTAACTCAGGCATGGAATGTCCAATCTGCCCCAAACTTCACACTTTTGATAAGCGTTCTGTCCTGAACATATCTACATGAGAATATTCAGTTATAGTAATAGCGCCACCTACTGGTAACAGGAAGTGTCATGTTTAACACGTTGATGCCATTCTAGCAACATGTTAAAAATGCCATTGACTTCTAAACATGCTAGAAACATGTTAAAACATACTAGCAATACTTAGCTAAGTGCTAAAGCATGCTAATTCAATGAAACAGGACTTTGTTGTTACTCAAGAAGGCAATGTACAATCTACCCCAAACGTCACACGTTTGATAAGAGTTATCTCTTGAACACATGTCCATGCTCATATTTAGTTATAGTCATAGCGCCACCTGCTGGCAACAGGAAGTGACGTTTAACACTGTTCTTGACTCCTAATAACATATAAAAAAATGCCAGTAGGTGCTAAACATCCTACCAACATACTATAGACATGCTAAAACATACTAGCAAACACTTAGCTAAGTGCTAAAGAATGATATTACTGCAATTAAATATGAATTTGCTGTAACTCAGGCATGGAATGTCCAATCTGCCCCAAACTTCACACTTTTGATAAGCGTTCTGTCCTGAACACATGACCATGCTTATATTCAGTTACAGTCATAGCGCCACCTGCTGGCAACAGGAAGTGACATGTTTAACACTGTTATGGACTCCTAATAACATATAAAAAAGTGCCAGCAAGTGTTAAACATGCTAACAACATACTAGAAACATGCTAAAACATGCTAGCAAACTCTTAGCCAAGTGCTAAAGCATGCTATTATTGCAATTAAATAGGAATTTGCTGTAACTCAGGCATGGAATGTCCAATCTGCCCCAAACTTCACACTTTTGATAAGAGTCATGGCCTGAACACATCTACATGAGAATGTTCAATTATAGTAATAGCGCCACCAACTGGCAACAGGAAGTGACATGTTTAACACGTTGATGCCGTTCTAGCAACATGTTAAAAATGCCATTGAGTTCTAAACATGCTAGAAACATGTTAAAACATGCTAACAATGCTTAGCTAAGTGCTAAAGCATGCTAATTCAATGAAACATGACTTTGTTGTTACTCAAGAAGGCAATGTCCAATTTGCACCAAACTTCACACGTTTGATAAGAGTTCTGTCCTGAACACACATCCAAGCTCATATTCAGTTATAGTCATAACGCCACCTACTGGCAACAGAAACTGACATGGTTAACACAGTAATGCAGTACTAACCACATAATTATTGTGTACTAAGCATGCTAGAAACACACTAAACATGCTAGCAACACTTAGCTGAGTCATGAAGCATGCTATTATCACCATTATACAAAACATTTTGTAACTGACTTTGACATACTCTTACTATATATACCTCCTTAAATGTACATTTCCCAACCATGCTCTGTCTTCCTAAAGCCACCGAGTGTTGATGGCACGGGTGCGAGGGCCCTTTCATCGCTGCTTGCAGCTTTAATTATTATTATTATTCTTCTTCTCCGCATTTAATTGCATTTTTGAGGGCCTAAACATGCTCGAAAACTCACGAAACTTTGCACACGCGTCAGAACTGGCGAAAATTTACATCTGATATAGGTTTCAGAATTGGACGGGGCAAAATGGCTCGATAGCGCCACCTATAAAAGTTCAACGGAGTGCGCCTCCCGCAACGTTCCACGTACGTGCACGAAATTCGGTACATACATGTAATGACCTAATACCTACAAAAAAGTCTCTTGGAGCATAGCCCTAAACACAACAGGAAGTCAGCCATTTTGAACTTCCTCTCAGATTTTTGTGCAGTTTTTGACATTTTCAGGCCTCGTACTTTAACGAACTCCTCCTACAGTTTTAATCTGATCATCTTCAAATTTGGTGAGTGTAATCTTAAGGCCTTTGCGACGTTAAATTGCGAAGATCTTGAGTTTTCGTCAAAGGGCGGGTCCTCGGCGGCCTGACAAATTTCGATGTTTCGCCATGAAACAGGAAGTTGCTGTAACTCAGGCATGGAATGTCCAATCTGCCCCAAACTTCACACTTTTGATAAGCGTTCTGTCCTGAACACATGACCATGCTCATATTCAGTTACAGTCATAGCGCCACCTGCTGGCAACAGGAAGTGACATGTTTAACACTGATATGGACTCCTAATAACATATAAAAAAGTGCCAGCAAGTGCTAAACATGCTAACAACATAATAGAAGCATGCTAAAACATGCTAGCAAACTCTTAGCTAAGTGCTAAAGCATGCTATTATTGCAATTAAATAGGAATTTGCTGTAACTCAGGCATGGAATGTCCAATCTGCCCCAAACTTCACACTTTTGATAAGCGTTCTGTCCTGAACACATCTACATGCTCAAATTCAGTTATAGTAATAGCGCCACCTACTGGTAACAGGAAGTGACATGTTTAACACTCTTGTGGTCTCCTAATAACATATAAAAAAGAGCCAACAAGTGCTAAACAGGTTAGCAACATACTAGAAACATGCTAGCAAACACTTAGCTAAGTGCTAAAGCATGCTATTACTGCAATTAAATAGGAATTTGCTGTAACTCAGGCATGTAATGTCCAATCTGCCCCAAACTTCACACATTTGATAAGAATCATGGCCTGAACACATGTCTATGCTCAAATTCAGTTATAGTAATAGCACCACCTACTGGCAACAGGAAGTGACATGTTTAACACTTTGATGCCGTTCTAGCAACATGTTAAAAATGCCATTGAGTTCTATACATGCTAGAAACATGTTAAAACATGCTAGCAGTACTTAGCTAAGTGCTAAACCATGCTAATTCAATGAAACAGGACTTTGTTGTTACTCAAGAAGGCAATGTACAATCTACCCCAAACTTCACACGTTTGATAAGAGTTATCTCTTGAACACATGTCCATGCTCATATTTAGTTATAGTCATAGCGCCACCTGCTGGCAACAGGAAGTGACGTTTAACACTGTTCTTGACTCCTAATAACATATAAAAAAATGCAAGTAGGTGCTAAACATCCTACCAACATACTAGAGACTTGCTAAAACATACTAGCAAACACTTAGCTAAGTGCTAAAGAATGATATTACTGCAATTAAATATGAATTTGCTGTAACTCAGGCAAGGAATGTCCAATCTGCCCCAAACTTCACACTTTTGATAAGCGTTCTGTCCTGAACACATGATCATGCTTACAGTCATAGCGCCACCTGCTGGCAGCAGGAAGTGACATGTTTAACACTGTTATGGACTCCTAATAACATATAAAAAAGTGCCAGCAAGTGCTAAACATGCTAACAACATACTAGAAACATGCTAAAACATGCTAGCAAACTCTTAGCTAAGTGCTAAAGCATGCTATTATTGCAATTAAATAGGAATTTGCTGTAATTCAGGCATGGAATGTCCAATCTGCCCCAAACTTCACACATTTGATAAGAATCATGGCCTGAACACATGTCTATGCTCAAATTCAGTTATAGTAATAGCGCCACCTACTGGCAACAGGAAGTGACATGTTTAACACTTTTATGCCGTTCTAGCAACATGTTAAAAATGCCATTGAGTTCTAAACATGCTAGAAACATGTTAAAACATGCTAACAATGCTTAGCTAAGTGCTAAAGAATGTTAATTCAATGAAACATGACTTTGTTGTTACTCAAGAAGGCAATGTCCAATTTGCACCAAACTTCACACGTTTGATAAGAGTTCTGTCCTGAACACACATCCATGCTCATATTCAGTTATAGCCATAACGCCACCTACTGGCAACAGAAACTGACATGGTTAACACCGTAATGCAGTACTAACCACATAATTCTTGTGTACTAAGCATGCTAGAAACAGACTAAACATGCTAGCAACACTTAGCTGAGTCATGAAGCATGCTATTATCACCATTATACAAAACATTTTGTAACTGACTTTGACATACTCTTACTATATATACCTCCTTAAATGTACATTTCCCAACCATGCTCTGTCTTCCTAAAGCCACCGAGTGTTGATGGCACGGGTGCGAGGGCCCTTTCATCGCTGCTTGCAGCTTTAATTAGGGCCCGAGCACCGATGGTGAGAGGACCCTATTGTTTTTGCTCCGTTTATTATTATTCTTCTTCTCCAAAGTGAATCGCTTTTTAGAGGGCCTAAACATGCTCGAAAACTCATGAAACTTTGCACACGCTTCAGAAGTGGTGAAAATTTACGTGTGATATGGTTTTCAGAATTGGGGGGGGCAAATTCGGTAAATTATTGCCCCCACATTTTGCCCCGGCTCCTGGTTTCACGTACAGGTATGAAATTTGGTACATACATGTAATGACCCAATACCTACAGAAAAGTCTCTTGGAGCATAGCCCTAAACACAACAGGAAGTGAGCTATTTTGAACTTCCTCCTGGATTTTGGGCATTTTTCGTAATTTCCTGATGTTGTACTTTAACGAACTCCTCCTACAGATTTGATCTGATACTCTTCAAATTTGGTGAGTGTAATCTTAAGGCCTTTGTGACGTTAAATTGCGAAGATCTAGAGTTTTCGTCGAAGGGTGTGCCCTCGGCGGCCTGACAAACATCTATCTATAAATTACAGGAACGTCTGTCTGTCTGTCTGTCTGTGTGTGTGTGTGTCTGTTCCTCGCATATCTCTCGAACCGTTAGTCCGATTGATTTCAAACTCGACAGGTGTCTTGCCACGGGCACGAGTAAGTGCAGTGCCAAGTTTGACATTGTTTGGATGAGAAATGCAAAAGATATCGTTAAATATATCATTTTTAGAAGGTTGTGGTTTAAAAATAAACATTCTGACATTAGAGAGTTGTATCGGTCAAAGAAGCCCCAAGAAGGCTGTGGTTTAAAAATAAACATTCTGACATAAACACTCAGTCAGCTACACTGTTTACTTCTGAATATTATAGTTTGGTTCCCGAACGTGATAAATCCATCTATCTATAAATTACAGAAACGTCCGTCTGTCTGTCTGTGTGTTATTCGCATATCTCTCGAATGTGAGATAACCACTAAATGTGTGAAAACCACTATTTTCTGTTTCAAACTTTCACATAGCATCTTTAGGTTATAACAACATTGAAAATCAAAATCTGGATTTGAATTTTTTAAGATTTATTATAAAAACGGATTATTTTTTCCCAAAAATGCAATAAATTCATGACTTTTTTTTTTTTTTTTTTAAATGCTATTAATCCATTGAATCAATATAAAGTTATTTTTGATCATATTGCCATCGCAAGAAATATCTCCTGAACTTTTTTGACGGCGATCAGCTCACAAAAACTGATTTTGCACGGGCACTTTGCACTGCTCCCTGAATCGAGGTGCTTATTCATTTGTGGATGTAAACTGAATCTGTAAGTCAGCTATGCTGTTAGTGTTTACTTCTGAATATTATATTTCATTCTGGTGCGCTTAACGTTGTCGCTACTGTGTAATAGTAGCCTATGCTATTCACCAACTAAACATATCCTATTCAATGCGTTCACAGTCTCTTTCACGGGCATCATTTGTAGTTGCCTATTCACAAACTGTTTGCTCAAGCATAGCGTTTTCTCGGAGTTCACTGTGTGCTTTTTACCATGCACAAATAAAAATGTCACTGAACTTTTGCTGTGTAATTGTAACAATGAGCACACACCAAACCAACAATTACTAAAAACACACACAAAAACTGATTTTGCACGGGCATTTTTTGCACTAGTTCACCCAATTTCGGCCTTTTGGTGATATATGCATGATCAGATAAGTTCAATATTAATGTTGCTTGCAGTTCTGATGTTGCTAGGCAACCACAGACAGCCTGCAGTAACTCAGGCATACAATTTTCAATCTGCCACAAACTTCACATGTTTGATAAGAGTCCTGTCCTGAA
Organism: Scardinius erythrophthalmus; assembly: GCF_964197995.2. Classification (NCBI taxonomy): domain Eukaryota; kingdom Metazoa; phylum Chordata; class Actinopteri; order Cypriniformes; family Leuciscidae; genus Scardinius; species Scardinius erythrophthalmus. Next base: position 31,527,866 of record NC_138236.1, read on the forward strand.
CACATGCCAATGCTCATTATGATTATAGCAATAGCACCACCTGCTGGTAGCAGGAAGTGTGGCAAATACAAAACGTGCTCGAAAAATCATGAAACTTTGCACACGCTTCAGAAGTGGTGACAATTTACGTGTGATGTGGTTTTAAAAATTGGGTGGGGCAAAATGGCTTACTTATTGCCCCTACATTTTGCCCCGGCTCGACGTTTCACGTACAGGTATGAAATTTGGTACACACATGTAAAGACCCAATACCTACAAAAAAGTCTCTTGGAGCATAGCCCTAAACACAACAGGAAGTCAGTTATTTTGAACTTCCTGTCAGATTTTGGGCAGTTTTTGCCATTTCCTGATGTTGTACTTTAACAAACTCCTACAGTTTTGATCTGATCCTCTTCAAATTTGGTGAGTGTAATCTTAAGGCCTTTCCTAAAGGTGCCGGGTGGCGGTGGCAGGGGTGCGAGGGCCCTTTTCATCGCTGCTTGCAGCTTTAATTAGGGCCCGAGCACCGATGGTGTGAGGACCCTCTTGGAATTGCTCTGTTTATTATTATTATTATTATTATTATTATTCTTCTTCTCCGCATTGAATTGCATTTTTGAGGGCCTAAACATGCTCGAAAACTCACGAAACTTTGCACACGCGTCAGAACTGGCGAAAATTTACATCTGACATAGGTTTCAGAATTGGACGGGGCAAAATGGCTCGATAGCGCCACCTATAAAAGTTCAACGGAGTGCGCCTCCCGCAACATTCCACGTACGTGCACGAAATTCGGTACATACATGTAATGACCTAATACCTACAAAAAAGTCTCTTGGAGCATAGCCCTAAACACAACAGGAAGTCAGCCATTTTGAACTTCCTCTCAGATTTTTGTGCAGTTTTTGCCATTTTCAGGCCTCGTACTTTAACGAACTCCTCCTACAGTTTTAATCTGATCATCTTCAAATTTGGTGAGTGTAATCTTAAGGCCTTTGCGACGTTAAATTGCGAAGATCTTGAGTTTTCGTCAAAGGGCGGGTCCTCGGCGGCCTTACAAATTTCGATGTTTCGCCATGAAACAGGAAGTTGCTGTAACTCAGGCATGGAATGTCCAATCTGCCCCAAACTTCACACGTTTGATAAGAGTTCTGCCCTGAACACATGGCCATGCTCATATTCAGTTATAGTCATAGCGCCACCTGCTGGCAACAGGAAGTGACATGTTTAACACTGTTATGGACTCCTAATAACATATAAAAAAGTGCCAGCAAGTGCTAAACATGCTAACAACATACTAGAAGCATGCTAAAACATGCTAGCAAACTCTTAGCTAAGTGCTAAAGCATGCATATTATTGCAATTAAATAGGAATTTGCTGTAACTCAGGAATGGAATATCCAATCTGCCCCAAACTTCACACTTTTGATAAGCGTTCTGTCCTGAACACATCTACATGAGAATATTCAGTTATAGTAATAGCGCCACCTACTGGCAACAGGAAGTGTCATGTTTAACACGTTGATGCCATTCTAGCAACATGTTAAAAATGCCATTGAGGTCTAAACATGCTAGAAACATGTTAAAACATGCTAGCTTATGTTAAAACATGCTAGCAATACTTAGCTAAGTGGTAAAGCATGCTAATTCAATGAAACAGGATGTTGTTGTTACTCAAGAAGGCAATGTCCAATCTGCGCCAAACTTCACACTTTTAATAAACGTTCTGTCCTGAACACATGACCATGCTCATATTCAGTTACAGTCATAGTGCCACCTGCTGGCAACAGGAAGTGACATGTTAAACACTGTTGTGGACATATAAAAACATATAAAAAAAGTGCCAGCAAGTGCTAAACATGCTAACAACATACTAGAAACATGCTAAAACATGCTAGCAAACTCTTAGCTAAGTGCTAAAGCAGGCTATTGCTGCAATTAAATAGGAATTTGCTGTTACACAGGCATGGAATGTCCAATCTGCCCCAAACTTCACACGTTTGATAAGAGTCATGGCCTGAACACATCTACATGAGAATATTCAGTTATAGTAATAGCGCCACCTGCTGTCAACAGGAAATGACATGTTTAACACTGTTGTGGTCTCCTAATAACATATAAAAAAGAGCCAGCAAGTGCTAAACAGGTTAGCAACATACTAGAAACATGCTAGCAAACACTTAGCTAAGTGCTAAAGCATGCTATTACTGCAATTAAATAGGAATTTGCTGTAACTCAGGCATGGAATGTCCAATCTGCCCCAAACTTCACACATTTGATAAGAATCATGGCCTGAACACATGTCTATGCTCAAATTCAGTTATAGTTATAGCGCCACCTACTGGCAACAGGAAGTGACATGTTTAACACGTTGATGCCGTTCTAGCAACATGTTAAAAATGCCATTGAGTTCTAAACATGCTAGAAACATGTTAAAACATGCTAGCAATACTTAGCTAAGTGCTAAAGCATGCTAATTCAATGAAACAGGACTTTGTTGTTACTCAAGAAGGCAATGTACAATCTACCCCAAACTTCACACGTTTGATAAGAGTTATCTCTTGAACACATGTCCATGCTCATATTTAGTTATAGTCATAGCGCCACCTGCTGGCAACAGGAAGTGACGTTTAACATTGTTCTTGACTCCTAATAACATATAAAAAAATGCCAGTAGGTGCTAAACATCCTACCAACATACTAGAGACATGCTAAAACATACTAGCAAACACTTAGCTAAGTGCTAAAGAATGATATTACTGTAATTAGGGCCCGAGCACCGATGGTGTGAGGACCCTCTTGGAATTGCTCTGTTTATTATTATTATTATTAGGGCCCGAGCACCGATGGTGTGAGGACCCTCTTGGAATTGCTCTGTTTATTATTATTATTATTATTATTCTTCTTCTTCTTCTTCTCCGCATTTAATTGCATTTTTGAGGGCCTAAACATGCTCGAAAACTCACGAAACTTTGCACACGCGTCAGAACTGGCGAAAATTTACATCTGATATAGGTTTCAGAATTGGACGGGGCAAAATGGCTCGATAGCGCCACCTATAAAAGTTCAACGGAGTGCGCCTCCCGCATCGTTCCACGTACGTGCACGAAATTCGGTACATACATGTAATTACCTAATACCTACAAAAAAGTCTCTTGGAGCGTAGCCCTAAACACAACAGGAAGTCAGCCATTTTGAACTTCCTCTCAGATTTTTGTGCAGTTTTTGCCATTTTCAGGCCTCGTACTTTAACGAACTCCTCCTACAGTTTTAATCTGATCATCTTCAAATTTGGTGAGTGTAATCTTCAGGCCTTTGCGACGTTAAATTGCGAAGATCTTGAGTTTTCGTCGAAGTGCGGGTCCTCGGCGGCCTGACAAATTTCGATGTTTCGCCATGAAACAGGAAGTTGCTGTAACTCAGGCATGGAATGTCCAATCTGCCCCAAACTTCACACTTTTGATAAGAGTTCTGTCCTGAACACATGACCATGCTCATATTCAGTTATAGTCATAGCGCCACCTGCTGGCAACAGGAAGTGACATGTTTAACACTGTTATGGACTCCTAATAACATATAAAAAAGTGCCAGCAAGTGCTAAACATGCTAACAACATACTAGAAGCATGCTAAAACATGCTAGCAAACTCTTAGCTAAGTGCTAAAGCATGCTATTATTGCAATTAAATAGGAATTTGCTGTAACTCAGGCATGGAATGTCCAATCTGCCCCAAACTTCACACTTTTGATAAGCGTTCTGTCCTGAACACATCTACATGAGAATATTCAGTTATAGTAATAGCGCCACCTACTGGTAACAGGAAGTGTCATGTTTAACACGTTGATGCCATTCTAGCAACATGTTAAAAATGCCATTGACTTCTAAACATGCTAGAAACATGTTAAAACATGCTAGCAATACTTAGCTAAGTGCTAAAGCATGCTAATTCAATGAAACAGGATGTTGTTGTTACTCAAGAAGGCAATGTCCAATCTGCACCAAACTTCACACTTTTGATAAGCGTTCTGTCCTGAACACATGACCATGCTTATATTCAGTTACAGTCATAGCGCCACCTGCTGGCAACAGGAAGTGACATGTTTAACACTGTTATGGACTCCTGATAACATATAAAAAAGTGCCAGCAAGTGCTAAACATGCTAACAACATGCTAGAAACATATTAGCAAACACTTAGCTAAGTGCTAAAGCATGCTATTGCTGCAATTAAATATGAATTTGCTGTAACACAGGCATGGAATGTCCAATCTGCCCCAAACTTAATATGTAACATGCAAGAAACATGCTAGCAACACATAGCTAAGTTCTAAAGCATGCTAGAAATGCTAAAGGAAGTTGTTGTAACTTAGGCATACAATGTCCAATCTACCCCAAACTTCACACGTTTGATAATAGTTATCTCCTGAACACAAGTCCATGCTCATATTCAGATATAGTCATAGCGCCGCCTGCTGGCAACAGGAAGTGACGTTTAACACTATTCTGGACTCCTAATAACATATAAAAAAATGCCAGTAGGTGCTAAACATCCTACCAACATACTAGAGACATGCTGAAACATACTAGCAAACACTTAGCTAAGTGCTAAAGAATGATATTACTGCAATTAAATATGAATTTGCTGTAACTCAGGCATGGAATGTCCAATCTGCCCCAAACTTCACACTTTTGATAAGCGTTCTGTCCTGAACACATGACCATGCTTATATTCAGTTACAGTCATAGCGCCACCTGCTGGCAACAGGAAGTGACATGTTTAACACTGTTATGGACTCCTAATAACATATAAAAAAGTGCCAGCAAGTGTTAAACATGCTAACAACATACTAGAAACATGCTAAAACATGCTAGCAAACTCTTAGCTAAGTGCTAACGCATGCTATTATTGCAATTAAATAGGAATTTGCTGTAACTCAGGCATGGAATGTCCAATCTGCCCCAAACTTCACACTTTTGATAAGAGTCATGGCCTGAACACATCTACATGAGAATGTTCAGTTATAGTAATAGCGCCACCTACTGGCAACAGGAAGTGACATGTTTAACACGTTGATGCCGTTCTAGCAACATGTTAAAAATGCCATTGAGTTCTAAACATGCTAGAAACATGTTAAAACATGCTAACAATGCTTAGGTACGTGCTAAAGAATGCTAATTCAATGAAACATGACTTTGTTGTTACTCAAGAAGGCAATGTCCAATTTGCACCAAACTTCACACGTTTGATAAGAGTTCTGTCCTGAACACACATCCATGCTCATATTCAGTTATAGTCATAACGCAACCTACTGGCAACAGAAACTGACATGGTTAACACAGTAATGCAGTACTAACCACATAATAATTGTGTACTAAGCATGCTAGAAACAGACTAAACATGCTAGCAACACTTAGCTGAGTCATGAAGCATGCTATTATCACCATTATACAAAACATTTTGTAACTGACTTTGACATACTCTTACTATATATACCTCCTTAAATGTACATTTCCCAACCATGCTCTGTCTTCCTAAAGCCACCGAGTGTTGATGGCACGGGTGCGAGGGCCCTTTCATCGCTGCTTGCAGCTTTAATTATTATTATTATTCTTCTTCTCCGCATTGAATTGCATTTTTGAGGGCCTAAACATGCTCGAAAACTCACGAAACTTTGCACACGCGTCAGAACTGGCGAAAATTTACATCTGATATAGGTTTCAGAATTGGACGGGGCAAAATGGCTCGATAGCGCCACCTATAAAAGTTCAACGGAGTGCGCCTCCCGCATCGTTCCACGTACGTGCACGAAATTCGGTACATACATGTAATTACCTAATACCTACAAAAAAGTCTCTTGGAGCGTAGCCCTAAACACAACAGGAAGTCAGCCATTTTGAACTTCCTCTCAGATTTTTGTGCAGTTTTTGCCATTTTCAGGCCTCGTACTTTAACGAACTCCTCCTACAGTTTTAATCTGATCATCTTCAAATTTGGTGAGTGTAATCTTCAGGCCTTTGCGACGTTAAATTGCGAAGATCTTGAGTTTTCGTCGAAGTGCGGGTCCTCGGCGGCCTGACAAATTTCGATGTTTCGCCATGAAACAGGAAGTTGCTGTAACTCAGGCATGGAATGTCCAATCTGCCCCAAACTTCACACTTTTGATAAGAGTTCTGTCCTGAACACATGACCATGCTCATATTCAGTTATAGTCATAGCGCCACCTGCTGGCAACAGGAAGTGACATGTTTAACACTGTTATGGACTCCTAATAACATATAAAAAAGTGCCAGCAAGTGCTAAACATGCTAACAACATACTAGAAGCATGCTAAAACATGCTAGCAAACTCTTAGCTAAGTGCTAAAGCATGCTATTATTGCAATTAAATAGGAATTTGCTGTAACTCAGGCATGGAATGTCCAATCTGCCCCAAACTTCACACTTTTGATAAGCGTTCTGTCCTGAACACATCTACATGAGAATATTCAGTTATAGTAATAGCGCCACCTACTGGTAACAGGAAGTGTCATGTTTAACACGTTGATGCCATTCTAGCAACATGTTAAAAATGCCATTGACTTCTAAACATGCTAGAAACATGTTAAAACATGCTAGCAATACTTAGCTAAGTGCTAAAGCATGCTAATTCAATGAAACAGGATGTTGTTGTTACTCAAGAAGGCAATGTCCAATCTGCACCAAACTTCACACTTTTGATAAGCGTTCTGTCCTGAACACATGACCATGCTTATATTCAGTTACAGTCATAGCGCCACCTGCTGGCAACAGGAAGTGACATGTTTAACACTGTTATGGACTCCTAATAACATATAAAAAAGTGCCAGCAAGTGTTAAACATGCTAACAACATACTACAAACATGCTAAAACATGCTAGCAAACTCTTAGCTAAGTGCTAAAGCATGCTATTATTGCAATTAAATAGGAATTTGCTGTAACTCAGGCATGGAATGTCCAATCTGCCCCAAACTTCACACGTTTGATAAGAATCATGGCCTGAACACATGTCTATGCTCAAATTTAGTTATAGTAATAGCGCCACCTACTGGCACCAGGAAGTGACATGTTTAACACGTTGATGCCGTTCTAGCAACATGTTAAAAATGCCATTGAGTTCTAAACATGCTAGAAACATGTTAAAACATGCTAGCAATACTTAGCTAAATGCTAAAGCCTGCTAATTCAATGAAACAGGACTTTGTTGTTACTCAAGAAGGCAATGTACAATCTACCCCAAACTTCACACGTTTGATAAGAGTTATCTCTTGAACACATGTCCATGCTCATATTTAGTTATAGTCATAGCGCCACCTGCTGGCAACAGGAAGTGACGTTTAACACTGTTCTTGACTCCTAATAACATATAAAAAAATGCCAGTAGGTGCTAAACATCCTACCAACATACTAGAGACATGCTGAAACATACTAGCAAACACTTAGCTAAGTGCTAAAGAATGATATTACTGCAATTAAATATGAATTTGCTGTAACTCAGGCATGGAATGTCCAATCTGCCCCAAACTTCACACTTTTGATAAGCGTTCTGTCCTGAACACATGACCATGCTTATATTCAGTTACAGTCATAGCGCCACCTGCTGGCAACAGGAAGTGACATGTTTAACACTGTTATGGACTCCTAATAACATATAAAAAAGTGCCAGCAAGTGTTAAACATGCTAACAACATACTAGAAACATGCTAAAACATGCTAGCAAACTCTTAGCTAAGTGCTAACGCATGCTATTATTGCAATTAAATAGGAATTTGCTGTAACTCAGGCATGGAATGTCCAATCTGCCCCAAACTTCACACTTTTGATAAGAGTCATGGCCTGAACACATCTACATGAGAATGTTCAGTTATAGTAATAGCGCCACCTACTGGCAACAGGAAGTGACATGTTTAACACGTTGATGCCGTTCTAGCAACATGTTAAAATGCCATTGAGTTCTAAACATGCTAGAAACATGTTAAAACATGCTAACAATGCTTAGGTACGTGCTAAAGAATGCTAATTCAATGAAACATGACTTTGTTGTTACTCAAGAAGGCAATGTCCAATTTGCACCAAACTTCACACGTTTGATAAGAGTTCTGTCCTGAACACACATCCATGCTCATATTCAGTTATAGTCATAACGCAACCTACTGGCAACAGAAACTGACATGGTTAACACAGTAATGCAGTACTAACCACATAATAATTGTGTACTAAGCATGCTAGAAACAGACTAAACATGCTAGCAACACTTAGCTGAGTCATGAAGCATGCTATTATCACCATTATACAAAACATTTTGTAACTGACTTTGACATACTCTTACTATATATACCTCCTTAAATGTACATTTCCCAACCATGCTCTGTCTTCCTAAAGCCACCGAGTGTTGATGGCATGGGTGCGAGGGCCCTTTCATCGCTGCTTGCAGCTTTAATTATTATTATTATTATTCTTCTCCGCATTGAATTGCATTTTTGAGGGCCTAAACATGCGCGAAAACTCACGAAACTTTGCACACGCGTCAGAACTGGCGAAAATTTACATCTGATATAGGTTTCAGAATTGGACGGGGCAAAACGGACGGGGCAAAACGGCTCGATAGCGCCACCTATAAAAGTTCAACGGAGTGCGCCTCCCGCAACGTTCCACGTACGTGCACGAAATTCGGTACATACATGTAATGACCTAATACCTACAAAAAAGTCTCTTGGAGCATAGCCCTAAACCCAACAGGAAGTCAGCCATTTTGAACTTCCTCCCAGATTTTTGTGCAGTTTTTGACATTTTCAGGCCTCATACTTTAACGAACTCCTCCTACAGTTTTAATCTGATCATCTTCAAATTTGGTGAGTGTAATCTTAAGGCCTTTGCGACGTTAAATTGCGAAGATCTTGAGTTTTCGTCGAAGGGCGGGTCCTCGGCGGCCTGACAAATTTTGATGTTTCGCCATGAAACAGGAAGTTGCTGTAACTCAGGCATGGAATGTCCAATCTGCCCCAAACTTCATACGTTTGATAAGAGTTCTGTCCTGAACACATGACCATGCTCATATTCAGTTATAGTCATAGCGCCACCTGCTGGCAACAGGAAGTGACATGTTTAACACTGTTATGGACTCCTAATAACATATAAAAAAGTGCCAGCAAGTGCTAAACATGCTAACAACATACTAGAAGCATGCTAAAACATGCTAGCAAACTCTTAGCTAAGTGCTAAAGCATGCTATTATTGCAATTAAATAGGAATTTGCTGTAACTCAGGCATAGAATGTCCAATCTGCCCCAAACTTCACACTTTTGATAAGCGTTCTGTCCTGAACATATCTACATGAGAATATTCAGTTATAGTAATAGCGCCACCTACTGGTAACAGGAAGTGTCATGTTTAACACGTTGATGCCATTCTAGCAACATGTTAAAAATGCCATTGACTTCTAAACATGCTAGAAACATGTTAAAACATACTAGCAATACTTAGCTAAGTGCTAAAGCATGCTAATTCAATGAAACAGGATGTTGTTGTTACTCAAGAAGGCAATGTCCAATCTGCGCCAAACTTCACACTTTTAATAAACGTTCTGTCCTGAACACATGACCATGCTCATATTCAGTTATAGTCATAGCGCCACCTGCTGGCAACAGGAAGTGACATGTTTAACACTGTTATGGACTCCTAATAACATATAAAAAAGTGCCAGCAAGTGCTAAACATGCTAACAACATACTAGAAGCATGCTAAAACATGCTAGCAAACTCTTAGCTAAGTGCTAAAGCATGCTATTATTGCAATTAAATAGGAATTTGCTGTAACTCAGGCATGGAATGTCCAATCTGCCCCAAACTTCACACTTTTGATAAGCGTTCTGTCCTGAACATATCTACATGAGAATATTCAGTTATAGTAATAGCGCCACCTACTGGTAACAGGAAGTGTCATGTTTAACACGTTGATGCCATTCTAGCAACATGTTAAAAATGCCATTGACTTCTAAACATGCTAGAAACATGTTAAAACATACTAGCAATACTTAGCTAAGTGCTAAAGCATGCTAATTCAATGAAACAGGACTTTGTTGTTACTCAAGAAGGCAATGTACAATCTACCCCAAACGTCACACGTTTGATAAGAGTTATCTCTTGAACACATGTCCATGCTCATATTTAGTTATAGTCATAGCGCCACCTGCTGGCAACAGGAAGTGACGTTTAACACTGTTCTTGACTCCTAATAACATATAAAAAAATGCCAGTAGGTGCTAAACATCCTACCAACATACTATAGACATGCTAAAACATACTAGCAAACACTTAGCTAAGTGCTAAAGAATGATATTACTGCAATTAAATATGAATTTGCTGTAACTCAGGCATGGAATGTCCAATCTGCCCCAAACTTCACACTTTTGATAAGCGTTCTGTCCGGAACACATGACCATGCTTATATTCAGTTACAGTCATAGCGCCACCTGCTGGCAACAGGAAGTGACATGTTTAACACTGTTATGGACTCCTAATAACATATAAAAAAGTGCCAGCAAGTGTTAAACATGCTAACAACATACTAGAAACATGCTAAAACATGCTAGCAAACTCTTAGCCAAGTGCTAAAGCATGCTATTATTGCAATTAAATAGGAATTTGCTGTAACTCAGGCATGGAATGTCCAATCTGCCCCAAACTTCACACTTTTGATAAGAGTCATGGCCTGAACACATCTACATGAGAATGTTCAATTATAGTAATAGCGCCACCAACTGGCAACAGGAAGTGACATGTTTAACACGTTGATGCCGTTCTAGCAACATGTTAAAAATGCCATTGAGTTCTAAACATGCTAGAAACATGTTAAAACATGCTAACAATGCTTAGCTAAGTGCTAAAGCATGCTAATTCAATGAAACATGACTTTGTTGTTACTCAAGAAGGCAATGTCCAATTTGCACCAAACTTTACACGTTTGATAAGAGTTCTGTCCTGAACACACATCCAAGCTCATATTCAGTTATAGTCATAACGCCACCTACTGGCAACAGAAACTGACATGGTTAACACAGTAATGCAGTACTAACCACATAATTATTGTGTACTAAGCATGCTAGAAACACACTAAACATGCTAGCAACACTTAGCTGAGTCATGAAGCATGCTATTATCACCATTATACAAAACATTTTGTAACTGACTTTGACATACTCTTACTATATATACCTCCTTAAATGTACATTTCCCAACCATGCTCTGTCTTCCTAAAGCCACCGAGTGTTGATGGCACGGGTGCGAGGGCCCTTTCATCGCTGCTTGCAGCTTTAATTATTATTATTCTTCTTCTTCTTCTTCTCCGCATTGAATTGCATTTTTGAGGGCCTAAACATGCTCGAAAACTCACGAAACTTTGCACACGCGTCAGAACTGGCGAAAATTTACATCTGATATAGGTTTCAGAATTGGACGGGGCAAAACGGCTCGATAGCGCCACCTATAAAAGTTCAACGGAGTGCGCCTCCCGCAACGTTCCACGTACGTGCACGAAATTCGGTACATACATGTAATGACCTAATACCTACAAAAAAGTCTCTTGGAGCATAGCCCTAAACACAACAGGAAGTCAGCCATTTTGAACTTCCTCTCAGATTTTTGTGCAGTTTTTGCTATTTTCAGGCCTCGTACTTTAACGAACTCCTCCTACAGTTTTAATCTGATCATCTTCAAATTTGGTGAGTGTAATCTTAAGGCCTTTGCGACGTTAAATTGCGAAGATCTTGAGTTTTCGTCAAAGGGCGGGTCCTCGGTGACCTGACAAATTTCGATGTTTCGCCATGAAACAGGAAGTTGCTGTAACTCAGGCATGGAATGTCCAATCTGCCCCAAACTTCACACTTTTGATAAGCGTTCTGTCCTGAACACATGACCATGCTCATATTCAGTTACAGTCATAGCGCCACCTGCTGGCAACAGGAAGTGACATGTTTAACACTGTTATGGACTCCTAATAACATATAAAAAAGTGCCAGCAAGTGCTAAACATGCTAACAACATACTAGAAGCATGCTAAAACATGCTAGCAAACTCTTAGCTAAGTGCTAAAGCATGCTATTATTGCAATTAAATAGGAATTTGCTGTAACTCAGGCATGGAATGTCCAATCTGCCCCAAACTTCACACTTTTGATAAGCGTTCTGTCCTGAACACATCTACATGAGAACATTCAGTTATAGTAATAGCGCCACCTACTGGTAACAGGAAGTGTCATGTTTAACACGTTGATGCCATTCTAGCAACATGTTAAAAATGCCATTGAGGTCTAAACATGCTAGAAACATGTTAAAACATGCTAGCTAATGTTAAAACATGCTAGCAATACTTAGCTAAGTGGTAAAGCATGCTAATTCAATGAAACAGGATGTTGTTGTTACTCAAGAAGGCAATGTCCAATCTGCCCCAAACTTCACACTTTTGATAAGCGTTCTGTCCTGAACACATGACCATGCTCATATTCAGTTACAGTCATAGCGCCACCTGCTGGCAACAGGAAGTGACATGTTTAACACTGTTATGGACTCCTAATAACATATAAAAAAGTGCCAGCAAGTGTTAAACATGCTAACAACATACTAGAAAAATGCTAAAACATGCTAGCAAACTCTTAGCTAAGTGCTAAAGCATGCTATTATTGCAATTAAATAGGAATTTGCTGTAACTCAGACATGGAATGTCCAATCTGCCCCAAACTTCACACTTTTGATAAGAGTCATGGCCTGAATACATCTACATGAGAATGTTCATTTATAGTAATAGCGCCACCTACTGGCAACAGGAAGTGACATGTTTAACACATTGATGCCGTTCTAGCAACATGTTAAAAATGCCATTGAGTTCTAAACATGCTAGAAACATGTTAAAACATGCTAACAATGCTTAGCTAAGTGCTAAAGAATGCTAATTCAATGAAACATGACTTTTTTGTTACTCAAGAAGGCAATTTCCAATTTGCACCAAACTTCACACGTTTGATAAGAGTTCTGTCCTGAACACACATCCATGCTCATATTCAGCTATAGTCATAACGCCACCTACTGGCAACAGAAACTGACATGGTTAACACAGTAATGCAGTACTAACCACATAATTATTGTGTACTAAGCATGCTAGAAACAGACTAAACATGCTAGCAACACTTAGCTGAGTCATGAAGCATGCTATTATCACCATTATACAAAACATTTTGTAACTGACTTTGACATACTCTTACTATATATACCTCCTTAAATGTACATTTCCCAACCATGCTCTGTCTTCCTAAAGCCACAAAGTGTTGATGGCACGGGTGCGAGGGCCCTTTCATCGCTGCTTGCAGCTTTAATTAGGGCCCGAGCACCGATGGTGTGAGGACCCTCTTGGAATTGCTCTGTTTATTATTATTAGGGCCCGAGCACCGATGGTGTGAGGACCCTCTTGGAATTGCTCTGTTTATTATTATTATTATTATTATTCTTCTTCTTCTTCTTCTCCGCATTGAATTGCATTTTTGAGGGCCTAAACATGCGCGAAAACTCACGAAACTTTGCACACGCGTCAGAACTGGCGAAAATTTACATCTGATATAGGTTTCAGAATTGGACGGGGCAAAACGGCTCGATAGCGCCACCTATAAAAGTTCAACGGAGTGCGCCTCCCGCAACGTTCCACGTACGTGCACGAAATTCGGTACATACATGTAATGACCTAATACCTACAAAAAAGTCTCTTGGAGCATAGCCCTAAACCCAACAGGAAGTCAGCCATTTTGAACTTCCTCCCAGATTTTTGTGCAGTTTTTGACATTTTCAGGCCTCATACTTTAACGAACTCCTCCTACAGTTTTAATCTGATCATCTTCAAATTTGGTGAGTGTAATCTTAAGGCCTTTGCGACGTTAAATTGCGAAGATCTTGAGTTTTCGTCGAAGGGCGGGTCCTCGGCGGCCTGACAAATTTTGATGTTTCGCCATGAAACAGGAAGTTGCTGTAACTCAGGCATGGAATGTCCAATCTGCCCCAAACTTCATACGTTTGATAAGAGTTCTGTCCTGAACACATGACCATGCTCATATTCAGTTATAGTCATAGCGCCACCTGCTGGCAACAGGAAGTGACATGTTTAACACTGTTATGGACTCCTAATAACATATAAAAAAGTGCCAGCAAGTGCTAAACATGCTAACAACATACTAGAAGCATGCTAAAACATGCTAGCAAACTCTTAGCTAAGTGCTAAAGCATGCTATTATTGCAATTAAATAGGAATTTGCTGTAACTCAGGCATGGAATGTCCAATCTGCCCCAAACTTCACACTTTTGATAAGCGTTCTGTCCTGAACATATCTACATGAGAATATTCAGTTATAGTAATAGCGCCACCTACTGGTAACAGGAAGTGTCATGTTTAACACGTTGATGCCATTCTAGCAACATGTTAAAAATGCCATTGACTTCTAAACATGCTAGAAACATGTTAAAACATACTAGCAATACTTAGCTAAGTGCTAAAGCATGCTAATTCAATGAAACAGGATGTTGTTGTTACTCAAGAAGGCAATGTCCAATCTGCGCCAAACTTCACACTTTTAATAAACGTTCTGTCCTGAACACATGACCATGCTCATATTCAGTTATAGTCATAGCGCCACCTGCTGGCAACAGGAAGTGACATGTTTAACACTGTTATGGACTCCTAATAACATATAAAAAAGTGCCAGCAAGTGCTAAACATGCTAACAACATACTAGAAGCATGCTAAAACATGCTAGCAAACTCTTAGCTAAGTGCTAAAGCATGCTATTATTGCAATTAAATAGGAATTTGCTGTAACTCAGGCATGGAATGTCCAATCTGCCCCAAACTTCACACTTTTGATAAGCGTTCTGTCCTGAACATATCTACATGAGAATATTCAGTTATAGTAATAGCGCCACCTACTGGTAACAGGAAGTGTAATGTTTAACACGTTGATGCCATTCTAGCAACATGTTAAAAATGCCATTGACTTCTAAACATGCTAGAAACATGTTAAAACATACTAGCAATACTTAGCTAAGTGCTAAAGCATGCTAATTCAATGAAACAGGATGTTGTTGTTACTCAAGAAGGCAATGTCCAATCTGCGCCAAACTTCACACTTTTAATAAACGTTCTGTCCTGAACACATGACCATGCTCATATTCAGTTATAGTCATAGCGCCACCTGCTGGCAACAGGAAGTGACATGTTTAACACTGTTATGGACTCCTAATAACATATAAAAAAGTGCCAGCAAGTGCTAAACATGCTAACAACATACTAGAAGCATGCTAAAACATGCTAGCAAACTCTTAGCTAAGTGCTAAAGCATGCTATTATTGCAATTAAATAGGAATTTGCTGTAACTCAGGCATGGAATGTCCAATCTGCCCCAAACTTCACACTTTTGATAAGCGTTCTGTCCTGAACATATCTACATGAGAATATTCAGTTATAGTAATAGCGCCACCTGCTGGCAACAGGAAGTGACGTTTAACACTGTTCTTGACTCCTAATAACATATAAAAAAATGCCAGTAGGTGCTAAACATCCTACCAACATACTATAGACATGCTAAAACATACTAGCAAACACTTAGCTAAGTGCTAAAGAATGATATTACTGCAATTAAATATGAATTTGCTGTAACTCAGGCATGGAATGTCCAATCTGCCCCAAACTTCACACTTTTGATAAGCGTTCTGTCCTGAACACATGACCATGCTTATATTCAGTTACAGTCATAGCGCCACCTGCTGGCAACAGGAAGTGACATGTTTAACACTGTTATGGACTCCTAATAACATATAAAAAAGTGCCAGCAAGTGTTAAACATGCTAACAACATACTAGAAACATGCTAAAACATGCTAGCAAACTCTTAGCCAAGTGCTAAAGCATGCTATTATTGCAATTAAATAGGAATTTGCTGTAACTCAGGCATGGAATGTCCAATCTGCCCCAAACTTCACACTTTTGATAAGAGTCATGGCCTGAACACATCTACATGAGAATGTTCAATTATAGTAATAGCGCCACCAACTGGCAACAGGAAGTGACATGTTTAACACGTTGATGCCGTTCTAGCAACATGTTAAAAATGCCATTGAGTTCTAAACATGCTAGAAACATGTTAAAACATGCTAACAATGCTTAGCTAAGTGCTAAAGCATGCTAATTCAATGAAACATGACTTTGTTGTTACTCAAGAAGGCAATGTCCAATTTGCACCAAACTTCACACGTTTGATAAGAGTTCTGTCCTGAACACACATCCAAGCTCATATTCAGTTATAGTCATAACGCCACCTACTGGCAACAGAAACTGACATGGTTAACACAGTAATGCAGTACTAACCACATAATTATTGTGTACTAAGCATGCTAGAAACACACTAAACATGCTAGCAACACTTAGCTGAGTCATGAAGCATGCTATTATCACCATTATACAAAACATTTTGTAACTGACTTTGACATACTCTTACTATATATACCTCCTTAAATGTACATTTCCCAACCATGCTCTGTCTTCCTAAAGCCACCGAGTGTTGATGGCACGGGTGCGAGGGCCCTTTCATCGCTGCTTGCAGCTTTAATTATTATTATTATTCTTCTTCTTCTTCTTCTCCGCATTTAATTGCATTTTTGAGGGCCTAAACATGCTCGAAAACTCACGAAACTTTGCACACGCGTCAGAACTGGCGAAAATTTACATCTGATATAGGTTTCAGAATTGGACGGGGCAAAATGGCTCGATAGCGCCACCTATAAAAGTTCAACGGAGTGCGCCTCCCGCAACGTTCCACGTACGTGCACGAAATTCGGTACATACATGTAATGACCTAATACCTACAAAAAAGTCTCTTGGAGCATAGCCCTAAACACAACAGGAAGTCAGCCATTTTGAACTTCCTCTCAGATTTTTGTGCAGTTTTTGCCATTTTCAGGCCTCGTACTTTAACGAACTCCTCCTACAGTTTTAATCTGATCATCTTCAAATTTGGTGAGTGTAATCTTAAGGCCTTTGCGACGTTAAATTGCGAAGATCTTGAGTTTTCGTCAAAGGGCGGGTCCTCGGCGGCCTGACAAATTTCGATGTTTCGCCATGAAACAGGAAGTTGCTGTAACTCAGGCATGGAATGTCCAATCTGCCCCAAACTTCACACTTTTGATAAGCGTTCTGTCCTGAACACATGACCATGCTCATATTCAGTTACAGTCATAGCGCCACCTGCTGGCAACAGGAAGTGACATGTTTAACACTGATATGGACTCCTAATAACATATAAAAAAGTGCCAGCAAGTGCTAAACATGCTAACAACATAATAGAAGCATGCTAAAACATGCTAGCAAACTCTTAGCTAAGTGCTAAAGCATGCTATTATTGCAATTAAATAGGAATTTGCTGTAACTCAGGCATGGAATGTCAAATCTGCCCCAAACTTCACACTTTTGATAAGCGTTCTGTCCTGAACACATTTACATGAGAAAATTCAGTTATAGTAATAGCGCCACCTACTGGTAACAGGAAGTGACATGTTTAACACTCTTGTGGTCTCCTAATAACATATAAAAAAGAGCCAGCAAGTGCTAAACAGGTAAGCAACATACTAGAAACATGTTAGCAAACACTTAGCTAAGTGCTAAAGCATGCTATTACTGCAATTAAATAGGAATTTGCTGTAACTCAGGCATGTAATGTCCAATCTGCCCCAAACTTCACACATTTGATAAGAATCATGGCCTGAACACATGTCTATGCTCAAATTCAGTTATAGTAATAGCGCCACCTACTGGCAACAGGAATTGACATGTTTAACACTTTGATGCCGTTCTAGCAACATGTTAAAAATGCCATTGAGTTCTATACATGCTAGAAACATGTTAAAACATGCTAGCAGTACTTAGCTAAGTGCTAAACCATGCTAATTCAATGAAACAGGACTTTGTTGTTACTCAAGAAGGCAATATACAATCTACCCCAAACTTCACACGTTTGATAAGAGTTATCTCTTGAACACATGTCCATGCTCATATTTAGTTATAGTCATAGCGCCACCTGCTGGCAACAGGAAGTGACGTTTAACACTGTTCTTGACTCCTAATAACATATAAAAAAATGCCAGTAGGTGCTAAACATCCTACCAACATACTAGAGACTTGCTAAAACATACTAGCAAACACTTAGCTAAGTGCTAAAGAATGATATTACTGCAATTAAATATGAATTTGCTGTAACTCAGGCAAGGAATGTCCAATCTGCCCCAAACTTCACACTTTTGATAAGCGTTCTGTCCTGAACACATGATCATGCTTACAGTCATAGCGCCACCTGCTGGCAGCAGGAAGTGACATGTTTAACACTGTTATGGACTCCTAATAACATATAAAAAAGTGCCAGCAAGTGCTAAACATGCTAACAACATACTAGAAACATGCTAAAACATGCTAGCAAACTCTTAGCTAAGTGCTAAAGCATGCTATTATTGCAATTAAATAGGAATTTGCTGTAATTCAGGCATGGAATGTCCAATCTGCCCCAAACTTCACACATTTGATAAGAATCATGGCCTGAACACATGTCTATGCTCAAATTCAGTTATAGTAATAGCGCCACCTACTGGCAAAAGGAAGTGACATGTTTAACACTTTGATGCCGTTCTAGCAACATGTTAAAAATGCCATTGAGTTCTAAACATGCTAGAAACATGTTAAAACATGCTAACAATGCTTAGCTAAGTGCTAAAGAATGTTAATTCAATGAAACATGACTTTGTTGTTACTCAAGAAGGCAATGTCCAATTTGCACCAAACTTCACACGTTTGATAAGAGTTCTGTCCTGAACACACATCCATGCTCATATTCAGTTATAGCCATAACGCCACCTACTGGCAACAGAAACTGACATGGTTAACACCGTAATGCAGTACTAACCACATAATTATTGTGTACTAAGCATGCTAGAAACAGACTAAACATGCTAGCAACACTTAGCTGAGTCATGAAGCATGCTATTATCACCATTATACAAAACATTTTGTAACTGACTTTGACATACTCTTACTATATATACCTCCTTAAATGTACATTTCCCAACCATGCTCTGTCTTCCTAAAGCCACCGAGTGTTGATGGCACGGGTGCGAGGGCCCTTTCATCGCTGCTTGCAGCTTTAATTATTAGGGCCCGAGCACCGATGGTGTGAGGACCCTCTTGGAATTGCTCTGTTTATTATTATTATTAGGGCCCGAGCACCGATGGTGTGAGGACCCTCTTGGAATTGCTCTGTTTATTATTAGGGCCCGAGCACCGATGGTGTGAGGACCCTCTTGGAATTGTTCTGTTTATTATTATTATTATTATTATTATTATTATTCTTCTCCGCATTGAATTGCATTTTTGAGGGCCTAAACATGCGCGAAAACTCACGAAACTTTGCACACGCGTCAGAACTGGCGAAAATTTACATCTGATATAGGTTTCAGAATTGGACGGGGCAAAACGGCTCGATAGCGCCACCTATAAAAGTTCAACGGAGTGCGCCTCCCGCAACGTTCCATGTACGTGCACGAAATTCGGTACATACATGTAATGACCTAATACCTACAAAAAAGTCTCTTGGAGCATAGCCCTAAACACAACAGGAAGTCAGCCATTTTCAACTTCCTCTCAGATTTTTGTGCAGTTTTTGCCATTTTCAGGCCTCGTACTTTAACGAACTCCTCCTACAGTTTTAATCTGATCATCTTCAAATTTGGTGAGTGTAATCTTAAGGCCTTTGCGACGTTAAATTGCGAAGATCTTGAGTTTTCGTCGAAGGGCGGGTCCTCGGCGGCCTGACAAATTTCGATGTTTCGCCATGAAACAGGAAGTTGCTGTAACTCAGGCATGGAATGTCCAATCTGCCCCAAACTTCACACGTTTGATAAGAGTTCTGTCCTGAACACATGACCATGCTCATATTCAGTTATAGTCATAGCGCCACCTGCTGGCAACAGGAAGCGACATGTTTAACACTGTTATGGACTCCTAATAACATATAAAAAAGTGCCAGCAAGTGCTAAACATGCTAACAACATACTAGAAGCATGCTAAAACATGCTAGCAAACTCTTAGCTAAGTGCTAAAGCATGCTATTATCGCAATTAAATAGGAATTTGCTGTAATTCAGGCATGGAATGTCCAATCTGCCCCAAACTTCACACATTTGATAAGAATCATGGCCTGAACACATGTCTATGCTCAAATTCAGTTATAGTAATAGCGCCACCTACTGGCAACAGGAAGTGACATGTTTAACACTTTTATGCCGTTCTAGCAACATGTTAAAAATGCCATTGAGTTCTAAACATGCTAGAAACATGTTAAAACATGCTAACAATGCTTAGCTAAGTGCTAAAGAATGTTAATTCAATGAAACATGACTTTGTTGTTACTCAAGAAGGCAATGTCCAATTTGCACCAAACTTCACACGTTTGATAAGAGTTCTGTCCTGAACACACATCCATGCTCATATTCAGTTATAGCCATAACGCCACCTACTGGCAACAGAAACTGACATGGTTAACACCGTAATGCAGTACTAACCACATAATTATTGTGTACTAAGCATGCTAGAAACAGACTAAACATGCTAGCAACACTTAGCTGAGTCATGAAGCATGCTATTATCACCATTATACAAAACATTTTGTAACTGACTTTGACATACTCTTACTATATATACCTCCTTAAATGTACATTTCCCAACCATGCTCTGTCTTCCTAAAGCCACCGAGTGTTGATGGCACGGGTGCGAGGGCCCTTTCATCGCTGCTTGCAGCTTTAATTATTATTATTATTATTATTCTTCTTCTTCTTCTCCGCATTGAATTGCATTTTTGAGGGCCTAAACATGCTCGAAAACTCACGAAACTTTGCACACGCGTCAGAACTGGCGAAAATTTACATCTGATATAGGTTTAAGAATTGGACGGGGCAAAATGGCTCGATAGCGCCACCTATAAAAGTTCAACGGAGTGCGCCTCCCGCAACGTTCCACGTACGTGCACGAAATTCGGTACATACGTGTAATGACCTAATACCTACAAAAAAGTCTCTTGAAGCATAGCCCTAAACACAACAGGAAGTCAGCCATTTTGAACTTCCTCTCAGATTTTTGTGCAGTTTTTGCCATTTTCAGGCCTCGTACTTTAACGAACTCCTCCTACAGTTTTAATCTGATCATCTTCAAATTTGGTGAGTGTAATCTTAAGGCCTTTGCGACGTTAAATTGCGAAGATCTTGAGTTTTCGTCAAAGGGCGGGTCCTCGGCGGCCTGACAAATTTCGATGTTTCGCCATGAAACAGGAAGTTGCTGTAACTCAGGCATGGAATGTCCAATCTGCCCCAAACTTCACACTTTTGATAAGCATTCTGTCCTGAACACATGACCATGCTCATATTCAGTTACAGTCATAGCGCCACCTGCTGGCAACAGGAAGTGACATGTTTAACACTGTTATGGACTCCTAATAACATATAAAAAAGTGCCAGCAAGTGCTAAACATGCTAACAACATACTAGAAGCATGCTAAAACATGCTAGCAAACTCTTAGCTAAGTGCTAAAGCATGCTATTATTGCAATTAAATAGGAATTTGCTGTAACCCAGGCATGGAATGTCCAATCTGCCCCAAACTTCACACGTTTGATAAGAATCATGGCCTGAACACATGTCTATGCTCAAATTCAGTTATAGTAATAGTGCCACCTACTGGTAACAGGAAGTGTCATGTTTAACACGTTGATGCCATTCTAGCAACATGTTAAAAATGCCATTGAGTTCTAAACATGTTAGAAACATATTAAAACATGCTAGCAATACTTAGCTAAGTGCTAAAGCATGCTAATTCAATGAAACAGGACTTTGTTGTTACTCAAGAAGGCAATGTACAATCTACCCCAAACTTCACACGTTTGATAAGAGTTATCTTTTGAACACATGTCCATGCTCATATTTAGTTATAGTCATAGCGCCACCTGCTGGCAAAAGGAAGGGATGTTTAACACTGTTCTTGACTCCTAATAACATATAAAAAAATGCCAGTAGGTGCTAAACATCCTACCAACATACTAGAGACATGATAAAACATACTAGCAAACACTTAGCTAAGTGCTAAAGAATGATATTACTGCAATTAAATATGAATTTGCTGTAACTCAGGCATGGAATGTCCAATCTGCCCCAAACTTCACACTTTTGATAAGCGTTCTGTCCTGAACACATGACCATGCTTATATTCAGTTACAGACATAGCGCCACCTGCTGGCAACAGGAAGTGACATGTTTAACACTGTTATGGACTCCTAATAACATATAAAAAAGTGCCAGCAAGTTTTAAACATGCTAACAACATATTATAAACATGCTAAAACATGCTAGCAAACTCTTAGCTAAGTGCTAAAGCATGCTATTATTGCAATTAAATAGGCATTTGCTGTAACTCAGGCATGGAATGTCCAATCTGCCCCAAACTTCACACTTTTGATAAGAGTCATGGCCTGAATACATCTACATGAGAATGTTCATTTATAGTAATAGCGCCACCTACTGGCAACAGGAAGTGACATGTTTAACACGTTGATGCCGTTCTAGCAACATGTTAAAAATGCCATTGAGTTCTAAACATGCTAGAAACATGTTAAAACATGCTAACAATGCTTAGCTAAGTGCTAAAGAATGCTAATTCAATGAAACATGACTTTTTTGTTACTCAAGAAGGCAATTTCCAATTTGCACCAAACTTCACACGTTTGATAAGAGTTCTGTCCTGAACACACATCCATGCTCATATTCAGCAATAGTCATAACGCCACCTATTGGCAACAGAAACTGACATGGTTAACACAGTAATGCAGTACTAACCACATAATTATTGTGTACTAAGCATGCTAGAAACAGACTAAACATGCTAGCAACACTTAGCTGAGTCATGAAGCATGCTATTATCACCATTATACAAAACATTTTGTTACTAACTTTGTCATACTCTTACTATATATACCTCCTTAAATGTACATTTCCCAACCATGCTCTGTCTTCCTAAAGCCACCGAGTGTTGATGGCACGGGTGCGAGGGCCCTTTCATCGCTGCTTGCAGCTTTAATTAGGGCCCGAGCACCGATGGTGTGAGGACCCTCTTGGAATTGCTCTGTTTATTATTATTATTATTAGGGCCCGAGCACCGATGGTGTGAGGACCCTCTTGGAATTGCTCTGTTTATTATTATTATTATTATTATTCTTCTTCTTCTTCTTCTCCGCATTGAATTGCATTTTTGAGGGCCTAAACATGCTCGAAAACTCACGAAACTTTGCACACGCGTCAGAACTGGCGAAAATTTACATCTGATATAGGTTTAAGAATTGGACGGGGCAAAATGGCTCGATAGCGCCACCTATAAAAGTTCAACGGAGTGCGCCTCCCGCAACGTTCCACGTACGTGCACGAAATTCGGTACATACGTGTAATGACCTAATACCTACAAAAAAGTCTCTTGAAGCATAGCCCTAAACACAACAGGAAGTCAGCCATTTTGAACTTCCTCTCAGATTTTTGTGCAGTTTTTGCCATTTTCAGGCCTCGTACTTTAACGAACTCCTCCTACAGTTTTAATCTGATCATCTTCAAATTTGGTGAGTGTAATCTTAAGGCCTTTGCGACGTTAAATTGCGAAGATCTTGAGTTTTCGTCAAAGGGCGGGTCCTCGGCGGCCTGACAAATTTCGATGTTTCGCCATGAAACAGGAAGTTGCTGTAACTCAGGCATGGAATGTCCAATCTGCCCCAAACTTCACACTTTTGATAAGCATTCTGTCCTGAACACATGACCATGCTCATATTCAGTTACAGTCATAGCGCCACCTGCTGGCAACAGGAAGTGACATGTTTAACACTGTTATGGACTCCTAATAACATATAAAAAAGTGCCAGCAAGTGCTAAACATGCTAACAACATACTAGAAGCATGCTAAAACATGCTAGCAAACTCTTAGCTAAGTGCTAAAGCATGCTATTATTGCAATTAAATAGGAATTTGCTGTAACCCAGGCATGGAATGTCCAATCTGCCCCAAACTTCACACGTTTGATAAGAATCATGGCCTGAACACATGTCTATGCTCAAATTCAGTTATAGTAATAGCGCCACCTACTGGTAACAGGAAGTGTCATGTTTAACACGTTGATGCCATTCTAGCAACATGTTAAAAATGCCATTGAGTTCTAAACATGTTAGAAACATATTAAAACATGCTAGCAATACTTAGCTAAGTGCTAAAGCATGCTAATTCAATGAAACAGGACTTTGTTGTTACTCAAGAAGGCAATGTACAATCTACCCCAAACTTCACACGTTTGATAAGAGTTATCTTTTGAACACATGTCCATGCTCATATTTAGTTATAGTCATAGCGCCACCTGCTGGCAAAAGGAAGGGATGTTTAACACTGTTCTTGACTCCTAATAACATATAAAAAAATGCCAGTAGGTGCTAAACATCCTACCAACATACTAGAGACATGATAAAACATACTAGCAAACACTTAGCTAAGTGCTAAAGAATGATATTACTGCAATTAAATATGAATTTGCTGTAACTCAGGCATGGAATGTCCAATCTGCCCCAAACTTCACACTTTTGATAAGCGTTCTGTCCTGAACACATGACCATGCTTATATTCAGTTACAGACATAGCGCCACCTGCTGGCAACAGGAAGTGACATGTTTAACACTGTTATGGACTCCTAATAACATATAAAAAAGTGCCAGCAAGTTTTAAACATGCTAACAACATATTATAAACATGCTAAAACATGCTAGCAAACTCTTAGCTAAGTGCTAAAGCATGCTATTATTGCAATTAAATAGGCATTTGCTGTAACTCAGGCATGGAATGTCCAATCTGCCCCAAACTTCACACTTTTGATAAGAGTCATGGCCTGAATACATCTACATGAGAATGTTCATTTATAGTAATAGCGCCACCTACTGGCAACAGGAAGTGACATGTTTAACACGTTGATGCCGTTCTAGCAACATGTTAAAAATGCCATTGAGTTCTAAACATGCTAGAAACATGTTAAAACATGCTAACAATGCTTAGCTAAGTGCTAAAGAATGCTAATTCAATGAAACATGACTTTTTTGTTACTCAAGAAGGCAATTTCCAATTTGCACCAAACTTCACACGTTTGATAAGAGTTCTGTCCTGAACACACATCCATGCTCATATTCAGCAATAGTCATAACGCCACCTATTGGCAACAGAAACTGACATGGTTAACACAGTAATGCAGTACTAACCACATAATTATTGTGTACTAAGCATGCTAGAAACAGACTAAACATGCTAGCAACACTTAGCTGAGTCATGAAGCATGCTATTATCACCATTATACAAAACATTTTGTTACTAACTTTGTCATACTCTTACTATATATACCTCCTTAAATGTACATTTCCCAACCATGCTCTGTCTTCCTAAAGCCACCGAGTGTTGATGGCACGGGTGCGAGGGCCCTTTCATCGCTGCTTGCAGCTTTAATTATTATTATTATTCTTCTTCTCCGCATTGAATTGCATTTTTGAGGGCCTAAACATGTGCGAAAACTCACGAAACTTTGCACACGCGTCAGAACTGGCGAAAATTTACATCTGATATAGGTTTCAGAATTGGACGGGGCAAAACGGCTCGATAGCGCCACCTATAAAAGTTCAACGGAGTGCGCCTCCCGCAACGTTCCACGTACGTGCACGAAATTCGGTACATACATGTAATGACCTAATACCTACAAAAAAGTCTCTTGGAGCATAGCCCTAAACCCAACAGGAAGTCAGCCATTTTGAACTTCCTCCCAGATTTTTGTGCAGTTTTTGACATTTTCAGGCCTCATACTTTAACGAACTCCTCCTACAGTTTTAATCTGATCATCTTCAAATTTGGTGAGTGTAATCTTAAGGCCTTTGCGACGTTAAATTGCGAAGATCTTGAGTTTTCGTCGAAGGGCGGGTCCTCGGCGGCCTGACAAATTTTGATGTTTCGCCATGAAACAGGAAGTTGCTGTAACTCAGGCATGGAATGTCCAATCTGCCCCAAACTTCATACGTTTGATAAGAGTTCTGTCCTGAACACATGACCATGCTCATATTCAGTTATAGTCATAGCGCCACCTGCTGGCAACAGAAAGTGACATGTTTAACACTGTTATGGACTCCTAATAACATATAAAAAAGTGCCAGCAAGTGCTAAACATGCTAACAACATACTAGAAGCATGCTAAAACATGCTAGCAAACTCTTAGCTAAGTGCTAAAGCATGCTATTATTGCAATTAAATAGGAATTTGCTGTAACTCAGGCATGGAATGTCCAATCTGCCCCAAACTTCACACTTTTGATAAGCGTTCTGTCCTGAACATATCTACATGAGAATATTCAGTTATAGTAATAGCGCCACCTACTGGTAACAGGAAGTGTCATGTTTAACACGTTGATGCCATTCTAGCAACATGTTAAAAATGCCATTGACTTCTAAACATGCTAGAAACATGTTAAAACATACTAGCAATACTTAGCTAAGTGCTAAAGCATGCTAATTCAATGAAACAGGATGTTGTTGTTACTCAAGAAGGCAATGTCCAATCTGCGCCAAACTTCACACTTTTAATAAACGTTCTGTCCTGAACACATGACCATGCTCATATTCAGTTATAGTCATAGCGCCACCTGCTGGCAACAGGAAGTGACATGTTTAACACTGTTATGGACTCCTAATAACATATAAAAAAGTGCCAGCAAGTGCTAAACATGCTAACAACATACTAGAAGCATGCTAAAACATGCTAGCAAACTCTTAGCTAAGTGCTAAAGCATGCTATTATTGCAATTAAATAGGAATTTGCTGTAACTCAGGCATGGAATGTCCAATCTGCCCCAAACTTCACACTTTTGATAAGCGTTCTGTCCTGAACATATCTACATGAGAATATTCAGTTATAGTAATAGCGCCACCTACTGGTAACAGGAAGTGTCATGTTTAACACGTTGATGCCATTCTAGCAACATGTTAAAAATGCCATTGACTTCTAAACATGCTAGAAACATGTTAAAACATACTAGCAATACTTAGCTAAGTGCTAAAGCATGCTAATTCAATGAAACAGGATGTTGTTGTTACTCAAGAAGGCAATGTCCAATCTGCGCCAAACTTCACACTTTTAATAAACGTTCTGTCCTGAACACATGACCATGCTCATATTCAGTTATAGTCATAGCGCCACCTGCTGGCAACAGGAAGTGACATGTTTAACACTGTTATGGACTCCTAATAACATATAAAAAAGTGCCAGCAAGTGCTAAACATGCTAACAACATACTAGAAGCATGCTAAAACATGCTAGCAAACTCTTAGCTAAGTGCTAAAGCATGCTATTATTGCAATTAAATAGGAATTTGCTGTAACTCAGGCATGGAATGTCCAATCTGCCCCAAACTTCACACTTTTGATAAGCGTTCTGTCCTGAACATATCTACATGAGAATATTCAGTTATAGTAATAGCGCCACCTGCTGGCAACAGGAAGTGACGTTTAACACTGTTCTTGACTCCTAATAGCATATAAAAAAATGCCAGTAGGTGCTAAACATCCTACCAACATACTATAGACATGCTAAAACATACTAGCAAACACTTAGCTAAGTGCTAAAGAATGATATTACTGCAATTAAATATGAATTTGCTGTAACTCAGGCATGGAATGTCCAATCTGCCCCAAACTTCACACTTTTGATAAGCGTTCTGTCCTGAACACATGACCATGCTTATATTCAGTTACAGTCATAGCGCCACCTGCTGGCAACAGGAAGTGACATGTTTAACACTGTTATGGACTCCTAATAACATATAAAAGAGTGCCAGCAAGTGTTAAACATGCTAACAACATACTAGAAACATGCTAAAACATGCTAGCAAACTCTTAGCCAAGTGCTAAAGCATGCTATTATTGCAATTAAATAGGAATTTGCTGTAACTCAGGCATGGAATGTCCAATCTGCCCCAAACTTCACACTTTTGATAAGAGTCATGGCCTGAACACATCTACATGAGAATGTTCAATTATAGTAATAGCGCCACCAACTGGCAACAGGAAGTGACATGTTTAACACGTTGATGCCGTTCTAGCAACATGTTAAAAATGCCATTGAGTTCTAAACATGCTAGAAACATGTTAAAACATGCTAACAATGCTTAGCTAAGTGCTAAAGCATGCTAATTCAATGAAACATGACTTTGTTGTTACTCAAGAAGGCAATGTCCAATTTGCACCAAACTTCACACGTTTGATAAGAGTTCTGTCCTGAACACACATCCAAGCTCATATTCAGTTATAGTCATAACGCCACCTACTGGCAACAGAAACTGACATGGTTAACACAGTAATGCAGTACTAACCACATAATTATTGTGTACTAAGCATGCTAGAAACACACTAAACATGCTAGCAACACTTAGCTGAGTCATGAAGCATGCTATTATCACCATTATACAAAACATTTTGTAACTGACTTTGACATACTCTTACTATATATACCTCC
The DNA here is from genome assembly GCF_964197995.2 of Scardinius erythrophthalmus. Classification (NCBI taxonomy): domain Eukaryota; kingdom Metazoa; phylum Chordata; class Actinopteri; order Cypriniformes; family Leuciscidae; genus Scardinius; species Scardinius erythrophthalmus. The sequence goes on from NC_138236.1 coordinate 31,556,535, forward strand.
TTAAATGTACATTTCCCAACCATGCTCTGTCTTCCTAAAGCCACCGAGTGTTGATGGCACGGGTGCGAGGGCCCTTTCATCGCTGCTTGCAGCTTTAATTATTATTATTATTATTCTTCTTCTCCGCATTGAATTGCATTTTTGAGGGCCTAAACATGCGCGAAAACTCACGAAACTTTGCACACGCGTCAGAACTGGCGAAAATTTACATCTGATATAGGTTTCAGAATTGGACGGGGCAAAACGGCTCGATAGCGCCACCTATAAAAGTTCAACGGAGTGCGCCTCCCGCAACGTTCCACGTACGTGCACGAAATTCGGTACATACATGTAATGACCTAATACCTACAAAAAAGTCTCTTGGAGCATAGCCCTAAACACAACAGGAAGTCAGCCATTTTCAACTTCCTCTCAGATTTTTGTGCAGTTTTTGCCATTTTCAGGCCTCGTACTTTAACGAACTCCTCCTACAGTTTTAATCTGATCATCTTCAAATTTGGTGAGTGTAATCTTAAGGCCTTTGCGACGTTAAATTGCGAAGATCTTGAGTTTTCGTCGAAGGGCGGGTCCTCGGCGGCCTGACAAATTTCGATGTTTCGCCATGAAACAGGAAGTTGCTGTAACTCAGGCATGGAATGTCCAATCTGCCCCAAACTTCACACGTTTGATAAGAGTTCTGTCCTGAACACATGACCATGCTCATATTCAGTTATAGTCATAGCGCCACCTGCTGGCAACAGGAAGCGACATGTTTAACACTGTTATGGACTCCTAATAACATATAAAAAAGTGCCAGCAAGTGCTAAACATGCTAACAACATACTAGAAGCATGCTAAAACATGCTAGCAAACTCTTAGCTAAGTGCTAAAGCATGCTATTATTGCAATTAAATAGGAATTTGCTGTAACTCAGGCATGGAATGTCCAATCTGCCCCAAACTTCACACTTTTGATAAGCGTTCTGTCCTGAACACATCTACATGAGAATATTCAGTTATAGTAATAGCGCCACCTACTTATAACAGGAAGTGTCATGTTTAACACGTTGATGCCATTCTAGCAACATGTTAAAAATGCCATTGACTTCTAAACATGCTAGAAACATGTTAAAACATGCTAGCAATACTTAGCTAAGTGCTAAAGCATGCTAATTCAATGAAACAGGATGTTGTTGTTACTCAAGAAGGCAATGTCCAATCTGCGCCAAACTTCACACTTTTAATAAACGTTCTGTCCTGAACACATGACCATGCTCATATTCAGTTACAGTCATAGTGCCACCTGCTGGCAACAGGAAGTGACATGTTAAACACTGTTGTGGACATATAAAAACATAAAAAAGTGCCAGCAAGTGCTAAACATGCTAACAACATACTAGAAACATGCTAAAACATGCTAGCAAACACTTAGCTAAGTGCTAAAGCATGCTATTGCTGCAATTAAATAGGAATTTGCTATAACACAGGCATGGAATGTCCAATCTGCCCCAAACTTCACACGTTTGATAAGAGTCATGGCCTGAACACATCTACATGAGAATATTCAGTTATAGTAATAGCGCCACCTGCTGTCAACAGGAAGTGACATGTTTAACACTGTTGTGGTCTCCTAATAACATATAAAAAAGAGCCAGCAAGTGCTAAACAGGTTAGCAACATACTAGAAACATGCTAGCAAACACTTAGCTAAGTGCTAAAGCATGCTATTACTGCAATTAAATAGGAATTTGCTGTAACTCAGGCATGGAATGTCCAATCTGCCCCAAACTTCACACGTTTGATAAGAATCATGGCCTGAACACGTCTATGCTCAAATTCAGTTATAGTAATAGCGCCACCTACTGGCAACAGGAAGTGACATGTTTAACACGTTGATGCCGTTCTAGCAACATGTTAAAAATGCCATTGAGTTCTAAACATGCTAGAAACATATTAAAACATGCTAGCAATACTTAGCTAAGTGCTAAAGCATGCTAATTCAATGAAACAGGACTTTGTTGTTGCTCAAGAAGGCAATGTACAATCTACCCCAAACTTCACACGTTTGATAAGAGTTATCTCTTGAACACATGCCCATGCTCATATTTAGTTATAGTCATAGCGCCACCTGCTGGCAACAGGAAGTGACGTTTAACACTGTTCTTGACTCCTAATAACATATAAAAAAATGCCAGTAGGTGCTAAACATCCTACCAACATACTAGAGACATGCTAAAACATACTAGCATACACTTAGCTAAGTGCTAAAGAATATATTACTGCCAATTAAATATGAATTTGCTGTAACTCAGGCATGGAATGTCCAATCTGCCCCAAACTTCACACTTTTGATAAGCGTTCTGTCCTGAACACATGACCATGCTTATATTCAGTTACAGTCATAGCGCCACCTGCTGGCAACAGGAAGTGACATGTTTAACACTGTTATGGACTCCTAATAACATATAAAAAAGTGCCAGCAAGTGTTAAACATGCTAACAACATACTAGAAACATGCTAAAACATGCTAGCAAACTCTTAGCTAAGTGCTAAAGCATGCTATTATTGCAATTAAATAGGAATTTGTTGTAACTCAGGCATGGAATGTCCAATCTGCCCCAAACTTCACACTTTTGATAAGAGTCATGGCCTGAACACATCTACATGAGAATGTTCAGTTATAGTAATAGCGCCACCTACTGGCAACAGGAAGTGATATGTTTAACACGTTGATGCCGTTCTAGCAACATGTTAAAAATGCCATTGAGTTCTAAACATGCTAGAAACATGTTAAAACATGCTAACAATGCTTAGCTAAGTGCTAAAGAATGCTAATTCAATGAAACATGACTTTGTTGTTACTCAAGAAGGCAATGTCCAATTTGCACCAAACTTCACACGTTTGATAAGAGTTCTGTCCTGAACACACATCCATGCTCATATTCAGTTATAGTCATAACGCCACCTACTGGCAACAGAAACTGACATGGTTAACACAGTAATGCAGTACTAACCACATAATTATTGTGTACTAAGCATGCTAGGAACAGACTAAACATGCTAGCAACACTTAGCTGAGTCATGAAGCATGCTATTATCACCATTATACAAAACATTTTGTAAGTGACTTTGACATACTCTTACTATATATACCTCCTTAAATGTACATTTCCCAACCATGCTCTGTCTTCCTAAAGCCACCGAGTGTTGATGGCAGGGGTGCGAGGGCCCTTTCATCGCTGCTTGCAGCTTTAATTAGGGCCCGAGCACCGATGGTGTGAGGACCCTCTTGGAATTGCTCTGTTTATTATTATTATTATTATTATTATTATTCTTCTTCTCCGCATTGAATTGCATTTTTGAGGGCCTAAACATGCTCGAAAACTCACGAAACTTTGCACACGCGTCAGAACTGGCGAAAATTTACATCTGATATAGGTTTCAGAATTGGACGGGGCAAAATGGCTCGATAGCGCCACCTATAAAAGTTCAACGGAGTGCGCCTCCCGCATCGTTCCACGTACGTGCACGAAATTCGGTACATACATGTAATTACCTAATACCTACAAAAAAGTCTCTTGGAGCGTAGCCCTAAACACAACAGGAAGTCAGCCATTTTGAACTTCCTCTCAGATTTTTGTGCAGTTTTTGCCATTTTCAGGCCTCGTACTTTAACGAACTCCTCCTACAGTTTTAATCTGATCATCTTCAAATTTGGTGAGTGTAATCTTCAGGCCTTTGCGACGTTAAATTGCGAAGATCTTGAGTTTTCGTCGAAGTGCGGGTCCTCGGCGGCCTGACAAATTTCGATGTTTCGCCATGAAACAGGAAGTTGCTGTAACTCAGGCATGGAATGTCCAATCTGCCCCAAACTTCACACTTTTGATAAGAGTTCTGTCCTGAACACATGACCATGCTCATATTCAGTTATAGTCATAGCGCCACCTGCTGGCAACAGGAAGTGACATGTTTAACACTGTTATGGACTCCTAATAACATATAAAAAAGTGCCAGCAAGTGCTAAACATGCTAACAACATACTAGAAGCATGCTAAAACATGCTAGCAAACTCTTAGCTAAGTGCTAAAGCATGCTATTATTGCAATTAAATAGGAATTTGCTGTAACTCAGGCATGGAATGTCCAATCTGCCCCAAACTTCACACTTTTGATAAGCGTTCTGTCCTGAACACATCTACATGAGAATATTCAGTTATAGTAATAGCGCCACCTACTGGTAACAGGAAGTGTCATGTTTAACACGTTGATGCCATTCTAGCAACATGTTAAAAATGCCATTGACTTCTAAACATGCTAGAAACATGTTAAAACATGCTAGCAATACTTAGCTAAGTGCTAAAGCATGCTAATTCAATGAAACAGGATGTTGTTGTTACTCAAGAAGGCAATGTCCAATCTGCACCAAACTTCACACTTTTGATAAGCGTTCTGTCCTGAACACATGACCATGCTTATATTCAGTTACAGTCATAGCGCCACCTGCTGGCAACAGGAAGTGACATGTTTAACACTGTTATGGACTCCTGATAACATATAAAAAAGTGCCAGCAAGTGCTAAACATGCTAACAACATGCTAGAAACATATTAGCAAACACTTAGCTAAGTGCTAAAGCATGCTATTGCTGCAATTAAATATGAATTTGCTGTAACACAGGCATGGAATGTCCAATCTGCCCCAAACTTAATATGTAACATGCAAGAAACATGCTAGCAACACATAGCTAAGTTCTAAAGCATGCTAGAAATGCTAAAGGAAGTTGTTGTAACTTAGGCATACAATGTCCAATCTACCCCAAACTTCACACGTTTGATAATAGTTATCTCCTGAACACAAGTCCATGCTCATATTCAGATATAGTCATATCGCCGCCTGCTGGCAACAGGAAGTGACGTTTAACACTATTCTGGACTCCTAATAACATATAAAAAAATGCCAGTAGGTGCTAAACATCCTACCAACATACTAGAGACATGCTGAAACATACTAGCAAACACTTAGCTAAGTGCTAAAGAATGATATTACTGCAATTAAATATGAATTTGCTGTAACTCAGGCATGGAATGTCCAATCTGCCCCAAACTTCACACTTTTGATAAGCGTTCTGTCCTGAACACATGACCATGCTTATATTCAGTTACAGTCATAGCGCCACCTGCTGGCAACAGGAAGTGACATGTTTAACACTGTTATGGACTCCTAATAACATATAAAAAAGTGCCAGCAAGTGTTAAACATGCTAACAACATACTAGAAACATGCTAAAACATGCTAGCAAACTCTTAGCTAAGTGCTAACGCATGCTATTATTGCAATTAAATAGGAATTTGCTGTAACTCAGGCATGGAATGTCCAATCTGCCCCAAACTTCACACTTTTGATAAGAGTCATGGCCTGAACACATCTACATGAGAATGTTCAGTTATAGTAATAGCGCCACCTACTGGCAACAGGAAGTGACATGTTTAACACGTTGATGCCGTTCTAGCAACATGTTAAAAATGCCATTGAGTTCTAAACATGCTAGAAACATGTTAAAACATGCTAACAATGCTTAGGTACGTGCTAAAGAATGCTAATTCAATGAAACATGACTTTGTTGTTACTCAAGAAGGCAATGTCCAATTTGCACCAAACTTCACACGTTTGATAAGAGTTCTGTCCTGAACACACATCCATGCTCATATTCAGTTATAGTCATAACGCAACCTACTGGCAACAGAAACTGACATGGTTAACACAGTAATGCAGTACTAACCACATAATAATTGTGTACTAAGCATGCTAGAAACAGACTAAACATGCTAGCAACACTTAGCTGAGTCATGAAGCATGCTATTATCACCATTATACAAAACATTTTGTAACTGACTTTGACATACTCTTACTATATATACCTCCTTAAATGTACATTTCCCAACCATGCTCTGTCTTCCTAAAGCCACCGAGTGTTGATGGCATGGGTGCGAGGGCCCTTTCATCGCTGCTTGCAGCTTTAATTAGGGCCCGAGCACCGATGGTGTGAGGACCCTCTTGGAATTGCTCTGTTTATTAGGGCCCGAGCACCGATGGTGTGAGGACCCTCTTGGAATTGCTCTGTTTATTATTATTATTATTATTAGGGCCCGAGCACCGATGGTGTGAGGACCCTCTTGGAATTGCTCTGTTTATTATTATTATTATTCTTCTTCTTCTTCTTCTTCTCCGCATTGAATTGCATTTTTGAGGGCCTAAACATGCTCGAAAACTCACTAAACTTTGCACACGCGTCAGAACTGGCGAAAATTTACATCTGATATAGGTTTCAGAATTGGACGGGGCAAAACGGCTCGATAGCGCCACCTATAAAAGTTCAACGGAGTGCGCCTCCCGCAACGTTCCACGTACGTGCACGAAATTCGGTACATACATGTAATGACCTAATACCTACAAAAAAGTCTCTTGGAGCATAGCCCTAAACACAACAGGAAGTCAGCCATTTTGAACTTCCTCTCAGATTTTTGTGCAGTTTTTGCTATTTTCAGGCCTCGTACTTTAACGAACTCCTCCTACAGTTTTAATCTGATCATCTTCAAATTTGGTGAGTGTAATCTTAAGGCCTTTGCGACGTTAAATTGCGAAGATCTTGAGTTTTCGTCAAAGGGCGGGTCCTCGGCGGCCTGACAAATTTCGATATTTCGCCATGAAACAGGAAGTTGCTGTAACTCAGGCATGGAATGTCCAATCTGCCCCAAACTTCACACTTTTGATAAGCGTTCTGTCCTGAACACATGACCATGCTCATATTCAGTTACAGTCATAGCGCCACCTGCTGGCAACAGGAAGTGACATGTTTAACACTGTTATGGACTCCTAATAACATATAAAAAAGTGCCAGCAAGTGCTAAACATGCCAACAACATAATAGAAGCATGCTAAAACATGCTAGCAAACTCTTAGCTAAGTGCTAAAGCATGCTATTATTGCAATTAAATAGGAATTTGCTGTAACTCAGGCATGGAATGTCCAATCTGCCCCAAACTTCACACTTTTGATAAGCGTTCTGTCCTGAACACATCTACATGAGAACATTCAGTTATAGTAATAGCGCCACCTACTGGTAACAGGAAGTGACATGTTTAACACTCTTGTGGTCTCCTAATAACATATAAAAAAGAGCCAGCAAGTGCTAAACAGGTTAGCAACATACTAGAAACATGCTAGCAAACACTTAGCTAAGTGCTAAAGCATGCTATTACTGCAATTAAATAGGAATTTGCTGTAACTCAGGCATGTAATGTCCAATCTGCCCCAAACTTCACACATTTGATAAGAATCATGGCCTGAACACATGTCTATGCTCAAATTCAGTTATAGTAATAGCGCCACCTACTGGCAACAGGAAGTGACATGTTTAACACTTTGATGCCGTTCTAGCAACATGTTAAAAATGCCATTGAGTTCTATACATGCTAGAAACATGTTAAAACATGCTAGCAGTACTTAGCTAAGTGCTAAACCATGCTAATTCAATGAAACAGGACTTTGTTGTTACTCAAGAAGGCAATGTACAATCTACCCCAAACTTCACACGTTTGATAAGAGTTATCTCTTGAACACATGTCCATGCTCATATTTAGTTATAGTCATAGCGCCACCTGCTGGCAACAGGAAGTGACGTTTAACACTGTTCTTGACTCCTAATAACATATAAAAAAATGCCAGTAGGTGCTAAACATCCTACCAACATACTAGAGACTTGCTAAAACATACTAGCAAACACTTAGCTAAGTGCTAAAGAATGATATTACTGCAATTAAATATTAATTTGCTGTAACTCAGGCAAGGAATGTCCAATCTGCCCCAAACTTCACACTTTTGATAAGCGTTCTGTCCTGAACACATGATCATGCTTACAGTCATAGCGCCACCTGCTGGCCGCAGGAAGTGACATGTTTAACACTGTTATGGACTCCTAATAACATATAAAAAAGTGCCAGCAAGTGCTAAACATGCTAACAACATACTAGAAACATGCTAAAACATGCTAGCAAACTCTTAGCTAAGTGCTAAAGCATGCTATTATTGCAATTAAATAGGAATTTGCTGTAATTCAGGCATGGAATGTCCAATCTGCCCCAAACTTCACACATTTGATAAGAATCATGGCCTGAACACATGTCTATGCTCAAATTCAGTTATAGTAATAGCGCCACCTACTGGCAACAGGAAGTGACATGTTTAACACTTTGATGCCGTTCTAGCAACATGTTAAAAATGCCATTGAGTTCTAAACATGCTAGAAACATGTTAAAACATGCTAACAATGCTTAGCTAAGTGCTAAAGAATGTTAATTCAATGAAACATGACTTTGTTGTTACTCAAGAAGGCAATGTCCAATTTGCACCAAACTTCACACGTTTGATAAGAGTTCTGTCCTGAACACACATCCATGCTCATATTCAGTTATAGCCATAACGCCACCTACTGGCAACAGAAACTGACATGGTTAACACCGTAATGCAGTACTAACCACATAATTATTGTGTACTAAGCATGCTAGAAACAGACTAAACATGCTAGCAACACTTAGCTGAGTCATGAAGCATGCTATTATCACCATTATACAAAACATTTTGTAACTGACTTTGACATACTCTTACTATATATACCTCCTTAAATGTACATTTCCCAACCATGCTCTGTCTTCCTAAAGCCACCGAGTGTTGATGGCACGGGTGCGAGGGCCCTTTCATCGCTGCTTGCAGCTTTAATTATTATTATTATTAGGGCCCGAGCACCGATGGTGTGAGGACCCTCTTGGAATTGCTCTGTTTATTATTATTAGGGCCCGAGCACCGATGGTGTGAGGACCCTCTTGGAATTGCTCTGTTTATTAGGGCCCGAGCACCGATGGTGTGAGGACCCTCTTGGAATTGCTCTGTTTATTATTATTATTATTATTATTATTATTCTTCTTCTCCGCATTGAATTGCATTTTTGAGGGCCTAAACATGCGCGAAAACTCACGAAACTTTGCACACGCGTCAGAACTGGCGAAAATTTACATCTGATATAGGTTTCAGAATTGGACGGGGCAAAACGGCTCGATAGCGCCACCTATAAAAGTTCAACGGAGTGCGCCTCCCGCAACGTTCCACGTACGTGCACGAAATTCGGTACATACATGTAATGACCTAATACCTACAAAAAAGTCTCTTGGAGCATAGCCCTAAACCCAACAGGAAGTCAGCCATTTTGAACTTCCTCCCAGATTTTTGTGCAGTTTTTGACATTTTCAGGCCTCATACTTTAACGAACTCCTCCTACAGTTTTAATCTGATCATCTTCAAATTTGGTGAGTGTAATCTTAAGGTCTTTGCGACGTTAAATTGCGAAGATCTTGAGTTTTCGTCGAAGGGCGGGTCCTCGGCGGCCTGACAAATTTTGATGTTTCGCCATGAAACAGGAAGTTGCTGTAACTCAGGCATGGAATGTCCAATCTGCCCCAAACTTCATACGTTTGATAAGAGTTCTGTCCTGAACACATGACCATGCTCATATTCAGTTATAGTCATAGCGCCACCTGCTGGCAACAGAAAGTGACATGTTTAACACTGTTATGGACTCCTAATAACATATAAAAAAGTGCCAGCAAGTGCTAAACATAATAACAACATACTAGAAGCATGCTAAAACATGCTAGCAAACTCTTAGCTAAGTGCTAAAGCATGCTATTATTGCAATTAAATAGGAATTTGCTGTAACTCAGGCATGGAATGTCCAATCTGCCCCAAACTTCACACTTTTGATAAGCGTTCTGTCCTGAACATATCTACATGAGAATATTCAGTTATAGTAATAGCGCCACCTACTGGTAACAGGAAGTGTCATGTTTAACACGTTGATGCCATTCTAGCAACATGTTAAAAATGCCATTGACTTCTAAACATGCTAGAAACATGTTAAAACATACTAGCAATACTTAGCTAAGTGCTAAAGCATGCTAATTCAATGAAACAGGATGTTGTTGTTACTCAAGAAGGCAATGTCCAATCTGCGCCAAACTTCACACTTTTAATAAACGTTCTGTCCTGAACACATGACCATGCTCATATTCAGTTATAGTCATAGCGCCACCTGCTGGCAACAGGAAGTGACATGTTTAACACTGTTATGGACTCCTAATAACATATAAAAAAGTGCCAGCAAGTGCTAAACATGCTAACAACATACTAGAAGCATGCTAAAACATGCTAGCAAACTCTTAGCTAAGTGCTAAAGCATGCTATTATTGCAATTAAATAGGAATTTGCTGTAACTCAGGCATGGAATGTCCAATCTGCCCCAAACTTCACACTTTTGATAAGCGTTCTGTCCTGAACATATCTACATGAGAATATTCAGTTATAGTAATAGCGCCACCTACTGGTAACAGGAAGTGTCATGTTTAACACGTTGATGCCATTCTAGCAACATGTTAAAAATGCCATTGACTTCTAAACATGCTAGAAACATGTTAAAACATACTAGCAATACTTAGCTAAGTGCTAAAGCATGCTAATTCAATGAAACAGGATGTTGTTGTTACTCAAGAAGGCAATGTCCAATCTGCGCCAAACTTCACACTTTTAATAAACGTTCTGTCCTGAACACATGACCATGCTCATATTCAGTTATAGTCATAGCGCCACCTGCTGGCAACAGGAAGTGACATGTTTAACACTGTTATGGACTCCTAATAACATATAAAAAAGTGCCAGCAAGTGCTAAACATGCTAACAACATACTAGAAGCATGCTAAAACATGCTAGCAAACTCTTAGCTAAGTGCTAAAGCATGCTATTATTGCAATTAAATAGGAATTTGCTGTAACTCAGGCATGGAATGTCCAATCTGCCCCAAACTTCACACTTTTGATAAGCGTTCTGTCCTGAACATATCTACATGAGAATATTCAGTTATAGTAATAGCGCCACCTGCTGGCAACAGGAAGTGACGTTTAACACTGTTCTTGACTCCTAATAACATATAAAAAAATGCCAGTAGGTGCTAAACATCCTACCAACATACTATAGACATGCTAAAACATACTAGCAAACACTTAGCTAAGTGCTAAAGAATGATATTACTGCAATTAAATATGAATTTGCTGTAACTCAGGCATGGAATGTCCAATCTGCCCCAAACTTCACACTTTTGATAAGCGTTCTGTCCTGAACACATGACCATGCTTATATTCAGTTACAGTCATAGCGCCACCTGCTGGCAACAGGAAGTGACATGTTTAACACTGTTATGGACTCCTAATAACATATAAAAGAGTGCCAGCAAGTGTTAAACATGCTAACAACATACTAGAAACATGCTAAAACATGCTAGCAAACTCTTAGCCAAGTGCTAAAGCATGCTATTATTGCAATTAAATAGGAATTTGCTGTAACTCAGGCATGGAATGTCCAATCTGCCCCAAACTTCACACTTTTGATAAGAGTCATGGCCTGAACACATCTACATGAGAATGTTCAATTATAGTAATAGCGCCACCAACTGGCAACAGGAAGTGACATGTTTAACACGTTGATGCCGTTCTAGCAACATGTTAAAAATGCCATTGAGTTCTAAACATGCTAGAAACATGTTAAAACATGCTAACAATGCTTAGCTAAGTGCTAAAGCATGCTAATTCAATGAAACATGACTTTGTTGTTACTCAAGAAGGCAATGTCCAATTTGCACCAAACTTCACACGTTTGATAAGAGTTCTGTCCTGAACACACATCCAAGCTCATATTCAGTTATAGTCATAACGCCACCTACTGGCAACAGAAACTGACATGGTTAACACAGTAATGCAGTACTAACCACATAATTATTGTGTACTAAGCATGCTAGAAACACACTAAACATGCTAGCAACACTTAGCTGAGTCATGAAGCATGCTATTATCACCATTATACAAAACATTTTGTAACTGACTTTGACATACTCTTACTATATATACCTCCTTAAATGTACATTTCCCAACCATGCTCTGTCTTCCTAAAGCCACCGAGTGTTGATGGCACGGGTGCGAGGGCCCTTTCATCGCTGCTTGCAGCTTTAATTATTATTATTATTATTATTCTTCTTCTTCTTCTTCTCCGCATTGAATTGCATTTTTGAGGGCCTAAACATGCTCGAAAACTCACGAAACTTTGCACACGCGTCAGAACTGGCGAAAATTTACATCTGATATAGGTTTCAGAATTGGACGGGGCAAAATGGCTCGATAGCGCCACCTATAAAAGTTCAACGGAGTGCGCCTCCCGCAACGTTCCACGTACGTGCACGAAATTCGGTACATACATGTAATGACCTAATACCTACAAAAAAGTCTCTTGGAGCATAGCCCTAAACACAACAGGAAGTCAGCCATTTTGAACTTCCTCTCAGATTTTTGTGCACTTTTTGCCATTTTCAGGCCTCGTACTTTAACGAACTCCTCCTACAGTTTTAATCTGATCATCTTCAAATTTGGTGAGTGTAATCTTAAGGCCTTTGCGACGTTAAATTGCGAAGATCTTGAGTTTTCGTCAAAGGGCGGGTCCTCGGCGGCCTGACAAATTTCGATGTTTCGCCATGAAACAGGAAGTTGCTGTAACTCAGGCATGGAATGTCCAATCTGCCCCAAACTTCACACTTTTGATAAGCGTTCTGTCCTGAACACATGACCATGCTCATATTCAGTTACAGTCATAGCGCCACCTGCTGGCAACAGGAAGTGACATGTTTAACACTGTTATGGACTCCTAATAACATATAAAAAAGTGCCAGCAAGTGCTAAACATGCTAACAACATACTAGAAGCATGCTAAAACATGCTAGCAAACTCTTAGCTAAGTGCTAAAGCATGCTATTATTGCAATTAAATAGGAATTTGCTGTAACTCAGGCATGGAATGTCCAATCTGCCCCAAACTTCACACTTTTGATAAGCGTTCTGTCCTGAACACATCTACATGAGAAAATTCAGTTATAGTAATAGCGCCACCTACTGGTAACAGGAAGTGTCATGTTTAACACGTTGATGCCATTCTAGCAACATGTTAAAAATGCCATTGACTTCTAAACATGCTAGAAACATGTTAAAACATGCTAGCAATACTTAGCTAAGTGCTAAAGCATGCTAATTCAATGAAACAGGATGTTGTTGTTACTCAAGAAGGCAATGTCCAATCTGCGCCAAACTTCACACTTTTAATAAACGTTCTGTCCTGAACACATGACCATGCTCATATTCAGTTACAGTCATAGTGCCACCTGCTGGCAACAGGAAGTGACATGTTAAACACTGTTGTGGACATAAAAACATATAAAAAAAGTGCCAGCAAGTGCTAAACATGCTAACAACATACTAGAAAAATGCTAAAACATGCTAGCAAACACTTAGCTAAGTGCTAAAGCATGCTATTGCTGCAATTAAATAGGAATTTGCTGTAACACAGGCATGGAATGTCCAATCTGCCTCAAACTTCACACGTTTGATAAGAGTCATGGCCTGAACACATCTACATGAGAATATTCAGTTATAGTAATAGCGCCACCTGCTGTCAACAGGAAGTGACATGTTTAACACTGTTGTGGTCTCCTAATAACATATAAAAAAGAGCCAGCAAGTGCTAAACAGGTTAGTAACATACTAGAAACATGCTAGCAAACACTTAGCTAAGTGCTAAAGCATGCTATCACTGCAATTAAATAGGAATTTGCTGTAACCCAGGCATGGAATGTCCAATCTGCCCCAAACGTCACACGTTTGATAAGAATCATGGCCTGAACACATGTCTATGCTCAAATTCAGTTATAGTAATAGCGCCACCTACTGGCAACAGGAAGTGACATGTTTAACACGTTGATGCTGTTCTAGCAACATGTTAAAAATGCCATTGAGTTCTAAACATGCTAGAAACATATTAAAACATGCTAGCAATACTTAGCTAAGTGCTAAAGCATGCTAATTCAATGAAACAGGACTTTGTTGTTACTCAAGAAGGCAATGTACAATCTACCCCAAACTTCACACGTTTGATAAGAGTTATCTCTTGAACACATGTCCATGCTCATATTTAGTTATAGTCATAGCGCCACCTGCTGGCAACAGGAAGTGACGTTTAACACTGTTCTTGACTCCTAATAACATATTAAAAAATGCCAGTAGGTGCTAAACATCCTACCAACATACTAGAGACATGCTAAAACATACTAGCAAACACTTAGCTAAGTGCTAAAGAATGATATTACTGCAATTAAATATGAATTTGCTGTAACTCAGGCATGGAATGTCCAATCTGCCCCAAACTTCACACTTTTGATAAGCGTTCTGTCCTGAACACATGACCATGCTTATATTCAGTTACAGTCATAGCGCCACCTGCTGGCAACAGGAAGTGACATGTTTAACACTGTTATGGACTCCTAATAACATATAAAAAAGTGCCAGCAAGTGCTAAACATGCTAACAACATACTAGAAACATGCTAAAACATGCTAGCAAACTCTTAGCTAAGTGCTATTATTATTAGCATGCTATTATTGCAATTAAATAGGAATTTGCTGTAACTCAGGCATGGAATGTCCAATCTGCCCCAAACTTCACACTTTTGATAAGAGTCATGGCCTGAACACATCTACATGAGAATGTTCAGTTATAGTAATAGCGCCACCTACTGGCAACAGGAAGTGACATGTTTAACACGTTGATGCCGTTCTAGCAACATGTTAAAAATGCCATTGAGTTCTAAACATGCTAGAAACATGTTAAAACATGCTAACAATGCTTAGCTAAGTGCTAAAGAATGCTAATTCAATGAAACATGACTTTGTTGTTACTCATGAAGGCAATGTCCAATTTGCACCAAACTTCACACGTTTGATAAGAGTTCTGTCCTGAACACACATCCATGCTCATATTCAGTTATAGTCATAACGCAACCTACTGGCAACAGAAACTGACATGGTTAACACAGTAATGCAGTACTAACCACATAATTATTGTGTACTAAGCATGCTAGAAACAGATTAAACATGCTAGCAACACTTAGCTGAGTCATGAAGCATGCTATTATCACCATTATACAAAACATTTTGTAACTGACTTTGACATACTCTTACTATATATACCTCCTTAAATGTACATTTCCCAACCATGCTCTGTCTTCCTAAAGCCACCGAGTGTTGATGGCACGGGTGCGAGGGCCCTTTCATCGCTGCTTGCAGCTTTAATTATTATTATTATTCTTCTCCGCATTTAATTGCATTTTTGAGGGCCTAAACATGCTCGAAAACTCACGAAACTTTGCACACGCGTCAGAACTGGCGAAAATTTACATCTGATATAGGTTTCAGAATTGGGCGGGGCAAAATGGCTCGATAGCGCCACCTATAAAAGTTCAACGGAGTGCGCCTCCCGCTGTGTTCCACGTACGTGTACGAAATTCGGTACATATGTGAAAGGACCTAATACCTACAAAAAAGTCTCTTGGAGCATAGCTCTAAACACAACAGGAAGTCAGCCATTTTCAACTTCCTCTCTGATTTTTGTGCACTTTTTGCCATTTTCAGGCCTCGTACTTTAACGAACTCCTCCTACAGTTTTAATCTGATCATCTTCAAATTTGGTGAGTGTAATCTTAAGGCCTTTGCGACGTTAAATTGCGAAGATCTTGAGTTTTCGTCGAAGGGCGGGCCCTCGGCGGCCTGACAAATTTTGATGTTTCGCCATGAAACAGGAAGTTGCTGTAACTCAGGCATGGAATGTCCAATCTTCCCCAAACTTCACACTTTTGATAAGCGTTCTGTCCTGAACACATGACCATGCTTATATTCAGTTACAGTCATAGCGCCACCTGCTGGCAACAGGAAGTGACATGTTTAACACTCTTGTGGACTCCTGATAACATATAAAAAAGTGCCAGCAAGTGCTAAACATGCTAACAACTTACTAGAAACATGCTAAAACATGCTAGCAAACACTTAGCTAAGTGCTAAAGCATGCTATTACTGCAATTAAATAGGAATTTGCTGTAACTCAGGCACGGAATGTCCGATCTGCCCCAAACTTCACACTTTTGATAAGCGTTCTGTCCTGAACACATGACCATGCTCATATTCAGTTACAGTCATAGCGCCACCTGCTGGCAACAGGAAGTGACATGTTAAACACTGTTGTGGACTCCTGATAACATATAAAAAAGTGCCAGCAAGTGCTAAACATGCTAACAACATACTAGAAACATGTTAGCAAACACTTAGCTAAGTGCTAAAGCATGCTATTGCTGCAAATAAATAGGAAGTTGCTGTAACTAAGGCATGGAATGTCCAATCTGCCCCAAACTTCACACTTTTGATAAGCGTTCTGTCCTGAACACATGACCATGCTCATATTCAGTTATAGTCATAGCGCCACCTGCTGGCAACAGGAAGTGACATGTTTAACACTCTTGTGGACTCCTGATAACATATAAAAAAGTGCCAGCAAGTGCTAAACATGCTAACAACATACTAGAAACATGCTAAAACATGCTAGCAAACACTTAGCTAAGTGCTAAAGCATGCTATTACTGCAATTAAATAGAAATTTGTTGTAACTCAGGCACAGAATGTCCAATCTGCCCCAGACTTCACACGTTTGATAAGAGTCATGGCCTGAACACATCTACATGAGAATATTCAGTTATAGTAATAGCGCCACCTACTGGTAACAGGAAGTGTCATGTTTAACACGTTGATGCCGTTCTAGCAACATGTTAAAAATGCCATTGACTTCTAAAAATGCTAGAAACATGTTAAAACATGCTAGCAATACTTAGCTAATTCAATGAAACAGGATGTTGTTGTTACTCAAGAAGGCAATGTCCAATCTGCGCCAAACTTCACACTTTTGATAAGCGTTCTGTCCTGAACACATGACCATGCTCATTCAGTTACAGTCATAGCACCGCCTGCTGGCAACAGGAAGTGACATGTTAAACACTGTTGTGGACTCCTGATAACATATAAAAAAGTGCCAGCAAGTGCTAAACACGCTAACAACATACTAGAAACATATTAGCAAACACTTAGCTAAGTGCTAAAGCATGCTATTGCTGCAATTAAATATGAATTTGCTGTAACACAGGCATGGAATGTCCAATCTGCCCCAAACTTAATATGTAACATGCAAGAAACATGCTAGCAACACCTAGCTAAGTTCTAAAGCATGCTAGAAATGCTAAAGGAAGTTGTTGTAACTTAGGCATACAATGTCCAATCTACCCCAAACTTCAAACGTTTGATAATAGTTATCTCCTGAACACAAGTCCATGCTCATATTCAGATATAGTCATAGCGCCGCCTGCTGGCAACAGGAAGTGACGTTTAACACTATTCTGGACTCCTAATAACATATAAAAAAGTGTCACCAACTGCTAAACATGTTAGCAACATACTAGAAACATGCAATCAAATACTTAGCTAAGTGTTAAAGCATCCTATTACTGCAATTAAATATGAATTTGCTGTAACTCAGGCATTCAATGTCCAATCTACCCCAAAATTAATATGTAATATGCTAGAAACATCATAAAACATGCTAGAAATGCTAAAGGAAGTTGTTGTAACTCAAGCATACAATGTCCAATCTGCCCCAAACTCCACATGTTTGATAAAAGTCCTGCACTGAACACATCTACATAGCGATATTCAGATATAGACATAGCCCCACCTACTGGCAACAGAAACTGACATGGTTAACACAGTAATGCAGTACTAACCACATAACTATTGTGTACTAAGCATGCTAAAAACATACTAAACATGCTAGCAACTACTATATATACCTCCTTAAATGCACATTTTCCAACCATGCTCTGTCTTCCTAAAGCCACCGGGTGGCGGCGGCACGGGTGCGAGGGCCCTTTCATCGCTGCTTGCAGCTTTAATTAGGGCCCAAGCCCTGAAAGGGCGAAGGCCCTATTGTTTTCGTTAGGATTATTATTAGGGCCCGAGCACCGATGGTGTGAGGACCCTCTTGGAATTGCTCTGTTTATTATTATTAGGGCCCGAGCACCGATGGTGTGAGGACCCTCTTGGAATTGCTCTGTTTATTATTATTATTATTATTCTTCTTCTCCGCATTGAATTGCATTTTTGAGGGCCTAAACATGCTCGAAAACTCACGAAACTTTACACACGCGTCAGAACTGGCGAAAATTTACATCTGATATAGGTTTCAGAATTGGACGGGGCAAAACGGCTCGATAGCGCCACCTATAAAAGTTCAACGGAGTGCGCCTCCCGCAACGTTCCACGTACGTGCACGAAATTCGGTACATACATGTAATGAACTAATACCTACAAAAAAGTCTCTTGGAGCATAGCCCTAAACACAACAGGAAGTCAGCCATTTTGAACTTCCTCTCAGATTTTTGTGCAGTTTTTGCCATTTTCAGGCCACGTACTTTAACGAACTCCTCCTACAGTTTTAATCTGATCATCTTCAAATTTGGTGAGTGTAATCTTAAGGCCTTTGCGACGTTAAATTGCGAAGATCTTGAGTTTTCGTCAAAGGGCGGGTCCTCGGCGGCCTGACAAATTTCGATGTTTCGCCATGAAACAGGAAGTTGCTGTAACTCAGGCATGGAATGTCCAATCTGCCCCAAACTTCACACTTTTGATAAGCGTTCTGTCCTGAACACATGACCATGCTCATATTCAGTTACAGTCATAGCGCCACCTGCTGGCAACAGGAAGTGACATGTTTAACACTGTTATGGACTCCTAATAACATATAAAAAAGTGCCAGCAAGTGCTAAACATGCTAACAACATACTAGAAGCATGCTAAAACATGCTAGCAAACTCTTAGCTAAGTGCTAAAGCATGCTATTATTGCAATTAAATAGGAATTTGCTGTAACTCAGGCATGGAATGTCCAATCTGCCCCAAACTTCACACTTTTGATAAGCGTTCTGTCCTGAACACATCTACATGAGAACATTCAGTTATAGTAATAGCGCCACCTACTGGTAACAGGAAGTGTCATGTTTAACACGTTGATGCCATTCTAGCAACATGTTAAAAATGCCATTGACTTCTAAACATGCTAGAAACATTTTAAAACATGCTAGCAATACTTAGCTAAGTGCTAAAGCATGCTAATTCAATGAAACAGGATGTTGTTGTTACTCAAGAAGGCAATGTCCAATCTGCGCCAAACTTCACACTTTTAATAAACGTTCTGTCCTGAACACATGACCATGCTCATATTCAGTTACAGTCATAGTGCCACCTGCTGGCAACAGGAAGTGACATGTTAAACACTGTTGTGGACATAAAAACATATAAAAAAAGTGCCAGCAAGTGCTAAACATGCTAACAACATACTAGAAAAATGCTAAAACATGCTAGCAAACACTTAGCTAAGTGCTAAAGCATGCTATTGCTGCAATTAAATAGGAATTTGCTGTAACACAGGCAAGGAATGTCCAATCTGCCTCAAACTTCACACGTTTGATAAGAGTCATGGCCTGAACACATCTACATGAGAATATTCAGTTATAGTAATAGCGCCACCTGCTGTCAACAGGAAGTGACATGTTTAACACTGTTGTGGTCTCCTAATAACATATAAAAAAGAGCCAGCAAGTGCTAAACAGGTTAGTAACATACTAGAAACATGCTAGCAAACACTTAGCTAAGTGCTAAAGCATGCTATCACTGCAATTAAATAGGAATTTGCTGTAACCCAGGCATGGAATGTCCAATCTGCCCCAAACATCACACGTTTGATAAGAATCATGGCCTGAACACATGTCTATGCTCAAATTCAGTTATAGTAATAGCGCCACCTACTGGCAACAGGAAGTGACATGTTTAACACGTTGATGCCGTTCTAGCAACATGTTAAAAATGCCATTGAGTTCTAAACATGCTAGAAACATATTAAAACATGCTAGCAATACTTAGCTAAGTGCTAAAGCATGATAATTCAATGAAACAGGACTTTGTTGTTACTCAAGAAGGCAATGTACAATCTACCCCAAACTTCACACGTTTGATAAGAGTTATCTCTTGAACACATGTCCATGCTCATATTTAGTTATAGTCATAGCGCCACCTGCTGGCAACAGGAAGTGACGTTTAACACTGTTCTTGACTCCTAATAACATATAAAAAAAGTGCCAGTAGGTGCTAAACATCCTACCAACATACTAGAGACATGCTAAAACATACTAGCAAACACTTAGCTAAGTGCTAAAGAATGATATTACTGCAATTAAATATGAATTTGCTGTAACTCAGGCATGGAATGTCCAATCTGCCCCAAACTTCACACTTTTGATAAGCGTTCTGTCCTGAACACATGACCATGCTTATATTCAGTTACAGTCATAGCGCCACCTGCTGGCAACAGGAAGTGACATGTTTAACACTGTTATGGACTCCTAATAACATATAAAAAAGTGCCAGCAAGTGTTAAACATGCTAACAACATACTAGAAACATGCTAAAACATGCTAGCAAACTCTTAGCTAAGTGCTAAAGCATGCTATTATTGCAATTAAATAGGAATTTGCTGTAACTCAGGCATGGAATGTCCAATCTGCCCCAAACTTCACACTTTTGATAAGAGTCATGGCCTGAATACATCTACATGAGAATGTTCATTTTTAGTAATAGCGCCACCTACTGGCAACAGGAAGTGACATGTTTAACACGTTGATGCCGTTCTAGCAACATGTTAAAAATGACATTGAGTTCTAAACATGCTAGAAACATGTTAAAACATGCTAACAATGCTTAGCTAAGTGCTAAAGAATGCTAATTCAATGAAACATGACTTTTTTGTTACTCAAGAAGGCAATTTCCAATTTGCACCAAACTTCACACGTTTGATAAGAGTTCTGTCCTGAACACACATCCATGCTCATATTCAGCTATAGTCATAACGCCACCTACTGGCAACAGAAACTGACATGGTTAACACAGTAATGCAGTGCTAACCACATAATTATTGTGTACTAAGCATGCTAGAAACAGACTAAACATGCTAGCAACACTTAGCTGAGTCATGAAGCATGCTATTATCACCATTATACAAAACATTTTGTTACTAACTTTGACATACTCTTACTATATATACCTCCTTAAATGTACATTTCCCAACCATGCTCTGTCTTCCTAAAGCCACCGAGTGTTGATGGCACGGGTGCGAGGGCCCTTTCATCGCTGCTTGCAGCTTTAATTATTATTATTCTTCTCCGCATTGAATTGCATTTTTGAGGGCCTAAACATGCGCGAAAACTCACGAAACTTTGCACACGCGTCAGAACTGGCGAAAATGTACATCTGATATAGGTTTCAGAATTGGACGGGGCAAAATGGCTCGATAGCGCCACCTATAAAAGTTCAACGGAGTGCGCCTCCCGCAACGTTCAACGTACGTGCACGAAATTCGGTACATACGTGTAATGACCTAATACCTACAAAAAAGTCTCTTGGAGCATAGCCCTAAACACAACAGGAAGTCAGCCATTTTGAACTTCCTCTCAGATTTTTGTGCAGTTTTTGCCATTTTCAGGCCTCGTACTTTAACGAACTCCTCCTACAGTTTTAATCTGATCATCTTCAAATTTGGTGAGTGTAATCTTAAGGCCTTTGCGACGTTAAATTGCGAAGATCTTGAGTTTTCGTCGAAGGGCGGGTCCTCGGCGGCCTTACAAATTTCGATGTTTCGCCATGAAACAGGAAGTTGCTGTAACTCAGGCATGGAATGTCCAATCTGCCCCAAACTTCACACGTTTGATAAGAGTTCTGTCCTGAACACATGGCCATGCTCATATTCAGTTATAGTCATAGCGCCACCTGCTGGCAACAGGAAGTGACATGTTTAACACTGTTATGGACTCCTAATAACATATAAAAAAGTGCCAGCAAGTGCTAAACATGCTAACAACATACTAGAAGCATGCTAAAACATGCTAGCAAACTCTTAGCTAAGTGCTAAAGCATGCTATTATTGCAATTAAATAGGAATTTGCTGTAACTCAGGCATGGAATGTCCAATCTGCCCCAAACTTCACACTTTTGATAAGCGTTCTGTCCTGAACACATCTACATGAGAATATTCAGTTATAGTAATAGCGCCACCTACTGGCAACAGGAAGTGTCATGTTTAACACGTTGATGCCATTCTAGCAACATGTTAAAAATGCCATTGAGGTCTAAACATGCTAGAAACATGTTAAAACATGCTAGCTAATGTTAAAACATGCTAGCAATACTTAGCTAAGTGGTAAAGCATGCTAATTCAATGAAACAGGATGTTGTTGTTACGCAAGAAGGCAATGTCCAATATGCGCCAAACTTCACACTTTTAATAAACGTTCTGTCCTGAACACATGACCATGCTCATATTCAGTTACAGTCATAGTGCCACCTGCTGGCAACAGGAAGTGACATGTTAAACACTGTTGTGGACATATAAAAAACATATAAAAAAGTGCCAGCAAGTGCTAAACATGCTAACAACATAGTAGAAACATGCTAAAACATGCTAGCAAACACTTAGCTAAGTGCTAAAGCATGCTATTGCTGCAATTAAATAGGAATTTGCTGTAACACAGGCATGGAATGTCCAATCTGCCCCAAACTTCACACGTTTGATAAGAGTCATGGCCTGAACACATCTACATGAGAATATTCAGTTATAGTAATAGCGCCACCTGCTGTCAACAGGAAGTGACATGTTTAACACTGTTGTGGTCTCCTAATAACATATATAAAAGAGCCAGCAAGTGCTAAACAGGTTAGCAACATACTAGAAACATGCTAGCAAACACTTAGCTAAGTGATAAAGCATGCTATTACTGCAATTAAATAGGAATTTGCTGCAACTCAGGCATGGAACGTCCAATCTGCCCCAAACTTCACATGTTTGATAAGAATCATGGCCTGAACGCATGCCTATGCTCAAATTCAGTTATAGTAATAGCGCCACCTACTGGCAACAGGAAGTGACATGTTTAACACGTTGATGCCGTTCTAGCAACATGTTAAAAATGCCATTGAGTTCTAAACATGCTAGAAACATATTAAAACATGCTAGCAATACTTAGCTAAGTGCTAAAGCATGCTAATTCAATGAAACAGGACTTTGTTGTTACTCAAGAAGGCAATGTACAATCTACCCCAAACGTCACACGTTTGATAAGAGTTATCTCTTGAACACATGTCCATGCTCATATTTAGTTATAGTCATAGCGCCACCTGCTGGCAACAGGAAGTGACGTTTAACACTGTTCTTGACTCCTAATAACATATAAAAAAATGCCAGTAGGTGCTAAACATCCTACCAACATACTAGAGACATGCTAAAACATAATAGCAAACACTTAGCTAAGTGCTAAAGAATGATATTACTGCAATTAAATATGAATTTGCTGTAACTCAGGCATGGAATGTCCAATCTGCCCCAAACTTCACACTTTTGATAAGCGTTCTGTCCTGAACACATGACCATGCTTATATTCAGTTATAGTCATAGCGCCACCTGCTGGCAACAGGAAGTGACATGTTTAACACTGTTGTGGACTCCTAATAACATATAAAAAAGTGCCAGCAAGTGTTAAACATGCTAACAACATACTAGAAACATGCTAAAACATGCTAGCAAACTCTTAGCCAAGTGCTAAAGCATGCTATTATTGCAATTAAATAGGAATTTGCTGTAACTCAGGCATGGAATGTCCAATCTGCCCCAAATTTCACACTTTTGATAAGAGTCATGGCCTGAACACATCTACATGAGAATGTTCAGTTATAGTAATAGCGCCACCAACTGGCAACAGGAAGTGACATGTTTAACACGTTGATGCCGTTCTAGCAACATGTTAAAAATGCCATTGAGTTCTAAACATGCTAGAAACATGTTAAAACATGCTAACAATGCTTAGCTAAGTGCTAAAGCATGCTAATTCAATTAAACATGACTTTGTTGTTACTCAAGAAGGCAATGTCCAATTTGCACCAAACTTCACACGTTTGATAAGAGTTCTGTCCTGAACACACATCCAAGCTCATATTCAGTTATAGTCATAACGCCACCTACTGGCAACAGAAACTGACATGGTTAACACAGTAATGCAGTACTAACCACATAATTATTGTGTACTAAGCATGCTAGAAACACACTAAACATGCTAGCAACACTTAGCTGAGTCATGAAGCATGCTATTATCACCATTATACAAAACATTTTGTAACTGACTTTGACATACTCTTACTATATATACCTCCTTAAATGTACATTTCCCAACCATGCTCTGTCTTCCTAAAGCCACCGAGTGTTGATGGCACGGGTGCGAGGGCCCTTTCATCGCTGCTTGCAGCTTTAATTATTATTATTCTTCTTCTTCTCCGCATTGAATTGCATTTTTGAGGGCCTAAACATGCTCGAAAACTCACGAAACTTTGCACACGCGTCAGAACTGGCGAAAATTTACATCTGATATAGGTTTCAGAATTAGACGGGGCAAAATGGCTCGATAGCGCCACCTATAAAAGTTCAACGGAGTGCGCCTCCCGCAACGTTCCACGTACGTGTACGAAATTCGGTACATACATGTAATGACCTAATACCTACAAAAAAGTCTCTTGGAGCATAGCCCTAAACCCAACAGGAAGTCAGCCATTTTGAACTTCCTCCCAGATTTTTGTGCAGTTTTTGACATTTTCAGGCCTCATACTTTAACGAACTCCTCCTACAGTTTTAATCTGATCATCTTCAAATTTGGTGAGTGTAATCTTAAGGCCTTTGCGACGTTAAATTGCGAAGATCTTGAGTTTTCGTCGAAGGGCGGGTCCTCGGCGGCCTGACAAATTTTGATGTTTCGCCATGAAACAGGAAGTTGCTGTAACTCAGGCATGGAATGTCCAATCTGCCCCAAACTTCATACGTTTGATAAGAGTTCTGTCCTGAACACATGACCATGCTCATATTCAGTTATAGTCATAGCGCCACCTGCTGGCAACAGGAAGTGACATGTTTAACACTGTTATGGACTCCTAATAACATATAAAAAAGTTCCAGCAAGTGCTAAACATGCTAACAACATACTAGAAGCATGCTAAAACATGCTAGCAAACTCTTAGCTAAGTGCTAAAGCATGCTATTATTGCAATTAAATAGGAATTTGCTGTAACTCAGGCATGGAATGTCCAATCTGCCCCAAACTTCACACTTTTGATAAGCGTTCTGTCCTGAACATATCTACATGAGAATATTCAGTTATAGTAATAGCGCCACCTACTGGTAACAGGAAGTGTCATGTTTAACACGTTGATGCCATTCTAGCAACATGTTAAAAATGCCATTGACTTCTAAACATGCTAGAAACATGTTAAAACATACTAGCAATACTTAGCTAAGTGCTAAAGCATGCTAATTCAATGAAACAGGACTTTGTTGTTACTCAAGAAGGCAATGTACAATCTACCCCAAACGTCACACGTTTGATAAGAGTTATCTCTTGAACACATGTCCATGCTCATATTTAGTTATAGTCATAGCGCCACCTGCTGGCAACAGGAAGTGACGTTTAACACTGTTCTTGACTCCTAATAACATATAAAAAAATGCCAGTAGGTGCTAAACATCCTACCAACATACTATAGACATGCTAAAACATACTAGCAAACACTTAGCTAAGTGCTAAAGAATGATATTACTGCAATTAAATATGAATTTGCTGTAACTCAGGCATGGAATGTCCAATCTGCCCCAAACTTCACACTTTTGATAAGCGTTCTGTCCTGAACACATGACCATGCTTATATTCAGTTACAGTCATAGCGCCACCTGCTGGCAACAGGAAGTGACATGTTTAACACTGTTATGGACTCCTAATAACATATAAAAAAGTGCCAGCAAGTGTTAAACATGCTAACAACATACTAGAAACATGCTAAAACATGCTAGCAAACTCTTAGCCAAGTGCTAAAGCATGCTATTATTGCAATTAAATAGGAATTTGCTGTAACTCAGGCATGGAATGTCCAATCTGCCCCAAACTTCACACTTTTGATAAGAGTCATGGCCTGAACACATCTACATGAGAATGTTCAATTATAGTAATAGCGCCACCAACTGGCAACAGGAAGTGACATGTTTAACACGTTGATGCCGTTCTAGCAACATGTTAAAAATGCCATTGAGTTCTAAACATGCTAGAAACATGTTAAAACATGCTAACAATGCTTAGCTAAGTGCTAAAGCATGCTAATTCAATGAAACATGACTTTGTTGTTACTCAAGAAGGCAATGTCCAATTTGCACCAAACTTCACACGTTTGATAAGAGTTCTGTCCTGAACACACATCCAAGCTCATATTCAGTTATAGTCATAACGCCACCTACTGGCAACAGAAACTGACATGGTTAACACAGTAATGCAGTACTAACCACATAATTATTGTGTACTAAGCATGCTAGAAACACACTAAACATGCTAGCAACACTTAGCTGAGTCATGAAGCATGCTATTATCACCATTATACAAAACATTTTGTAACTGACTTTGACATACTCTTACTATATATACCTCCTTAAATGTGCATTTCCCAACCATCCTCTGTCTTCCTAAAGCCACCGAGTGTTGATGGCATGGGTGCGAGGGCCCTTTCATCGCTGCTTGCAGCTTTAATTATTATTATTATTCTTCTCCGCATTGAATTGCATTTTTGAGGGCCTAAACATGCGCGAAAACTCACGAAACTTTGCACACGCGTCAGAACTGGCGAAAATTTACATCTGATATAGGTTTCAGAATTGGACGGGGCAAAACGGCTCGATAGCGCCACCTATAAAAGTTCAACGGAGTGCGCCTCCCGCAACGTTCCACGTACGTGCACGAAATTCGGTACATACATGTAATGACCTAATACCTACAAAAAAGTCTCTTGGAGCATAGCCCTAAACCCAACAGGAAGTCAGCCATTTTGAACTTCCTCCCAGATTTTTGTGCAGTTTTTGACATTTTCAGGCCTCATACTTTAACGAACTCCTCCTACAGTTTTAATCTGATCATCTTCAAATTTGGTGAGTGTAATCTTAAGGCCTTTGCGACGTTAAATTGCGAAGATCTTGAGTTTTCGTCGAAGGGCGGGTCCTCGGCGGCCTGACAAATTTTGATGTTTCGCCATGAAACAGGAAGTTGCTGTAACTCAGGCATGGAATGTCCAATCTGCCCCAAACTTCATACGTTTGATAAGCGTTCTGTCCTGAACACATGACCATGCTCATATTCAGTTATAGTCATAGCGCCACCTGCTGGCAACAGGAAGTGACATGTTTAACACTGTTATGGACTCCTAATAACATATAAAAAAGTGCCAGCAAGTGCTAAACATGCTAACAACATACTAGAAGCATGCTAAAACATGCTAGCAAACTCTTAGCTAAGTGCTAAAGCATGCTATTATTGCAATTAAAAAGGAATTTGCTGTAACTCAGGCATGGAATGTCCAATCTGCCCCAAACTTCACACTTTTGATAAGCGTTCTGTCCTGAACATATCTACATGAGAATATTCAGTTATAGTAATAGCGCCACCTACTGGTAACAGGAAGTGTCATGTTTAACACGTTGATGCCATTCTAGCAACATGTTAAAAATGCCATTGACTTCTAAACATGCTAGAAACATGTTAAAACATACTAGCAATACTTAGCTAAGTGCTAAAGCATGCTAATTCAATGAAACAGGATGTTGTTGTTACTCAAGAAGGCAATGTCCATGCTCATATTTAGTTATAGTCATAGCGCCACCTGCTGGCAACAGGAAGTGACGTTTAACACTGTTCTTGACTCCTAATAACATATAAAAAAATGCCAGTAGGTGCTAAACATCCTACCAACATACTATAGACATGCTAAAACATACTAGCAAACACTTAGCTAAGTGCTAAAGAATGATATTACTGCAATTAAATATGAATTTGCTGTAACTCAGGCATGGAATGTCCAATCTGCCCCAAACTTCACACTTTTGATAAGCGTTCTGTCCTGAACACATGACCATGCTTATATTCAGTTACAGTCATAGCGCCACCTGCTGGCAACAGGAAGTGACATGTTTAACACTGTTATGGACTCCTAATAACATATAAAAAAGTGCCAGCAAGTGTTAAACATGCTAACAACATACTAGAAACATGCTAAAACATGCTAGCAAACTCTTAGCCAAGTGCTAAAGCATGCTATTATTGCAATTAAATAGGAATTTGCTGTAACTCAGGCATGGAATGTCCAATCTGCCCCAAACTTCACACTTTTGATAAGAGTCATGGCCTGAACACATCTACATGAGAATGTTCAATTATAGTAATAGCGCCACCAACTGGCAACAGGAAGTGACATGTTTAACACGTTGATGCCGTTCTAGCAACATGTTAAAAATGCCATTGAGTTCTAAACATGCTAGAAACATGTTAAAACATGCTAACAATGCTTAGCTAAGTGCTAAAGCATGCTAATTCAATGAAACATGACTTTGTTGTTACTCAAGAAGGCAATGTCCAATTTGCACCAAACTTCACACGTTTGATAAGAGTTCTGTCCTGAACACACATCCAAGCTCATATTCAGTTATAGTCATAACGCCACCTACTGGCAACAGAAACTGACATGGTTAACACAGTAATGCAGTACTAACCACATAATTATTGTGTACTAAGCATGCTAGAAACACACTAAACATGCTAGCAACACTTAGCTGAGTCATGAAGCATGCTATTATCACCATTATACAAAACATTTTGTAACTGACTTTGACATACTCTTACTATATATACCTCCTTAAATGTACATTTCCCAACCATGCTCTGTCTTCCTAAAGCCACCGAGTGTTGATGGCACGGGTGCGAGGGCCCTTTCATCGCTGCTTGCAGCTTTAATTATTATTATTCTTCTTCTCCGCATTGAATTGCATTTTTGAGGGCCTAAACATGCGCGAAAACTCACGAAACTTTGCACACGCGTCAGAACTGGCGAAAATTTACATCTGATATAGGTTTCAGAATTGGACGGGGCAAAACGGCTCGATAGCGCCACCTATAAAAGTTCAACGGAGTGCGCCTCCCGCAACGTTCCACGTACGTGCACGAAATTCGGTACATACATGTAATGACCTAATACCTACAAAAAAGTCTCTTGGAGCATAGCCCTAAACCCAACAGGAAGTCAGCCATTTTGAACTTCCTCCCAGATTTTTGTGCAGTTTTTGACATTTTCAGGCCTCATACTTTAACGAACTCCTCCTACAGTTTTAATCTGATCATCTTCAAATTTGGTGAGTGTAATCTTAAGGCCTTTGCGACGTTAAATTGCGAAGATCTTGAGTTTTCGTCGAAGGGCGGGTCCTCGGCGGCCTGACAAATTTTGATGTTTCGCCATGAAACAGGAAGTTGCTGTAACTCAGGCATGGAATGTCCAATCTGCCCCAAACTTCATACGTTTGATAAGAGTTCTGTCCTGAACACATGACCATGCTCATATTCAGTTATAGTCATAGCGCCACCTGCTGGCAACAGAAAGTGACATGTTTAACACTGTTATGGACTCCTAATAACATATAAAAAAGTGCCAGCAAGTGCTAAACATGCTAACAACATACTAGAAGCATGCTAAAACATGCTAGCAAACTCTTAGCTAAGTGCTAAAGCATGCTATTATTGCAATTAAATAGGAATTTGCTGTAACTCAGGCATGGAATGTCCAATCTGCCCCAAACTTCACACTTTTGATAAGCGTTCTGTCCTGAACATATCTACATGAGAATATTCAGTTATAGTAATAGCGCCACCTACTGGTAACAGGAAGTGTCATGTTTAACACGTTGATGCCATTCTAGCAACATGTTAAAAATGCCATTGACTTCTAAACATGCTAGAAACATGTTAAAACATACTAGCAATACTTAGCTAAGTGCTAAAGCATGCTAATTCAATGAAACAGGATGTTGTTGTTACTCAAGAAGGCAATGTCCAATCTGCGCCAAACTTCACACTTTTAATAAACGTTCTGTCCTGAACACATGACCATGCTCATATTCAGTTATAGTCATAGCGCCACCTGCTGGCAACAGGAAGTGACATGTTTAACACTGTTATGGACTCCTAATAACATATAAAAAAGTGCCAGCAAGTGCTAAACATGCTAACAACATACTAGAAGCATGCTAAAACATGCTAGCAAACTCTTAGCTAAGTGCTAAAGCATGCTATTATTGCAATTAAATAGGAATTTGCTGTAACTCAGGCATGGAATGTCCAATCTGCCCCAAACTTCACACTTTTGATAAGCGTTCTGTCCTGAACATATCTACATGAGAATATTCAGTTATAGTAATAACGCCACCTACTGGTAACAGGAAGTGTCATGTTTAACACGTTGATGCCATTCTAGCAACATGTTAAAAATGCCATTGACTTCTAAACATGCTAGAAACATGTTAAAACATACTAGCAATACTTAGCTAAGTGCTAAAGCATGCTAATTCAATGAAACAGGATGTTGTTGTTACTCAAGAAGGCAATGTCCAATCTGCGCCAAACTTCACACTTTTAATAAACGTTCTGTCCTGAACACATGACCATGCTCATATTCAGTTATAGTCATAGCGCCACCTGCTGGCAACAGGAAGTGACATGTTTAACACTGTTATGGACTCCTAATAACATATAAAAAAGTGCCAGCAAGTGCTAAACATGCTAACAACATACTAGAAGCATGCTAAAACATGCTAGCAAACTCTTAGCTAAGTGCTAAAGCATGCTATTATTGCAATTAAATAGGAATTTGCTGTAACTCAGGCATGGAATGTCCAATCTGCCCCAAACTTCACACTTTTGATAAGCGTTCTGTCCTGAACATATCTACATGAGAATATTCAGTTATAGTAATAGCGCCACCTGCTGGCAACAGGAAGTGACGTTTAACACTGTTCTTGACTCCTAATAACATATAAAAAAATGCCAGTAGGTGCTAAACATCCTACCAACATACTATAGACATGCTAAAACATACTAGCAAACACTTAGCTAAGTGCTAAAGAATGATATTACTGCAATTAAATATGAATTTGCTGTAACTCAGGCATGGAATGTCCAATCTGCCCCAAACTTCACACTTTTGATAAGCGTTCTGTCCTGAACACATGACCATGCTTATATTCAGTTACAGTCATAGCGCCACCTGCTGGCAACAGGAAGTGACATGTTTAACACTGTTATGGACTCCTAATAACATATAAAAGAGTGCCAGCAAGTGTTAAACATGCTAACAACATACTAGAAACATGCTAAAACATGCTAGCAAACTCTTAGCCAAGTGCTAAAGCATGCTATTATTGCAATTAAATAGGAATTTGCTGTAACTCAGGCATGGAATGTCCAATCTGCCCCAAACTTCACACTTTTGATAAGAGTCATGGCCTGAACACATCTACATGAGAATGTTCAATTATAGTAATAGCGCCACCAACTGGCAACAGGAAGTGACATGTTTAACACGTTGATGCCGTTCTAGCAACATGTTAAAAATGCCATTGAGTTCTAAACATGCTAGAAACATGTTAAAACATGCTAACAATGCTTAGCTAAGTGCTAAAGCATGCTAATTCAATGAAACATGACTTTGTTGTTACTCAAGAAGGCAATGTCCAATTTGCACCAAACTTCACACGTTTGATAAGAGTTCTGTCCTGAACACACATCCAAGCTCATATTCAGTTATAGTCATAACGCCACCTACTGGCAACAGAAACTGACATGGTTAACACAGTAATGCAGTACTAACCACATAATTATTGTGTACTAAGCATGCTAGAAACACACTAAACATGCTAGCAACACTTAGCTGAGTCATGAAGCATGCTATTATCACCATTATACAAAACATTTTGTAACTGACTTTGACATACTCTTACTATATATACCTCCTTAAATGTACATTTCCCAACCATGCTCTGTCTTCCTAAAGCCACCGAGTGTTGATGGCACGGGTGCGAGGGCCCTTTCATCGCTGCTTGCAGCTTTAATTATTATTATCATTATTATTCTTCTTCTTCTTCTTCTCCGCATTTAATTGCATTTTTGAGGGCCTAAACATGCTCGAAAACTCACGAAACTTTGCACACGCGTCAGAACTGGCGAAAATTTACATCTGATATAGGTTTCAGAATTGGACGGGGCAAAATGGCTCGATAGCGCCACCTATAAAAGTTCAACGGAGTGCGCCTCCCGCAACGTTCCACGTACGTGCACGAAATTCGGTACATACATGTAATGACCTAATACCTACAAAAAAGTCTCTTGGAGCATAGCCCTAAACACAACAGGAAGTCAGCCATTTTGAACTTCCTCTCAGATTTTTGTGCAGTTTTTGCCATTTTCAGGCCTCGTACTTTAACGAACTCCTCCTACAGTTTTAATCTGATCATCTTCAAATTTGGTGAGTGTAATCTTAAGGCCTTTGCGACGTTAAATTGCGAAGATCTTGAGTTTTCTTCAAAGGGCGGGTCCTCGGCGACCTGACAAATTTCGATGTTTCGCCATGAAACAGGAAGTTGCTGTAACTCAGGCATGGAATGTCCAATCTGCCCCAAACTTCACACTTTTGATAAGCGTTCTGTCCTGAACACATGACCATGCTCATATTCAGTTACAGTCATAGCGCCACCTGCTGGCAACAGGAAGTGACATGTTTAACACTGATATGGACTCCTAATAACATATAAAAAAGTGCCAGCAAGTGCTAAACATGCTAACAACATAATAGAAGCATGCTAAAACATGCTAGCAAACTCTTAGCTAAGTGCTAAAGCATGCTATTATTGCAATTAAATAGGAATTTGCTGTAACTCAGGCATGGAATGTCCAATCTGCCCCAAACTTCACACTTTTGATAAGCGTTCTGTCCTGAACACATTTACATGAGAAAATTCAGTTATAGTAATAGCGCCACCTACTGGTAACAGGAAGTGACATGTTTAACACTCTTGTGGTCTCCTAATAACATATAAAAAAGAGCCAGCAAGTGCTAAACAGGTTAGCAACATACTAGAAACATGTTAGCAAACACTTAGCTAAGTGCTAAAGCATGCTATTACTGCAATTAAATAGGAATTTGCTGTAACTCAGGCATGTAATGTCCAATCTGCCCCAAACTTCACACATTTGATAAGAATCATGGCCTGAACACATGTCTATGCTCAAATTCAGTTATAGTAATAGCGCCACCTACTGGCAACAGGAAGTGACATGTTTAACACTTTGATGCCGTTCTAGCAACATGTTAAAAATGCCATTGAGTTCTATACATGCTAGAAACATGTTAAAACATGCTAGCAGTACTTAGCTAAGTGCTAAACCATGCTAATTCAATGAAACAGGACTTTGTTGTTACTCAAGAAGGCAATGTACAATCTACCCCAAACTTCACACGTTTGATAAGAGTTATCTCTTGAACACATGTCCATGCTCATATTTAGTTATAGTCATAGCGCCACCTGCTGGCAACAGGAAGTGACGTTTAACACTGTTCTTGACTCCTAATAACATATAAAAAAATGCCAGTAGGTGCTAAACATCCTACCAACATACTAGAGACATGCTAAAACATACTAGCAAACACTTAGCTAAGTGCTAAAGAATGATATTACTGCAATTAAATATGAATTTGCTGTAACTCAGGCATGGAATGTCCAATCTGCCCCAAACTTCACACTTTTGATAAGCGTTCTGTCCTGAACACATGACCATGCTTATATTCAGTTACAGTCATAGCGCCACCTGCTGGCAACAGGAAGTGACGTTTAACACTGTTCTTGACTCCTAATAACATATAAAAAAATGCCAGTAGGTGCTAAACATCCTACCAACATACTAGAGACTTGCTAAAACATACTAGCAAACACTTAGCTAAGTGCTAAAGAATGATATTACTGCAATTAAATATGAATTTGCTGTAACTCAGGCAAGGAATGTCCAATCTGCCCCAAACTTCACACTTTTGATAAGCGTTCTGTCCTGAACACATGATCATGCTTACAGTCATAGCGCCACCTGCTGGCAGCAGGAAGTGACATGTTTAACACTGTTATGGACTCCTAATAACATATAAAAAAGTGCCAGCAAGTGCTAAACATGCTAACAACATACTAGAAACATGCTAAAACATGCTAGCAAACTCTTAGCTAAGTGCTAAAGCATGCTATTATTGCAATTAAATAGGAATTTGCTGTAATTCAGGCATGGAATGTCCAATCTGCCCCAAACTTCACACATTTGATAAGAATCATGGCCTGAACACATGTCTATGCTCAAATTCAGTTATAGTAATAGCGCCACCTACTGGCAAAAGGAAGTGACATGTTTAACACTTTGATGCCGTTCTAGCAACATGTTAAAAATGCCATTGAGTTCTAAACATGCTAGAAACATGTTAAAACATGCTAACAATGCTTAGCTAAGTGCTAAAGAATGTTAATTCAATGAAACATGACTTTGTTGTTACTCAAGAAGGCAATGTCCAATTTGCACCAAACTTCACACGTTTGATAAGAGTTCTGTCCTGAACACACATCCATGCTCATATTCAGTTATAGCCATAACGCCACCTACTGGCAACAGAAACTGACATGGTTAACACTGTAATGCAGTACTAACCACATAATTATTGTGTACTAAGCATGCTAGAAACAGACTAAACATGCTAGCAACACTTAGCTGAGTCATGAAGCATGCTATTATCACCATTATACAAAACATTTTGTAACTGACTTTGACATACTCTTACTATATATACCTCCTTGAATGTACATTTCCCAACCATGCTCTGTCTTCCTAAAGCCACCGAGTGTTGATGGCACGGGTGCGAGGGCCCTTTCATCGCTGCTTGCAGCTTTAATTATTATTATTATTATTCTTCTCCGCATTTAATTGCATTTTTGAGGGCCTAAACATGCTCGAAATCTCACAAAACTTTGCACACGCGTCAGAACTGGCGAAAATTTACATCTGATATAGGTTTCAGAATTGGACGGGGCAAAATGGCTCGATAGCGCCACCTATAAAAGTTCAACGGAGTGCGCCTCCCGCAACGTTCCACGTACGTGCACGAAATTCGGTACATACATGTAATGACCTAATACCTACAAAAAAGTCTCTTGGAGCATAGCCCTAAACACAACAGGAAGTCAGCCATTTTGAACTTCCTCTCAGATTTTTGTGCAGTTTTTGCCATTTTCAGGCCTCGTACTTTAACGAACTCCTCCTACAGTTTTAATCTGATCATCTTCAAATTTGGTGAGTGTAATCTTAAGGCCTTTGCGACGTTAAATTGCGAAGATCTTGAGTTTTCGTCGAAGGGCGGGTCCTCGGTGGCCTGACAAATTTCGATGTTTCGCCATGAAACAGGAAGTTGCTGTAACTCAGGCATGGAATGTCCAATCTGCCCCAAACTTCACACGTTTGATAAGAGTTCTGTCCTGAACACATGACCATGCTCATATTCAGTTATAGTCATAGCGCCACCTGCTGGCAACAGGAAGTGACATGTTTAACACTGTTATGGACTCCTAATAACATATAAAAAAGTGCCAGCAAGTGCTAAACATGCTAACAACATACTAGAAGCATGCTAAAACATGCTAGCAAACTCTTAGCTAAATGCTAAAGCATGCTATTATTGCAATTAAATAGGAATTTGCTGTAACTCAGGCATGGAATGTCCAATCTGCCCCAAACTTCACACTTTTGATAAGCGTTCTGTCCTGAACACATCTACATGAGAATATTCAGTTATAGAAATAGCGCCACCTACTGGTAACAGGAAGTGTCATGTTTAACACGTTGATGCCATTCTAGCAACATGTTAAAAATGCCATTGACTTCTAAACATGCTAGAAACATGTTAAAACATGCTAGCAATACTTAGCTAAGTGCTAAAGCATGCTAATTCAATGAAACAGGATGTTGTTGTTACGCAAGAAGGCAATGTCCATTCTGCACCAAACTTCACACTTTTAATAAACGTTCTGTCCTGAACACATGACCATGCTCATATTCAGTTACAGTCATAGTGCCACCTGCTGGCAACAGGAAGTGACATGTTAAACACTGTTGTGGACATATAAAAACATATAAAAAAAGTGCCATCAAGTGTTAAACATGCTAACAACATACTAGAACCATGCTAAAACATGCTAGCAAACACTTAGCTAAGTGCTAAAGCATGCTATTGCTGCAATTAAATAGGAATTTGCTGTAACACAGGCATGGAATGTCCAATCTGCCCCAAACTTCACACGTTTGATAAGAGTCATGGCCTGAACACATCTACATGAGAATATTCAGTTATAGTAATAGCGCCACCTGCTGTCAACAGGAAGTGACATGTTTAACACTGTTGTGGTCTCCTAATAACATATAAAAAAGAGCCAGCAAGTGCTAAACAGGTTAGCAACATACTAGAAACATGCTAGCAAACACTCAGCTAAGTGCTAAAGCATGCTATTACTGCAATTAAATATGAATTTGCTGTAACTCAGGCATGGAATGTCCAATCTGCCCCAAACTTCACACGTTTGATAAGAATCATGGCCTGAACACACGTCTATGCTCAAATTCAGTTATAGTAATAGCGCCACCTACTGGCAACAGGAAGTGACATGTTTAACACGTTGATGCCGTTCTAGCAACATGTTAAAAATGCCATTGAGTTCTAAACATGCTAGAAACATATTAAAACATGCTAGCAATACTTAGCTAAGTGTTAAAGCATGCTAATTCAATGAAACAGGACTTTGTTGTTACTCAAGAAGGCAATGTACAATCTACCCCAAACTTCACACGTTTGATAAGAGTTATCTCTTGAACACATGTCCATGCTCATATTTAGTTATAGTCATAGCGCCACCTGCTGGCAACAGGAAGTGACGTTTAACACTGTTCTTGACTCCTAATAACATATAAAAAAATGCCAGTAGGTGCTAAACATCCTACCAACATACTAGAGACATGTTAAAACATACTAGCAAACACTTAGCTAAGTGCTAAAGAATGATATTACTGCAATTAAATATGAATTTGCTGTAACTCAGGCATGGAATGTCCAATCTGCGTCAAACTTCACACTTTTGATAAGCGTTCTGTCCTGAACACATGACCATGCTTATATTCAGTTACAGTCATAGCGCCACCTGCTGGCAACAGGAAGTGACATGTTAACACTGTTATGGACTCCTAATAACATATAAAAAAGTGCCAGCAAGTGTTAAACATGCTAACAACATACTAGAAACATGCTAAAACATGCTAGCAAACTCTTAGCTAAGTGCTAAAGCATGCTATTATTGCAATTAAATAGGAATTTGCTGTAACTCAGGCATGGAATGTCCAATCTGCCCCAAACTTCACACTTTTGATAAGAGTCATGGCCTGAACACATCTGCATGAGAATGTTCAGTTCTAGTAATAGCGCCACCTACTGGCAACAGGAAGTGACATGTTTAACACGTTGATGCCGTTCTAGCAACATGTTAAAAATGCCATTGAGTTCTAAACATGCTAGAAACATGTTAAAACATGCTAACAATGCTTAGCTAAGTGCTAAAGAATGCTAATTCAATGAAACATGACTTTGTTGTTACTCAAGAAGGCAATGTCCAATTTGCACCAAACTTCACACGTTTGATAAGAGTTCTGTCCTGAACACACATCCATGCTCATATTCAGTTATAGTCATAACGCCACCTACTGGCAACAGAAACTGACATGGTTAACACAGTAATGCAGTACTAACCACATAATTATTGTGTACTGAGCATGCTAGAAACAGACTAAACATGCTAGCAACACTTAGCTGAGTCATGAAGCATGCTATTATCACCATTATACAAAACATTTTGTAACTGACTTTGACATACTCTTACTATATATACCTCCTTAAATGTACATTTCCCAACCATGCTCTGTCTTCCTAAAACCACCGAGTGTTGATGGCACGGGTGCGAGGGCCCTTTCATCGCTGCTTGCAGCTTTAATTATTATTATTATTATTGTTCTTCAAGGGTTCGGGGGCTTTTGGGGCCTTTAACATACTCGAAAACTCATGAAACTTTGCACACTGGTCAGAACCCGCGGCCATTAGGGCCGAGGTGAAGCTGGTACCCGGGCGTGGCAGGGGTGCTCAACAGCGCCACCTAGAATGCAATCTGAAATCTTGGACACATACAAGAACGTATTAGTATGAAACTCGGTACACATATAGATCTCATCAGGCCGAACAACTTCCGCACTCTATGTTATTAGCTCCGCCCAACAGGAAGTTAGCTATTATGGGTTGTTTGAAAAACGTACGCTCTGGAATTTGAAATACTCCTCCTAGAGAATTCATCCAATCCCCTCGAAACTCTGTGTGCATGAAGTCAAGACATTGAGGATGCTAAATTGCGAAAGGATTTTTGATATCTCGAACGGTTTGGCCGTGGCGAGGAAACGAATTTATGGCGAATAATGGGACACAGGAAGTGTGTTATAACTTCTGCATACATTAACTGATCTTGATGAAACTTCAGCAGTGTGTTCGTTGTAAGAGGCCGATCACACTGATGTGACTATTGTGAGTCTAAGTTATAGCGCCACCAACTGGCAGCAGGAAGTGTGTCACTTTCAAAATGCTTTGAAATCACCCTCTTCTTTTTACCTGATTTGCTTCAAACTTTGTGTATAATGTAGACACACTGCAGATGTAGACCTGCGAAAGGATGATTGATATCTTAGATACTGTTGCCGTGGCAATGCTTCAAACTTTAATATTCTTTTTTGATGCTTTTGAGACTCTTAGCATGCTTGAAATTGGATGAAACTCGACAGACAAATAACACTTATTAGCCAGTAGACATGTGAAAAGTTTCAGAAAGGGGCGTGGCAGGGGGGATCAACAGCGCCCCCTTGAACGGAGTTTGAAAACTTGGTCCATATATCAAACACGCTTGCATGAAATAATATGAAACTCGGTACACATATAGATCTCATCGGGCCGAACAACTTTCCCTCTGTCAAGTTTCACGCCAGCCCAACAGGAAGTCGGCTATTATGGGTTGTTTGGAAAACGCTTGCTGTGGAATGTGAAGTAGAGAAGAAAAAGAGAAGAAGTCGCTCAAGTCAGGGTATATTAAAAGCTAGTGAAAAGAGATGCGTTTTCAGAGAGATTTTAAAAAGTGTCAGAGTTTGGGCAGATCTGATATTGTGGGGTAGACTATTCCATAGCTTAGGCCCATAAGCTGCGAAAGCACGATCACCCCTATTTTTTAGTCTGGTCCTAGGGACAGAAAGTAGGTTCGAGTCCCCCGATCTTAGTGATCTTGACTTAATTTCTGGATAAAGCATTTCAGATAAGTACTGGGGAGCTAAGTTCTGTATAGATTTAAAAACAAAAAGCAAAACTTTAAAATCTATTCGAAATTTAATCGGTAGCCAATGAAGCGAAATCAGAACCGGTGTAATATGTTCAAATTTTCGTTTTCCTTTGAGAAGGCGTGCAGCTGCATTTTGGACTATTTGTAGACGGGTGATGTGTTTCTGAGAGATCCCAATATATAAAGAATTACAATAGTCCAATCTGGATGTTACAAAAGCATGCATAGCTATCTCAAAGTGCTTACTAGACAAAAATGGTTTAACCTTTGCTAAGAGACGGAGGTGAAAGAAGCAAGACTTTACCACCGCACTTATCTGCTTTTCAAGGGTAATGTTGTTATCAATCCAGACCCCCAGATTCCGAATACAGGTGGTACTGTAAGGTGACAACGTTTGGAGGTCACAAACATGTGTACTACGATCACTGGGGCCAAACACGATAATTTCCGTCTTGTTTTCATTCAGACTCAAAAAGTTACCTGTAAGCCATGATTTCAGGTCATCTATACAGTCCAGTAGTGGCTGTAAAGCAGACCTGTCGTCACGCTTTAGAGGCAGGTAAATTTGGGTATCGTCGGCATACAGGTGAAAAGAAATCCCATGTTTAGTTAAAATAGAACCTAAAGGTAACATATACAGATTAAACAGTTCTGGCCCAAGAATAGAACCCTGCGGAACACCACACCCAAGTTTCATTCTAGATGAGCACTGTTTCCCGATACGAACAGAATAGCTTCTGTTAGACAAATATGAGCGGAACCATTTCAACACCATGCCCTTAAAACCTGTACATGCCTCAAGACGAGAGATTAAAATATCATGGTCGACAAGGTCAAAAGCAGAGCTAAGGTCTAAAAGGACGGGAGCTACAGATTGCCCTGTGTCAGTACTGAGCAGAACATCATTCATGACTCGTAGAAGTGCAGATTCTGTACTATGACGTAATTTAAAACCAGACTGAAATTTCTCGTAGATCTGACTATCAGTTAAAAAAGACTGGAGTTGGCATAGAACCGCTTTTTCTAAAATTTTAGAAATAAAAGGTAAATTTGAAATGGGGCGGTAGTTGCTTAGAATTGATGAATCCAAGCTAGCTCTTTTAAGTTTCGGCAAGACCGAGGCATGTTTCAGGCTGTTAGGAACAACCCCGGTGTAGAGACATTTGTTGATAATAGACAACAAGTCAGAACCAATAGTACATACAACCTGCTTAAAAAATTTAGTAGGAATCACATCTTGAAAGCAACTAGCAAAAGTATAAAAGTGAATATAAAAGTGAAAGTAAAAAACGGACGTCCGCACGGACATTGATAATGTTGCACATTGGAAAGAATGATACTTCTAAACATAACACTAAACCGCCATTAGGTGTCGCCAGGCGACCATCTTAATGAGCAAGTCATTGATTCATTCGTTCAAACGATTCGTTCCAATGACTGAGTCATTCATGATTGAGACAGATGTTTATGGATTGACCATTGAATCTTTGAGTCAACCGATTCGTTTCAAAATGCTGAATCATTCAGTAATGAGAAAACAAGTTGCTGTGAGATGCGCGATGGTTCTGCTGTGATCTTTGTTTAACTATTTTTGCTGCTGAAACAGAACAAAAACAGTCAATATTGCATCTAAAATGTAAGCGACTTAATTGTAACTGTTTATTAACCTGTTGTATGAAATCAATGTCACAGTTTCAATCGTGATTGCATTCAGGAAATAGTAGCCTACTCGTCAAGTGAGGTTGCTTAACTCTATCATATGTTATAAAATATATAAAAACTCCATATTTGTAATTTTTATAGTCATTATGTTGTTAACTGGGTTCCTTTTTTGTGTGCTGCGCTCATTTGTTTACAATTCTCCTGGAGAAGCTGCACGAGCCTCAGCAGTGCAACCTTGTTAACATTGATCAGTACATTTATTATTAACTGTTGATTGCAACTTAAAATGAATGTAATGCAATTAGAATAATCTCTCTTTTTAGTGATTCCCAAGTTATTTTTTTGTTATTGACGTTCTAACCAGGCTATACTCTGGTCGGGCAAGTAAAATTCTCTTTCAGGTAGGCCTATTGTATTTATATATAAATATATTAGGGATCTGACTGTGACAAAATTTTCCCACCGGTTAATCGATGTGTGACACCACTGAAGGCTTTTAAATCGCTAACTTAAAAGCGAAAGTAAAATACAGACGTCCGCACAGACATTGATAATGGTGCGGAGTAGAACGAGCATTTTCAATGTATTCCTATGGAAGTACGAATGAACTAAAACATTTTATTTATGTTTTTATGTGTCCACTGTTCAATCGCAACCGCGTCACACACACACACACACACACACACATTCCAGAATTGCAATCTTGACATCGCAGCCTGTTCATTATAGCCCTAATAAAATATAATAATAAAATAGTCAACCTGACATATAGTCAACCTGACATATACAAATTACACTGCTCTGTTTAAATAGTCAGTAGTACAATTTGTACCATTCACAGTAAGCACTGCTCCACTGTGATGTTTCCAAGCACATTTTTGCGCGTGTGAAGAGGATAATTTTCTCCATCGATATTGGAACACGAGTGAAGTACAAAGCATATAATAAAGAATAGTTTAGCATCCAAATACATCGCAAATGTTGAAACATTTTTGATTCTAATGAGAGGGTTACGTGAGACCAACACGGCTTACTTTCGTTTTTATTTTTACATTAAATTTAAAGGATATGTTGTGAAATATTTTGAGTGTATCATAAAATCAGAATAAGGTAAGACAAGTAATATTTTCTGTCTTTTCTATATATATATTTATATTTACTTATATGTATATATATGAAGAATTCAGATGCAAAAGCCTCTAAGTGCCATCTGAAATTTTCTTCTTGAATGATCATTTTTATCAAGCTCGTATATTTAAGTTCAGTAATTTCACTTAAATGACAATTAATAGGTAATTTGCATTACCATTTAAGTGAAATTACTGAACTTAAATATACGAGCTTGATAAAAATGATCATTCAAGAAAAAAATTTCAGATGGCACTTAGAGGCTTTTGCATCTGAACTCTTCATCGATGGAGGGCCAAAGCCGGCGGCACCGCCAAGGCACCGGGGTTGCGGTGCCACCGGCTTGGGCCCGTAATCGCTGCTCGCAGCTATATTTAGGGCCCAAGCCCTGAAAGGGCGAAGAGCCCTATTGTTTCCGGTAGGATTATTTATTAGGGCCCAAGCCCTGAAAGGGCGAAGGCCCTATTGTTTCCGTAAGGATTATTATTTTTTTTTTCTTTTTTTTCTTCATTATTTTTTTTTTTGCCTTTTTGCCACTTTTGGGGCCCTTAACATGCTCAAAAACTCTTGAAATTTTGCACACACGTCAGAACCTGCGGCCATCAGGGCCGGGCTGAAGCTGGTACTGGGGCGTGGCAGGGGGGCTCGACAGCGCCCCCTGGAATGGGGTCCGAAAACTTGGTCCATAAATCAAACACGCTTGCATGTAATAATATGAAACTCAGTACACATATAGATCTCATCGGGCCGAACAACTTTCGTGCTCTAAGTTTTACAAAAGCCCAACAGGAAGTCGGTTATTATACGTTGTTTGGAAAACGCATACAATGGAATGTGAAATACTCCTCCTAGGGA
The DNA here is from genome assembly GCF_964197995.2 of Scardinius erythrophthalmus. Taxonomy (NCBI): domain Eukaryota; kingdom Metazoa; phylum Chordata; class Actinopteri; order Cypriniformes; family Leuciscidae; genus Scardinius; species Scardinius erythrophthalmus. The sequence goes on from NC_138236.1 coordinate 31,599,654, forward strand.
TTTCATCCGATCGCCACCAAACTCGGTGAGAATAAAGTCAAGACATTGAGGATGAATTCTTGCGAACGGATTTTTGATATCTCGAACGGTTTGGCCGTGGCGAGGAAACGAATTTATGGCGAATAATGGGACACAGGAAGTGTGTTATAACTTCTGCATACATTAACTGATCTTGATGAAACTTTCGCAGTGTGTTTGTTGTAAGAGGCCGATCACATGGATGTGACTATTGTGAGTCAAAGTTATAGCGCCACCAACTGGCAGCAGGAAGTGTGTCACTTTCAAAATGCTTTGAAGTCACCCTCTTAATTTTACCCGATTTGCTTCAAACTTTATGTGTATAATGTAAACACAGGGCAGATGTAGACCTGTGAAAGGATTATTGATATCTTAGATACTGTTGCCGTGGCAACGCATCAAGTTTTAATATTCTTTTCGGATGCGTTTGAGACTCTTAACATGATTGAAATTGGATGAAACTCGACAGACACATAACACTTATTAGCCAGTAGACATGTGAAAAGTTTCAGAAACGGGCGTGGCAGGGGGGCTCAACAGCGCCCTCTTGAACAGGGTCTGAAAACTTGGTCCATATATCAAACACGCTTGCATGAAATAATATGAAACTCGGTACACATATAGATTTCGTCGGGCCGAACAACTTTCCCTCTGACAAGTTTCACGCCAGCCCAACAGGAAGTCAGCTATTATGGGTTGTTTGGAAAACGCTTGCTGTGGAATGTGATGTACTCCTCCTAGAGAATTCATTCAATCACCTCCAAACTCAGTCAGCATGAAGTAAAGACATTGAGGATGCTAAATTGCAGACGGATTTTTGATATCTTGAACGGTTTGGCCGTGGCGAGGAAACGAATTTATGGCGAGAAAAGAGAGACACGAAGTGTTATAACTTCTGCATACATCAACTGATCTTGATGAAACTTCAGCAGTGTGTTCGTGGTAAGACGCCGATCAGATGGATGTGACTATTGTGAGTCAAAGTTATAGCGCCACCAACTGGCAGCAGGAAGTGTGTCACTTTCAACATGCTTTTGACAAAAGTGGGGGGGTTAGTTTTAAATACAGTAAAAAAAAAATGTTTTTATATTGTTCTCATCAAGCCGGACAACTTTCTAATTTACATTCATTAGCTCAGAGCAAAAGGAAGTCAGATATTTTGGTCTGAATGTGGATTTTTTTGCAAAATCAGCCTATGAATTTTTAGCCACTCCTCTTAAACTATTTATTTTATTCCCACCAAACTTTTTCAACATGATGGAAATACATTAAATATGCTAAATTGTGAACGGATAATAAATATCTCAAACGGTTTTGCTATGGCGAGGGATTAAAGTAATGTCCAAAAAGGAAAAACTAAAAGCCTCAAATTTTCTAAAAATGTAATTATATACCATTTTATTTCTATATAAAAGTATACAAACATCACAACTAAACATTTTATTCTTTTTTTTCAATTTAAGAATGAATTTTAAGTTTAAAAACTGCCAGAATGGTTGTTTAGTCTAAACAATACATAAATAAAGTCAAACATAGTGCTATACTGCCCTCTTGTGTTCAAAATCAGGTAGGCCTATTATATCTATATATAAATATACTAGGTATGTGACGGTGAGAATATTTTACCACCGGTTAACTGACGTGTGACACCGCTGGGGGCTTTTTAATCGCTAACTTAAAAACTAAAGTAAAATATGTTCGTCCGCACTGACATTTATATTGGTTGAGCGAGCGTTTCAAATTAATTCCTATGGAAGTAGGAATTAACTGAAAAACGTTCACTCTGTTCTGCTCGTTCCTCGCCGTGGACGTGCACCGTTATGAATGCCCGTGCAGCCATGAGCATTTTAGTTTCATTTTAAAATTAGCGCCTTTCGGGGGGTGGATTGCTTGAAATTATTTTACAAAAGCACAATTTTGTGTTTTATTGCAACTGTACACAAATATAAGTTAACACTTTGCAGTTTGAATGTCGTCCTGTATAATGATGGAGTATGTTTTTATGTGTCTACTGTTCAATCGCGCCCACGCCACACACACACACGGTTTACTATCTTTGTGGGTACTCTCCATGGACTTCATGGTTTTTATACTGTACAAACTGTATTCTATCTCCTCACACTAACCCTACCCCTAAACCTACCTATCCCATAAAACTTTCTGCATTTTTACATTTCCAAAAAAACTCATTCTGTATGATTTATAATCTTGTTTACCCATGGGGACCTCTATTTAGGTCCCCACTGTGACACGAGTCCCCATGAGTCTGTGTGCATTCAGGTTAAAGTCCCCACCGGGATAGAAAAACATGAACACACACACACACACACACACACACACACACACTCCAGCATTACAATCTTGACATCGCAGCCTGTTCATTATAGCCTTAATAAAATACAATAATAAAATAGTCAACCTAACATATAAAAATTACACTGCTCTAAATAGTCAGTAGTACAATTCGTACATTCACAGTAAGCACCGCTCGCTCCACTGTGATGTTTCCAAGCAAATTTTTGCGCATGTGAAGAGGATGATTTTTTCCATCAATATTGGAACACGAGTGAAGAACAAAGCCTATAATAAAGAATAGTTTAGCATCCAAATACATCGCAAATGTTGAAACATTTTGATTCTGATGAGAGGGTTACGTGAGCCCAACACTGCTTACTTTCATTTTTACTTTTACATTAAATTTAAAGGATTTGTTGTGGAATATTTTGAGTGTATCATAAAATCTGAATAAAAAAAAAAAAATAATAATAATAATAATAAAAAAAAATGAATGAATGAATGAATGAATGAATGAATGAATGAATGAATGAATGAATGAATGAATGAATGAATGAATGAATGAATGAATGAATGAATGAATGAATGAATGAATGAATGAATGAATGAATGAATAAATAAATGTATGTATATATATATATATGTATGTATGTATATATATATATATATATATATATATATGTATATATATATATATATATATATATATATATATATAGCTGCGAGCAGCGATAAAGGGCCAAAGCCGGCGGCACCGCCACCCTAAAGGCACCGGGGTTGCGGTGCCACCGGCTTGGGCCCGTAATCGCTGCTCGCAGCTATATTTATTATTATTATTATTTTGTCAACCTTTCGGGCACTTTTGAGGCCCTTAACATGCTCAAAAACTCTTGAAATTTTGCACACACATCAGAACCTGCGGCCATCAGGGCCGGACTGAAGCTGGTACCCGGGCGTGGCACGGGGGCTCGACAGCGCCCCCTGGAATGGTGTCCGAAAACTTGGTCTATAAATCAAACACGCTTGCATATAATAATATGAAACTCAGTACACATATAGATCTCATCGGGCCGAACAACTTTCGTGCTCTAAGTTTTACACCAGCCCAACAGGAAGTCAACTATTATGGGTTGTTTGAAAAACGCATCCTCTGGAATTTGAAATACTCCTCCTAGAATATTCGTCCAATCACAACCAAACTCGGTGTGCATGAAGTCAAGACATTGAGGATGCTAAATTGCGGACGGATTTTTGATATCTCGAACGGTTTGGCTGTGGCGAGGAAACGAATTTATGGCGAATAATGGGACACAGGAAGTGTGTTATAACTTCTGCATACATTAACTGATCTTGATGAAACTTTCGCAGTGTGTTTGTTGTAAGAGGCCGATCACAAGGATGTGACTATTGTGAGTCAAAGTTATAGCGCCACCAACTGGCAGCAGGAAGTGTGTCACTTTCAAAATGCTTTGAAGTCACCCTCTTAATTTTACCCGATTTGCTTCAAACTTTATGTGTATAATGTAAACACACGGCAGATGTAGACCTGTGAAAGGATTATTGACATCTTAGATACTGTTGCCGTGGCAACGCATCAAATTTTAATATTCTTTTCGGATGCGTTTGAGACTCTTAACATGCTTGAAATTGGATGAAACTCGACAGACACATAACACTTATTAGCCAGTAGACATGTGAAAAGTTTCAGAAACGGGCGTGGCAGGGGGGCTCAACAGCGCCCTCTTGAACAGGGTCTGAAAACTTGGTCCATATATCAAACACGCTTGCATGAATTAATATGAAACTCGGTACACATATAGATTTCATGGGGCCGAACAACTTTCCCTCTGTCAAGTTTCACGCCAGCCCAACAGGAAGTCGGCTATTATGGGTTGTTTGGAAAACGCTTGCTGTGGAATGTGATGTACTCCTCCTAGAGAATTCATTCAATCACCTCCAAACTCAGTCAGCATGAAGTAAAGACATTGAGGATGCTAAATTGCGGACGGATTTTTGATATCTTGAACGGTTTGGCCGTGGCGAGGAATCGAAATTTATGGCGAGAAAAGAGAAACACGAAGTGAAATAACTTCTGCATACATTAACTGATCTTGATGAAACTTCAGCAGTTTGTTCATGGTAAGAGGCCGATCAGATGGATGTAACTATTGTGAGTCAAAGTTATAGCGCCACCAACTGGCAGCAGGAAGTGTGTCACTTTCAACATGCTTTTGACAAAAGTGGGGGGGTTAGTTTTAAATACAGTAAAAAAAAAAAAAAAGGTTTTATATTGTTCTCATCAAGCCGGACAACTTTCTAATTTACATTCATTAGCTCAGAGCAAAAGGAAGTCAGATATTTTGGTCTGAATGTGGATTTTTTTTTTTTGCAAAATCAGCCTCTGAATTTTTAGCCACTCCTCTTAAACTATTTATTTTATTCCCACCAAACTTTTTCAACATGATGAAAATATATTAAATATGCTAAATTGAGAACGGATAATAAATATCTCAAACGGTTTTGCTATGGCGAGGGATTGAAGTAATGTCCAAAAAGGAAAAACTAAAAGCCTCAAATTTTCTAAAAATGTAATTATATACCATTTATTTCTATATAAAAGTATACAAATATCACAACTAAACCCATTTTATTCTGTTTTTTTTTTTTCAATTTAATAATTATAAGTTTAAAAATAGTAATTGTACTATTTAGTCCCATAAAAGTCAAGTCATACATAGGGCTATACTGCCCTCTTGTGTTCAAAATCAGGTAGGCCTATTGTATCTACATAAAAATATACTAGGTATGTGACGGTGAGAATATTTTACCACCGGTTAATTGACGTGTGACACCGCTGGGGGCTTTTGAATCGCAAACTTAAAAACGAAAGTAAAATATGTTCGTCCGCACTGACATTGATAGTGGTTGAGCGAGCGTTTCAAATGAATTCCTATAGAAGTAGGAATTAACTGAAAAACGTTCACTCTGTTCTGCTCGTTCCTCACCGTGGATGTGCACCGTTTTAAATAGCTAATATGAGCATTTTAGTTTAATTTTAAAATTAGCACCTTTTGGGGGGAGGATTGCTTGAAATTATTTTACAAAAGCACAATGTTGTGTTTTATTGCAACTGTACACAAATATAAGTTAACACTTTGCAGTTTGAATGTCGTCCTGTATAATGACGGAGTATGTTTTTTTTTTTCAATCGCACCCACGCCACACACACACACACACACGGTTTACTATCTTTGTTGGGACTCTCCATAGACTTAATGGTTTTATACTGTACAAACTGTATATTCTATCTCCTCACACTAACCCTAGCCCTAAACCTACCTATCCCAGAAAACTTTCTGCATTTTTACATTTCCAAAAAAACTCATTCTGTATGATTTATAAGCTTGTTTACCCATGGGGACCTCTATTTAGGTCCCTACTGTGACACGAGTCCCCATGAGTCGGTGTGCATTCAGGTTGAAGTCCCCACCGGGATAGAAAAACATGAACACACACACACACACACACACACACACACACACACACACACACACACACACACACACACACACACACACACACACACACACACACACACACACACATTACAGCATTGTAATCTTGACATCGCAGCCTGTTCATTATAGCCTTCATAAAATATAATAATAAAATAGTCAACCTAACATATAAAAATTACACTGCTCTAAATAGTCAGTAGTACAATTCATACATTCACAGTAAGCACCGCTCCACTGTGATGTTTCCAAGCACATTTTTGCGCTTGTGAAGAGGATGATTTTTTCCATCGATATTGGAACATGAGTGAAGAACAAAGCCTATAATAAAGAATAGTTTAGCATCCAAATACATCGCAAATGTTGAAACAAGAGGGTTACGTGAGCCCAACACTGCTTTCTTTCATTTTTATTTTTACATTAAATTTAAAGGATTTGTTGTGGAATATTTTGAGTGTATCATAAAATCAGAATAAGGTAAGTCAAGTAATATTTTTGGTCTTTTATATATATATATATAAATATAGCTGCGAGCAGCGATTACGGGCCCAAGCCGGTGGCACCGCAACCCCGGTGCGTAATCGCTGCTCGCAGCTATATTTATTATTATTATTATTATTTTGTCAACCTTTCGGCCACTTTTGGGGCCCTTAACATGCTCGAAAACTCTTGAAATTTTGCACACAGGTCAGAACCCGCGGCCATCAGGGCCGGACTGAAGCTGGTACCCGGGCGTGGCAGGGGGGCTCGACAGCGCCCCCTGGAACGGGATCCGAACACTTGTCCATAAATCAGACACGCTTGCATGTAATAATATGAAACTTGGTACACATATAGAACTCATCGGGCCGAACAACTTTCGTGCTCTAAGTTTTACGCCAGCCCAACAGGAAGTCGGCTATTTAGGGTTGTTTGGAAACGCATGCTGTGGAATTTAATGTACTCCTCCTAGGGAATTCATCGATTCGTCTCCAAACTCGGTGTGCATGAAGTCAAGACATTGAGGATGCTAAATTGCGGACGGATTTTTGATATCTCGAATGGTTTGGCCGTGGCGAGGAAACGAATTTATGGCGAAAAAATGAAACAGGAAGTGTGTTATAACTTCTGCATACATTAACTGATCTTGATGAAACTTCAGCAGTGTGTTCGTTGTAAGAGGCCGATCGCACAGATGTGACTATTGTGAGTCAAAGTTATAGCGCCACCAACAGGCAGCAGGAAGTACATCACTATTAAAATGCTTTGAAATCACTGTCTTATTTTTACCAGATTTGCTTCAAACTTTATGTGTACAATGTAGACACACGGCAGATGTAAACCTGTGAAAGGATTATTGATATCTTAGATACTGTTGCCGTGGCAACGCATCAAACTTTAATATTCTTTTTTTATGCTTTTGAGACTCTTAACATACTTGAAATTGCATGAAACTCAACAGACACATCACATTTATTATCCAGTAGACATGTGCAAAGTTTCAGAAACGGGCGTGGTGAGGGGCTCAGTAGCGCCACCTTTAGTCATAAGTGGGGGGGTTAGTTTTATCAACAGCAACAAAACTTGGTATGTGTATTGTTCTCATCAAGACGGACAACTTTCTAATTTACATGAACCATCTCTGACCAACAGGAAGAGAGATATTTTGGTTTGAATGTGGATTTTCTGAAGAATTTTCTCTCCCTCTCTCTGTGTCTGTGTGTGTGTGAGGGGAGGGGGGGATTTGACTATTGCTTTTATATTGTTAATCAAGGTTTCAGGGGCTTTTGGGGTCCTTAACGTGCTCAAAAACTCTTGAAACTTTGCACACAGGTCAGAACCCACGGCCATCAGGGCCGGGCTGAAGCTGGTACCCGGGCGTGGCTGGGGGGCTCAACAGCGCCCCCTTGAACGGGGTTCTAAAACTTGATCCATATATCAAACACGCTCGCATGAATTAATATGAAACTCGGTACCAGAGGTGTAAAAAGTAGTAAAAAATGTTACTCAAGTGAAAGTACAAGTACTGAGGGAAAATTTTACTCAATTAAAAGTAAAAGTATCTGGCCAGAATCGTACTCGAGTAAAAGTAAAAAAGTACCACATTAAAATTGTACTTGAGTATTAAAGAAGTAAAAGTAATAGCAAGAATGAAAACTAGAGATTCTTGTTTAAGCTTTTAATCTCTAAAATCATGAAGTGAATGAACCACATACAAGGTTTTGTCCTGCTTTAGAACTGTTTGTATTTAATTGTATTTATTTATCAAACTATAAGACTACTATCTAATGCCTATATGCAACATTATTTAAACAATCAACTAAACATGCTTTTACCACTAAAAGAAAAGAATTCGCTAAGGTACAGCCACTGGTGCTCTTGATCCTGTGGCTGATTTTGGACCATAAACAATGGACAAATGGAGTCTTCAAACGCCTCAGATGTAAAGTTATTCGCTGTCAAAGTGACGCCAAAATGTAGGGGTGTAACGATACACGTATTCGTAGAATGGTTCGGTTCGTTGGACCATTTTTCCTGCCGACCAAAATTTCGTTATTTCAAATGTAGGCGTGTTGCACGTGGCAAGCGCGCTCATAATGTAAGAGACGCCGGCACAACCACAACATTTCCCAACATCAAATGGCAAACGTAATGCAAGAGGAACGAAACTGCTCGTTATTGTGTGGTTGAAGGGCCATTTATTAGTTTGAACCAAAGCAGCGCGAGCCGATCTTGATCAAGCGACACTGTTATTACACAGCACTAATAAGATATCCAGTAAAGAAAGCATTTAAAATCGCCACAGAAGTAATAACATCGCTGCGAGATCTAGTGAGAAACATTCACATTTCTCCGTTATTAACGGATCAAACAGCGCTGATGTGGAAACCAGGAAGAAACATTGTGCCATGAATGAACTATCCAGTGTCCACAGATCTGCAACATTTACCATGGATTTACTGTAGTAACACTAACTGCAACCATGGAAGTTTGGCAGGAATAGTAGGCTACAATGCCTTCAATGCCATTGAATGCCAATCAATGCCATTACGTCGGTTTTATTTTGACATTATGAATACAATTGCTGCCCTCAAATGTTAATCTGAACTAAAATAAACCTTTGTTTATAACTACTACAATATTAAATTTCATTTTTTCCAAGGAGCTGTTTTGTTTTATATGCTCCTAAGAACAGTCAATTATAGCTCCAGAATTGCTCAAAGTAAAAAAAAAATCATACTTTATGATGTTAGTTTTAATAAAAAAAAAAAAAAAATTGAATCAAGGAAATTTCTCTGGCATTTCTTTCTTTTTGCTGTATCGAACCGTACCGAACCGAACCGTGACACAAGTGTATCGTATCGAACCGAACCGTGAATTTTGTGAACTGTTACACTCCTACCAAAATGAATGGAAGTCAATGGAATGCTAACAGCAGGTGATGGCTTGTTAGCCAATGGCGGCCCCCGGGGGTGGTACGCTCTTCGGCTGCTGGATTGTCCCCCTGAGAATGACTGTTATAATTTCTCTAATTTCTAGGTCAAGGTGCTGTGCATTGTGGTAATAGATGCGACATGACGTCACGTCCAAAGGACCAATGAATATTCTGACCAATTTGGTGAAATGTGAAAACAAATCTCATTAAATTAGACTAGACACTAAACTTAATTAAACTAGGCATCAGCGCAATTCAATTGGTTTGGTAATAGCAAGGAAAAATAGAATGAAGTGATCTCCAAAAAAGAAGTACTTTTTGACTGTAAATAAAATTGTAAGGAGTAAAAAGTACTTTTTTTTCTTAAAAAATGTAATTAAGTAAAAGTAAAAGTACTGATTTTTAATTGTACTCAAGTAAAGTAAAAATCCCCCAAAATAATACTTAAGTACAGTAATCAAGTAAAATTACTCAAGTATTTTACACCTCTGCTCGGTACACATATAGATCTCATCGGGCCGAACAACTTTACCCCGGTCAAGTTTTACGCCAGCCCAACAGGAAGTCGGCTATTATGGGTTGTTTGGAAAACGCTTGCTGTGGAATGTGAAATACTCCTCCTAGAAAATTCATCGTGTCCCCTTCAAACTCTGTGTGCATGTAGTCAAGACATTGAGGATGCTAAATTGCGGACGGATTTTTGATATCTCGAACGGTTTGGCTGTGGCGAGGAATCGAATTTATGGCGAGAAAAGAGAAACACGGAAGTGGAATAACTTCTGCATACATTAACTGATCTTGATGAAACTTCAGCAGTGTGTTCGTGGTAAGAGGCCGATCAGATGGATGTAGCTATTGTGAGTCAAAGTTATAGCGCCACCAACTGGCAGCAGGAAGTGTGTCACTTTCAACATGCTTTTGACAAAAGTGGGGGGGTTAGTTTTAACTACAGTAAAGAAAAAATAGTTTGTATATTGTTCTCATCAAGCCGGACAACTTTCTAATTTACATTCAATAGCTCTGGCCATCAGGAAGTCAGATATTTTGGTCTGAATGTGGATTTTTTTGCAAAATCAGCCTCTGAATTTTTAGCCACTCCTCTTAAACTATTTATTTTATTCGTACCAAACTTTTTCAACATGATGAAACTACATTAAATATGCTAAATTGTGAATGGATAATAAATATCTCAAACGGTTTTGCTATGGCGAGGGATTAAATAATGTCCAAAAAGGAAACACTAAAAATCTTCTAAAAATGTAATTATATACCATTTATTTCTATATAAAAGTATACAAATATCACAATTAAACCCATTTTATTCTGTTTTTGCAATTCAAGAAGAATGAAAAAGTTAAAACAGGCTATTTAGTGCTATTTGGTTCAACAAAAAAGCAAACATAGGGCTATACTGCCCTCTTGTGTCCAAAAGGACATCAAAATAGTATATAAAACTTTTTACCAGGTAGGCCAATATTGTATTTAAATATACATGTATTAGGTATGTGTCTGAGGATATTTTCCCACCGGTTAATCGACGTGTGACACGAGTGGGTGCTTTTAAATCGCTAATATAATAGTGTAAGAAAAATAATGATAATGTTGCACACACAAATCACACACATGTGGGAAAGAATGATGCTTTTAAACAACACTAAACCGCCATTAGGTGTCGCCAGGCATCCATCTTAATAAGCGAGTCATTGATTCATTCGTTCAAACGATTTGTTCGAATTAATCGATCATGATTAAGACAGATGTTTATGGATTGATCATTCAATCTTTGAGTCAACCGATTCGTTAAAAATGCTGAATCGTTCAGTTATGAGAAAACACGTGATGCGTGATGGTTCTGCCGTGATCTTTGTTTAACTATTTTCGCTGCTGAAACAGAACAAAAACAGTCAACATTGCATCTAAAATGTAAGCGACTTAATTGTAACTGTTTATTAACCTGTTGTATGAAATCTAGGGGTGGGAGAAAAAATTTATTCTTAGATGCATCGCGATGCGGACGTGGACGATTCTGAATCGATTCACAAATGTCAAAAAATCGATTCTCTAAAAAAATATTTTTCTGATAACGTAATATTGACGGAAGGCAAAAGGCGGAACTCTAAGCGGACGTGCGTGCAGTCTGTGGCGCGCACATAACAGAGAAGTTTCTTCTGCTCACCAAGGCTGCATTTATTTGATTAAAAATACAAACAAAAACAGTAATATTGTAAAATATTATTCCAATTTAAAACAGCTGCTTTCTATTTTAATATATTTTAAACTGTTATTTATTCCTGTGATCAAAGCTGAGTTTTCAGCATCATTACTCCAGTCGTCACTGTCACATGATCCTTCAGAAATTATTCTAATATGATGATTGATACTCAAGAAACATTCATTATTATTTTAAATGTCGAAAACAGTTGTGTACAGTCTTTGATGAATAGAAAGTTCAAAAGAACAGCATTTATCTAAAATCTAAAGCTTTTGTAACGTTAAACACTACCGCTCTAAAGTTTTGGGTTAGTAATAATTACAATTTTATTTTTTTGGGGAAATAAATAAAATAAATCAGTACTTTTATTTATGAAGGATGAGTTAAACTGATCAACAGTTACAGTAAAGACATTTATAATGTTAAAAATATATATATTTGAAATATATGCTGTTCTTTTGAACTTTACATTCATCAAAGCATTTTGAAAAAAAAAAAATCTGTACACAACTGTTTTCAACATTGAAAATAATAATGAATATTTATTGAGCATCAATCATCATATTAGTATGATTTCTGAAAGATCATGTGACACTGAAGACTGGAGTAATGATGCTGAAAACTCAACTTTGATCACAGAAATGAATTACTATGTAAAATATTTAAAAATTGAAAACAGCTGTTTTAAATTGGAATAATATTTCACAATATTACTGTTTTTGTTTGTATTTTTAATCAATAAATGCAGCCTTGGTGAGCAGAAGAGACTTCTTCTAAAAACATTAAAAATCTTACTGACCCCAAACTTTTGAACAATAATATATATATATATATACATATATATGTATGTGTGTGTATGTATGTATGTATGTATATATATATATATATTTATATATATATATATATATATATATATATATATATATATATATATATATATATATATATATATATATATATATATATATATATATATATATATATATATATATATAATATAGCTGCGAGCAGCGATGGAGGGCCAAAGCCGGCGGTACCGCCACCCCGGTGCCTTTAGGTAACTAAAGGCACGGGGGTTGCGGTGCCACCGGCTTGGGCCCGTAATCGCTGCTCGCAGCTATATTTAGGGCCCGAGCACCGATGGTGTGAGGACCCTCTTGGAATTGCTCTGTTTATTATTATTATTATTATTATTATTATTCTTCTTCTCCGCATTGAATTGCATTTTTGAGGGCCTAAACATGCGCGAAAACTCACGAAACTTTGCACACGCGTCAGAACTGGCGAAAATTTACATCTGATATAGGTTTCAGAATTGGACGGGGCAAAACGGCTCGATAGCGCCACCTATAAAAGTTCAACGGAGTGCGCCTCCCACAACGTTCCACGTACGTGCACGAAATTCGGTACATACATGTAATGACCTAATACCTACAAAAAAGTCTCTTGGAGCATAGCCCTAAACACAACAGGAAGTCAGCCATTTTCAACTTCCTCTCAGATTTTTGTGCAGTTTTTGCCATTTTCAGGCCTCGTACTTTAACGAACTCCTCCTACAGTTTTAATCTGATCATCTTCAAATTTGGTGAGTGTAATCTTAAGGCCTTTGCGACGTTAAATTGCGAAGATCTTGAGTTTTCGTCGAAGGGCGGGTCCTCGGCGGCCTGACAAATTTCGATGTTTCGCCATGAAACAGGAAGTTGCTGTAACTCAGGCATGGAATGTCCAATCTGCCCCAAACTTCACACTTTTGATAAGCGTTCTGTCCTGAACACATGACCATGCTCATATTCAGTTACAGTCATAGCGCCACCTGCTGGCAACAGGAAGTGACATGTTTAACACTGTTATGGACTCCTAATAACATATAAAAAAGTGCCAGCAAGTGCTAAACATGCTAACAACATACTAGAAGCATGCTAAAACATGCTAGCAAACTCTTAGCTAAGTGCTAAAGCATGCTATTATTGCAATTAAATAGGAATTTGCTGTAACTCAGGCATGGAATGTCCAATCTGCCCCAAACTTCACACTTTTGATAAGCGTTCTGTCCTGAACACATCTACATGAGAACATTCAGTTATAGTAATAGCGCCACCTACTGGTAACAGGAAGTGTCATGTTTAACACGTTGATGCCATTCTAGCAACATGTTAAAAATGCCATTGACTTCTAAACATGCTAGAAACATTTTAAAACATGCTAGCAATACTTAGCTAAGTGCTAAAGCATGCTAATTCAATGAAACAGGATGTTGTTGTTACTCAAGAAGGCAATGTCCAATCTGCGCCAAACTTCACACTTTTAATAAACGTTCTGTCCTGAACACATGACCATGCTCATATTCAGTTACAGTCATAGTGCCACCTGCTGGCAACAGGAAGTGACATGTTAAACACTGTTGTGGACATAAAAACATAAAAAAAGTGCCAGCAAGTGCTAAACATGCTAACAACATACTAGAAAAATGCTAAAACATGCTAGCAAACACTTAGCTAAGTGCTAAAGCATGCTATTGCTGCAATTAAATAGGAATTTGCTGTAACACAGGCAAGGAATGTCCAATCTGCCTCAAACTTCACACGTTTGATAAGAGTCATGGCCTGAACACATCTACATGAAAATATTCAGTTATAGTAATAGCGCCACCTGCTGTCAACAGGAAGTGACATGTTTAACACTGTTGTGGTCTCCTAATAACATATAAAAAAGAGCCAGCAAGTGCTAAACAGGTTAGTAACATACTAGAAACATGCTAGCAAACACTTAGCTAAGTGCTAAAGCATGCTATCACTGCAATTAAATAGGAATTTGCTGTAACCCAGGCATGGAATGTCCAATCTGCCCCAAACATCACACGTTTGATAAGAATCATGGCCTGAACACATGTCTATGCTCAAATTCAGTTATAGTAATAGCGCCACCTACTGGCAACAGGAAGTGACATGTTTAACACGTTGATGCCGTTCTAGCAACATGTTAAAAATGCCATTGAGTTCTAAACATGCTAGAAACATATTAAAACATGCTAGCAATACTTAGCTAAGTGCTAAAGCATGATAATTCAATGAAACAGGACTTTGTTGTTACTCAAGAAGGCAATGTACAATCTACCCCAAACTTCACACGTTTGATAAGAGTTATCTCTTGAACACATGTCCATGCTCATATTTAGTTATAGTCATAGCGCCACCTGCTGGCAACAGGAAGTGACGTTTAACACTGTTCTTGACTCCTAATAACATATAAAAAAAATGCCAGTAGGTGCTAAACATCCTACCAACATACTAGAGACATGCTAAAACATACTAGCAAAGACTTAGCTAAGTGCTAAAGAATGATATTACTGCAATTAAATATGAATTTGCTGTAACTCAGGCATGGAATGTCCAATCTGCCCCAAACTTCACACTTTTGATAAGCGTTCTGTCTTGAACACATGACCATGCTTATATTCAGTTACAGTCATAGCGCCACCTGCTGGCAACAGGAAGTGACATGTTTAACACTGTTATGGACTCCTAATAACATATAAAAAAGTGCAAGCAAGTGTTAAACATGCTAACAACATACTAGAAACATGCTAAAACATGCTAGCAAACTCTTAGCTAAGTGCTAAAGCATGCTATTATTGCAATTAAATAGGAATTTGCTGTAACTCAGGCATGGAATGTCCAATCTGCCCCAAACTTCACACTTTTGATAAGAGTCATGGCCTGAATACATCTACATGAGAATGTTCATTTTTAGTAATAGCGCCACCTACTGGCAACAGGAAGTGACATGTTTAACACGTTGATGCCGTTCTAGCAACATGTTAAAAATGCCATTGAGTTCTAAACATGCTAGAAACATGTTAAAACATGCTAACAATGCTTAGCTAAGTGCTAAAGAATGCTAATTCAATGAAACATGACTTTTTTGTTACTCAAGAAGGCAATTTCCAATTTGCACCAAACTTCACATGTTTGATAAGAGTTCTGTCCTGAACACACATCCATGCTCATATTCAGCTATAGTCATAACGCCACCTACTGGCAACAGAAACTGACATGGTTAACACAGTAATGCAGTACTAACCACATAATTATTGTGTACTAAGCATGCTAGAAACAGACTAAACATGCTAGCAACACTTAGCTGAGTCATGAAGCATGCTATTATCACCATTATACAAAACATTTTGTTACTAACTTTGACATACTCTTACTATATATACCTCCTTAAATGTACATTTCCCAACCATGCTCTGTCTTCCTAAAGCCACCGAGTGTTGATGGCACGGGTGCGAGGGCCCTTTCATCGCTGCTTGCAGCTTTAATTATTATTATTCTTCTCCGCATTTAATTGCATTTTTGAGGGCCTAAACATGCTCGAAAACTCACAAAACTTTGCACACGCGTCAGAACTGGCGAAAATTTACATCTGATATAGGTTTCAGAATTGGACGGGGCAAAATGGCTCGATAGCGCCACCTATAAAAGTTCAACGGAGTGCGCCTCCCGCAACGTTCCACGTACGTGCACAAAATTCGGTACATACATGTAATGACCTAATACCTACAAAAAAGTCTCTTGGAGCATAGCCCTAAACACAACAGGAAGTCAGCCATTTTCAACTTCCTCTCAGATTTTTGTGCAGTTTTTGCCATTTTCAGGCCTCGTACTTTAACGAACTCCTCCTACAGTTTTAATCTGATCATCTTCAAATTTGGTGAGTGTAATCTTAAGGCCTTTGCGACGTTAAATTGCGAAGATCTTGAGTTTTCGTCGAAGGGCGGGTCCTCGGCGGCCTGACAAATTTCGATGTTTCGCCATGAAACAGGAAGTTGCTGTAACTCAGGCATGCAATGTCCAATCTGCCCCAAACTTCACACGTTTGATAAGAGTTCTGTCCTGAACACATGACCATGCTCATATTCAGTTATAGTCATAGCGCCACCTGCTGGCAACAGGAAGCGACATGTTTAACACTGTTATGGACTCCTAATAACATATAAAAAAGTGCCAGCAAGTGCTAAACATGCTAACAACATACTAGAAGCATGCTAAAACATGCTAGCAAACTCTTAGCTAAGTGCTAAAGCATGCTATTATTGCAATTAAATAGGAATTTGCTGTAACTCAGGCATGGAATGTCCAATCTGCCCCAAACTTCACACTTTTGATAAGCGTTCTGTCCTGAACACATCTACATGAGAATATTCAGTTATAGTAATAGCGCCACCTACTTATAACAGGAAGTGTCATGTTTAACACGTTGATGCCATTCTAGCAACATGTTAAAAATGCCATTGACTTCTAAACATGCTAGAAACATGTTAAAACATGCTAGCAATACTTAGCTAAGTGCTAAAGCATGCTAATTCAATGAAACAGGATGTTGTTGTTACTCAAGAAGGCAATGTCCAATCTGCGCCAAACTTCACACTTTTAATAAACGTTCTGTCCTGAACACATGACCATGCTCATATTCAGTTACAGTCATAGTGCCACCTGCTGGCAACAGGAAGTGACATGTTAAACACTGTTGTGGACATATAAAAACATATAAAAAAGTGCCAGCAAGTGCTAAACATGCTAACAACATACTAGAAACATGCTAAAACATGCTAGCAAACACTTAGCTAAGTGCTAATGCATGCTATTGCTGCAATTAAATAGGAATTTGCTGTAACACAGGCATGGAATGTCCAATCTGCCCCAAACTTCACACGTTTGATAAGAGTCATGGCCTGAACACATCTACATGAGAATATTCAGTTATAGTAATAGCGCCACCTGCTGTCAACAGGAAGTGACATGTTTAACACTGTTGTGGTCTCCTAATAACATATAAAAAAGAGCCAGCAAGTGCTAAACAGGTTAGCAACATACTAGAAACATGCTAGCAAACACTTAGCTAAGTGCTAAAGCATGCTATTACTGCAATTAAATAGGAATTTGCTGTAACTCAGGCATGGAATGTCCAATCTGCCCCAAACTTCACACGTTTGATAAGAATCATGGCCTGAACACGTCTATGCTCAAATTCAGTTATAGTAATAGCGCCACCTACTGGCAACAGGAAGTGACATGTTTAACACCTTGATGCCGTTCTAGCAACATGTTAAAAATGCCATTGAGTTCTAAACATGCTAGAAACATATTAAAACATGCTAGCAATACTTAGCTAAGTGCTAAAGCATGCTAATTCAATGAAACAGGACTTTGTTGTTGCTCAAGAAGGCAATGTACAATCTACCCCAAACTTCACACGTTTGATAAGAGTTATCTCTTGAACACATGCCCATGCTCATATTTAGTTATAGTCATAGCGCCACCTGCTGGCAACAGGAAGTGACGTTTAACACTGTTCTTGACTCCTAATAACATATAAAAAAATGCCAGTAGGTGCTAAACATCCTACCAACATACTAGAGACATGCTAAAACATACTAGCATACACTTAGCTAAGTGCTAAAGAATGATATTACTGCCAATTAAATATGAATTTGCTGTAACTCAGGCATGGAATGTCCAATCTGCCCCAAACTTCACACTTTTGATAAGCGTTCTGTCCTGAACACATGACCATGCTTATATTCAGTTACAGTCATAGCGCCACCTGCTGGCAACAGGAAGTGACATGTTTAACACTGTTATGGACTCCTAATAACATATAAAAAAGTGCCAGCAAGTGTTAAACATGCTAACAACATACTAGAAACATGCTAAAACATGCTAGCAAACTCTTAGCTAAGTGCTAAAGCATGCTATTATTGCAATTAAATAGGAATTTGTTGTAACTCAGGCATGGAATGTCCAATCTGCCCCAAACTTCACACTTTTGATAAGAGTCATGGCCTGAACACATCTACATGAGAATGTTCAGTTATAGTAATAGCGCCACCTACTGGCAACAGGAAGTGACATGTTTAACACGTTGATGCCGTTCTAGCAACATGTTAAAAATGCCATTGAGTTCTAAACATGCTAGAAACATGTTAAAACATGCTAACAATGCTTAGCTAAGTGCTAAAGAATGCTAATTCAATGAAACATGACTTTGTTGTTACTCAAGAAGGCAATGTCCAATTTGCACCAAACTTCACACGTTTGATAAGAGTTCTGTCCTGAACACACATCCATGCTCATATTCAGTTATAGTCATAACGCCACCTACTGGCAACAGAAACTGACATGGTTAACACAGTAATGCAGTACTAACCACATAATTATTGTGTACTAAGCATGCTAGGAACAGACTAAACATGCTAGCAACACTTAGCTGAGTCATGAAGCATGCTATTATCACCATTATACAAAACATTTTGTAAGTGACTTTGACATACTCTTACTATATATACCTCCTTAAATGTACATTTCCCAACCATGCTCTGTCTTCCTAAAGCCACCGAGTGTTGATGGCAGGGGTGCGAGGGCCCTTTCATCGCTGCTTGCAGCTTTAATTAGGGCCCGAGCACCGATGGTGTGAGGACCCTCTTGGAATTGCTCTGTTTATTAGGGCCCGAGCACCGATGGTGTGAGGACCCTCTTGGAATTGCTCTGTTTATTATTATTATTATTATTATTATTCTTCTCCGCATTTAATTGCATTTTTGAGGGCCTAAACATGCTCGAAAACTCACGAAACTTTGCACACGCGTCAGAACTGGCGAAAATTTACATCTGATATAGGTTTCAGAATTGGACGGGGCAAAATGGCTCGATAGCGCCACCTATAAAAGTTCAACGGAGTGCGCCTCCCGCAATGTTCCACGTACGTGCACGAAATTCGGTACATACGTGTAATGACCTAATACCTACAAAAAAGTCTCTTGGAGCATAGCCCTAAACACAACAGGAAGTCAGCCATTTTGAACTTCCTCTCAGATTTTTGTGCAGTTTTTGCCATTTTCAGGCCTCGTACTTTAACGAACTCCTCCTACAGTTTTAATCTGATCATCTTCAAATTTGGTGAGTGTAATCTTAAGGCCTTTGCGACGTTAAATTGCGAAGATCTTGAGTTTTCGTCAAAGGGCGGGTCCTCGGCGGCCTGACAAATTTCGATGTTTCGCCATGAAACAGGAAGTTGCTGTAACTCAGGCATGGAATGTCCAATCTGCCCCAAACTTCACACTTTTGATAAGCGTTCTGTCCTGAACACATGACCATGCTCATATTCAGTTATAGTCATAGCGCCACCTGCTGGCAACAGGAAGTGACATGTTTAACACTGTTATGGACTCCTAATAACATATAAAAAAGTGCCAGCAAGTGCGAAACATGCTAACAACATAATAGAAGCATGCTAAAACATGCTAGCAAACTCTTAGCTAAGTGCTAAAGCATGCTATCATTGCAATTAAATAGGAATTTGCTGTAACTCAGGCATGGAATGTCCAATCTGCCCCAAACTTCACACTTTTGATAAGCGTTCTGTCCTGAACACATCTACATGAGAAAATTCAGTTATAGTAATAGCGCCACCTACTGGTAACAGGAAGTGTCATGTTTAACACTTTGATGCCATTCTAGCAACATGTTAAAAATGCCATTGACTTCTAAACATGCTAGAAACATGTTAAAACATGCTATCAATACTTAGCTAAGTGCTAAAGCATGCTAATTCAATGAAACAGGATGTTGTTGTTACTCAAGAAGGCAATGTCCAATCTGCGCCAAACTTCACACGTTTGATAAGAGTTATCTCTTGAACACATGTCCATGCTCATATTTAGTTATAGTCATAGCGCCACCTGCTGGCAACAGGAAGTGACGTTTAACACTGTTATGGACTCCTAATAACATATAAAAAAGTGCCAGCAAGTGTTAAACATGCTAACAACATACTAGAAACATGCTAAAACATGCTAGCAAACACTTAGCTAAGTGCTAAAGCATGCTATTGCTGCAATTAAATAGGAATTAGCTGTAACACAGGCATGGAATGTCCAATCTGCCTCAAACTTCACACGTTTGATAAGAGTCATGGCCTGAACACATCTACATGAGAATATTCAGTTATAGTAATAGCGCCACCTGCTGTCAACAGGAAGTGACATGTTTAACACTGTTGTGGTCTCCTAATAACATATAAAAAAGAGCCAGCAAGTGCTAAACAGGTTAGCAACATACTAGAAACATGCTAGCAAACACTTAGCTAAGTGCTAAAGCATGCTATCACTGCAATTAAATAGGAATTTGCTGTAACCCAGGCATGGAATGTCCAATCTGCCCCAAACTTCACACGTTTGATAAGAATCATGGCCTGAACACGTCTATGCTCAAATTCAGTTATAGTAATAGCACCACCTACTGGCAACAGGAAGTGACGTTTAACACGTTGATGCCGTTCTAGCAACATGTTAAAAATGCCATTGACTTCTAAACATGCTAGAAACATGTTAAAACATGCTAGCAATACTTAGCTAAGTGCTAAAGCATGCTAATTCAATGAAACAGGACTTTGTTGTTACTCAAGAAGGCAATGTACAATCTACCCCAAAATTCACACGTTTGATAAGAGTTATCTCTTGAACACATGTCCATGCTCATATTTAGTTATAGTCATAGCGCCACCTGCTGGCAACAGGAAGTGACGTTTAACACTGTTCTTGACTCCTAATAACATATAAAAAAAATGCCAGTAGGTGCTAAACATCCTACCAACATACTAGAGACATGCTAAAACATACTAGCAAACACTTAGCTAAGTGCTAAAGAATGATATTACTGCAATTAAATATGAATTTGCTGTAACTCAGGCATGGAATGTCCAATCAGCCCCAAACTTCACACTTTTGATAAGCGTTCTGTCCTGAACACATGACCATGTTCATATTCAGTTACAGTCATAGCGCCACCTGCTGGCAACAGGAAGTGACATGTTTAACACTGTTATGGACTCCTAATAACATATAAAAAAGTGCCAGCAAGTGCTAAACATTGCTAACAACATACTAGAAACATTCTAAAACATGCAAGCAAACTCTTAGCTAGTGCTAAAGCATGCTATTATTGCAATTAAAAAGGAATTTGCTGTAACTCAGGCATGGAATGTCCAATCTGCCCCAAACTTCACACTTTTGATAAGAGTCATGGCCTGAACACATCTACATGAGAATGTTCAGTTATAGTAATAGCGCCACCTACTGGCAACAGGAAGTGACATGTTTAACACGTTGATGCCGTTCTAGCAGCATGTTAAAAATGCCATTGACTTCTAAACATGCTAGAAACATGTTAAAACATGCTAGCAATACTTAGCTAAGTGCTAAAGCATGCTAATTCAGTGAAACATGACTTTGTTGTTACTCAAGAAGGCAATGTCCAATTTGCACCAAACTTCACACGTTTGATAAGAGTTCTGTCATGAACACACATCCATGCTCATATTCAGTTATAGTCATAACGCCACCTACTGGCAACAGAAACTGACATGGTTAACACAGTAATGCAGTACTAACCACATAATTATTGTGTACTAAGCATGCTAGGAACAGACTAAACATGCTAGCAACACTTAGCTGAGTCATGAAGCATGCTATTATCACCATTATACAAAACATTTTGTAAGTGACTTTGACATACTCTTACTATATATACCTCCTTAAATGTACATTTCCCAACCATGCTCTGTCTTCCTAAAGCCACCGAGTGTTGATGGCAGGGGTGCGAGGGCCCTTTCATCGCTGCTTGCAGCTTTAATTAGGGCCCGAGCACCGATGGTGTGAGGACCCTCTTGGAATTGCTCTGTTTATTAGGGCCCGAGCACCGATGGTGTGAGGACCCTCTTGGAATTGCTCTGTTTATTATTATTATTATTATTATTATTATTCTCCGCATTTAATTGCATTTTTGAGGGCCTAAACATGCTCGAAAACTCACGAAACTTTGCACACGCGTCAGAACTGGCGAAAATTTACATCTGATATAGGTTTCAGAATTGGACGGGGCAAAATGGCTCGATAGCGCCACCTATAAAAGTTCAACGGAGTGCGCCTCCCGCAACGTTCCACGTACGTGCACGAAATTCGGTACATACGTGTAATGACCTAATACCTACAAAAAAGTCTCTTGGAGCATAGCCCTAAACACAACAGGAAGTCAGCCATTTTGAACTTCCTCTCAGATTTTTGTGCAGTTTTTGCCATTTTCAGGCCTCGTACTTTAACGAACTCCTCCTACAGTTTTAATCTGATCATCTTCAAATTTGGTGAGTGTAATCTTAAGGCCTTTGCGACGTTAAATTGCGAAGATCTTGAGTTTTCGTCAAAGGGCGGGTCCTCGGCGGCCTGACAAATTTCGATGTTTCGCCATGAAACAGGAAGTTGCTGTAACTCAGGCATGGAATGTCCAATCTGCCCCAAACTTCACACTTTTGATAAGCGTTCTGTCCTGAACACATGACCATGCTCATATTCAGTTATAGTCATAGCGCCACCTGCTGGCAACAGGAAGTGACATGTTTAACACTGTTATGGACTCCTAATAACATATAAAAAAGTGCCAGCAAGTGCGAAACATGCTAACAACATAATAGAAGCATGCTAAAACATGCTAGCAAACTCTTAGCTAAGTGCTAAAGCATGCTATCATTGCAATTAAATAGGAATTTGCTGTAACTCAGGCATGGAATGTCCAATCTGCCCCAAACTTCACACTTTTGATAAGCGTTCTGTCCTGAACACATCTACATGAGAAAATTCAGTTATAGTAATAGCGCCACCTACTGGTAACAGGAAGTGTCATGTTTAACACTTTGATGCCATTCTAGCAACATGTTAAAAATGCCATTGACTTCTAAACATGCTAGAAACATGTTAAAACATGCTATCAATACTTAGCTAAGTGCTAAAGCATGCTAATTCAATGAAACAGGATGTTGTTGTTACTCAAGAAGGCAATGTCCAATCTGCGCCAAACTTCACACGTTTGATAAGAGTTATCTCTTGAACACATGTCCATGCTCATATTTAGTTATAGTCATAGCGCCACCTGCTGGCAACAGGAAGTGACGTTTAACACTGTTATGGACTCCTAATAACATATAAAAAAGTGCCAGCAAGTGTTAAACATGCTAACAACATACTAGAAACATGCTAAAACATGCTAGCAAACACTTAGCTAAGTGCTAAAGCATGCTATTGCTGCAATTAAATAGGAATTAGCTGTAACACAGGCATGGAATGTCCAATCTGCCTCAAACTTCACACGTTTGATAAGAGTCATGGCCTGAACACATCTACATGAGAATATTCAGTTATAGTAATAGCGCCACCTGCTGTCAACAGGAAGTGACATGTTTAACACTGTTGTGGTCTCCTAATAACATATAAAAAAGAGCCAGCAAGTGCTAAACAGGTTAGCAACATACTAGAAACATGCTAGCAAACACTTAGCTAAGTGCTAAAGCATGCTATCACTGCAATTAAATAGGAATTTGCTGTAACCCAGGCATGGAATGTCCAATCTGCCCCAAACTTCACACGTTTGATAAGAATCATGGCCTGAACACGTCTATGCTCAAATTCAGTTATAGTAATAGCACCACCTACTGGCAACAGGAAGTGACGTTTAACACGTTGATGCCGTTCTAGCAACATGTTAAAAATGCCATTGACTTCTAAACATGCTAGAAACATGTTAAAACATGCTAGCAATACTTAGCTAAGTGCTAAAGCATGCTAATTCAATGAAACAGGACTTTGTTGTTACTCAAGAAGGCAATGTACAATCTACCCCAAAATTCACACGTTTGATAAGAGTTATCTCTTGAACACATGTCCATGCTCATATTTAGTTATAGTCATAGCGCCACCTGCTGGCAACAGGAAGTGACGTTTAACACTGTTCTTGACTCCTAATAACATATAAAAAAAATGCCAGTAGGTGCTAAACATCCTACCAACATACTAGAGACATGCTAAAACATACTAGCAAACACTTAGCTAAGTGCTAAAGAATGATATTACTGCAATTAAATATGAATTTGCTGTAACTCAGGCATGGAATGTCCAATCAGCCCCAAACTTCACACTTTTGATAAGCGTTCTGTCCTGAACACATGACCATGTTCATATTCAGTTACAGTCATAGCGCCACCTGCTGGCAACAGGAAGTGACATGTTTAACACTGTTATGGACTCCTAATAACATATAAAAAAGTGCCAGCAAGTGCTAAACATTGCTAACAACATACTAGAAACATTCTAAAACATGCAAGCAAACTCTTAGCTAGTGCTAAAGCATGCTATTATTGCAATTAAAAAGGAATTTGCTGTAACTCAGGCATGGAATGTCCAATCTGCCCCAAACTTCACACTTTTGATAAGAGTCATGGCCTGAACACATCTACATGAGAATGTTCAGTTATAGTAATAGCGCCACCTACTGGCAACAGGAAGTGACATGTTTAACACGTTGATGCCGTTCTAGCAGCATGTTAAAAATGCCATTGACTTCTAAACATGCTAGAAACATGTTAAAACATGCTAGCAATACTTAGCTAAGTGCTAAAGCATGCTAATTCAGTGAAACATGACTTTGTTGTTACTCAAGAAGGCAATGTCCAATTTGCACCAAACTTCACACGTTTGATAAGAGTTCTGTCATGAACACACATCCATGCTCATATTCAGTTATAGTCATAACGCCACCTACTGGCAACAGAAACTGACATGGTTAACACAGTAATGCAGTACTAACCACATAATTATTGTGTACTAAGCATGCTAGGAACAGACTAAACATGCTAGCAACACTTAGCTGAGTCATGAAGCATGCTATTATCACCATTATACAAAACATTTTGTAAGTGACTTTGACATACTCTTACTATATATACCTCCTTAAATGTACATTTCCCAACCATGCTCTGTCTTCCTAAAGCCACCGAGTGTTGATGGCAGGGGTGCGAGGGCCCTTTCATCGCTGCTTGCAGCTTTAATTATTATTATTATTATTCTTCTCCGCATTGAATTGCATTTTTGAGGGCCTAAACATGCTCGAAAACTCACGAAACTTTGCACACGCGTCAAAACTGGTGAAAATTTACATCTGATATAGGTTTCAGAATTGGACGGGGCAAAACGGCTCGATAGCGCCACCTATAAAAGTTCAACGGAGTGCGCCTCCCGCAACGTTCCACGTACGTGCACGAAATTCGGTACATACATGTAATGACCTAATACCTACAAAAAAGTCTCTTGGAGCATAGCCCTAAACACAACAGGAAGTCAGCCATTTTGAACTTCCTCTCAGATTTTTGTGCAGTTTTTGCCATTTTCAGGCCTCGTACTTTAACGAACTCCTCCTACAGTTTTAATCTGATCATCTTCAAATTTGGTGAGTGTAATCTTAAGGCCTTTGCGACATTAAATTGCGAAGATCTTGAGTTTTCGTCAAAGGGCGGGTCCTCGGCGGCCTGACAAATTTCGATGTTTCGCCATGAAACAGGAAGTTGCTGTAACTCAGGCATGGAATGTCCAATCTGCCCCAAACTTCACACTTTTGATAAGCGTTCTGTCCTGAACACATGACCATGCTCATATTCAGTTACAGTCATAGCGCCACCTGCTGGCAACAGGAAGTGACATGTTTAACACTGTTATGGACTCCTAATAACATATAAAAAAGTACCAGCAAGTGCTAAACATGCTAACAACATACTAGAAGCATGCTAAAACATGCTAGCAAACACTTAGCTAAGTGCTAAAGCATGCTATTATTGCAATTAAATAGGAATTTGCTGTAACTCAGGCATGGAATGTCCAATCTGCCCCAAACTTCACACTTTTGATAAGCGTTCTGTCCTGAACACATCTACATGAGAACATTCAGTTATAGTAATAGCGCCACCTACTGGTAACAGGAAGTGTCATGTTTAACACGTTGATGCCATTCTAGCAACATGTTAAAAATGCCATTTACTTCTAAACATGCTAGAAACATGTTAAAACATGCTAGCAATACTTAGCTAAGTGCTAAAGCATGCTAATTCAATGAAACAGGATGTTGTTGTTACTCAAGAAGGCAATGTCCAATCTGCGCCAAACTTCACACTTTTAATAAACGTTCTGTCCTGAACACATGACCATGCTCATATTCAGTTACAGTCAAAGTGCCACCTGCTGGCAACAGGAAGTGACATGTTAAACACTGTTGTGGACATATAAAAACATATAAAAAAAGTGCCAGCAAGTGCTAAACATGCTAACAACATACTAGAAACATGCTAAAACATGCTAGCAAACACTTAGCTAAGTGCTAAAGCATGCTATTGCTGCAATTAAATAGGAATTTGCTGTAACACAGGCATGGAATGTCCAATCTGCCCCAAACTTCACACGTTTGATAAGAGTCATGGCCTGAACACATCTACATGAGAATATTCAGTTATAGTAATAGCGCCACCTGCTGTCAACAGGAAGTGACATGTTTAACACTGTTGTGGTCTCCTAATAACATATAAAAAAGAGCCAGCAAGTGCTAAACAGGTTAGCAACATACTAGAAACATGCTAGCAAATACTTAGCTAAGTGCTAAAGCATGCTATCACTGCAATTAAATAGGAATTTGCTGTAACCCAGGCATGGAATGTCCAATCTGCCCCAAACTTCACACGTTTGATAAGAATCATGGCCTGAACACATGTCTATGCTCAAATTCAGTTATAGTAATAGCGCCACCTACTGGCAACAGGAAGTGACATGTTTAACACGTTGATGCCGTTCTAGCAACATGTTAAAAATGCCATTGAGTTCTAAACATGCTAGAAACTTGTTAAAACATGCTAGCAATACTTAGCTAAGTGCTAAAGCATGCTAATTCAATGAAACAGGACTTTGTTGTTACTCAAGAAGGCAATGTACAATCTACCCCAAACTTCACACGTTTGATAAGAGTTATCTCTTGAACACATGACCATGCTCATATTTAGTTATAGTCATAGCGCCACCTGCTGGCAACAGGAAGTGACGTTTAACACTGTTCTTGACTCCTAATAACATATAAAAAAATGCCAGTAGGTGCTAAACATCCTACCAACATACTAGAGACATGCTAAAACATACTAGCAAACACTTAGCTAAGTGCTAAAGAATGATATTACTGCAATTAAATATGAATTTGCTGTAACTCAGGCATGGAATGTCCAATCTGCCCCAAACTTCACACTTTTGATAAGCGTTCTGTCCTGAACACATGACCATGCTTATATTCAGTTACAGTCATAGCGCCACCTGCTGGCAACAGGAAGTGACATGTTTAACACTGTTATGGACTCCTAATAACATATAAAAAAGTGCCAGCAAGTGTTAAACATGCTAACAACATACTAGAAACATGCTAAAACATGCTAGCAAACTCTTAGATAAGTGCTAAAGCATGCTATTATTGCAACTAAATAGGAATTTGCTGTAACTCAGGCATGGAATGTCCAATCTGCCCCAAACTTCACATGTTTGATAAGAGTCATGGCCTGAACACATCTACATGAAAATGTTCAGTTATAGGAATAGCGCCACCTACTGGCAACAGGAAGTGACATGTTTAACACGTTGATGCCGTTCTAGCAACATGTTAAAAATGCCATTGAGTTCTAAACATGCTAGAAACATGTTAAAACATGCTAACAATGCTTAGCTAAGTGCTAAAGAATGCTAATTCAATGAAACATGACTTTGTTGTTACTCAAGAAGGCAATGTCCAATTTGCACCAAACTTCACACGTTTGATAAGAGTTCTGTCCTGAACACATATCCATGCTCATATTCAGCTATAGTCATAACGCCACCTACTGGCAACAGAAACTGACATGGTTAACACAGTAATGCAGTACTAACCACATAATTATTGTGTACTAAGCATGCTAGAAACAGACTAAACATGCTAGCAACACTTAGCTGAGTCATGAAGCATGCTATTATCACCATTATACAAAACATTTTGTAACTGACTTTGACATACTCTTACTATATATACCTCCTTAAATGTACATTTCCCAACCATGCTCTGTCTTCCTAAAGCCCCCGAGTGTTGATGGCACGGGTGCGAGGGCCCTTTCATCGCTGCTTGCAGCTTTAATTAGGGCCCGAGCACCGATGGTGTGAGGACCCTCTTGGAATTGCTCTGTTTATTATTATTATTAGGGCCCGAGCACCGATGGTGTGAGGACCCTCTTGGAATTGCTCTGTTTATTAGGGCCCGAGCACCGATGGTGTGAGGACCCTCTTGGAATTGCTCTGTTTATTATTATTATTATTATTATTATTATTATTCTTCTCCGCATTGAATTGCATTTTTGAGGGCCTAAACATGCGCGAAAACTCACGAAACTTTGCACACGCGTCAGAACTGGCGAAAATTTACATCTGATATAGGTTTCAGAATTGGACGGGGCAAAACGGCTCGATAGCGCCACCTATAAAAGTTCAACGGAGTGCGCCTCCCGCAACGTTCCACGTACGTGCACGAAATTCGGTACATACATGTAATGACCTAATACCTACAAAAAAGTCTCTTGGAGCATAGCCCTAAACCCAACAGGAAGTCAGCCATTTTGAACTTCCTCCCAGATTTTTGTGCAGTTTTTGACATTTTCAGGCCTCATACTTTAACGAACTCCTCCTACAGTTTTAATCTGATCATCTTCAAATTTGGTGAGTGTAATCTTAAGGCCTTTGCGACGTTAAATTGCGAAGATCTTGAGTTTTCGTCGAAGGGCGGGTCCTCGGCGGCCTGACAAATTTTGATGTTTCGCCATGAAACAGGAAGTTGCTGTAACTCAGGCATGGAATGTCCAATCTGCCCCAAACTTCATACGTTTGATAAGAGTTCTGTCCTGAACACATGACCATGCTCATATTCAGTTATAGTCATAGCGCCACCTGCTGGCAACAGGAAGTGACATGTTTAACACTGTTATGGACTCCTAATAACATATAAAAAAGTGCCAGCAAGTGCTAAACATGCTAACAACATACTAGAAGCATGCTAAAACATGCTAGCAAACTCTTAGCTAAGTGCTAAAGCATGCTATTATTGCAATTAAATAGGAATTTGCTGTAACTCAGGCATGGAATGTCCAATCTGCCCCAAACTTCACACTTTTGATAAGCGTTCTGTCCTGAACATATCTACATGAGAATATTCAGTTATAGTAATAGCGCCACCTACTGGTAACAGGAAGTGTCATGTTTAACACGTTGATGCCATTCTAGCAACATGTTAAAAATGCCATTGACTTCTAAACATGCTAGAAACATGTTAAAACATACTAGCAATACTTAGCTAAGTGCTAAAGCATGCTAATTCAATGAAACAGGATGTTGTTGTTACTCAAGAAGGCAATGTCCAATCTGCGCCAAACTTCACACTTTTAATAAACGTTCTGTCCTGAACACATGACCATGCTCATATTCAGTTATAGTCATAGCGCCACCTGCTGGCAACAGGAAGTGACATGTTTAACACTGTTATGGACTCCTAATAACATATAAAAAAGTGCCAGCAAGTGCTAAACATGCTAACAACATACTAGAAGCATGCTAAAACATGCTAGCAAACTCTTAGCTAAGTGCTAAAGCATGCTATTATTGCAATTAAATAGGAATTTGCTGTAACTCAGGCATGGAATGTCCAATCTGCCCCAAACTTCACACTTTTGATAAGCGTTCTGTCCTGAACATATCTACATGAGAATATTCAGTTATAGTAATAGCGCCACCTACTGGTAACAGGAAGTGTCATGTTTAACACGTTGATGCCATTCTAGCAACATGTTAAAAATGCCATTGACTTCTAAACATGCTAGAAACATGTTAAAACATACTAGCAATACTTAGCTAAGTGCTAAAGCATGCTAATTCAATGAAACAGGACTTTGTTGTTACTCAAGAAGGCAATGTACAATCTACCCCAAACGTCACACGTTTGATAAGAGTTATCTCTTGAACACATGTCCATGCTCATATTTAGTTATAGTCATAGCGCCACCTGCTGGCAACAGGAAGTGACGTTTAACACTGTTCTTGACTCCTAATAACATATAAAAAAAATGCCAGTAGGTGCTAAACATCCTACCAACATACTATAGACATGCTAAAACATACTAGCAAACACTTAGCTAAGTGCTAAAGAATGATATTACTGCAATTAAATATGAATTTGCTGTAACTCAGGCATGGAATGTCCAATCTGCCCCAAACTTCACACTTTTGATAAGCGTTCTGTCCTGAACACATGACCATGCTTATATTCAGTTACAGTCATAGCGCCACCTGCTGGCAACAGGAAGTGACATGTTTAACACTGTTATGGACTCCTAATAACATATAAAAAAGTGCCAGCAAGTGTTAAACATGCTAACAACATACTAGAAACATGCTAAAACATGCTAGCAAACTCTTAGCCAAGTGCTAAAGCATGCTATTATTGCAATTAAATAGGAATTTGCTGTAACTCAGGCATGGAATGTCCAATCTGCCCCAAACTTCACACTTTTGATAAGCGTTCTGTCCTGAACACATCTACATGAGAATATTCAGTTATAGTAATAGCGCCACCTACTGGCAACAGGAAGTGTCATGTTTAACACGTTGATGCCATTCTAGCAACATGTTAAAAATGCCATTGAGGTCTAAACATGCTAGAAACATGTTAAAACATGCTAGCTAATGTTAAAACATGCTAGCAATACTTAGCTAAGTGGTAAAGCATGCTAATTCAATGAAACAGGATGTTGTTGTTACGCAAGAAGGCAATGTCCAATATGCGCCAAACTTCACACTTTTAATAAACGTTCTGTCCTGAACACATGACCATGCTCATATTCAGTTACAGTCATAGTGCCACCTGCTGGCAACAGGAAGTGACATGTTAAACACTGTTGTGGACATATAAAAACATATAAAAAAGTGCCAGCAAGTGCTAAACATGCTAACAACATAGTAGAAACATGCTAAAACATGCTAGCAAACACTTAGCTAAGTGCTAAAGCATGCTATTGCTGCAATTAAATAGGAATTTGCTGTAACACAGGCATGGAATGTCCAATCTGCCCCAAACTTCACACGTTTGATAAGAGTCATGGCCTGAACACATCTACATGAGAATATTCAGTTATAGTAATAGCGCCACCTGCTGTCAACAGGAAGTGACATGTTTAACACTGTTGTGGTCTCCTAATAACATATATAAAAGAGCCAGCAAGTGCTAAACAGGTTAGCAACATACTAGAAACATGCTAGCAAACACTTAGCTAAGTGCTAAAGCATGCTATTACTGCAATTAAATAGGAATTTGCTGTAACTCAGGCATGGAACGTCCAATCTGCCCCAAACTTCACATGTTTGATAAGAATCATGGCCTGAACGCATGCCTATGCTCAAATTCAGTTATAGTAATAGCGCCACCTACTGGCAACAGGAAGTGACATGTTTAACACGTTGATGCCGTTCTAGCAACATGTTAAAAATGCCATTGAGTTCTAAACATGCTAGAAACATATTAAAACATGCTAGCAATACTTAGCTAAGTGCTAAAGCATGCTAATTCAATGAAACAGGACTTTGTTGTTACTCAAGAAGGCAATGTACAATCTACCCCAAACGTCACACGTTTGATAAGAGTTATCTCTTGAACACATGTCCATGCTCATATTTAGTTATAGTCATAGCGCCACCTGCTGGCAACAGGAAGTGACGTTTAACACTGTTCTTGACTCCTAATAACATATAAAAAAATGCCAGTAGGTGCTAAACATCCTACCAACATACTAGAGACATGCTAAAACATAATAGCAAACACTTAGCTAAGTGCTAAAGAATGATATTACTGCAATTAAATATGAATTTGCTGTAACTCAGGCATGGAATGTCCAATCTGCCCCAAACTTCACACTTTTGATAAGCGTTCTGTCCTGAACACATGACCATGCTTATATTCAGTTATAGTCATAGCGCCACCTGCTGGCAACAGGAAGTGACATGTTTAACACTGTTGTGGACTCCTAATAACATATAAAAAAGTGCCAGCAAGTGTTAAACATGCTAACAACATACTAGAAACATGCTAAAACATGCTAGCAAACTCTTAGCCAAGTGCTAAAGCATGCTATTATTGCAATTAAATAGGAATTTGCTGTAACTCAGGCATGGAATGTCCAATCTGCCCCAAATTTCACACTTTTGATAAGAGTCATGGCCTGAACACATCTACATGAGAATGTTCAGTTATAGTAATAGCGCCACCAACTGGCAACAGGAAGTGACATGTTTAACACGTTGATGCCGTTCTAGCAACATGTTAAAACATGCTAACAATGCTTAGCTAAGTTCTAAAGAATGCTAATTCAATGAAACATGACTTTGTTGTTACTCAAGAAGGCAATGTCCAATTTGCACCAAACTTCACATGTTTGATAAGAGTTCTGTCCTGAACACACATCCATGCTCATATTCAGTTATAGTCATAACGCCACCTACTGGCAACAGAAACTGACATGGTTAACACCGTGCAGTACTAACCACATAATTATTGTGTACTAAGCATGCTAGAAACAGACTGAACATGCTAGCAACACTTAGCTGAGTCATGAAGCATGCTATTATCACCATTATACAAAACATTTTGTAACTGACTTTGACATACTCTTACTATATATACCTCCTTAAATGTACATTTCCCAACCATGCTCTGCCTTCCTAAAGCCACCGAGTGTTGATGGCACGGGTGCGAGGGCCCTTTCATCGCTGCTTGCAGCTTTAATTATTATTATTATTATTATTATTATTATTCTTCTCCGCATTGAATTGCATTTTTGAGGGCCTAAACATGCGCGAAAACTCACGAAACTTTGCACACGCGTCAGAACTGGCGAAAATTTACATCTGATATAGGTTTCAGAATTGGACGGGGCAAAACGGCTCGATAGCGCCACCTATAAAAGTTCAACGGAGTGCGCCTCCCGCAACGTTCCACGTACGTGCACGAAATTCGGTACATACATGTAATGACCTAATACCTACAAAAAAGTCTCTTGGAGCATAGCCCTAAACCCAACAGGAAGTCAGCCATTTTGAACTTCCTCCCAGATTTTTGTGCAGTTTTTGACATTTTCAGGCCTCATACTTTAACGAACTCCTCCTACAGTTTTAATCTGATCATCTTCAAATTTGGTGAGTGTAATCTTAAGGCCTTTGCGACGTTAAATTGCGAAGATCTTGAGTTTTCGTCGAAGGGCGGGTCCTCGGCGGCCTGACAAATTTTG
Organism: Scardinius erythrophthalmus; assembly: GCF_964197995.2. Lineage (NCBI taxonomy): Eukaryota > Metazoa > Chordata > Actinopteri > Cypriniformes > Leuciscidae > Scardinius > Scardinius erythrophthalmus. Next base: position 31,633,363 of record NC_138236.1, read on the forward strand.
ATGTTTCGCCATGAAACAGGAAGTTGCTGTAACTCAGGCATGGAATGTCCAATCTGCCCCAAACTTCACACGTTTGATAAGAGTTCTGTCCTGAACACATGACCATGCTCATATTCAGTTATAGTCATAGCGCCACCTGCTGGCAACAGGAAGTGACATGTTTAACACTGTTATGGACTCCTAATAACATATAAAAAAGTGCCAGCAAGTGCTAAACATGCTAACAACATACTAGAAGCATGCTAAAACATGCTAGCAAACTCTTAGCTAAGTGCTAAAGCATGCTATTATTGCAATTAAATAGGAATTTGCTGTAACTCAGGCATGGAATGTCCAATCTGCCCCAAACTTCACACTTTTGATAAGCGTTCTGTCCTGAACATATCTACATGAGAATATTCAGTTATAGTAATAGCGCCACCTACTGGTAACAGGAAGTGTCATGTTTAACACGTTGATGCCATTCTAGCAACATGTTAAAAATGCCATTGACTTCTAAACATGCTAGAAACATGTTAAAACATACTAGCAATACTTAGCTAAGTGCTAAAGCATGCTAATTCAATGAAACAGGATGTTGTTGTTACTCAAGAAGGCAATGTCCAATCTGCGCCAAACTTCACACTTTTAATAAACGTTCTGTCCTGAACACATGACCATGCTCATATTCAGTTACAGTCATAGCGCCACCTGCTGGCAACAGGAAGTGACATGTTTAACACTGTTATGGACTCCTAATAACATATAAAAAAGTGCCAGCAAGTGCTAAACATGCTAACAACATACTAGAAGCATGCTAAAACATGCTAGCAAACTCTTAGCTAAGTGCTAAAGCATGCTATTATTGCAATTAAATAGGAATTTGCTGTAACTCAGGCATGGAATGTCCAATCTGCCCCAAACTTCACACTTTTGATAAGCGTTCTGTCCTGAACACATCTACATGAGAATATTCAGTTATAGTAATAGCGCCACCTACTGGTAACAGGAAGTGTCATGTTTAACACGTTGATGCCATTCTAGCAACATGTTAAAAATGCCATTGACTTCTAAACATGCTAGAAACATGTTAAAACATACTAGCAATACTTAGCTAAGTGCTAAAGCATGTTAATTCAATGAAACAGGACTTTGTTGTTACTCAAGAAGGCAATGTACAATCTACCCCAAACGTCACACGTTTGATAAGAGTTATCTCTTGAACACATGTCCATGCTCATATTTAGTTATAGTCATAGCGCCACCTGCTGGCAACAGGAAGTGACGTTTAACATTGTTCTTGACTCCTAATAACATATAAAAAAATGCCAGTAGGTGCTAAACATCCTACCAACATACTATAGACATGCTAAAACATACTAGCAAACACTTAGCTAAGTGCTAAAGAATGATATTACTGCAATTAAATATGAATTTGCTGTAACTCAGGCATGGAATGTCCAATCTGCCCCAAACTTCACACTTTTGATAAGCGTTCTGTCCTGAACACATGACCATGCTTATATTCAGTTACAGTCATAGCGCCACCTGCTGGCAACAGGAAGTGACATGTTTAACACTGTTATGGACTCCTAATAACATATAAAAAAGTGCCAGCAAGTGTTAAACATGCTAACAACATACTAGAAACATGCTAAAACATGCTAGCAAACTCTTAGCCAAGTGCTAAAGCATGCTATTATTGCAATTAAATAGGAATTTGCTGTAACTCAGGCATGGAATGTCCAATCTGCCCCAAACTTCACACTTTTGATAAGAGTCATGGCCTGAACACATCTACATGAGAATGTTCAATTATAGTAATAGCGCCACCAACTGGCAACAGGAAGTGACATGTTTAACACGTTGATGCCGTTCTAGCAACATGTTAAAAATGCCATTGAGTTCTAAACATGCTAGAAACATGTTAAAACATGCTAACAATGCTTAGCTAAGTGCTAAAGCATGCTAATTCAATGAAACATGACTTTGTTGTTACTCAAGAAGGCAATGTCCAATTTGCACCAAACTTCACACGTTTGATAAGAGTTCTGTCCTGAACACACATCCAAGCTCATATTCAGTTATAGTCATAACGCCACCTACTGGCAACAGAAACTGACATGGTTAACACAGTAATGCAGTACTAACCACATAATTATTGTGTACTAAGCATGCTAGAAACACACTAAACATGCTAGCAACACTTAGCTGAGTCATGAAGCATGCTATTATCACCATTATACAAAACATTTTGTAACTGACTTTGACATACTCTTACTATATATACCTCCTTAAATGTACATTTCCCAACCATGCTCTGTCTTCCTAAAGCCACCGAGTGTTGATGGCACGGGTGCGAGGGCCCTTTCATCGCTGCTTGCAGCTTTAATTATTATTATTATTCTTCTTCTCCGCATTGAATCGCATTTTTGAGGGCCTAAACATGCTCGAAAACTCACGAAACTTTGCACACGCGTCAGAACTGGCGAAAATTTACATCTGATATAGGTTTCAGAATTGGACGGGGCAAAATGGCTCGATAGCGCCACCTATAAAAGTTCAACGGAGTGCGCCTCCCGCAACGTTCCACGTACGTGCACGAAATTCGGTACATACGTGTAATGACCTAATACCTACAAAAAAGTCTCTTGGAGCATAGCCCTAAACACAACAGGAAGTCAGCCATTTTGAACTTCCTCTCAGATTTTTGTGCAGTTTTTGCCATTTTCAGGCCTCGTACTTTAACGAACTCCTCCTACAGTTTTAATCTGATCATCTTCAAATTTGGTGAGTGTAATCTTAAGGCCTTTGCGACGTTAAATTGCGAAGATCTTGAGTTTTCGTCGAAGGGCGGGTCCTCGGCGGCCTTACAAATTTCGATGTTTCGCCATGAAACAGGAAGTTGCTGTAACTCAGGCATGGAATGTCCAATCTGCCCCAAACTTCACACTTTTGATAAGCGTTCTGTCCTGAACACATGACCATGCTCATATTCAGTTACAGTCATAGCGCCACCTGCTGGCAACAGGAAGTGACATGTTTAACACTGTTATGGACTCCTAATAACATATAAAAAAGTGCCAGCAAGTGCTAAACATGCCAACAACATACTAGAAGCATGCTAAAACATGCTAGCAAACTCTTAGCTAAGTGCTAAAGCATGCTATTATTGCAATTATATAGGAATTTGCTGTAACTCAGGCATGGAATGTCCAATCTGCCCCAAACTTCACACTTTTGATAAGCGTTCTGTCCTGAACACATCTACATGAGAACATTCAGTTATAGTAATAGCGCCACCTACTGGCAACAGGAAGTGTCATGTTTAACACGTTGATGCCATTCTAGCAACATGTTAAAAATGCCATTGACTTCTAAACATGCTAGAAACATGTTAAAACATGCTATCAATACTTAGCTAAGTGCTAAAGCATGCTAATTCAATGAAATAGGATGTTGTTGTTACTCAAGAAGGCAATGTCCAATCTGCGCCAAACTTCACACTTTTAATAAACGTTCTGTCCTGAACACATGACCATGCTCATATTCAGTTACAGTCATAGTGCCACCTGCTGGCAACAGGAAGTGACATGTTAAACACTGTTGTGGACATAAAAACATATAAAAAAGTGCCAGCAAGTGCTAAACATGCTAACAACATACTAGAAAAATGCTAAAACATGCTAGCAAACACTTAGCTAAGTGCTAAAGCATGCTATTGCTGCAATTAAATAGGAATTTGCTGTAACACAGGCATGGAATGTCCAATCTGCCTCAAACTTCACACGTTTGATAAGAGTCATGGCCTGAACACATCTACATGAGAATATTCAGTTATAGTAATAGCGCCACCTACTGTCAACAGGAAGTGACATGTTTAACACTGTTGTGGTCTCCTAATAACATATAAAAAAGAGCCAGCAAGTGCTAAACAGGTTAGCAACATACTAGAAACATGCTAGCAAACACTTAGCTAAGTGCTAAAGCATGCTATCACTGCAATTAAATAGGAATTTGCTGTAACCCAGGCATGGAATGTCCAATCTGCACCAAACTTCACACGTTTGATAAGAATCATGGCCTGAACACATGTCTATGCTCAAATTCAGTTATAGTAATAGCGCCACCTACTGGCAACAGGAAGTGACATGTTTAACACGTTGATGCCGTTCTAGCAACATGTTAAAAATGCCATTGAGTTCTAAACATGTTAGAAACATATTAAAACATGCTAGCAATACTTAGCTAAGTGCTAAAGCATGCTAATTCAATGAAACAGGACTTTGTTGTTACTCAAGAAGGCAATGTACAATCTACCCCAAACTTCACACGTTTGATAAAAGTTATCTCTTGAACACATGTCCATGCTCATATTTAGTTATAGTCATAGCGCCACCTGCTGGCAACAGGAAGTGATGCTTAACACTGTTCTTGACTCCTAATAACATATTAAAAAAAAATGCCAGTAGGTGCTAAACATCCTACCAACATACTAGAGACATGCTAAAACATACTAGCAAACACTTAGCTAAGTGCTAAAGAATGATATTACTGCAATTAAATATGAATTTGCTGTAACTCAGGCATGGAATGTCCAATCTGCCCCAAACTTCACACTTTTGATAAGCGTTCTGTCCTGAACACATGACCATGCTTATATTCAGTTACAGACATAGCGCCACCTGCTGGCAACAGGAAGTGACATGTTTAACACTGTTATGGACTCCTAATAACATAAAAAAGTGCCAGCAAGTGTTAAACATGCTAACAACATATTATAAACATGCTAAAACATGCTAGCAAACTCTTAGCTAAGTGCTAAAGCATGCTAATATTGCAATTAAATAGGAATTTGCTGTAACTCAGGCATGGAATGTCCAATCTGCCCCAAACTTCACACTTTTGATAAGAGTCATGGCCTGAATACATCTACATGAGAATGTTCATTTATAGTAATAGCGCCACCTACTGGCAACAGGAAGTGACATGTTTAACACGTTGATGCCGTTCTAGCAACATGTTAAAAATGCCATTGAGTTCTAAACATGCTAGAAACATGTTAAAACATGCTAACAATGCTTAGCTAAGTGCTAAAGAATGCTAATTCAATGAAACATGACTTTTTTGTTACTCAAGAAGGCAATTTCCAATTTGCACCAAACTTCACACGTTTGATAAGAGTTCTGTCCTGAACACACATCCATGCTCATATTCAGCAATAGTCATAACGCCACCTACTGGCAACAGAAACTGACATGGTTAACACAGTAATGCAGTACTAACCACATAATTATTGTGTACTAAGCATGCTAGAAACAGACTAAACATGCTAGCAACACTTAGCTGAGTCATGAAGCATGCTATTATCACCATTATACAAAACATTTTGTTACTAACTTTGACATACTCTTACTATATATACCTCCTTAAATGTACATTTCCCAACCATGCTCTGTCTTCCTAAAGCCACCGAGTGTTGATGGCATGGGTGCGAGGGCCCTTTCATCGCTGCTTGCAGCTTTAATTATTATTATTATTATTATTATTATTATTCTTCTCCGCATTGAATTGCATTTTTGAGGGCCTAAACATGCTCGAAAACTCACGAAACTTTGCACACGCGTCAGAACTGGCGAAAATTTACATCTGACATAGGTTTCAGAATTGGACGGGGCAAAATGGCTCGATAGCGCCACCTATAAAAGTTCAACGGAGTGCGCCTCCCGCAACATTCCACGTACGTGCACGAAATTCGGTACATACATGTAATGACCTAATACCTACAAAAAAGTCTCTTGGAGCATAGCCCTAAACACAACAGGAAGTCAGCCATTTTGAACTTCCTCTCAGATTTTTGTGCAGTTTTTGCCATTTTCAGGCCTCGTACTTTAACGAACTCCTCCTACAGTTTTAATCTGATCATCTTCAAATTTGGTGAGTGTAATCTTAAGGCCTTTGCGACGTTAAATTGCGAAGATCTTGAGTTTTCGTCAAAGGGCGGGTCCTCGGCGGCCTTACAAATTTCGATGTTTCGCCATGAAACAGGAAGTTGCTGTAACTCAGGCATGGAATGTCCAATCTGCCCCAAACTTCACACGTTTGATAAGAGTTCTGCCCTGAACACATGGCCATGCTCATATTCAGTTATAGTCATAGCGCCACCTGCTGGCAACAGGAAGTGACATGTTTAACACTGTTATGGACTCCTAATAACATATAAAAAAGTGCCAGCAAGTGCTAAACATGCTAACAACATACTAGAAGCATGCTAAAACATGCTAGCAAACTCTTAGCTAAGTGCTAAAGCATGCATATTATTGCAATTAAATAGGAATTTGCTGTAACTCAGGAATGGAATATCCAATCTGCCCCAAACTTCACACTTTTGATAAGCGTTCTGTCCTGAACACATCTACATGAGAATATTCAGTTATAGTAATAGCGCCACCTACTGGCAACAGGAAGTGTCATGTTTAACACGTTGATGCCATTCTAGCAACATGTTAAAAATGCCATTGAGGTCTAAACATGCTAGAAACATGTTAAAACATGCTAGCTTATGTTAAAACATGCTAGCAATACTTAGCTAAGTGGTAAAGCATGCTAATTCAATGAAACAGGATGTTGTTGTTACTCAAGAAGGCAATGTCCAATCTGCGCCAAACTTCACACTTTTAATAAACGTTCTGTCCTGAACACATGACCATGCTCATATTCAGTTACAGTCATAGTGCCACCTGCTGGCAACAGGAAGTGACATGTTAAACACTGTTGTGGACATATAAAAACATATAAAAAAAGTGCCAGCAAGTGCTAAACATGCTAACAACATACTAGAAACATGCTAAAACATGCTAGCAAACTCTTAGCTAAGTGCTAAAGCAGGCTATTGCTGCAATTAAATAGGAATTTGCTGTTACACAGGCATGGAATGTCCAATCTGCCCCAAACTTCACACGTTTGATAAGAGTCATGGCCTGAACACATCTACATGAGAATATTCAGTTATAGTAATAGCGCCACCTGCTGTCAACAGGAAATGACATGTTTAACACTGTTGTGGTCTCCTAATAACATATAAAAAAGAGCCAGCAAGTGCTAAACAGGTTAGCAACATACTAGAAACATGCTAGCAAACACTTAGCTAAGTGCTAAAGCATGCTATTACTGCAATTAAATAGGAATTTGCTGTAACTCAGGCATGGAATGTCCAATCTGCCCCAAACTTCACACGTTTGATAAGAATCATGGCCTGAACACATGTCTATGCTCAAATTCAGTTATAGTTATAGCGCCACCTACTGGCAACAGGAAGTGACATGTTTAACACGTTGATGCCGTTCTAGCAACATGTTAAAAATGCCATTGAGTTCTAAACATGCTAGAAACATGTTAAAACATGCTAGCAATACTTAGCTAAGTGCTAAAGCATGCTAATTCAATGAAACAGGACTTTGTTGTTACTCAAGAAGGCAATGTACAATCTACCCCAAACTTCACACGTTTGATAAGAGTTATCTCTTGAACACATGTCCATGCTCATATTTAGTTATAGTCATAGCGCCACCTGCTGGCAACAGGAAGTGACGTTTAACATTGTTCTTGACTCCTAATAACATATAAAAAAATGCCAGTAGGTGCTAAACATCCTACCAACATACTAGAGACATGCTAAAACATACTAGCAAACACTTAGCTAAGTGCTAAAGAATGATATTACTGTAATTAGGGCCCGAGCACCGATGGTGTGAGGACCCTCTTGGAATTGCTCTGTTTATTATTATTATTAGGGCCCGAGCACCGATGGTGTGAGGACCCTCTTGGAATTGCTCTGTTTATTATTATTATTTTTAGGGCCCAAGCCCTGAAAGGGCGAAGGCCCTATTGTTTTCGGTAGGATTATTTGTTATTATTATTATTATTATTTTTTTCTACTTCTCGGGCACTTTTGGGGCCCTTAACATGCTCGAAAACTCTTGGAACTTTGCACACGGGTCAGAACCCGCGGCCATCAGGACCGGACTGAAGCTGGTACCCGGGCGTGGCACGGGGGCTCGACAGCGCCCCCTGGAATTATGTCGGAAAAATTGGTCCATAAATCAAACACGCTTGCATGTAATAATATGAAACTCAGTACACATATAGATCTCATCGGGCCGAACAACTTTCGTGCTCTAAGTTTTACACCAGCCCAACAGGAAGTCGGTTATTATACGTTGTTTGGAAAATGCATACAATGGAATGTGAAATACTCCTCCTAGGAAATTCATCCATTCGCCTCCAAACTCGGTGTGCATGAAGTCAAGACATTGAGGATGATAAATTGCGGACGGATTTTTGATATCTCGAACGGTTTGGCCGTGGCGAGGAAACGAATTTATGGCGAATAATGGGACACAGGAAGTGTGTTATAACTTCTGCATACATTAACTGATCTTGATGAAACTTCAGCAGTGTGTTCGTTGTAAGAGGCCGAACACAAGGATGTGACTATTGTGAGTCAAAGTTATAGCGCCACCAACTGGCAGCAGGAAGTGTGTCACTTTCAAAATGCTTTGAAATCACTCTCTTATTTTTACCCGATTTGCTTCAAACTTTATGTGTATAATGTAGACACACGGCAGATGTAGACCTGTGAAAGGATTATTGATATCTTAGATACTGTTGCCATGGCAACGCATCAAACTTTATTATTCTTTTTTGATGCTTTTGAGACTCTTAACATACTTGAAATTGCATGAAACTCAACAGACACATCACACTTATTAGCCTGTAGACATGTGCAAAGTTTCAAAAACGGGCGTGGTGGAATGGCTCAGTAGCGCCACCTTTAGTCAAAAATGGGGCCTTAGTTTTGCCTAGAATCACCAAAATCGGTATATATATTGTTCTCATCGAGCCGGACAACTTTCTAATTTACACTTAATAGCTCAAAGCAACAGAAAGTCAGATATTTTGGTTTGAATGTGATTTTTTTGGAGCATTTTCTCTCTCTCTCTGTCTCTGAGTGTGTGAGGGGTGGGGGTGATTTGTCAGTTGAGTGAGATTTTACTTTTTCATTTGTTTTTCAAGGTTTCTGGGGCTTTTGGGTCCCTAAACGTGCTTGAAAACTCTTGAAACTTTGCACACAGGTCAGAACCCGCGGCCATCAGGGCCGGGCTGAATCTGGTAGCCGGGCGTGGCAGGGGGGCTCGACAGCGCCCCCTTGAACGGGGTTCTAAAACTTGGTCCATATATCAAACACACTTGCATGAATTAATTTGAAACTCGGTACACATATAGATCTCATTGGGCCGAACAACTTTCGTGCTCTAAGTTTTACGCCAGCCCAACAGGAAGTCGGCTATTTAGGGTTGTTTGGAAACGCTTGCTGTGGAATTTAATGTACTCCTCCTAGGAAATACATCGATTCGCCTCCAAACTCGGTCAGCGTGAAGTCAAGGCATTGAGGATGCTAAATTGCGGACGGATTTTTGATATCTTGAACGGTTTGGCCGTGGCGAGGAAATGAATTTATGGCGAGAAAAGAGAGACACGAAGTGTTATAACTTCTGCATACATTAACTGATCTTGATGAAACTTCAGCAGTGTGTTTGTGATAAGAGGCCGATCAGATGGATGTAACTATTGTGAGTCAAAGTTATAGCGCCACCAACTGGCAGCAGGAAGTGTGTCACTTTCAACATGCTTTTGACAAAAGTGGGGGGGTTAGTTTTACCAACAGTTACAAACATGAGTATATATATTGGTCTCACCGAGCCGGACAACTTTCTAATTAACAGTCATTAGCTCAGAGCAAAAGAAAGTCAGATATTTTTGGTTTGAATGTGGATTTTTGGGATATTTCAGACTCTGAGTTTTTAGCTACTCTTCCAAACTGGCTTATTTTTTTCACACCAAACTTTTTCAAAATGATGAAAATACATTAAAGATGCTAAATTGTGAACGGATATTAAACATCTCAAATGGTTTTGCTATAGTGAGGGACTGAAGTAATGTACAAAAATTAAACACTAAAAGCCTCATCTTCTAAAAATGTAATTATACACCATTTATTTCTATAAAAGTATACAAATATCACAACCAAACTCATTTTATTCTTTTTTTTAATTTAATAATTATTTATAAGTTTAAAAATAGTAATTGTACCATTTAGTCTCATAAAAGTCAAGTCATTCATAGGGCTATACTGCCCTCTTGTGTTCAAAATCAGGTAGGCCTATTGTATTTACATAAAAATATACTAGGTATGTGACGGTGAGAATATTTTACCACCGGTTAATCGACGTGTGACACCGCTGGGGGCTTTTGAATCGCAAACTTAAAAACGAAAGTACAATATTTTCGTCCGCACTGACATTGATAGTGGTTGATAATAATAATAATAATTTGTTACATTTATATAGCGCTTTTTCTGAGACCTCAAAGCGCTTTACATAGATGGGGGGAATCTCCTCAACCACCACCAATGTGCAGCATCCACTTGGATGATGCGACGGCAGCCATATTGCGCCAGAACGCCCACCACACACCAGCTTACTGGTGGAGAGGAGACAGTGATGAAGCCAATCAGTATATCAGTACATGGGGATGATTAGGAGGCCATGATGGATAGAGGCCAAGGGGCAAATTTGGCCAGGATGCCGGGGTTACACCCCAACTCTTTTTCGAAGGACATCCTGGAATTTTTAATGACCACAGAGAGTCAGGACCTCGGTTTAACGTCTAATCCGAAGGACGGTGCTCTTTTGGCAGTATAGTGTCCCCGTCACTACACTGGGGCATTAGGACTCACACAGACCACAGGGTGAGCGGTTGAGCGGGCGTTTCAAATGAATTCCTATGGAAGTAGGAATAAACTGAAAAACGTCCACTTTGTTCTGCTCGTTCCTTGTCGTGGATGCGCACCATGAATGCCCGTGCAGCCATGAGCATTTTAGTTTAATTTTAAAATTAGCGCCTTTCGGGGGGTGGATTGCTTGAAATTATTTTACAAAAGCACAATGTTGTGTCTTATTGCGACAGTACACAAATATAAGTTAACACTTTGCAGTTTGAATGTGCTCCTGTATAATGACGTATGTTTTTATGTGTCCACTGTTCCATCGCGCCCACGCCACACACACACACACACACGGTTTACTATCTTTGTGGGGACTCTCCATAGACTTAATGGTTTTTATACTTTACAAACTGTATATTCTATCTCCTCACACTAACCCTACCCCTAAACCTACCCATTACAGAAAACTTTCTGCATTTTTACATTTCCAAAAAGACTCATTGTGTATGATTTCTAAGCTTGTTTACCCATGGGGACCTCTATTTAGGTCCCCACTGTGACACGAGTCCCCATGAGTCTGTGTGCATTCAGGCTGAAGTCCCCACCGGGATAGAAAAACATGAACACACATGCAAACACACACACACACACACACACACACACACACACACACACACACACACACACACACACACACACACACACACACACACACACACACACACATTCCAGCATTGCAATCTTGACATCGCAGCCTGTTCATTATAGCCATGTGTGTATATATATATATATATATTAGGGGTGGAGCCGAACCCGAATACGGTATTCGGAAAGCACAAATAATGTGTTTTTTACGAATACTTATTTCGAACAAATACTTTTAAAAATATTTGTATTCGGGAACAAGAAAAACTTTATATCAAAAAGCTGCGTTTCCTCATGAGACATGGCGACCGGCGGTGCTGCTAATGTGGTGGCTGAAATATTTTGGATTAAGCTAATGTCACGTTGTCATAAGGGGTAGTTCACATAGCGTGTTTTTTGCGCGTGCAGATTTCAAATGTAGGCGCGCGGCAAGCGCCCTTAATATAAGCGAGCGGCGCGCTGCATAGCAACGACAGACGCCACGGGAGGGCAAGCGCTTGTGGAAAGGAGAAAACGGTGCAAACTGCGGTCTTCATGATGACGAGGAAGTATCAGCAAGAATTAATTGATTTCTAGCCCTTGCATTAGCTTTAGATATATTTATGGAGATGAGAAATGAAATAAAAAGCCGTCATTATGTCATTAATATCAGTCCGTCAGAAAAGCAGTTCTAGGCTTATTCTTGGCTGGATAACTCTTAGCAGGTTTAAAAAGCTCTTTTAAAATTAAATATGAATGCAGTTTTGTATTAAATAAAAGTACAGTCAAGTCAAATAAAACATGTTTTATCTCCTGTTTGTTAACACTACAATAAGATACCATTCATTAACGTTACTTAATGCGTTAACCAACACATTGAGTGAACAATATTTTTACAACATTAATTAATGTTTGTGAATGTTATTTAATACAAATACTTGATTGGTCATGTTTGTTCACTTCATTCATTGTGCATTAAATAATGTTAACATAAATAATGTTAACTTTTGATTTTAAAAATGTATTTTTAAATGAACCCCAAGGAGAATAATTGCGACAGTATATAGCCTAACTATTGTTTATTGTTAGGTCATTTTATCTAATGTTATCTAACAAATGGAATCTTATTGTAAAGTGTTTTTAATACTACAGTTTCCATCTTTGTAACCGCGATATACACTTTAATATATGTAAATTTAATCTAAATTAAGCTTTGGTACCGAAATTGTTACCGAGAACCGTGGATTTTCACTGGTATTGGTACCGAATACTGAAATTTTGGTACCGTGACAACACTAGTAGCTCTGTTAGCTCGGTAATTTAGACAATAGGCTGTTGACAGAGTAACGTTAACGTAGGTAATGGCTGTTATGTTATTTTCTTTTCAATGACGTTCCTTGTTACATGTTCATTGCTGGATTTATGAAAAAACATCAACCAATATTGCATATCCATAATTATTATAATGGATATAAATAAAGAATACTTACACTATAACATAAATTAGAAGTGTAACGCAAAAAAAATTGATTTTTACACCTATTTTGAATTTTACTCGAATACAAATACAAATACAAATACTTTTCCCCTCTCAACAAATACAAATACAGATACAAATACCGGCTGCTTTGCACACCCCTAATATATATATATATTAGGGGTGGGGGAAAAAATCGATTCTTAGATGAATCGCGATTCGGGACGTGGACGATTCTGAATCGATTCACAAATGTCAAAAATCGATTTTCTAAAAAAAAAAAATTTCTAATAACGTAACATTGACGGAACGCAAAAGGCGGAACTCTGAAGCGGACGTGCATGTGCGCGGACAGTCTGTGGCGTGCACATAACCGAGACGCGCACATAACGGACGCATGATGGCTGAGCGCCAAATGTGCAATGCCAGTCACAAAAAGTTACATTTTGACTGTAAGTTACTCTCTGCAGATGTTCATTCACTTTCTTTGTATAAGCTGTTTTTGATTGTGGTATACAGCAAACATTTCAAGTCATAACTCTTTATTATTTAGTTGTGTATAAGTCAAGAGCGACTTTGTATGTTACTAATTATTCAGAAAATGCATAAGTCCACAAGCATTATACGTTATGATAGCTTCTGGTACATAATTCTATATTTTTGAACGAAAACTGTGTGAATTTGCTACAGCAAAATGTTTTTGTTTTTTTTTGTCTGAAGGATTATATTGCTCATTGGAAATAACGAGGATGTTGGTTAGAAGTCTATTATTAAATGCTACTATGCTAGAGATTCAGAATATGCTGAAGTCTGTATTAATTTACTACAAGTATGCTGCTAGTACAAGCACACATTTATTTTCCTGTTGGTTCTCAGCAATGCTGGCAAATGTAACCTTACAGTTGACTTGCCAAATCACTTCCATTTGTTTTATTAATAAAATTAATATAGGAAGTATTGGAAGTAAGTTTGTTATGGGTCATCATAAATACTTTGCTTTAAAAGTACCAAGTAAAAACATTTTTTCAATGTTTTTGATAAAAGGCACTTCCCTGAGAATTGAACTTAATACATGTGAAAAAGACACTTTAATGTCTCCGTTTGTCATTCTGTATAGCAAAGCAGATGAGAGTAGATCATGATCAGAAACCTGATTAGAAATCATTATGAATAAAATCGAATTGTTTTGAATCGAAAATCTTTTTGAATCGAAAATCGATTTTGAATCGAATCGTGGCCTCAAGAATCGGAATCGAATCGAATCGTGAGATGGTAAAAGATTCCCACCCCTAATATATATATATATATAGCTGCGAGCAGCGATGAAGGGCCAAAGCTGGCGGTACCGCCACCCTGGTGCCTTTAGGTAAAGGCACCGGGGTTGCGGTGCCATCGGCTTGGGCCCGTAATCGCTGCTCGCAGCTATATTTAGGGCCCGAGCACCGATGGTGTGAGGACCCTCTTGGAATTGCTCTGTTTATTATTATTATTATTATTATTCTTCTTCTTCTTCTTCTCCGCATTTAATTGCATTTTTGAGGGCCTAAACATGCTCGAAAACTCACGAAACTTTGCACACGCGTCAGAACTGGCGAAAATTTACATCTGATATAGGTTTCAGAATTGGACGGGGCAAAATGGCTCGATAGCGCCACCTATAAAAGTTCAACGGAGTGCGCCTCCCGCAACGTTCCACGTACGTGCACGAAATTCGGTACATACATGTAATGACCTAATACCCACAAAAAAGTCTCTTGGAGCATAGCCCTAAACACAACAGGAAGTCAGCCATTTTGAACTTCCTCTCAGATTTTTGTGCAGTTTTTGCCATTTTCAGGCCTCGTACTTTAACGAACTCCTCCTACAGTTTTAATCTGATCATCTTCAAATTTGGTGAGTGTAATCTTAAGGCCTTTGCGACGTTAAATTGCGAAGATCTTGAGTTTTCGTCAAAGGGCGGGTCCTCGGCGGCCTGACAAATTTCGATGTTTCGCCATGAAACAGGAAGTTGCTGTAACTCAGGCATGGAATGTCCAATCTGCCCCAAACTTCACACTTTTGATAAGCGTTCTGTCCTGAACACATGACCATGCTCATATTCAGTTACAGTCATAGCGCCACCTGCTGGCAACAGGAAGTGACATGTTTAACACTGTTATGGACTCCTAATAACATATAAAAAAGTGCCAGCAAGTGCTAAACATGCTAACAACATAATAGAAGCATGCTAAAACATGCTAGCAAACTCTTAGCTAAGTGCTAAAGCATGCTATGATTGCAATTAAATAGGAATTTGCTGTAACTCAGGCATGGAATGTCCAATCTGCCCCAAACTTCACACTTTTGATAAGCGTTCTGTCCTGAACACATCTACATGAGAAAATTCAGTTATAGTAATAGCGCCACCTACTGGCAACAGGAAGTGTCATGTTTAACACGTTGATGCCATTCTAGCAACATGTTAAAAATGCCATTGACTTCTAAACATGCTAGAAACATGTTAAAACATGCTAGCAATACTTAGCTAAGTGCTAAAGCATGCTAATTCAATGAAACAGGATGTTGTTGTTACTCAAGAAGGCAATGTCCAATCTGCGCCAAACTTCACACGTTTGATAAGAGTTATCTCTTGAACACATGTCCATGCTCATATTTAGTTATAGTCATAGCGCCACCTGCTGGCAACAGGAAGTGACGTTTAACACTGTTATGGACTCCTAATAACATATAAAAAAGTGCCAGCAAGTGTTAAACATGCTAACAACATACTAGAAACATGCTAAAATATGCTAGCAAACACTTAGCTAAGTGCTAAAGCATGCTATTGCTGCAATTAAATAGGAATTTGCTGTAACACAGGCATGGAATGTCCAATCTGCCTCAAACTTCACACGTTTGATAAGAGTCATGGCCTGAACACATCTACATGAGAATATTCAGTTATAGTAATAGCGCCACCTGCTGTCAACAGGAAGTGACATGTTTAACACTGTTGTGGTCTCCTAATAACATATAAAAAAGAGCCAGCAAGTGCTAAACAGGTTAGCAACATACTAGAAACATGCTAGCAAACACTTAGCTAAGTGCTAAAGCATGCTATCACTGCAATTAAATAGGAATTTGCTGTAACCCAGGCATGGAATGTCCAATCTGCCCCAAACTTCACACGTTTGATAAGAATCATGGCCTGAACACATGTCTATGCTCAAATTCAGTTATAGTAATAGCACCACCTACTGGCAACAGGAAGTGACATGTTTAACACGTTGATGCCGTTCTAGCAACATGTTAAAAATGCCATTGACTTCTAAACATGCTAGAAACATGTTAAAACATGCTAGCAATACTTAGCTAAGTGCTAAAGCATGCTAATTCAATGAAACAGGACTTTGTTGTTACTCAAGAAGGCAATGTACAATCTACCCCAAACTTCACACGTTTGATAAGAGTTATCTCTTGAACACATGTCCATGCTCATATTTAGTTATAGTCATAGCGCCACCTGCTGGCAACAGGAAGTGACGTTTAACACTGTTCTTGACTCCTAATAACATATAAAAAAAAATGCCAGTAGGTGCTAAACATCCTTCCAACATACTAGAGACATGCTAAAACATACTAGCAAACACTTAGCTAAGTGCTAAAGAATGATATTACTGCAATTAAATATGAAGTTGCTGTAACTCAGGCATGGAATGTCCAATCTGCCCCAAACTTCACACTTTTGATAAGCGTTCTGTCCTGAACACATGACCATGCTTATATTCAGTTACAGTCATAGCGCCACCTGCTGGCAACAGGAAGTGACATGTTTAACACTGTTATGGACTCCTAATAAAATATAAAAAAGTGCCAGCAAGTGTTAAACATGCTAACAACATACTAGAAACATGCTAAAACATGCTAGCAAACTCTTAGCTAAGTGCTAAAGCATGCTATTATTGCAATTAAATAGGAATGTGCTGTAACTCAGGCATGGAATGTCCAATCTGCCCCAAACTTCACACTTTTGATAAGAGTCATGGCCTGAATACATCTACATGAGAATGTTCATTTATAGTAATAGCGCCACCTACTGGCAACAGGAAGTGACATGTTTAACACGTTGATGCCGTTCTAGCAACATGTTAAAAATGCCATTGACTTCTAAACATGCTAGAAACATGCTAAAACATGCTAACAATGCTTAGCTAAGTGCTAAAGAATGCTAATTCAATGAAACATGACTTTTTTGTTACTCAAGAAGGCAATTTCCAATTTGCACCAAACTTCACACGTTTAATAAGAGTTCTGTCCTGAACACACATCCATGCTCATATTCAGCTATAGTCATAACGCCACCTACTGGCAACAGAAACTGACATGGTTAACACAGTAATGCAGTACTAACCACATAATTATTGTGTACTAAGCATGCTAGAAACAGACTAAACATGCTAGCAACACTTAGCTGAGTCATGAAGCATGCTATTATCACCATTATACAAAACATTTTGTTACTAACTTTGACATACTCTTACTATATATACCTCCTTAAATGTACATTTCCCAACCATGCTCTGTCTTCCTAAAGCCACCGAGTGTTGATGGCACGGGTGCGAGGGCCCTTTCATCGCTGCTTGCAGCTTTAATTATTATTATTATTATTCTTCTCCGCATTGAATTGCATTTTTGAGGGCCTAAACATGCTCGAAAACTCACGAAACTTTGCACACGCGTCAGAACTGGCGAAAATTTACATCTGATATAGGTTTCAGAATTGGACGGGGCAAAACGGCTCGATAGCGCCACCTATAAAAGTTCAACGGAGTGCGCCTCCCGCAACGTTCCACGTACGTGCACGAAATTCGGTACATACATGTAATGAACTAATACCTACAAAAAAGTCTCTTGGAGCATAGCCCTAAACACAACAGGAAGTCAGCCATTTTGAACTTCCTCTCAGATTTTTGTGCAGTTTTTGACATTTTCAGGCCTCGTACTTTAACGAACTCCTCCTACAGTTTTAATCTGATCATCTTCAAATTTGGTGAGTGTAATCTTAAGGCCTTTGCGACGTTAAATTGCGAAGATCTTGAGTTTTCGTCAAAGGGCGGGTCCTCGGCGGCCTGACAAATTTCGATGTTTCGCCATGAAACAGGAAGTTGCTGTAACTCAGGCATGGAATGTCCAATCTGCCCCAAACTTCACACTTTTGATAAGCGTTCTGTCCTGAACACATGACCATGCTCATATTCAGTTACAGTCATAGCGCCACCTGCTGGCAACAGGAAGTGACATGTTTAACACTGTTATGGACTCCTAATAACATATAAAAAAGTGCCAGCAAGTGCTAAACATGCTAACAACATACTAGAAGCATGCTAAAACATGCTAGCAAACTCTTAGCTAAGTGCTAAAGCATGCTATTATTGCAATTAAATAGGAATTTGCTGTAACTCAGGCATGGAATGTCCAATCTGCCCCAAACTTCACACTTTTGATAAGCGTTCTGTCCTGAACACATCTACATGAGAACATTCAGTTATAGTAATAGCGCCACCTACTGGTAACAGGAAGTGTCATGTTTAACACGTTGATGCCATTCTAGCAACATGTTAAAAATGCCATTGACTTCTAAACATGCTAGAAACATTTTAAAACATGCTAGCAATACTTAGCTAAGTGCTAAAGCATGCTAATTCAATGAAACAGGATGTTGTTGTTACTCAAGAAGGCAATGTCCAATCTGCGCCAAACTTCACACTTTTAATAAACGTTCTGTCCTGAACACATGACCATGCTCATATTCAGTTACAGTCATAGTGCCACCTGCTGGTAACAGGAAGTGACATGTTAAACACTGTTGTGGACATAAAAACATAAAAAAAGTGCCAGCAAGTGCTAAACATGCTAACAACATACTAGAAAAATGCTAAAACATGCTAGCAAACACTTAGCTAAGTGCTAAAGCATGCTATTGCTGCAATTAAATAGGAATTTGCTGTAACACAGGCAAGGAATGTCCAATCTGCCTCAAACTTCACACGTTTGATAAGAGTCATGGCCTGAACACATCTACATGAGAATATTCAGTTATAGTAATAGCGCCACCTGCTGTCAACAGGAAGTGACATGTTTAACACTGTTGTGGTCTCCTAATAACATATAAAAAAGAGCCAGCAAGTGCTAAACAGGTTAGTAACATACTAGAAACATGCTAGCAAACACTTAGCTAAGTGCTAAAGCATGCTATCACTGCAATTAAATAGGAATTTGCTGTAACCCAGGCATGGAATGTCCAATCTGCCCCAAACATCACACGTTTGATAAGAATCATGGCCTGAACACATGTCTATGCTCAAATTCAGTTATAGTAATAGCGCCACCTACTGGCAACAGGAAGTGACATGTTTAACACGTTGATGCCGTTCTAGCAACATGTTAAAAATGCCATTGAGTTCTAAACATGCTAGAAACATATTAAAACATGCTAGCAATACTTAGCTAAGTGCTAAAGCATGATAATTCAATGAAACAGGACTTTGTTGTTACTCAAGAAGGCAATGTACAATCTACCCCAAACTTCACACGTTTGATAAGAGTTATCTCTTGAACACATGTCCATGCTCATATTTAGTTATAGTCATAGCGCCACCTGCTGGCAACAGGAAGTGACGTTTAACACTGTTCTTGACTCCTAATAACATATAAAAAAAATGCCAGTAGGTGCTAAACATCCTACCAACATACTAGAGACATGCTAAAACATACTAGCAAAGACTTAGCTAAGTGCTAAAGAATGATATTACTGCAATTAAATATGAATTTGCTGTAACTCAGGCATGGAATGTCCAATCTGCCCCAAACTTCACACTTTTGATAAGCGTTCTGTCTTGAACACATGACCATGCTTATATTCAGTTACAGTCATAGCGCCACCTGCTGGCAACAGGAAGTGACATGTTTAACACTGTTATGGACTCCTAATAACATATAAAAAAGTTCCAGCAAGTGTTAAACATGCTAACAACATACTAGAAACATGCTAAAACATGCTAGCAAACTCTTAGCTAAGTGCTAAAGCATGCTATTATTGCAATTAAATAGGAATTTGCTGTAACTCAGGCATGGAATGTCCAATCTGCCCCAAACTTCACACTTTTGATAAGAGTCATGGCCTGAATACATCTACATGAGAATGTTCATTTTTAGTAATAGCGCCACCTACTGGCAACAGGAAGTGACATGTTTAACACGTTGATGCCGTTCTAGCAACATGTTAAAAATGCCATTGAGTTCTAAACATGCTAGAAACATGTTAAAACATGCTAACAATGCTTAGCTAAGTGCTAAAGAATGCTAATTCAATGAAACATGACTTTTTTGTTACTCAAGAAGGCAATTTCCAATTTGCACCAAACTTCACATGTTTGATAAGAGTTCTGTCCTGAACACACATCCATGCTCATATTCAGCTATAGTCATAACGCCACCTACTGGCAACAGAAACTGACATGGTTAACACAGTAATGCAGTACTAACCACATAATTATTGTGTACCAAGCATGCTAGAAACAGACTAAACATGCTAGCAACACTTAGCTGAGTCATGAAGCATGCTATTATCACCATTATACAAAACATTTTGTTACTAACTTTGACATACTCTTACTATATATACCTCCTTAAATGTACATTTCCCAACCATGCTCTGTCTTCCTAAAGCCACCGAGTGTTGATGGCACGGGTGCGAGGGCCCTTTCATCGCTGCTTGCAGCTTTAATTATTATTATTCTTCTTCTTCTTCTTCTCCGCATTGAATTGCATTTTTGAGGGCCTAAACATGCTCGAAAACTCACGAAACTTTGCACACGCGTCAGAACTGGCGAAAATTTACATCTGATATAGGTTTCAGAATTGGACGGGGCAAAATGGCTCGATAGCGCCACCTATAAAAGTTCAACGGAGTGCGCCTCCCGCAACGTTCCACGTACGTGCACGAAATTCGGTACATACATGTAATGACCTAATACCTACAAAAAAGTCTCTTGGAGCATAGCCCTAAACACAACAGGAAGTCAGCCATTTTGAACTTCCTCTCAGATTTTTGTGCACTTTTTGCCATTTTCAGGCCTCGTACTTTAACGAACTCCTCCTACAGTTTTAATCTGATCATCTTCAAATTTGGTGAGTGTAATCTTAAGGCCTTTGCGACGTTAAATTGCGAAGATCTTGAGTTTTCGTCAAAGGGCGGGTCCTCGGCGGCCTGACAAATTTCGATGTTTCGCCATGAAACAGGAAGTTGCTGTAACTCAGGCATGGAATGTCCAATCTGCCCCAAACTTCACACTTTTGATAAGCGTTCTGTCCTGAACACATGACCATGCTCATATTCAGTTACAGTCATAGCGCCACCTGCTGGCAACAGGAAGTGACATGTTTAACACTGTTATGGACTCCTAATAACATATAAAAAAGTGCCAGCAAGTGCTAAACATGCTAACAACATACTAGAAGCATGCTAAAACATGCTAGCAAACTCTTAGCTAAGTGCTAAAGCATGCTATTATTGCAATTAAATAGGAATTTGCTGTAACTCAGGCATGGAATGTCCAATCTGCCCCAAACTTCACACTTTTGATAAGCGTTCTGTCCTGAACACATCTACATGAGAAAATTCAGTTATAGTAATAGCGCCACCTACTGGTAACAGGAAGTGTCATGTTTAACACGTTGATGCCATTCTAGCAACATGTTAAAAATGCCATTGACTTCTAAACATGCTAGAAACATGTTAAAACATGCTAGCAATACTTAGCTAAGTGCTAAAGCATGCTAATTCAATGAAACAGGATGTTGTTGTTACTCAAGAAGGCAATGTCCAATCTGCGCCAAACTTCACACTTTTAATAAACGTTCTGTCCTGAACACATGACCATGCTCATATTCAGTTACAGTCATAGTGCCACCTGCTGGCAACAGGAAGTGACATGTTAAACACTGTTGTGGACATAAAAACATATAAAAAAAGTGCCAGCAAGTGCTAAACATGCTAACAACATACTAGAAAAATGCTAAAACATGCTAGCAAACACTTAGCTAAGTGCTAAAGCATGCTATTGCTGCAATTAAATAGGAATTTGCTGTAACACAGGCATGGAATGTCCAATCTGCCTCAAACTTCACACGTTTGATAAGAGTCATGGCCTGAACACATCTACATGAGAATATTCAGTTATAGTAATAGCGCCACCTGCTGTCAACAGGAAGTGACATGTTTAACACTGTTGTGGTCTCCTAATAACATATAAAAAAGAGCCAGCAAGTGCTAAACAGGTTAGTAACATACTAGAAACATGCTAGCAAACACTTAGCTAAGTGCTAAAGCATGCTATCACTGCAATTAAATAGGAATTTGCTGTAACCCAGGCATGGAATGTCCAATCTGCCCCAAACGTCACACGTTTGATAAGAATCATGGCCTGAACACATGTCTATGCTCAAATTCAGTTATAGTAATAGCGCCACCTACTGGCAACAGGAAGTGACATGTTTAACACGTTGATGCTGTTCTAGCAACATGTTAAAAATGCCATTGAGTTCTAAACATGCTAGAAACATATTAAAACATGCTAGCAATACTTAGCTAAGTGCTAAAGCATGCTAATTCAATGAAACAGGACTTTGTTGTTACTCAAGAAGGCAATGTACAATCTACCCCAAACTTCACACGTTTGATAAGAGTTATCTCTTGAACACATGTCCATGCTCATATTTAGTTATAGTCATAGCGCCACCTGCTGGCAACAGGAAGTGACGTTTAACACTGTTCTTGACTCCTAATAACATATTAAAAAATGCCAGTAGGTGCTAAACATCCTACCAACATACTAGAGACATGCTAAAACATACTAGCAAACACTTAGCTAAGTGCTAAAGAATGATATTACTGCAATTAAATATGAATTTGCTGTAACTCAGGCATGGAATGTCCAATCTGCCCCAAACTTCACACTTTTGATAAGCGTTCTGTCCTGAACACATGACCATGCTTATATTCAGTTACAGTCATAGCGCCACCTGCTGGCAACAGGAAGTGACATGTTTAACACTGTTATGGACTCCTAATAACATATAAAAAAGTGCCAGCAAGTGCTAAACATGCTAACAACATACTAGAAACATGCTAAAACATGCTAGCAAACTCTTAGCTAAGTGCTATTATTATTAGCATGCTATTATTGCAATTAAATAGGAATTTGCTGTAACTCAGGCATGGAATGTCCAATCTGCCCCAAACTTCACACTTTTGATAAGAGTCATGGCCTGAACACATCTACATGAGAATGTTCAGTTATAGTAATAGCGCCACCTACTGGCAACAGGAAGTGACATGTTTAACACGTTGATGCCGTTCTAGCAACATGTTAAAAATGCCATTGAGTTCTAAACATGCTAGAAACATGTTAAAACATGCTAACAATGCTTAGCTAAGTGCTAAAGAATGCTAATTCAATGAAACATGACTTTGTTGTTACTCATGAAGGCAATGTCCAATTTGCACCAAACTTCACACGTTTGATAAGAGTTCTGTCCTGAACACACATCCATGCTCATATTCAGTTATAGTCATAACGCAACCTACTGGCAACAGAAACTGACATGGTTAACACAGTAATGCAGTACTAACCACATAATTATTGTGTACTAAGCATGCTAGAAACAGATTAAACATGCTAGCAACACTTAGCTGAGTCATGAAGCATGCTATTATCACCATTATACAAAACATTTTGTAACTGACTTTGACATACTCTTACTATATATACCTCCTTAAATGTACATTTCCCAACCATGCTCTGTCTTCCTAAAGCCACCGAGTGTTGATGGCACGGGTGCGAGGGCCCTTTCATCGCTGCTTGCAGCTTTAATTATTATTATTATTCTTCTCCGAATTTAATCGCATTTTTGAGGGCCTAAACATGCTCGAAAACTCACGAAACTTTGCACACGCATCAGAACTGGCGAAAATTTACATCTGATATAGGTTTCATAATTGGGCGGGGCAAAATGGCTCGATAGCGCCACCTATAAAAGTTCAACGGAGTGCGCCTCCCGCTATGTTCCACGTACGTGTACGAAATTCGGTACATACATGTAAGGACCTAATACCTACAAAAAAGTCTCTTGGAGCGTAGCCCTAAACACAACAGGAAGTCAGCCATTTTCAACTTCCTCTCAGATTTTTGTGCAGTTTTTGCCATTTTCATGCCTCGTACTTTAACGAACTCCTCCTACAGTTTTAATCTGATCATCTTCAAATTTGGTGAGTGTAATCTTAAGGCCTTTGCGACGTTAAATTGCGAAGATCTTGAGTTTTCGTCGAAGGGCGGGTCCTCGGCAGCCTGACAAATTTTGATGTTTCGCCATGAAACAGGAAGTTGTTGTAACTCAGGCATGGAATGTCCAATCTGCCCCAAACTTCACACTTTTGATAAGCGTTCTGTCCTGAACACATGACCATGCTCATATTCAGTTACAGTCATAGCGCCACCTGCTGGCAACAGGAAGTGACATGTTTAACACTGTTGTGAACTCCTGATAACATATAAAAAAGTGCCAGCAAGTGCTAAACATGCTAACAACATACTAGACACATGCTAAAACATGTTAGCAAACACTTAGCTAAGTGCTAAAGCATGCTATTACTGCAATTAAATAGGAATTTGCTGTAACTCAGGCACGGAATGTCCAATCTGCCCCAAACTTCACACGTTTGATAAGAGTCATGGCCTGAACACATCTACATGAGAATATTCAGTTATAGTAATAGCGCCACCTACTGGTAACAGGAAGTGTCATGTTTAACACGTTGATGCCGTTCTAGCAACATGTTAAAAATGCCATTGACTTCTAAACATGCTAGAAACATGTTAAAACATGCTAGCAAAACTTAGCTGAGTGCTAAAGCATGCTAATTCAATGAAACAGGATGTTGTTGTTACTCAAGAAGGCAATGTCCAATCTGCCCCAAACTTCACACTTTTGATAAGCGTTCTGTCCTGAACACATGACCATGCTCATATTCAGTTACAGTCATAGCGCCACCTGCTGGCAACAGGAAGTGACATGTTAAACACTGTTGTGAACTCCTGATAACATATAAAAAAGTGCCAGCAAGTGCTAAACATGCTAACAACATACTAGACGCATGCTAAAACATGCTAGCAAACACTTAGCTTAGTGCTAAAGCATGCTATTACTGCAATTAAATAGGAATTTGCTGTAACTCAGGCACGGAATGTCCAATCTGCCCCAAACTTCACACGTTTGATAAGAGTCATGGCCTGAACACATCTACATGAGAATATTCAGTTATAGTAATAGCGCCACCTACTGGTAAAAGGAAGTGTCATGTTTAACACGTTGATGCCGTTCTAGCAACATGTTAAAAATGCCATTGACTTCTAAACATGCTAGAAACATGTTAAAACATGCTAGCAAAACTTAGCTGAGTGCTAAAGCATGCTAATTCAATGAAACAGGATGTTGTTGTTACTCAAGAAGGCAATGTCCAATCTGCCCCAAACTTCACACTTTTGATAAGCGTTCTGTCCTGAACACATGACCATGCTCATATTCAGTTACAGTCATAGCGCCACCTGCTGGCAACAGGAAGTGACATGTTAAACACTGTTGTGGACTCCTAATAACATATAAAAAAGTGCCAGCATGTGCTAAACATGCTAACAACATACTAGAAACATGCTAAAACATGCTATCAATCACTTAGATAAGTGTTAAATCATGATATTACTGCAATTAAATGGGAATTTGTTGTAACACAGGCATGGGATGTTCAATCTACCCCAAACTTAATATGTAACATGCAAGAAAATGCTAGCAACACTTAGCTAAGTTCTAAAGCATGCTATAAAAGCTCAAGGAAGTTGTTGTAATTTAAGCATAAAATGTCCAATCTACCCCAAACTTCACACGTTTGATAAGAGTTATCTTTTGAACACATGTCCATGCTCATATTCAGTTATAGTCATAGCGCCGCCTGCTGGCAAAAGGAAGTGACGTTTAACACTGTTCTGGACTCCTAATAACATATAAAAAAATGCCAGTAGGTGCTAAATATCCTACCAACATACTAGAGACATGCTAAAACATACTAGCAAACACTTAGCTAAGTGCTAAAGCATGATATTACTGCAATTAAATATGAATTTGCTGTAACTCAGGAATGCAATGTCCAATCTACCCCAAAATTAATATGTAAAATGCTAGAAACATCATAAAACATGCTAGAAATGCTAAAGGAAGTTGTTGTAACTCAAGCATACAATGTCCAATCTGCCCCAAACTTCACATGTTTGATAAAAGTCCTGCACTGAACACATCTACATAGCAATATTCAGATATAGACATAGCCCCAACTACTGGCAACAGAAACTGACATGGTTAACACAGTAATGCAGTACTAACAACATAATTATTGTGTACTAAGCATGCTAGACACATACTAAACATGCTAGCAACACTTAGCTGAGTCATGAAGCATGCTATTATCCCCATTATACAAAACATTTAGTAACTGACTTTGACATACTCTTACTATATATACCTCCTTAAATGTACATTGCCCAACCATGCTCTGTCTTCCTAAAGCCACTGCGTGTTGATGGCACGGGTGCGAGGGCCCTTTCATCGCTGCTTGCAGCTTTAATTATTATTATTCTTCTTCTCCGCATTGAATTGCATTTTTGAGGGCCTAAACATGCGCGAAAACTCACGAAACTTTGCACACGCGTCAGAACTGGCGAAAATTTACATCTGATATAGGTTTCAGAATTGGACGGGGCAAAACGGCTCGATAGCGCCACCTATAAAAGTTCAACGGAGTGCGCCTCCCGCAACGTTCCACGTACGTGCACGAAATTCGGTACATACATGTAATGACCTAATACCTACAAAAAAGTCTCTTGGAGCATAGCCCTAAACCCAACAGGAAGTCACCCATTTTGAACTTCCTCCCAGATTTTTGTGCAGTTTTTGCCATTTTCAGGCCTCATACTTTAACGAACTCCTCCTACAGTTTTAATCTGATCATCTTCAATTTTGGTGAGTGTAATCTTAAGGCCTTTGCGACGTTAAATTGCGAAGATCTTGAGTTTTCGTCGAAGGGCGGGTCCTCGGCGGCCTGACAAATTTTGATGTTTCGCCATGAAACAGGAAGTTGCTGTAACTCAGGCATGGAATGTCCAATCTGCCCCAAACTTCATACGTTTGATAAGAGTTCTGTCCTGAACACATGACCATGCTCATATTCAGTTATAGTCATAGCGCCACCTGCTGGCAACAGGAAGTGACATGTTTAACACTGTTATGGACTCCTAATAACATATAAAAAAGTGCCAGCAAGTGCTAAACATGCTAACAACATACTAGAAGCATGCTAAAACATGCTAGCAAACTCTTAGCTAAGTGCTAAAGCATGCTATTATTGCAATTAAATAGGAATTTGCTGTAACTCAGGCATGGAATGTCCAATCTGCCCCAAACTTCACACTTTTGATAAGCGTTCTGTCCTGAACATATCTACATGAGAATATTCAGTTATAGTAATAGCGCCACCTACTGGTAACAGGAAGTGTCATGTTTAACACGTTGATGCCATTCTAGCAACATGTTAAAAATGCCATTGACTTCTAAACATGCTAGAAACATGTTAAAACATACTAGCAATACTTAGCTAAGTGCTAAAGCATGCTAATTCAATGAAACAGGATGTTGTTGTTACTCAAGAAGGCAATGTCCAATCTGCGCCAAACTTCACACTTTTAATAAACGTTCTGTCCTGAACACATGACCATGCTCATATTCAGTTATAGTCATAGCGCCACCTGCTGGCAACAGGAAGTGACATGTTTAACACTGTTATGGACTCCTAATAACATATAAAAAAGTGCCAGCAAGTGCTAAACATGCTAACAACATACTAGAAGCATGCTAAAACATGCTAGCAAACTCTTAGCTAAGTGCTAAAGCATGCTATTATTGCAATTAAATAGGAATTTGCTGTAACTCAGGCATGGAATGTCCAATCTGCCCCAAACTTCACACTTTTGATAAGCGTTCTGTCCTGAACATATCTACATGAGAATATTCAGTTATAGTAATAGCGCCACCTACTGGTAACAGGAAGTGTCATGTTTAACACGTTGATGCCATTCTAGCAACATGTTAAAAATGCCATTGACTTCTAAACATGCTAGAAACATGTTAAAACATACTAGCAATACTTAGCTAAGTGCTAAAGCATGCTAATTCAATGAAACAGGACTTTGTTGTTACTCAAGAAGGCAATGTACAATCTACCCCAAACGTCACACGTTTGATAAGAGTTATCTCTTGAACACATGTCCATGCTCATATTTAGTTATAGTCATAGCGCCACCTGCTGGCAACAGGAAGTGACGTTTAACACTGTTCTTGACTCCTAATAACATATAAAAAAATGCCAGTAGGTGCTAAACATCCTACCAACATACTAGAAACATGCTAAAACATACTAGCAAACACTTAGCTAAGTGCTAAAGAATGATATTACTGCAATTAAATATGAATTTGCTGTAACTCAGGCATGGAATGTCCAATCTGCCCCAAACTTCACACTTTTGATAAGCGTTCTGTCCTGAACACATGACCATGCTTATATTCAGTTACAGTCATAGCGCCACCTGCTGGCAACAGGAAGTGACATGTTCAACACTGTTATGGACTCCTAATAACATATAAAAAAGTGCCAGCAAGTGTTAAACATGCTAACAACATACTAGAAACATGCTAAAACATGCTAGCAAACTCTTAGCCAAGTTCTAAAGCATGCTATTATTGCAATTAAATAGGAATTTGCTGTAACTCAGGCATGGAATGTCCAATCTGCCCCAAACTTCACACTTTTGATAAGAGTCATGGCCTGAACACATCTACATGAGAATGTTCAATTATAGTAATAGCGCCACCAACTGGCAACAGGAAGTGACATGTTTAACACGTTGATGCCGTTCTAGCAACATGTTAAAAATGCCATTGAGTTCTAAACATGCTAGAAACATGTTAAAACATGCTAACAATGCTTAGCTAAGTGCTAAAGCATGCTAATTCAATGAAACATGACTTTGTTGTTACTCAAGAAGGCAATGTCCAATTTGCACCAAACTTCACATGTTTGATAAGAGTTCTGTCCTGAACACACATCCATGCTCATATTCAGCTATAGTCATAACGCCACCTACTGGCAACAGAAACTGACATGGTTAACACAGTAATGCAGTACTAACCACATAATTATTGTGTACTAAGCATGCTAGAAACAGACTAAACATGCTAGCAACACTTAGCTGAGTCATGAAGCATGCTATTATCACCATTATACAAAACATTTTGTTACTAACTTTGACATACTCTTACTATATATACCTCCTTAAATGTACATTTCCCAACCATGCTCTGTCTTCCTAAAGCCACCGAGTGTTGATGGCACGGGTGCGAGGGCCCTTTCATCGCTGCTTGCAGCTTTAATTATTATTCTTCTTCTTCTCCGCATTGAATTGCATTTTTGAGGGCCTAAACATGCGCGAAAACTCACGAAACTTTGCACACGCGTCAGAACTGGCGAAAATTTACATCTGATATAGGTTTCAGAATTGGACGGGGCAAAACGGCTCGATAGCGCCACCTATAAAAGTTCAACGGAGTGCGCCTCCCGCAACGTTCCACGTACGTGCACGAAATTCGGTACATACATGTAATGACCTAATACCTACAAAAAAGTCTCTTGGAGCATAGCCCTAAACCCAACAGGAAGTCAGCCATTTTGAACTTCCTCCCAGATTTTTGTGCAGTTTTTGACATTTTCAGGCCTCATACTTTAACGAACTCCTCCTACAGTTTTAATCTGATCATCTTCAAATTTGGTGAGTGTAATCTTAAGGCCTTTGCGACGTTAAATTGCGAAGATCTTGAGTTTTCGTCGAAGGGCGGGTCCTCGGCGGCCTGACAAATTTTGATGTTTCGCCATGAAACAGGAAGTTGCTGTAACTCAGGCATGGAATGTCCAATCTGCCCCAAACTTCATACGTTTGATAAGAGTTCTGTCCTGAACACATGACCATGCTCATATTCAGTTATAGTCATAGCGCCACCTGCTGGCAACAGGAAGTGACATGTTTAACACTGTTATGGACTCCTAATAACATATAAAAAAGTGCCAGCAAGTGCTAAACATGCTAACAACATACTAGAAGCATGCTAAAACATGCTAGCAAACTCTTAGCTAAGTGCTAAAGCATGCTATTATTGCAATTAAATAGGAATTTGCTGTAACTCAGGCATGGAATGTCCAATCTGCCCCAAACTTCACACTTTTGATAAGCGTTCTGTCCTGAACATATCTACATGAGAATATTCAGTTATAGTAATAGCGCCACCTACTGGTAACAGGAAGTGTCATGTTTAACACGTTGATGCCATTCTAGCAACATGTTAAAAATGCCATTGACTTCTAAACATGCTAGAAACATGTTAAAACATACTAGCAATACTTAGCTAAGTGCTAAAGCATGCTAATTCAATGAAACAGGATGTTGTTGTTACTCAAGAAGGCAATGTCCAATCTGCGCCAAACTTCACACTTTTAATAAACGTTATGTCCTGAACACATGACCATGCTCATATTCAGTTATAGTCATAGCGCCACCTGTTGGCAACAGGAAGTGACATGTTTAACACTGTTATGGACTCCTAATAACATATAAAAAAGTGCCAGCAAGTGCTAAACATGCTAACAACATACTAGAAGCATGCTAAAACATGCTAGCAAACTCTTAGCTAAGTGCTAAAGCATGCTATTATTGCAATTAAATAGGAATTTGCTGTAACTCAGGCATGGAATGTCCAATCTGCCCCAAACTTCACACTTTTGATAAGCGTTCTGTCCTGAACACATCTACATGAGAATATTCAGTTATAGTAATAGCGCCACCTACTGGCAACAGGAAGTGTCATGTTTAACACGTTGATGCCATTCTAGCAACATGTTAAAAATGCCATTGACTTCTAAACATGCTAGAAACATGTTAAAACATACTAGCAATACTTAGCTAAGTGCTAAAGCATGCTAATTCAATGAAACAGGACTTTGTTGTTACTCAAGAAGGCAATGTACAATCTACCCCAAACGTCACACGTTTGATAAGAGTTATCTCTTGAACACATGTCCATGCTCATATTTAGTTATAGTCATAGCGCCACCTGCTGGCAACAGGAAGTGACGTTTAACACTGTTCTTGACTCCTAATAACATATAAAAAAATGCCAGTAGGTGCTAAACATCCTACCAACATACTATAGACATGCTAAAACATACTAGCAAACACTTAGCTAAGTGCTAAAGAATGATATTACTGCAATTAAATATGAATTTGCTGTAACTCAGGCATGGAATGTCCAATCTGCCCCAAACTTCACACTTTTGATAAGCGTTCTGTCCTGAACACATGACCATGCTTATATTCAGTTACAGTCATAGCGCCACCTGCTGGCAACAGGAAGTGACATGTTTAACACTGTTATGGACTCCTAATAACATATAAAAAAGTGCCAGCAAGTGTTAAACATGCTAACAACATACTAGAAACATGCTAAAACATGCTAGCAAACTCTTAGCCAAGTGCTAAAGCATGCTATTATTGCAATTAAATAGGAATTTGCTGTAACTCAGGCATGGAATGTCCAATCTGCCCCAAACTTCACACTTTTGATAAGAGTCATGGCCTGAACACATCTACATGAGAATGTTCAATTATAGTAATAGCGCCACCAACTGGCAACAGGAAGTGACATGTTTAACACGTTGATGCCGTTCTAGCAACATGTTAAAAATGCCATTGAGTTCTAAACATGCTAGAAACATGTTAAAACATGCTAACAATGCTTAGCTAAGTGCTAAAGCATGCTAATTCAATGAAACATGACTTTGTTGTTACTCAAGAAGGCAATGTCCAATTTGCACCAAACTTCACACGTTTGATAAGAGTTCTGTCCTGAACACACATCCAAGCTCATATTCAGCTATAGTCATAACGCCACCTACTGGCAACAGAAACTGACATGGTTAACACAGTAATGCAGTACTAACCACATAATTATTGTGTACTAAGCATGCTAGAAACACACTAAACATGCTAGCAACACTTAGCTGAGTCATGAAGCATGCTATTATCACCATTATACAAAACATTTTGTAACTGACTTTGACATACTCTTACTATATATACCTCCTTAAATGTACATTTCCCAACCATGCTCTGTCTTCCTAAAGCCACCGAGTGTTGATGGCACGGGTGCGAGGGCCCTTTCATCGCTGCTTGCAGCTTTAATTATTATTATTATTATTATTAGGGCCCGAGCACCGATGGTGAGAGGACCCTATTGTTTTTGCTCCGTTTATTATTCTTCTTCTTCTTCTTCTCCAAAGTGAATCGCTTTTTAGAGGGCCTAAACATGCTCGAAAACTCATGAAACTTTGCACACGCTTCAGAAGTGGTGAAAATTTACGTGTGATATGGTTTTCAGAATTGGGGGGGGCAAATTCGGTAAATTATTGCCCCCACATTTTGCCCCGGCTCCTGGTTTCACGTACAGGTATGAAATTTGGTACATACATGTAATGACCCAATACCTACAGAAAAGTCTCTTGGAGCATAGCCCTAAACACAACAGGAAGTGAGCTATTTTGAACTTCCTCCTAGATTTTGGGCATTTTTCGTAATTTCCTGATGTTGTACTTTAACGAACTCCTCCTACAGATTTGATCTGATCCTCTTCAAATTTGGTGAGTGTAATCTTAAGGCCTTTGTGACGTTAAATTGCGAAGATCTAGAGTTTTCGTCGAAGGGTGTGCCCTCGGCGGCCTGACAAACATCTATCTATAAATTACAGGAACGTCTGTCTGTCTGTCTGTCTGTGTGTGTGTGTGTCTGTTCCTCGCATATCTCTCGAACCGTTAGTCCGATTAATTTCAAACTCGACAGGTGTCTTGCCACGGGCACGAGTAAGTGCAGTGCCAAGTTTGACATTGTTTGGATGAGAAATGCAAAAGATATCGTTAAATATATCATTTTTAGAAGGTTGTGGTTTAAAAATAAACATTCTGACATTAGAGAGTTGTATCGGTCAAAGAAGCCCCAAGAAGGTTGTGGTTTAAAAATAAACATTCTGACATAAACACTCAGTCATGCCTGGCTCACACTACAGGAGTTTTAAAATCCTAACCGATTTTGAAATCTGGTTGAAGCACACACTTAAGGAGAATCTTTGCAGATATTCTTCCCCCAAATCTTAAACATGCTCACACTACAAGGTTTGAAAATCGCGGTGCACCACACACTACAAAATGTTATTAAGATTATCGTGCCAGAGGAAGCGTCTCACGTGATCTCACGCAGCAGATCTGAAGTGTAAAAACATGGAAACATATGGGATATGCATTGCCATGAGACACACACGCATGCACGCACATACACACGCACAGAGACTTTGAACCTACCGGTACTTTGAGTTAAGAGCTTAGATCGGGCCCAAAAAAATCAAGCCCGACCCCTACCCGAGCCCATGCACGTTGCGTCCGAGCCCGGCCCGGCCCGACACAACACAACACAACACAACACATTAACATAACTGTAATTATGAGCCCGAGCCCGATTTAAACCCGACCATTTTTTTTAATACGTGGGCCAGGGGCGGTGCGAGATATTTTTTTAACGAGGGGGTGCTAGATAGCATATAAATACTATTGCAAAAATTGTCCACTTAATATTTAATATTCAATCATTTTAATTGTCACAATTAAAGTAGCCTATTCGTTTTATTAAATTGACCAAGCACAACATTCAGCATTCAATCAAATATTAATTAAAGATTTATTATTATTAGGCTAATAATGTTAACATAATATACTATCGTTATTTCGGCATAATATGTGTGCGTGCAACAAGCTAGATGTGCATTTTTAAATCCGGTGATGCGTGCATTGATTTTGAAATCCACGCGCTTTTTAACGCGCTTTTTAGTTTCGGTTTCATTACTGAACATGTAACGTTTGTGCCTGCTGACCACAGCGTAATACTTATTTATTTAGCAATAAATAAATGGAGATAAAAACGCATATCGAGTTGAGTCATTTAAAATTATCTCAAGGGAAATTCCTTCAGCACGACAGCCCTGCTGTCTTTTTGACAGCACTGACGTAATCACAATCTTGCTCATCCCGATAAATATCAAACATGTTTGATATGATCGGGGCGAGCCCGATTTGTGTGAGAGCAGATCGGGAGGGGCAAGATTCGATCTGTGAACGCCTCACATTACCAGATAATCTGCGCCGAACATCGGAACCGATCGAGGTCCTCGACAAGATTTTTTCTCAGATTCTCGGGAGGGGTAAATCGGGCATAAATCGGCCTAAAACTCCTGTAGTGTGAGCCAGGCATCAGCTACACTGTTTACTTCTGAATATTATAGTTTGGTTCCCGAACGTGATAAATCCATCTATCTATAAATTACAGAAACGTCCGTCTGTCTGTCTGTGTGTTATTCGCATATCTCTCAAATGTGAGATAACCACTAAATGTGTGAAAACCACTATTTTCTGTTTCAAACTTTCACATAGCATCTTTAGGTTATAACAACATTGAAAATCAAAATCTGGATTTGAATTTTTTTAAGATTTATTATAAAAACGGATTATTTTTTCCCAAAAATGCAATAAATTCATGACTTTTTTTTATTCAAAATGCTATTAATCCATTGAATCAATATAAAGTTATTTTTGATCATATTGCCATCGCAAGAAATATCTCCTGAACTTTTTTGACTGCGATCAGCTCACAAAAACTGATTTTGCACGGGCACTTTGCACTGCTCCCTGAATCGAGGTGCTTATTCATTTGTGGATGTAAACTGAATCTGTAAGTCAGCTATGCTGTTAGTGTTTACTTCTGAATATTATATTTCATTCTGGTGCGCTTAACGTTGTCGCTACTGTGTAATAGTAGCCTATGCTATTCACCAACTAAACATATCCTATTCAATGCGTTCACAGTCTCTTTCACGGGCATCATTTGTAGTTGCCTATTCACAAACTGTTTGCTCAAGCATAGCGTTTTCTCGGAGTTCACTGTGTGCTTTTTACCATGCACAAATAAAAATATCACTGAACTTTTGCTGTGTAATTGTAACAATGAGCACACACCAAACCAACAATTACTAAAAACACACACAAAAACTGATTTTGCACGGGCATTTTTTGCACTAGTTCACCCAATTTCGGCCTTTTGGTGATATATGCATGATCAGATTGTCACATGCCTGTCCTGTCTTGTGCTGCACATGGGTGTTTTGTTATTTTGGGCCATGTGCTCATGTCATTGTCTGGTCCCTCCCCCTTGTTATCTGATTATTGTTTGAGTTCTCCCACCTGTTCCCCCTTGATTAGTTTCCCTTTATTAGTCCCCTCTTGTTTGCAGTCTGTGTCGGTTCGTTGTCTGATGTTTCCTGTTCCCTGTAAATCCCTAGTAAGTTCTGCTTCTGTTTTTGGTTTTGTATTTTCCAGTTATGTTTTTCCCCCTCGTGGGTTTTGTTTTGTATTTGTTTTCCCGTCTGTAAATAAACCATCATATCTCTGCACTTGAGTCCTCGCACCTTTTTGCAATCATCCCAACCGTGACAAAACGAACCGACCAATTGAGGACTCAGCAGAAGAACTCACTATCCAGCAGCATGTCCGGCAGTGTTTCTTCCCCAGTCACCGAGCGGGAGAGAGGACAGTCGTTTTTGGGAACCCGGTTGGTCATATTTCGCGGGACCCGTGGAGGCCGCAGGGGAGGAGGTGGTCGAGAGGAGTCCCGACACCACTCTCCACTCTGGCCCCTCTTCGACCCTGGGCTGGACATCACCAACCCAGGGTCCCATTCGCCACTGGTTCCGTCCAGCACAGAGCCCGTTCCGGTGGTTCCGAAATGGAGAAGGAAGAACCCCTCTGTGGCCATTCCGGTGGTCCCAGTGCCGGTGGTCCCGAGTCCGGTGGTCCCAGTTCCGGTGATCCCGAGTCTGGTGGTCCCAGTCTCGGAGGTCCCCGTGCAGTCTGAGATAGACAGAGCAGCTGAAACTCTGTTGGATTACTTCGAAAGACTACATCAGATCCTGGAGAGTGCCAAGACTGTCCACGGCACGTCCGCCGAGCCTGTGTCCCCGGACAAGATGGCCACCGCCGAGCCTGTATCTCCGGACAAGATGGCCGCCGCCGAGCCTGTTCACGTCACGCCTGCCGAGCCTGTGTCTTCGGACAAGATGGCCGCCGCCGAGCCTGTTCACGTCACGCCTGCCGAGCCTGTGTCCCCTGACAAGATGGCCGCCGTCGAGCCTGTGTCTGTTCCTGAGCCTGAGCCGGTGGCGTCTGTTCCTGAGCCTGAGCCGGTGGCGTCTGTTCCTGAGCCTGAGCCGGTGGCGTCAGTTCCAGTGCCTGAGCCGGTGGTGCCAGTTCCAGTGCCTGAGCCGGTGGTGCCAGTTCCAGTGCCTGAGCCGGTGGTGCCAGTTCCAGTACCTGAGCCGGTGGTGCCAGTTCCAGTGCCTGAGCCGGTGGTGCCAGTTCCAGTGCCTGAGCC
Organism: Scardinius erythrophthalmus; assembly: GCF_964197995.2. Taxonomy (NCBI): domain Eukaryota; kingdom Metazoa; phylum Chordata; class Actinopteri; order Cypriniformes; family Leuciscidae; genus Scardinius; species Scardinius erythrophthalmus. The sequence goes on from NC_138236.1 coordinate 31,669,943, forward strand.
GGTGGTGCCAGTTCCAGTGCCTGAGCCGGTGGTGCCAGTTCCAGTGCCTGAGCCGGTGGTGCCAGTTCCAGTGCCTGAGCCGGTGGTGTCTGTTCCAGTTCCTGAGCCGGTAGTGTCTGTTCCAGTTCCTGAGCCGCCGCCCGAGGTGTCGTCTCCGCCCGAGGTGTCGTCTCCGCCGTGGCCGCCCGAGGTGTCGTCTCCGCCGTGGCCGCCCGAGGGGTCGTCTCCGCCGTGGCCGCCCGAGGGGTCGTCTCCGCCGTGGCCGCCCGAGGGGTCGTCTCCGCCGTGGCCGCCCGAGGGGTCGTCTCCGCCGTGGCCGCCCGAGGGGTCGTCTCCGCCGTGGCCGCCCGAGGTGTCGTCTCCGCCGTGGCCGCCCGAGGGGTCGTCTCCGCCGTGGCCGCCCGAGGTGTCGTCTCCGCCGTGGCCGCCCGAGGGGTCGTCTATGCCGTGGCCGCCCGAGGTGCCGTATCCGCCATGGCCGCCCGAGGTGCCGTGGCCGCCCGAGGAGTCGTATCCGCCATGGCCGCCCGAGGTGCCGTGGCCGACCGAGGGGTCGTATCCGCCATGGCCGCCCGAGGTGCCCTGGCCGCCCGAGGGGTCGTCTCCGCCCTGGCCGCCCGAGGGGTCGTCTCCGCCCTGGCCGCCCGAGGGGTCGTCTCCGCCCTGGCCGCCCGAGGGGTCGTCTCCGCCCTGGCCGCCCGAGGGGTCGTCTCCGCCCTGGCCGCCCGAGGGGTCGTCTCCGCCCTGGCCGCCCGAGGGGTCGTCTCCGCCCTGGCCGCCCGAGGGGTCGTCTCCGCCCTGGCCGCCCGAGGGGTCGTCTCCGCCCTGGCCGCCCGAGGGGTCGTCTCCGCCCTGGCCGCCCGAGGGGTCGTCTGCTCCGCCCTGGCCGCCCGATGGACTGTCTGCTCCGCCCTGGCCGCCCGATGGACTGTCTCTGCCCTGGTCTGTCCCTCCCGTCCCGCCCTGGTCTGTCCCTCCCGTCCCGCCCTGGTCTGTCCCTCCCGTCCCGCCCTGGTCTGATGGAGCGTCTGGTAGCCGCTCCGTAGGGAGGGGGTAATGTCACATGCCTGTCCTGTCTTGTGCTGCACATGGGTGTTTTGTTATTTTGGGCCATGTGCTCATGTCATTGTCTGGTCCCTCCCCCTTGTTATCTGATTATTGTTTGAGTTCTCCCACCTGTTCCCCCTTGATTAGTTTCCCTTTATTAGTCCCCTCTTGTTTGCAGTCTGTGTCGGTTCGTTGTCTGATGTTTCCTGTTCCCTGTAAATCCCTAGTAAGTTCTGCTTCTGTTTTTGGTTTTGTATTTTCCAGTTATGTTTTTCCCCCTCGTGGGTTTTGTTTTGTATTTGTTTTCCCGTCTGTAAATAAACCATCATATCTCTGCACTTGAGTCCTCGCACCTTTTTGCAATCATCCCAACCGTGACACAGATAAGTTCAATATTAATGTTGCTTGCAGTTCTGATGTTGCTAGGCAACCACAGACAGCCTGCAGTAACTCAGGCATACAATTTTCAATCTGCCCCAAACTTCACATGTTTGATAAGAGTCCTGTCCTGAACACATGCCAATGCTCATTATGATTATAGCAATAGCGCCACCTGCTGGTAGCAGGAAGTGTGGCAAATACAAAACGTGCTCGAAAAATCATGAAACTTTGCACACGCTTCAGAAGTGGTGACAATTTACGTGTGATGTGGTTTTAAAAATTGGATGGGGCAAAATGGCTTACTTATTGCCCCTACATTTTACCCCGGCTCGACGTTTCACGTACAGGTATGAAATTTGGTACACACATGTAAGGACCCAATACCTACAAAAAAGTCTCTTGGAGCATAGCCCTAAACACAACAGGAAGTCAGTTATTTTGAACTTCCTGTCAGATTTTGGGCAGTTTTTGCCATTTCCTGATGTTGTACTTTAACAAACTCCTCCTACAGTTTTGATCTGATCCTCTTCAAATTTGGTGAGTGTAATCTTAAGGCCTTTCCTAAAGGTGCCGGGTGGCGGTGGCAGGGGTGCGAGGGCCCTTTTCATCGCTGCTTGCAGCTTTAATTAGGGCCCGAGCACCGATGGTGAGAGGACCCTATTGTTTTTGCTCCGTTTATTATTATTCTTCTTCTTCTTCTTCTCCAAAGTGAATCGCTTTTTAGAGGGCCTAAACATGCTCGAAAACTCATGAAACTTTGCACACGCTTCAGAAGTGGTGAAAATTTACGTGTGATATGGTTTTCAGAATTGGGGGGGGCAAATTCGGTAAATTATTGCCCCCACATTTTGCCCCGGCTCCTGGTTTCACGTACAGGTATGAAATTTGGTACATACATGTAATGACCCAATACCTACAGAAAAGTCTCTTGGAGCATAGCCCTAAACACAACAGGAAGTGAGCTATTTTGAACTTCCTCCTGGATTTTGGGCATTTTTCGTAATTTCCTGATGTTGTACTTTAACGAACTCCTCCTACAGATTTGATCTGATCCTCTTCAAATTTGGTGAGTGTAATCTTAAGGCCTTTGTGACGTTAAATTGCGAAGATCTAGAGTTTTCGTCGAAGGGTGTGCCCTCGGCGGCCTGACAAACATCTATCTATAAATTACAGGAACGTCTGTCTGTCTGTCTGTCTGTGTGTGTGTGTGTGTGTCTGTTCCTCGCATATCTCTCGAACCGTTAGTCCGATTAATTTCAAACTCGACAGGTGTCTTGCCACGGGCACGAGTAAGTGCAGTGCCAAGTTTGACATTGTTTGGATGAGAAATGCAAAAGATATCGTTAAATATATCATTTTTAGAAGGTTGTGGTTTAAAAATAAACATTCTGACATTATAGAGTTGTATCGGTCAAAGAAGCCCCAAGAAGGTTGTGGTTTAAAAATAAACATTCTGACATAAACACTCAGTCAGCTACACTGTTTACTTCTGAATATTATAGTTTGGTTCCCGAACGTGATAAATCCATCTATCTATAAATTACAGAAACGTCCGTCTGTCTGTATGTGTGTTATTCGCATATCTCTCAAATGTGAGATAACCACTAAATGTGTGAAAACCACTATTTTCTGTTTCAAACTTTCACATAGCATCTTTAGGTTATAACAACATTGAAAATCAAAATCTGGATTTGAATTTTTTAAGATTTATTATAAAAACAGATTATTTTTTCCCAAAAATGCAATAAATTCATGACTTTTTTTTTTTTTCAAAATGCTATTAATCCATTGAATCAATATAAAGTTATTTTTGATCATATTGCCATCGCAAGAAATATCTCCTGAACTTTTTTGACGGCGATCAGCTCACAAAAACTGATTTTGCACGGGCACTTTGCACTGCTCCCTGAATCGAGGTGCTTATTCATTTGTGGATGTAAACTGAATCTGTAAGTCAGCTATGCTGTTAGTGTTTACTTCTGAATATTATATTTCATTCTGGTGCGCTTAACGTTGTCGCTACTGTGTAATAGTAGCCTATGCTATTCACCAACTAAACATATCCTATTCAATGCGTTCACAGTCTCTTTCACGGGCATCATTTGTAGTTGCCTATTCACAAACTGTTTGCTCAAGCATAGCGTTTTCTCGGAGTTCACTGTGTGCTTTTTACCATGCACAAATAAAAATATCACTGAACTTTTGCTGTGTAATTGTAACAATGAGCACACACCAAACCAACAATTACTAAAAACACACACAAAAACTGATTTTGCACGGGCATTTTTTGCACTAGTTCACCCAATTTCGGCCTTTTGGTGATATATGCATGATCAGATAAGTTCAATATTAATGTTGCTTGCAGTTCTGATGTTGCTAGGCAACCACAGACAGCCTGCAGTAACTCAGGCATACAATTTTCAATCTGCCCCAAACTTCACATGTTTGATAAGAGTCCTGTCCTGAACACATGCCAATGCTCATTATGATTATAGCAATAGCGCCACCTGCTGGTAGCAGGAAGTGTGGCAAATACAAAACGTGCTCGAAAAATCATGAAACTTTGCACACGCTTCAGAAGTGGTGACAATTTACGTGTGATGTGGTTTTAAAAATTGGATGGGGCAAAATGGCTTACTTATTGCCCCTACATTTTACCCCGGCTCGACGTTTCACGTACAGGTATGAAATTTGGTACACACATGTAAGGACCCAATACCTACAAAAAAGTCTCTTGGAGCATAGCCCTAAACACAACAGGAAGTCAGTTATTTTGAACTTCCTGTCAGATTTTGGGCAGTTTTTGCCATTTCCTGATGTTGTACTTTAACAAACTCCTCCTACAGTTTTGATCTGATCCTCTTCAAATTTGGTGAGTGTAATCTTAAGGCCTTTCCTAAAGGTGCCGGGTGGCGGTGGCAGGGGTGCGAGGGCCCTTTTCATCGCTGCTTGCAGCTTTAATTAGGGCCCGAGCACCGATGGTGTGAGGACCCTCTTGGAATTGCTCTGTTTATTATTAGGGCCCGAGCACCGATGGTGTGAGGACCCTCTTGGAATTGCTCTGTTTATTATTATTATTATTATTATTATTATTCTTCTTCTCCGCATTGAATTGCATTTTTGAGGGCCTAAACATGCGCGAAAACTCACGAAACTTTGCACACGCGTCAGAACTGGCGAAAATTTACATCTGATATAGGTTTCAGAATTGGACGGGGCAAAACGGCTCGATAGCGCCACCTATAAAAGTTCAACGGAGTGCGCCTCCCGCAACGTTCCACGTACGTGCACGAAATTCGGTACATACATGTAATGACCTAATACCTACAAAAAAGTCTCTTGGAGCATAGCCCTAAACCCAACAGGAAGTCAGCCATTTTGAACTTCCTCCCAGATTTTTGTGCAGTTTTTGACATTTTCAGGCCTCATACTTTAACGAACTCCTCCTACAGTTTTAATCTGATCATCTTCAAATTTGGTGAGTGTAATCTTAAGGCCTTTGCGACGTTAAATTGCGAAGATCTTGAGTTTTCGTCGAAGGGCGGGTCCTCGGCGGCCTGACAAATTTTGATGTTTCGCCATGAAACAGGAAGTTGCTGTAACTCAGGCATGGAATGTCCAATCTGCCCCAAACTTCACACGTTTGATAAGAGTTCTGTCCTGAACACATGACCATGCTCATATTCAGTTATAGTCATAGCGCCACCTGCTGGCAACAGAAAGTGACATGTTTAACACTGTTATGGACTCCTAATAACATATAAAAAAGTGCCAGCAAGTGCTAAACATGCTAACAACATACTAGAAGCATGCTAAAACATGCTAGCAAACTCTTAGCTAAGTGCTAAAGCATGCTATTATTGCAATTAAATAGGAATTTGCTGTAACTCAGGCATGGAATGTCCAATCTGCCCCAAACTTCACACTTTTGATAAGCGTTCTGTCCTGAACATATCTACATGAGAATATTCAGTTATAGTAATAGCGCCACCTACTGGTAACAGGAAGTGTCATGTTTAACACGTTGATGCCATTCTAGCAACATGTTAAAAATGCCATTGACTTCTAAACATGCTAGAAACATGTTAAAACATACTAGCAATACTTAGCTAAGTGCTAAAGCATGCTAATTCAATGAAACAGGATGTTGTTGTTACTCAAGAAGGCAATGTCCAATCTGCGCCAAACTTCACACTTTTAATAAACGTTCTGTCCTGAACACATGACCATGCTCATATTCAGTTATAGTCATAGCGCCACCTGCTGGCAACAGGAAGTGACATGTTTAACACTGTTATGGACTCCTAATAACATATAAAAAAGTGCCAGCAAGTGCTAAACATGCTAACAACATACTAGAAGCATGCTAAAACATGCTAGCAAACTCTTAGCTAAGTGCTAAAGCATGCTATTATTGCAATTAAATAGGAATTTGCTGTAACTCAGGCATGGAATGTCCAATCTGCCCCAAACTTCACACTTTTGATAAGCGTTCTGTCCTGAACATATCTACATGAGAATATTCAGTTATAGTAATAGCGCCACCTACTGGTAACAGGAAGTGTCATGTTTAACACGTTGATGCCATTCTAGCAACATGTTAAAAATGCCATTGACTTCTAAACATGCTAGAAACATGTTAAAACATACTAGCAATACTTAGCTAAGTGCTAAAGCATGCTAATTCAATGAAACAGGATGTTGTTGTTACTCAAGAAGGCAATGTCCAATCTGCGCCAAACTTCACACTTTTAATAAACGTTCTGTCCTGAACACATGACCATGCTCATATTCAGTTATAGTCATAGCGCCACCTGCTGGCAACAGGAAGTGACATGTTTAACACTGTTATGGACTCCTAATAACATATAAAAAAGTGCCAGCAAGTGCTAAACATGCTAACAACATACTAGAAGCATGCTAAAACATGCTAGCAAACTCTTAGCTAAGTGCTAAAGCATGCTATTATTGCAATTAAATAGGAATTTGCTGTAACTCAGGCATGGAATGTCCAATCTGCCCCAAACTTCACACTTTTGATAAGCGTTCTGTCCTGAACATATCTACATGAGAATATTCAGTTATAGTAATAGCGCCACCTGCTGGCAACAGGAAGTGACGTTTAACACTGTTCTTGACTCCTAATAACATATAAAAAAATGCCAGTAGGTGCTAAACATCCTACCAACATACTATAGACATGCTAAAACATACTAGCAAACACTTAGCTAAGTGCTAAAGAATGATATTACTGCAATTAAATATGAATTTGCTGTAACTCAGGCATGGAATGTCCAATCTGCCCCAAACTTCACACTTTTGATAAGCGTTCTGTCCTGAACACATGACCATGCTTATATTCAGTTACAGTCATAGCGCCACCTGCTGGCAACAGGAAGTGACATGTTTAACACTGTTATGGACTCCTAATAACATATAAAAGAGTGCCAGCAAGTGTTAAACATGCTAACAACATACTAGAAACATGCTAAAACATGCTAGCAAACTCTTAGCCAAGTGCTAAAGCATGCTATTATTGCAATTAAATAGGAATTTGCTGTAACTCAGGCATGGAATGTCCAATCTGCCCCAAACTTCACACTTTTGATAAGAGTCATGGCCTGAACACATCTACATGAGAATGTTCAATTATAGTAATAGCGCCACCAACTGGCAACAGGAAGTGACATGTTTAACACGTTGATGCCGTTCTAGCAACATGTTAAAAATGCCATTGAGTTCTAAACATGCTAGAAACATGTTAAAACATGCTAACAATGCTTAGCTAAGTGCTAAAGCATGCTAATTCAATGAAACATGACTTTGTTGTTACTCAAGAAGGCAATGTCCAATTTGCACCAAACTTCACACGTTTGATAAGAGTTCTGTCCTGAACACACATCCAAGCTCATATTCAGTTATAGTCATAACGCCACCTACTGGCAACAGAAACTGACATGGTTAACACAGTAATGCAGTACTAACCACATAATTATTGTGTACTAAGCATGCTAGAAACACACTAAACATGCTAGCAACACTTAGCTGAGTCATGAAGCATGCTATTATCACCATTATACAAAACATTTTGTAACTGACTTTGACATACTCTTACTATATATACCTCCTTAAATGTACATTTCCCAACCATGCTCTGTCTTCCTAAAGCCACCGAGTGTTGATGGCACGGGTGCGAGGGCCCTTTCATCGCTGCTTGCAGCTTTAATTACTGCCCGAGCACCGATGGTGTGAGGACCCTCTTGGAATTGCTCTGTTTATTATTATTATTATTATTATTATTATTCTTCTTCTCCGCATTGAATTGCATTTTTGAGGGCCTAAACATGCTCGAAAACTCACGAAACTTTGCACACGCGTCAGAACTGGCGAAAATTTACATCTGACATAGGTTTCAGAATTGGACGGGGCAAAATGGCTCGATAGCGCCACCTATAAAAGTTCAACGGAGTGCGCCTCCCGCAACATTCCACGTACGTGCACGAAATTCGGTACATACATGTAATGACCTAATACCTACAAAAAAGTCTCTTGGAGCATAGCCCTAAACACAACAGGAAGTCAGCCATTTTGAACTTCCTCTCAGATTTTTGTGCAGTTTTTGCCATTTTCAGGCCTCGTACTTTAACGAACTCCTCCTACAGTTTTAATCTGATCATCTTCAAATTTGGTGAGTGTAATCTTAAGGCCTTTGCGACGTTAAATTGCGAAGATCTTGAGTTTTCGTCAAAGGGCGGGTCCTCGGCGGCCTTACAAATTTCGATGTTTCGCCATGAAACAGGAAGTTGCTGTAACTCAGGCATGGAATGTCCAATCTGCCCCAAACTTCACACGTTTGATAAGAGTTCTGCCCTGAACACATGGCCATGCTCATATTCAGTTATAGTCATAGCGCCACCTGCTGGCAACAGGAAGTGACATGTTTAACACTGTTATGGACTCCTAATAACATATAAAAAAGTGCCAGCAAGTGCTAAACATGCTAACAACATACTAGAAGCATGCTAAAACATGCTAGCAAACTCTTAGCTAAGTGCTAAAGCATGCATATTATTGCAATTAAATAGGAATTTGCTGTAACTCAGGAATGGAATATCCAATCTGCCCCAAACTTCACACTTTTGATAAGCGTTCTGTCCTGAACACATCTACATGAGAATATTCAGTTATAGTAATAGCGCCACCTACTGGCAACAGGAAGTGTCATGTTTAACACGTTGATGCCATTCTAGCAACATGTTAAAAATGCCATTGAGGTCTAAACATGCTAGAAACATGTTAAAACATGCTAGCTTATGTTAAAACATGCTAGCAATACTTAGCTAAGTGGTAAAGCATGCTAATTCAATGAAACAGGATGTTGTTGTTACTCAAGAAGGCAATGTCCAATCTGCGCCAAACTTCACACTTTTAATAAACGTTCTGTCCTGAACACATGACCATGCTCATATTCAGTTACAGTCATAGTGCCACCTGCTGGCAACAGGAAGTGACATGTTAAACACTGTTGTGGACATATAAAAACATATAAAAAAAGTGCCAGCAAGTGCTAAACATGCTAACAACATACTAGAAACATGCTAAAACATGCTAGCAAACTCTTAGCTAAGTGCTAAAGCAGGCTATTGCTGCAATTAAATAGGAATTTGCTGTTACACAGGCATGGAATGTCCAATCTGCCCCAAACTTCACACGTTTGATAAGAGTCATGGCCTGAACACATCTACATGAGAATATTCAGTTATAGTAATAGCGCCACCTGCTGTCAACAGGAAATGACATGTTTAACACTGTTGTGGTCTCCTAATAACATATAAAAAAGAGCCAGCAAGTGCTAAACAGGTTAGCAACATACTAGAAACATGCTAGCAAACACTTAGCTAAGTGCTAAAGCATGCTATTACTGCAATTAAATAGGAATTTGCTGTAACTCAGGCATGGAATGTCCAATCTGCCCCAAACTTCACACGTTTGATAAGAATCATGGCCTGAACACATGTCTATGCTCAAATTCAGTTATAGTTATAGCGCCACCTACTGGCAACAGGAAGTGACATGTTTAACACGTTGATGCCGTTCTAGCAACATGTTAAAAATGCCATTGAGTTCTAAACATGCTAGAAACATGTTAAAACATGCTAGCAATACTTAGCTAAGTGCTAAAGCATGCTAATTCAATGAAACAGGACTTTGTTGTTACTCAAGAAGGCAATGTACAATCTACCCCAAACTTCACACGTTTGATAAGAGTTATCTCTTGAACACATGTCCATGCTCATATTTAGTTATAGTCATAGCGCCACCTGCTGGCAACAGGAAGTGACGTTTAACATTGTTCTTGACTCCTAATAACATATAAAAAAATGCCAGTAGGTGCTAAACATCCTACCAACATACTAGAGACATGCTAAAACATACTAGCAAACACTTAGCTAAGTGCTAAAGAATGATATTACTGTAATTAGGGCCCGAGCACCGATGGTGTGAGGACCCTCTTGGAATTGCTCTGTTTATTATTATTATTATTATTATTATTCTTCTTCTCCGCATTGAATTGCATTTTTGAGGGCCTAAACATGCGCGAAAACTCACGAAACTTTGCACACGCGTCAGAACTGGCGAAAATTTACATCTGATATAGGTTTCAGAATTGGACGGGGCAAAACGGCTCGATAGCGCCACCTATAAAAGTTCAACGGAGTACGCCTCCCGCAACGTTCCACGTACGTGCACGAAATTCGGTACATACATGTAATGACCTAATGCCTACAAAAAAGTCTCTTGGAGCATAGCCCTAAACCCAACAGGAAGTCAGCCATTTTGAACTTCCTCCCAGATTTTTGTGCAGTTTTTGACATTTTCAGGCCTCATACTTTAACAAACTCCTCCTACAGTTTTAATCTGATCATCTTCAAATTTGGTGAGTGTAATCTTAAGGCCTTTGCGACGTTAAATTGCGAAGATCTTGAGTTTTCGTCGAAGGGCGGGTCCTCGGCGGCCTGACAAATTTTGATGTTTCGCCATGAAACAGGAAGTTGCTGTAACTCAGGCATGGAATGTCCAATCTGCCCCAAACTTCACACGTTTGATAAGAGTTCTGCCCTGAACACATGGCCATGCTCATATTCAGTTATAGTCATAGCGCCACCTGCTGGCAACAGGAAGTGACATGTTTAACACTGTTATGGACTCCTAATAACATATAAAAAAGTGCCAGCAAGTGCTAAACATGCTAACAACATACTAGAAGCATGCTAAAACATGCTAGCAAACTCTTAGCTAAGTGCTAAAGCATGCATATTATTGCAATTAAATAGGAATTTGCTGTAACTCAGGAATGGAATATCCAATCTGCCCCAAACTTCACACTTTTGATAAGCGTTCTGTCCTGAACACATCTACATGAGAATATTCAGTTATAGTAATAGCGCCACCTACTGGCAACAGGAAGTGTCATGTTTAACACGTTGATGCCATTCTAGCAACATGTTAAAAATGCCATTGAGGTCTAAACATGCTAGAAACATGTTAAAACATGCTAGCTTATGTTAAAACATGCTAGCAATACTTAGCTAAGTGGTAAAGCATGCTAATTCAATGAAACAGGATGTTGTTGTTACTCAAGAAGGCAATGTCCAATCTGCGCCAAACTTCACACTTTTAATAAACGTTCTGTCCTGAACACATGACCATGCTCATATTCAGTTACAGTCATAGTGCCACCTGCTGGCAACAGGAAGTGACATGTTAAACACTGTTGTGGACATATAAAAACATATAAAAAAAGTGCCAGCAAGTGCTAAACATGCTAACAACATACTAGAAACATGCTAAAACATGCTAGCAAACTCTTAGCTAAGTGCTAAAGCAGGCTATTGCTGCAATTAAATAGGAATTTGCTGTTACACAGGCATGGAATGTCCAATCTGCCCCAAACTTCACACGTTTGATAAGAGTCATGGCCTGAACACATCTACATGAGAATATTCAGTTATAGTAATAGCGCCACCTGCTGTCAACAGGAAATGACATGTTTAACACTGTTGTGGTCTCCTAATAACATATAAAAAAGAGCCAGCAAGTGCTAAACAGGTTAGCAACATACTAGAAACATGCTAGCAAACACTTAGCTAAGTGCTAAAGCATGCTATTACTGCAATTAAATAGGAATTTGCTGTAACTCAGGCATGGAATGTCCAATCTGCCCCAAACTTCACACGTTTGATAAGAATCATGGCCTGAACACATGTCTATGCTCAAATTCAGTTATAGTTATAGCGCCACCTACTGGCAACAGGAAGTGACATGTTTAACACGTTGATGCCGTTCTAGCAACATGTTAAAAATGCCATTGAGTTCTAAACATGCTAGAAACATGTTAAAACATGCTAGCAATACTTAGCTAAGTGCTAAAGCATGCTAATTCAATGAAACAGGACTTTGTTGTTACTCAAGAAGGCAATGTACAATCTACCCCAAACTTCACACGTTTGATAAGAGTTATCTCTTGAACACATGTCCATGCTCATATTTAGTTATAGTCATAGCGCCACCTGCTGGCAACAGGAAGTGACGTTTAACATTGTTCTTGACTCCTAATAACATATAAAAAAATGCCAGTAGGTGCTAAACATCCTACCAACATACTAGAGACATGCTAAAACATACTAGCAAACACTTAGCTAAGTGCTAAAGAATGATATTACTGTAATTAGGGCCCGAGCACCGATGGTGTGAGGACCCTCTTGGAATTGCTCTGTTTATTATTATTATTATTATTATTATTCTTCTTCTCCGCATTGAATTGCATTTTTGAGGGCCTAAACATGCGCGAAAACTCACGAAACTTTGCACACGCGTCAGAACTGGCGAAAATTTACATCTGATATAGGTTTCAGAATTGGACGGGGCAAAACGGCTCGATAGCGCCACCTATAAAAGTTCAACGGAGTACGCCTCCCGCAACGTTCCACGTACGTGCACGAAATTCGGTACATACATGTAATGACCTAATGCCTACAAAAAAGTCTCTTGGAGCATAGCCCTAAACCCAACAGGAAGTCAGCCATTTTGAACTTCCTCCCAGATTTTTGTGCAGTTTTTGACATTTTCAGGCCTCATACTTTAACAAACTCCTCCTACAGTTTTAATCTGATCATCTTCAAATTTGGTGAGTGTAATCTTAAGGCCTTTGCGACGTTAAATTGCGAAGATCTTGAGTTTTCGTCGAAGGGCGGGTCCTCGGCGGCCTGACAAATTTTGATGTTTCGCCATGAAACAGGAAGTTGCTGTAACTCAGGCATGGAATGTCCAATCTGCCCCAAACTTCATACGTTTGATAAGAGTTCTGTCCTGAACACATGACCATGCTCATATTCAGTTATAGTCATAGCGCCACCTGCTGGCAACAGGAAGTGACATGTTTAACACTGTTATGGACTCCTAATAACATATAAAAAAGTGCCAGCAAGTGCTAAACATGCTAACAACATACTAGAAGCATGCTAAAACATGCTAGCAAACTCTTAGCTAAGTGCTAAAGCATGCTATTATTGCAATTAAATAGGAATTTGCTGTAACTCAGGCATGGAATGTCCAATCTGCCCCAAACTTCACACTTTTGATAAGCGTTCTGTCCTGAACATATCTACATGAGAATATTCAGTTATAGTAATAGCGCCACCTACTGGTAACAGGAAGTGTCATGTTTAACACGTTGATGCCATTCTAGCAACATGTTAAAAATGCCATTGACTTCTAAACATGCTAGAAACATGTTAAAACATACTAGCAATACTTAGCTAAGTGCTAAAGCATGCTAATTCAATGAAACAGGATGTTGTTGTTACTCAAGAAGGCAATGTCCAATCTGCGCCAAACTTCACACTTTTAATAAACGTTCTGTCCTGAACACATGACCATGCTCATATTCAGTTATAGTCATAGCGCCACCTGCTGGCAACAGGAAGTGACATGTTTAACACTGTTATGGACTCCTAATAACATATAAAAAAGTGCCAGCAAGTGCTAAACATGCTAACAACATACTAGAAGCATGCTAAAACATGCTAGCAAACTCTTAGCTAAGTGCTAAAGCATGCTATTATTGCAATTAAATAGGAATTTGCTGTAACTCAGGCATGGAATGTCCAATCTGCCCCAAACTTCACACTTTTGATAAGCGTTCTGTCCTGAACATATCTACATGAGAATATTCAGTTATAGTAATAGCGCCACCTACTGGTAACAGGAAGTGTCATGTTTAACACGTTGATGCCATTCTAGCAACATGTTAAAAATGCCATTGACTTCTAAACATGCTAGAAACATGTTAAAACATACTAGCAATACTTAGCTAAGTGCTAAAGCATGCTAATTCAATGAAACAGGACTTTGTTGTTACTCAAGAAGGCAATGTACAATCTACCCCAAACGTCACACGTTTGATAAGAGTTATCTCTTGAACACATGTCCATGCTCATATTTAGTTATAGTCATAGCGCCACCTGCTGGCAACAGGAAGTGACGTTTAACACTGTTCTTGACTCCTAATAACATATAAAAAAATGCCAGTAGGTGCTAAACATCCTACCAACATACTATAGACATGCTAAAACATACTAGCAAACACTTAGCTAAGTGCTAAAGAATGATATTACTGCAATTAAATATGAATTTGCTGTAACTCAGGCATGGAATGTCCAATCTGCCCCAAACTTCACACTTTTGATAAGCGTTCTGTCCTGAACACATGACCATGCTTATATTCAGTTACAGTCATAGCGCCACCTGCTGGCAACAGGAAGTGACATGTTTAACACTGTTATGGACTCCTAATAACATATAAAAAAGTGCCAGCAAGTGTTAAACATGCTAACAACATACTAGAAACATGCTAAAACATGCTAGCAAACTCTTAGCCAAGTGCTAAAGCATGCTATTATTGCAATTAAATAGGAATTTGCTGTAACTCAGGCATGGAATGTCCAATCTGCCCCAAACTTCACACTTTTGATAAGAGTCATGGCCTGAACACATCTACATGAGAATGTTCAATTATAGTAATAGCGCCACCAACTGGCAACAGGAAGTGACATGTTTAACACGTTGATGCCGTTCTAGCAACATGTTAAAAATGCCATTGAGTTCTAAACATGCTAGAAACATGTTAAAACATGCTAACAATGCTTAGCTAAGTGCTAAAGCATGCTAATTCAATGAAACATGACTTTGTTGTTACTCAAGAAGGCAATGTCCAATTTGCACCAAACTTCACACGTTTGATAAGAGTTCTGTCCTGAACACACATCCAAGCTCATATTCAGTTATAGTCATAACGCCACCTACTGGCAACAGAAACTGACATGGTTAACACAGTAATGCAGTACTAACCACATAATTATTGTGTACTAAGCATGCTAGAAACACACTAAACATGCTAGCAACACTTAGCTGAGTCATGAAGCATGCTATTATCACCATTATACAAAACATTTTGTAACTGACTTTGACATACTCTTACTATATATACCTCCTTAAATGTACATTTCCCAACCATGCTCTGTCTTCCTAAAGCCACCGAGTGTTGATGGCACGGGTGCGAGGGCCCTTTCATCGCTGCTTGCAGCTTTAATTATTATTATTATTATTATTATTATTATTCTTCTCCGCATTGAATTGCATTTTTGAGGGCCTAAACATGCGCGAAAACTCACGAAACTTTGCACACGCGTCAGAACTGGCGAAAATTTACATCTGATATAGGTTTCAGAATTGGACGGGGCAAAACGGCTCGATAGCGCCACCTATAAAAGTTCAACGGAGTGCGCCTCCCGCAACGTTCCACGTACGTGCACGAAATTCGGTACATACATGTAATGACCTAATACCTACAAAAAAGTCTCTTGGAGCATAGCCCTAAACCCAACAGGAAGTCAGCCATTTTGAACTTCCTCCCAGATTTTTGTGCAGTTTTTGACATTTTCAGGCCTCATACTTTAACGAACCCCTCCTACAGTTTTAATCTGATCATCTTCAAATTTGGTGAGTGTAATCTTAAGGCCTTTGCGACGTTAAATTGCGAAGATCTTGAGTTTTCGTCGAAGGGCGGGTCCTCGGCGGCCTGACAAATTTTGATGTTTCGCCATGAAACAGGAAGTTGCTGTAACTCAGGCATGGAATGTCCAATCTGCCCCAAACTTCATACGTTTGATAAGAGTTCTGTCCTGAACACATGACCATGCTCATATTCAGTTATAGTCATAGCGCCACCTGCTGGCAACAGGAAGTGACATGTTTAACACTGTTATGGACTCCTAATAACATATAAAAAAGTGCCAGCAAGTGCTAAACATGCTAACAACATACTAGAAGCATGCTAAAACATGCTAGCAAACTCTTAGCTAAGTGCTAAAGCATGCTATTATTGCAATTAAATAGGAATTTGCTGTAACTCAGGCATGGAATGTCCAATCTGCCCCAAACTTCACACTTTTGATAAGCGTTCTGTCCTGAACATATCTACATGAGAATATTCAGTTATAGTAATAGCGCCACCTACTGGTAACAGGAAGTGTCATGTTTAACACGTTGATGCCATTCTAGCAACATGTTAAAAATGCCATTGACTTCTAAACATGCTAGAAACATGTTAAAACATACTAGCAATACTTAGCTAAGTGCTAAAGCATGCTAATTCAATGAAACAGGATGTTGTTGTTACTCAAGAAGGCAATGTCCAATCTGCGCCAAACTTCACACTTTTAATAAACGTTCTGTCCTGAACACATGACCATGCTCATATTCAGTTATAGTCATAGCGCCACCTGCTGGCAACAGGAAGTGACATGTTTAACACTGTTATGGACTCCTAATAACATATAAAAAAGTGCCAGCAAGTGCTAAACATGCTAACAACATACTAGAAGCATGCTAAAACATGCTAGCAAACTCTTAGCTAAGTGCTAAAGCATGCTATTATTGCAATTAAATAGGAATTTGCTGTAACTCAGGCATGGAATGTCCAATCTGCCCCAAACTTCACACTTTTGATAAGCGTTCTGTCCTGAACACATCTACATGAGAATATTCAGTTATAGTAATAGCGCCACCTACTGGTAACAGGAAGTGTCATGTTTAACACGTTGATGCCATTCTAGCAACATGTTAAAAATGCCATTGACTTCTAAACATGCTAGAAACATGTTAAAACATACTAACAATACTTAGCTAAGTGCTAAAGCATGCTAATTCAATGAAACAGGACTTTGTTGTTACTCAAGAAGGCAATGTACAATCTACCCCAAACGTCACACGTTTGATAAGAGTTATCTCTTGAACACATGTCCATGCTCATATTTAGTTATAGTCATAGCGCCACCTGCTGGCAACAGGAAGTGACGTTTAACACTGTTCTTGACTCCTAATAACATATAAAAAAATGCCAGTAGGTGCTAAACATCCTACCAACATACTATAGACATGCTAAAACATACTAGCAAACACTTAGCTAAGTGCTAAAGAATGATATTACTGCAATTAAATATGAATTTGCTGTAACTCAGGCATGGAATGTCCAATCTGCCCCAAACTTCACACTTTTGATAAGCGTTCTGTCCTGAACACATGACCATGCTTATATTCAGTTACAGTCATAGCGCCACCTGCTGGCAACAGGAAGTGACATGTTCAACACTGTTATGGACTCCTAATAACATATAAAAAAGTGCCAGCAAGTGTTAAACATGCTAACAACATACTAGAAACATGCTAAAACATGCTAGCAAACTCTTAGCCAAGTGCTAAAGCATGCTATTATTGCAATTAAATAGGAATTTGCTGTAACTCAGGCATGGAATGTCCAATCTGCCCCAAACTTCACACTTTTGATAAGAGTCATGGCCTGAACACATCTACATGAGAATGTTCAATTATAGTAATAGCGCCACCAACTGGCAACAGGAAGTGACATGTTTAACACGTTGATGCCGTTCTAGCAACATGTTAAAAATGCCATTGAGTTCTAAACATGCTAGAAACATGTTAAAACATGCTAACAATGCTTAGCTAAGTGCTAAAGCATGCTAATTCAATGAAACATGACTTTGTTGTTACTCAAGAAGGCAATGTCCAATTTGCACCAAACTTCACACGTTTGATAAGAGTTCTGTCCTGAACACACATCCAAGCTCATATTCAGTTATAGTCATAACGCCACCTACTGGCAACAGAAACTGACATGGTTAACACACTAATGCAGTACTAACCACATAATTATTGTGTACTAAGCATGCTAGAAACACACTAAACATGCTAGCAACACTTAGCTGAGTCATGAAGCATGCTATTATCACCATTATACAAAACATTTTGTAACTGACTTTGACATACTCTTACTATATATACCTCCTTAAATGTACATTTCCCAACCATGCTCTGTCTTCCTAAAGCCACCGAGTGTTGATGGCACGGGTGCGAGGGCCCTTTCATCGCTGCTTGCAGCTTTAATTATTATTATTATTATTATTATTATTATTATTCTCCGCATTGAATTGCATTTTTGAGGGCCTAAACATGCGCGAAAACTCACGAAACTTTGCACACGCGTCAGAACTGGCGAAAATTTACATCTGATATAGGTTTCAGAATTGGACGGGGCAAAACGGCTCGATAGCGCCACCTATAAAAGTTCAACGGAGTGCGCCTCCCGCAACGTTCCACGTACGTGCACGAAATTCGGTACATACATGTAATGACCTAATACCTACAAAAAAGTCTCTTGGAGCATAGCCCTAAACCCAACAGGAAGTCAGCCATTTTGAACTTCCTCCCAGATTTTTGTGCAGTTTTTGACATTTTCAGGCCTCATACTTTAACGAACTCCTCCTACAGTTTTAATCTGATCATCTTAAAATTTGGTGAGTGTAATCTTAAGGCCTTTGCGACGTTAAATTGCGAAGATCTTGAGTTTTCGTCGAAGGGCGGGTCCTCGGCGGCCTGACAAATTTTGATGTTTCGCCATGAAACAGGAAGTTGCTGTAACTCAGGCATGGAATGTCCAATCTGCCCCAAACTTCATACGTTTGATAAGAGTTCTGTCCTGAACACATGACCATGCTCATATTCAGTTATAGTCATAGCACCACCTGCTGGCAACAGGAAGTGACATGTTTAACACTGTTATGGACTCCTAATAACATATAAAAAAGTGCCAGCAAGTGCTAAACATGCTAACAACATACTAGAAGCATGCTAGCAAACTCTTAGCTAAGTGCTAAAGCATGCTATTATTGCAATTAAATAGGAATTTGCTGTAACTCAGGCATGGAATGTCCAATCTGCCCCAAACTTCACACTTTTGATAAGCGTTCTGTCCTGAACATATCTACATGAGAATATTCAGTTATAGTAATAGCGCCACCTACTGGTAACAGGAAGTGTCATGTTTAACACGTTGATGCCATTCTAGCAACATGTTAAAAATGCCATTGACTTCTAAACATGCTAGAAACATGTTAAAACATACTAGCAATACTTAGCTAAGTGCTAAAGCATGCTAATTCAATGAAACAGGATGTTGTTGTTACTCAAGAAGGCAATGTCCAATCTGCGCCAAACTTCACACTTTTAATAAACGTTCTGTCCTGAACACATGACCATGCTCATATTCAGTTATAGTCATAGCGCCACCTGCTGGCAACAGGAAGTGACATGTTTAACACTGTTATGGACTCCTAATAACATATAAAAAAGTGCCAGCAAGTGCTAAACATGCTAACAACATACTAGAAGCATGCTAAAACATGCTAGCAAACTCTTAGCTAAGTGCTAAAGCATGCTATTATTGCAATTAAATAGGAATTTGCTGTAACTCAGGCATGGAATGTCCAATCTGCCCCAAACTTCACACTTTTGATAAGCGTTCTGTCCTGAACATATCTACATGAGAATATTCAGTTATAGTAATAGCGCCACCTACTGGTAACAGGAAGTGTCATGTTTAACACGTTGATGCCATTCTAGCAACATGTTAAAAATGCCATTGACTTCTAAACATGCTAGAAACATGTTAAAACATACTAGCAATACTTAGCTAAGTGCTAAAGCATGCTAATTCAATGAAACAGGACTTTGTTGTTACTCAAGAAGGCAATGTACAATCTACCCCAAACGTCACACGTTTGATAAGAGTTATCTCTTGAACACATGTCCATGCTCATATTTAGTTATAGTCATAGCGCCACCTGCTGGCAACAGGAAGTGACGTTTAACACTGTTCTTGACTCCTAATAACATATAAAAAAATGCCAGTAGGTGCTAAACATCCTACCAACATACTATAGACATGCTAAAACATACTAGCAAACACTTAGCTAAGTGCTAAAGAATGATATTACTGCAATTAAATATGAATTTGCTGTAACTCAGGCATGGAATGTCCAATCTGCCCCAAACTTCACACTTTTGATAAGCGTTCTGTCCTGAACACATGACCATGCTTATATTCAGTTACAGTCATAGCGCCACCTGCTGGCAACAGGAAGTGACATGTTTAACACTGTTATGGACTCCTAATAACATATAAAAAAGTGCCAGCAAGTGTTAAACATGCTAACAACATACTAGAAACATGCTAAAACATGCTAGCAAACTCTTAGCCAAGTGCTAAAGCATGCTATTATTGCAATTAAATAGGAATTTGCTGTAACTCAGGCATGGAATGTCCAATCTGCCCCAAACTTCACACTTTTGATAAGAGTCATGGCCTGAACACATCTACATGAGAATGTTCAATTATAGTAATAGCGCCACCAACTGGCAACAGGAAGTGACATGTTTAACACGTTGATGCCGTTCTAGCAACATGTTAAAAATGCCATTGAGTTCTAAACATGCTAGAAACATGTTAAAACATGCTAACAATGCTTAGCTAAGTGCTAAAGCATGCTAATTCAATGAAACATGACTTTGTTGTTACTCAAGAAGGCAATGTCCAATTTGCACCAAACTTCACACGTTTGATAAGAGTTCTGTCCTGAACACACATCCAAGCTCATATTCAGTTATAGTCATAACGCCACCTACTGGCAACAGAAACTGACATGGTTAACACAGTAATGCAGTACTAACCACATAATTATTGTGTACTAAGCATGCTAGAAACACACTAAACATGCTAGCAACACTTAGCTGAGTCATGAAGCATGCTATTATCACCATTATACAAAACATTTTGTAACTGACTTTGACATACTCTTACTATATATACCTCCTTAAATGTACATTTCCCAACCATGCTCTGTCTTCCTAAAGCCACCGAGTGTTGATGGCACGGGTGCGAGGGCCCTTTCATCGCTGCTTGCAGCTTTAATTATTATTATTATTATTCTTCTCCGCATTGAATTGCATTTTTGAGGGCCTAAACATGCTCGAAAACTCACGAAACTTTGCACACGCGTCAGAACTGGCGAAAATTTACATCTGATATAGGTTTCAGAATTGGACGGGGCAAAACGGCTCGATAGCGCCACCTATAAAAGTTCAACGGAGTGCGCCTCCCGCAACGTTCCACGTACGTGCACGAAATTCGGTACATACATGTAATGAACTAATACCTACAAAAAAGTCTCTTGGAGCATAGCCCTAAACACAACAGGAAGTCAGCCATTTTGAACTTCCTCTCAGATTTTTGTGCAGTTTTTGACATTTTCAGGCCTCGTACTTTAACGAACTCCTCCTACAGTTTTAATCTGATCATCTTCAGATTTGGTGAGTGTAATCTTAAGGCCTTTGCGACGTTAAATTGCGAAGATCTTGAGTTTTCGTCAAAGGGCAGGTCCTCGGCGGCCTGACAAATTTCGATGTTTCGCCATGAAACAGGAAGTTGCTGTAACTCAGGCATGGAATGTCCAATCTGCCCCAAACTTCACACTTTTGATAAGCGTTCTGTCCTGAACACATGACCATGCTCATATTCAGTTACAGTCATAGCGCCACCTGCTGGCAACAGGAAGTGACATGTTTAACACTGTTATGGACTCCTAATAACATATAAAAAAGTGCCAGCAAGTGCTAAACATGCTAACAACATACTAGAAGCATGCTAAAACATGCTAGCAAACTCTTAGCTAAGTGCTAAAGCATGCTATTATTGCAATTAAATAGGAATTTGCTGTAACTCAGGCATGGAATGTCCAATCTGCCCCAAACTTCACACTTTTGATAAGCGTTCTGTCCTGAACACATCTACATGAGAACATTCAGTTATAGTAATAGCGCCACCTACTGGTAACAGGAAGTGTCATGTTTAACACGTTGATGCCATTCTAGCAACATGTTAAAAATGCCATTGACTTCTAAACATGCTAGAAACATTTTAAAACATGCTAGCAATACTTAGCTAAGTGCTAAAGCATGCAAATTCAATGAAACAGGATGTTGTTGTTACTCAAGAAGGCAATGTCCAATCTGCGCCAAACTTCACACTTTTAATAAACGTTCTGTCCTGAACACATGACCATGCTCATATTCAGTTACAGTCATAGTGCCACCTGCTGGCAACAGGAAGTGACATGTTAAACACTGTTGTGGACATAAAAACATAAAAAAAGTGCCAGCAAGTGCTAAACATGCTAACAACATACTAGAAAAATGCTAAAACATGCTAGCAAACACTTAGCTAAGTGCTAAAGCATGCTATTGCTGCAATTAAATAGGAATTTGCTGTAACACAGGCAAGGAATGTCCAATCTGCCTCAAACTTCACACGTTTGATAAGAGTCATGGCCTGAACACATCTACATGAGAATATTCAGTTATAGTAATAGCGCCACCTGCTGTCAACAGGAAGTGACATGTTTAACACTGTTGTGGTCTCCTAATAACATATAAAAAAGAGCCAGCAAGTGCTAAACAGGTTAGTAACATACTAGAAACATGCTAGCAAACACTTAGCTAAGTGCTAAAGCATGCTATCACTGCAATTAAATAGGAATTTGCTGTAACCCAGGCATGGAATGTCCAATCTGCCCCAAACATCACACGTTTGATAAGAATCATGGCCTGAACACATGTCTATGCTCAAATTCAGTTATAGTAATAGCGCCACCTACTGGCAACAGGAAGTGACATGTTTAACACGTTGATGCCGTTCTAGCAACATGTTAAAAATGCCATTGAGTTCTAAACATGCTAGAAACATATTAAAACATGCTAGCAATACTTAGCTAAGTGCTAAAGCATGATAATTCAATGAAACAGGACTTTGTTGTTACTCAAGAAGGCAATGTACAATCTACCCCAAACTTCACACGTTTGATAAGAGTTATCTCTTGAACACATGTCCATGCTCATATTTAGTTATAGTCATAGCGCCACCTGCTGGCAACAGGAAGTGACGTTTAACACTGTTCTTGACTCCTAATAACATATAAAAAAAATGCCAGTAGGTGCTAAACATCCTACCAACATACTAGAAACATGCTAAAACATACTAGCAAACACTTAGCTAAGTGCTAAAGAATGATATTACTGCAATTAAATATGAATTTGCTGTAACTCAGGCATGGAATGTCCAATCTGCCCCAAACTTCACACTTTTGATAAGTGTTCTGTCTTGAACACATGACCATGCTTATATTCAGTTACAGTCATAGCGCCACCTGCTGGCAACAGGAAGTGACATGTTTAACACTGTTATGGACTCCTAATAACATATAAAAAAGTGCCAGCAAGCGTTAAACATGCTAACAACATACTAGAAACATGCTAAAACATGCTAGCAAACTCTTAGCTAAGTGCTAAAGCATGCTATTATTGCAATTAAATAGGAATTTGCTGTAACTCAGGCATGGAATGTCCAATCTGCCCCAAACTTCACACTTTTGATAAGAGTCATGGCCTGAATACATCTACATGAGAATGTTCATTTTTAGTAATAGCGCCACCTACTGGCAACAGGAAGTGACATGTTTAACACGTTGATGCCGTTCTAGCAACATGTTAAAAATGCCATTGAGTTCTAAACATGCTAGAAACATGTTAAAACATGCTAACAATGCTTAGCTAAGTGCTAAAGAATGCTAATTCAATGAAACATGACTTTTTTGTTACTCAAGAAGGCAATTTCCAATTTGCACCAAACTTCACATGTTTGATAAGAGTTCTGTCCTGAACACACATCCATGCTCATATTCAGCTATAGTCATAACGCCACCTACTGGCAACAGAAACTGACATGGTTAACACAGTAATGCAGTACTAACCACATAATTATTGTGTACTAAGCATGCTAGAAACAGACTAAACATGCTAGCAACACTTAGCTGAGTCATGAAGCATGCTATTATCACCATTATACAAAACATTTTGTTACTAACTTTGACATACTCTTACTATATATACCTCCTTAAATGTACATTTCCCAACCATGCTCTGTCTTCCTAAAGCCACCGAGTGTTGATGGCACGGGTGCGAGGGCCCTTTCATCGCTGCTTGCAGCTTTAATTATTATTATTCTTCTTCTCCGCATTGAATTGCATTTTTGAGGGCCTAAACATGCTCGAAAACTCACGAAACTTTGCACACGCGTCAAAACTGGTGAAAATTTACATCTGATATAGGTTTCAGAATTGGACGGGGCAAAACGGCTCGATAGCGCCACCTATAAAAGTTCAACGGAGTGCGCCTCCCGCAACGTTCCACGTACGTGCACGAAATTCGGTACATACATGTAATGACCTAATACCTACAAAAAAGTCTCTTGGAGCATAGCCCTAAACACAACAGGAAGTCAGCCATTTTGAACTTCCTCTCAGATTTTTGTGCAGTTTTTGCCATTTTCAGGCCTCGTACTTTAACGAACTCCTCCTACAGTTTTAATCTGATCATCTTCAAATTTGGTGAGTGTAATCTTAAGGCCTTTGCGACGTTAAATTGCGAAGATCTTGAGTTTTCGTCAAAGGGCGGGTCCTCGGCGGCCTGACAAATTTCGATGTTTCGCCATGAAACAGGAAGTTGCTGTAACTCAGGCATGGAATGTCCAATCTGCCCCAAACTTCACACTTTTGATAAGCGTTCTGTCCTGAACACATGACCATGCTCATATTCAGTTACAGTCATAGCGCCACCTGCTGGCAACAGGAAGTGACATGTTTAACACTGTTATGGACTCCTTATAACATATAAAAAAGTGCCAGCAAGTGCTAAACATGCTAACAACATACTAGAAGCATGCTAAAACATGCTAGCAAACACTTAGCTAAGTGCTAAAGCATGCTATTATTGCAATTAAATAGGAATTTGCTGTAACTCAGGCATGGAATGTCCAATCTGCCCCAAACTTCACACTTTTGATAAGCGTTCTGTCCTGAACACATCTACATGAGAACATTCAGTTATAGTAATAGCGCCACCTACTGGTAACAGGAAGTGTCATGTTTAACACGTTGATGCCATTCTAGCAACATGTTAAAAATGCCATTTACTTCTAAACATGCTAGAAACATGTTAAAACATGCTAGCAATACTTAGCTAAGTGCTAAAGCATGCTAATTCAATGAAACAGGATGTTGTTGTTACTCAAGAAGGCAATGTCCAATCTGCGCCAAACTTCACACTTTTAATAAACGTTCTGTCCTGAACACATGACCATGCTCATATTCAGTTACAGTCATAGTGCCACCTGCTGGCAACAGGAAGTGACATGTTAAACACTGTTGTGGACATATAAAAACATATAAAAAAAGTGCCAGCAAGTGCTAAACATGCTAACAACATACTAGAAACATGCTAAAGCAGGGGTGGGCAAACTTTTTGGCTCAAGGGCCACACTGGGTTTCAAAATTTGACAGAGGGCCGGCCCAGCAGATTTTGAAACAAATCTCATGAAAGTGCGTATCTATACCACAAATTTTATTTCTCGTGCCATTTATACGCCAAAAAGGTTTTTTTTTTTTTTTTTTTTTGCATGCATGCTACGCACTGTAAACCCTTTGGTCAGGATTAGGGGTGCGGAGTGCGTGCCTATTACACGCCATAAAGTGCGTATCATATGCACGCGAAAACTGCGTATCATAAGCACTACAAATACAATTCGTGGTATTCGCTTCATGAGATCGGGCTGAGCAAACACATTTATGTTGTGGCAACGTCTGCCCGAAATTCAACAACTGAGAGAGACATTATGACAATACTGTTGGATATCCCCCATTTAGCATGTTATGTTTTGAGGTTAATTTTTAATTAGTCAGATGTTAGATAATTATTGCCTATAGGCCTACTTTTAAAATATTGTTTGTCCTTATTATTATTTAATGGGCCTAACAGTGAATTAGAAACAAAACACCTGCAAGTGTAGGCTACACTTAGAAAAGTAAAAATGACAGAAGGTTACATTAATTCAACTTTATTAAAAATGCATATGGCAATCAATTTGCACTTCCAAAAGTCATACATTTGTGGGGGAAAAAAACGAAATAAATGAATATACAAATTTATTTTAAGAATAATAAAATAAAACATAAAAAGCAAAGGCAGATCAGAACATTTAATGAACAAAACCAGGTTCTGTACATGTCAGACAGGGGAGCGTAACGTTAATCGATAGCCGGGCGATAAAGGTCGTTAAACGGAATCAGTCAGGATACATCCACAAATCCAGAGGAGCAAAGAAACTAAATAGAAGACAAAGGAAAAACTAAACAGGTGTGCAAGCGGTCACCAAACATTTTTTTCTCTGTGAGTTTCCAAAAAAGGAAAAAACATTAACGTGCAACCCGCAACAAGTCTATGCGCTGTCTGTTTGGTTTCCATGGTGACGCGCGTCATTACTTGTTACGTGACACACCGCAGCCACAACAGCGCTGAATGAATTATGATCTGCTTTTATGTCATTTTTCCTTTTTTACATTTGTTAGCTATGGCATGAAATATCTGATATTCCGATTGTCAAATATATGCAATGCAATATATATATATATAAAGTATTGCAAGAAAAAGGCCAAATGAATGCGATCTAATGACAATTTTTTTAAACACTCGACGGGCCGGATTAAAAAGCCTAACGGGCCGCATGTGGCCCGCGGGCCGTAGTTTGCCCACCCCTGTGCTAAAACATGCTAGCAAACACTTAGCTAAGTGCTAAAGCATGCTATTGCTGCAATTAAATAGGAATTTGCTGTAACACAGGCATGGAATGTCCAATCTGCCCCAAACTTCACACGTTTGATAAGAGTCATGGCCTGAACACATCTACATGAGAATATTCAGTTATAGTAATAGCGCCACCTGCTGTCAACAGGAAGTGACATGTTTAACACTGTTGTGGTCTCCTAATAACATATAAAAAAGAGCCAGCAAGTGCTAAACAGGTTAGTAACATACTAGAAACATGCTAGCAAATACTTAGCTAAGTGCTAAAGCATGCTATCACTGCAATTAAATAGGAATTTGCTGTAACCCAGGCATGGAATGTCCAATCTGCCCCAAACTTCACACGTTTGATAAGAATCATGGCCTGAACACATGTCTATGCTCAAATTCAGTTATAGTAATAGCGCCACCTACTGGCAACAGGAAGTGACATGTTTAACACGTTGATGCCGTTCTAGCAACATGTTAAAAATGCCATTGAGTTCTAAACATGCTAGAAACTTGTTAAAACATGCTAGCAATACTTAGCTAAGTGCTAAAGCATGCTAATTCAATGAAACAGGACTTTGTTGTTACTCAAGAAGGCAATGTACAATCTACCCCAAACTTCACACGTTTGATAAGAGTTATATCTTGAACACATGACCATGCTCATATTTAGTTATAGTCATAGCGCCACCTGCTGGCAACAGGAAGTGACGTTTAACACTGTTCTTGACTCCTAATAACATATAAAAAAATGCCAGTAGGTGCTAAACATCCTACCAACATACTAGAGACATGCTAAAACATACTAGCAAACACTTAGCTAAGTGCTAAAGAATGATATTACTGCAATTAAATATGAATTTGCTGTAACTCAGGCATGGAATGTCCAATCTGCCCCAAACTTCACACTTTTGATAAGCGTTCTGTCCTGAACACATGACCATGCTTATATTCAGTTACAGTCATAGCGCCACCTGCTGGCAACAGGAAGTGACATGTTTAACACTGTTATGGACTCCTAATAACATATAAAAAAGTGCCAGCAAGCGTTAAACATGCTAACAACATACTAGAAACATGCTAAAACATGCTAGCAAACTCTTAGCTAAGTGCTAAAGCATGCTATTATTGCAACTAAATAGGAATTTGCTGTAACTCAGGCATGGAATGTCCAATCTGCCCCAAACTTCACACGTTTGATAAGAGTCATGGCCTGAACACATCTACATGAAAATGTTCAGTTATAGTAATAGCGCCACCTACTGACAACAGGAAGTGACATGTTTAACACGTTGATGCCGTTCTAGCAACATGTTAAAAATGCCATTGAGTTCTAAACATGCTAGAAACATGTTAAAACATGCTAACAATGCTTAGCTAAGTGCTAAAGAATGCTAATTCAATGAAACATGACTTTGTTGTTACTCAAGAAGGCAATGTCCAATTTGCACCAAACTTCACACGTTTGATAAGAGTTCTGTCCTGAACACATATCCATGCTCATATTCAGCTATAGTCATAACGCCACCTACTGGCAACAGAAACTGACATGGTTAACACAGTAATGCAGTACTAACCACATAATTATTGTGTACTAAGCATGCTAGAAACAGACTAAACATGCTAGCAACACTTAGCTGAGTCATGAAGCATGCTATTATCACCATTATACAAAACATTTTGTAACTGACTTTGACATACTCTTACTATATATACCTCCTTAAATGTACATTTCCCAACCATGCTCTGTCTTCCTAAAGCCCCCGAGTGTTGATGGCACGGGTGCGAGGGCCCTTTCATCGCTGCTTGCAGCTTTAATTCTTCTTCTTCTTCTTCTTCTTCTTCTTCTCCGCATTGAATTGCATTTTTGAGGGCCTAAACATGCGCGAAAACTCACGAAACTTTGCACACGCGTCAGAACTGGCGAAAATTTACATCTGATATAGGTTTCAGAATTGGACGGGGCAAAACGGCTCGATAGCGCCACCTATAAAAGTTCAACGGAGTGCGCCTCCCGCAACGTTCCACGTACGTGCACGAAATTCGGTACATACATGTAATGACCTAATACCTACAAAAAAGTCTCTTGGAGCATAGCCCTAAACCCAACAGGAAGTCAGCCATTTTGAACTTCCTCCCAGATTTTTGTGCAGTTTTTGACATTTTCAGGCCTCATACTTTAACGAACTCCTCCTACAGTTTTAATCTGATCATCTTCAAATTTGGTGAGTGTAATCTTAAGGCCTTTGCGACGTTAAATTGCGAAGATCTTGAGTTTTCGTCAAAGGGCGGGTCCTCGGCGGCCTGACAAATTTTGATGTTTCGCCATGAAACAGGAAGTTGCTGTAACTCAGGCATGGAATGTCCAATCTGCCCCAAACTTCATACGTTTGATAAGAGTTCTGTCCTGAACACATGACCATGCTCATATTCAGTTATAGTCATAGCGCCACCTGCTGGCAACAGGAAGTGACATGTTTAACACTGTTATGGACTCCTAATAACATATAAAAAAGTGCCAGCAAGTGCTAAACATGCTAACAACATACTAGAAGCATGCTAAAACATGCTAGCAAACTCTTAGCTAAGTGCTAAAGCATGCTATTATTGCAATTAAATAGGAATTTGCTGTAACTCAGGCATGGAATGTCCAATCTGCCCCAAACTTCACACTTTTGATAAGCGTTCTGTCCTGAACATATCTACATGAGAATATTCAGTTATAGTAATAGCGCCACCTACTGGTAACAGGAAGTGTCATGTTTAACACGTTGATGCCATTCTAGCAACATGTTAAAAATGCCATTGACTTCTAAACATGCTAGAAACATGTTAAAACATACTAGCAATACTTAGCTAAGTGCTAAAGCATGCTAATTCAATGAAACAGGATGTTGTTGTTACTCAAGAAGGCAATGTCCAATCTGCGCCAAACTTCACACTTTTAATAAACGTTCTGTCCTGAACACATGACCATGCTCATATTCAGTTATAGTCATAGCGCCACCTGCTGGCAACAGGAAGTGACATGTTTAACACTGTTATGGACTCCTAATAACATATAAAAAAGTGCCAGCAAGTGCTAAACATGCTAACAACATACTAGAAGCATGCTAAAACATGCTAGCAAACTCTTAGCTAAGTGCTAAAGCATGCTATTATTGCAATTAAATAGGAATTTGCTCTAACTCAGGCATGGAATGTCCAATCTGCCCCAAACTTCACACTTTTGATAAGCGTTCTGTCCTGAACATATCTACATGAGAATATTCAGTTATAGTAATAGCGCCACCTACTGGTAACAGGAAGTGTCATGTTTAACACGTTGATGCCATTCTAGCAACATGTTAAAAATGCCATTGACTTCTAAACATGCTAGAAACATGTTAAAACATACTAGCAATACTTAGCTAAGTGCTAAAGCATGCTAATTCAATGAAACAGGATGTTGTTGTTACTCAAGAAGGCAATGTCCAATCTGCGCCAAACTTCACACTTTTAATAAACGTTCTGTCCTGAACACATGACCATGCTCATATTCAGTTATAGTCATAGCGCCACCTGCTGGCAACAGGAAGTGACATGTTTAACACTGTTATGGACTCCTAATAACATATAAAAAAGTGCCAGCAAGTGCTAAACATGCTAACAACATACTAGAAGCATGCTAAAACATGCTAGCAAACTCTTAGCTAAGTGCTAAAGCATGCTATTATTGCAATTAAATAGGAATTTGCTCTAACTCAGGCATGGAATGTCCAATCTGCCCCAAACTTCACACTTTTGATAAGCGTTCTGTCCTGAACATATCTACATGAGAATATTCAGTTATAGTAATAGCGCCACCTACTGGTAACAGGAAGTGTCATGTTTAACACGTTGATGCCATTCTAGCAACATGTTAAAAATGCCATTGACTTCTAAACATGCTAGAAACATGTTAAAACATACTAGCAATACTTAGCTAAGTGCTAAAGCCTGCTAATTCAATGAAACAGGACTTTGTTGTTACTCAAGAAGGCAATGTACAATCTACCCCAAACGTCACACGTTTGATAAGAGTTATCTCTTGAACACATGTCCATGCTCATATTTAGTTATAGTCATAGCGCCACCTGCTGGCAACAGGAAGTGACGTTTAACACTGTTCTTGACTCCTAATAACATATAAAAAAATGCCAGTAGGTGCTAAACATCCTACCAACATACTATAGACATGCTAAAACATACTAGCAAACACTTAGCTAAGTGCTAAAGAATGATATTACTGCAATTAAATATGAATTTGCTGTAACTCAGGCATGGAATGTCCAATCTGCCCCAAACTTCACACTTTTGATAAGCGTTCTGTCCTGAACACATGACCATGCTTATATTCAGTTAGTCATAGCGCCACCTGCTGGCAACAGGAAGTGACATGTTTAACACTGTTATGGACTCCTAATAACATATAAAAAAGTGCCAGCAAGTGTTAAACATGCTAACAACATACTAGAAACATGCTAAAACATGCTAGCAAACTCTTAGCCAAGTGCTAAAGCATGCTATTATTGCAATTAAATAGGAATTTGCTGTAACTCAGGCATGGAATGTCCAATCTGCCCCAAACTTCACACTTTTGATAAGAGTCATGGCCTGAACACATCTACATGAGAATGTTCAATTATAGTAATAGCGCCACCAACTGGCAACAGGAAGTGACATGTTTAACACGTTGATGCCGTTCTAGCAACATGTTAAAAATGCCATTGAGTTCTAAACATGCTAGAAACATGTTAAAACATGCTAACAATGCTTAGCTAAGTGCTAAAGCATGCTAATTCAATGAAACATGACTTTGTTGTTACTCAAGAAGGCAATGTCCAATTTGCACCAAACTTCACACGTTTGATAAGAGTTCTGTCCTGAACACACATCCAAGCTCATATTCAGTTATAGTCATAACGCCACCTACTGGCAACAGAAACTGACATGGTTAACACAGTAATGCAGTACTAACCACATAATTATTGTGTACTAAGCATGCTAGAAACACACTAAACATGCTAGCAACACTTAGCTGAGTCATGAAGCATGCTATTATCACCATTATACAAAACATTTTGTAACTGACTTTGACATACTATTACTATATATACCTCCTTAAATGTACATTGCCCAACCATGCTCTGTCTTCCTAAAGCCACCGAGTGTTGATGGCACGGGTGCGAGGGCCCTTTCATCGCTGCTTGCAGCTTTAATATTATTATTAGGGCCCAAGCCCTGAAGGGGCGAAGGCCCTATTGTTTTCGGTAGGATTATTATTATTATTATTATTATTATTATTATTATTATTATTATTATTTTGTCAACCTTTCGGCCACTTTTGGGGCCCTTAACATGCTCGAAAACTCTTGAAATTTTGCACACAGGTCAGAACCCGCGGCCATCAGGGCCGGACTGAAGCTGGTACCCGGGCGTGGCAGGGGGGCTCGACAGCGCCCCCTGGAACGGGATCCGAACACTTGTCCATAAATCAGACACGCTTGCATGTAATAATATGAAACTCGGTACACATATAGAACTCATCGGGCCGAACAACTTTCGTGCTCTAAGTTTTACGCCAGCCCAACAGGAAGTCGGCTATTTAGGGTTGTTTGGAAACGCATGCTGTGGAATTTAATGTACTCCTCCTAGGGAATTCATCGATTCGCCTCCAAACTCGGTGTGCATGAAGTCAAGACATTGAGGATGCTAAATTGCGGACGGATTTTTGATATCTCGAATGGTTTGGCCGTGGCGAGGAAACGAATTTATGGCGAAAAAATGAAACAGGAAGTGTGTTATAACTTCTGCATACATTAACTGATCTTGATGAAACTTCAGCAGTGTGTTCGTTGTAAGAGGCCGATCGCACAGATGTGACTATTGTGAGTCAAAGTTATAGCGCCACCAACAGGCAGCAGGAAGTACATCACTATTAAAATGCTTTGAAATCACTGTCTTATTTTTACCAGATTTGCTTCAAACTTTATGTGTACAATGTAGACACACGGCAGATGTAAACCTGTGAAAGGATTATTGATATCTTAGATACTGTTGCCGTGGCAACGCATCAAACTTTAATATTCTTTTTTTATGCTTTTGAGACTCTTAACATACTTGAAATTGCATGAAACTCGACAGACACATCACATTTATTATCCAGTAGACATGTGCAAAGTTTCAGAAACGGGCTCAGTAGCGCCACCTTTAGTCATAAGTGGGGGTGTTAGTTTTATCAACAGCAACAAAACTTGGTATGTGTATTGTTCTCATCAAGACGGACAACTTTCTAATTTACATGAACCATCTCTGACCAACAGGAAGAGAGATATTTTGGTTTGAATGTGGATTTTCTGAAGAATTTTCTCTCCCTCTTTGTGTCTGTGTGTGTGTGAGGGGAGGGGGGGATTTGACTATTGCTTTTATATTGTTAATCAAGGTTTCAGGGGCTTTTGGGGTCCTTAACGTGCTCAAAAACTCTTGAAACTTTGCACACAGGTCAGAACCCACGGCCATCAGGGCCGGGCTGAAGCTGGGACCCGGGCGTGGCTGGGGGGCTCAACAGCGCCCCCTTGAACGGGGTTCTAAAACTTGATCCATATATCAAACACGCTCGCATGAATTAATATGAAACTCGGTACACATATAGATCTCATCGGGCCGAACAACTT
The DNA here is from genome assembly GCF_964197995.2 of Scardinius erythrophthalmus. Lineage (NCBI taxonomy): Eukaryota > Metazoa > Chordata > Actinopteri > Cypriniformes > Leuciscidae > Scardinius > Scardinius erythrophthalmus. Next base: position 31,703,221 of record NC_138236.1, read on the forward strand.
TACCCCGGTCAAGTTTTACGCCAGCCCAACAGGAAGTCGGCTATTATGGGTTGTTTGGAAAACGCTTGCTGTGGAATGTGAAATACTCCTCCTAGAAAATTCACCGTGCCCCCTTCAAACTCGGTGTGGATGTAGTCAAGACATTGAGGATGCTAAATTGCGGACGGATTTTTGATATCTCGAACGGTTTGGCTGTGGCGAGGAATCGAATTTATGGCGAGAAAAGAGAAACACGGAAGTGGAATAACTTCTGCATACATTAACTGATCTTGATGAAACTTCAGCAGTGTGTTCGTGGTAAGAGGCTGATCAGATGGATGTAGCTATTGTGAGTCAAAGTTATAGCGCCACCAACTGGCAGCAGGAAGTGTGTCACTTTCAACATGCTTTTGACAAAAGTGGGGGGGTTAGTTTTAACTACAGTAAAGAAAAAATAGTTTGTATATTGTTCTCATCAAGCCGGACAACTTTCTAATTTACATTCAATAGCTCTGGCCATCAGGAAGTCAGATATTTTGGTCTGAATGTGGATTTTTTTGCAAAATCAGCCTCTGAATTTTTAGCCACTCCTCTTAAACTATTTATTTTATTCGTACTAAACTTTTTCAACATGATGAAACTACATTAAATATGCTAAATTGTGAATGGATAATAAATATCTCAAACGGTTTTGCTATGGCGAGGGATTAAATAATGTCCAAAAAGGAAACACTAAAAATCTTCTAAAAATGTAATTATATACCATTTATTTCTATATAAAAGTATACAAATATCACAACTAAACCCATTTTATTCTGTTTTTGCAATTCAAGAAGAATGAAAAAGTTAAAACAGGCTATTTAGTGCTATTTGGTTCAACAAAAAAGCAAACATAGGGCTATACTGCCCTCTTGTGTCCAAAAGGACATCAAAATAGTATATAAAACTTTTTACCAGGTAGGCCAATATTGTATTTAAATATACATGTATTAGGTATGTGTCTGAGGATATTTTCCCACCGGTTAATCGACGTGTGACACTAGTGGGTGCTTTTAAATCGCTAATATAATAGTGTAAGAAAAATAATGATAATGTTGCACACACAAATCACACACATGTGGGAAAGAATGATGCTTTTAAACAACACTAAACCGCCATTAGGTGTCGCCAGGCATCCATCTTAATAAGCGAGTCATTGATTCATTCGTTCAAACGATTCGTTCGAATGAGTCGATCATGATTAAGACAGATGTTTATGGATTGATCATTCAATCTTTGAGTCAACCGATTCGTTAAAAATGCTGAATCGTTCAGTTATGAGAAAACACGTGATGCGTGATGGTTCTGCCGTGATCTTTGTTTAACTATTTTCGCTGCTGAAACAGAACAAAAACAGTCAACATTGCATCTAAAATGTAAGTGACTTAATTGTAACTGTTTATTAACCTGTTGTATGAAATCTAGGGGTGGGAGAAAAAATTTATTCTTAGATGCATCGCGATGCGGACGTGGACGATTCTGAATCGATTCACAAATGTCAAAAAATCGATTCTCTAAAAAAATATTTTTCTAATAACGTAATATTGACGGAAGGCAAAAGGCGGAACTCTAAGCGGACGTGCGTGCAGTCTGTGGCGCGCACATAACAGAGAAGTTTCTTCTGCTCACCAAGGCTGCATTTATTTGATTAAAAATACAAACAAAAACAGTAATATTGTAAAATATTATTCCAATTTAAAACAGCTGCTTTCTATTTTAATATATTTTAAACTGTTATTTATTCCTGTGATCAAAGCTGAGTTTTCAGCATCATTACTCCAGTCGTCACTGTCACATGATCCTTCAGAAATTATTCTAATATGATGATTGATACTCAAGAAACATTCATTATTATTTTAAATGTCGAAAACAGTTGTGTACAGTCTTTGATGAATAGAAAGTTCAAAAGAACAGCATTTATCTGAAATCTTTTTTGGTTAAATAAATAAAATAAATCAGTACTTTTATTTATGAAGGATGAGTTAAACTGATCAACAGTTACAGTAAAGACATTTATAATGTTAAAAATATATATATTTGAAATATATGCTGTTCTTTTGAACTTTACATTCATCAAAGCATTTTGAAAAAAAAAAATCTGTACACAACTGTTTTCAACATTGAAAATAATAAAGAATATTTATTGAGCATCAATCATCATATTAGTATGATTTCTGAAGGATCATGTGACACTGAAGACTGGAGTAATGATGCTGAAAACTCAATTTTGATCACAGAAATGAATTACTATGTAAAATATTTAAAAATTGAAAACAGCTGTTTTAAATTGGAATAATATTTCACAATATTACTGTTTTTGTTTGTATTTTTAATCAATAAATGCAGCCTTGGTGAGCAGAAGAGACTTCTCCTAAAAACATTAAAAATCTTACTGACCCCAAACTTTTGAACAATATATATATATATATATATATATATACATATATATGTATGTGTGTGTATGTATGTATGTATATATATATATAAATATAGCTGCGAGCAGCGATGGAGGGCCAAAGCCGGCGGTACCGCCACCCCGGTGCCTTTAGGTAACTAAAGGCACCGGGGTTGCGGTGCCACCGGCTTGGGCCCGTAATCGCTGCTCGCAGCTATATTTAGGGCCCAAGCCCTGAAAGGGCGAAGGCCCTATTGTTTCCGTAAGGATTATTTTTTTTTTTCTTCATTATTTTTTTTTTGCCTTTTTGACACTTTTGGGGCCCTTAACATGCTCAAAAACTCTTGAAATTTTGCACACACGTCAGAACCCGCGGCCATCAGGGCCGGGCTGAAGCTGGTACCGGTGCGTGGCAGGGGGGCTCGACGGCGCCCCCTGGAATGGGGTCCGAAAACTTGGTCCATAAATCAAACACGCTTGCATGTAATAATATGAAACTCAGTACACATATAGATCTCATCGGGCCGAACAACTTTCGTGCTCTAAGTTTTACAAAAGCCCAACAGGAAGTCGGTTATTATACGTTGTTTGGAAAACGCATACAATGGAATGTGAAATACTCCTCCTAGGGATTTCATCCGATCGCCACCAAACTCGGTGAGAATAAAGTCAAGACATTGAGGATGAATTCTTGCGAACAGATTTTTGATATCTCGAACGGTTTGGCCGTGGCGAGGAAACTAATTTATGGCGAATAATGGGACACAGGAAGTGTGTTATAACTTCTGCATACATTGACAGATCTTGATGAAACTTCAGCAGTGTATTCGTTGTAAGAGGCCGATCACATGGATGTGACTATTGTGAGTCAAAGTTATAGCGCCACCAACTGGCAGCAGGAAGTGTGTCACTTTCAAAATGCTTTGAAGTCACCCTCTTACTTTTACCCGATTTGCTTCAAACTTTATGTGTATAATGTAAACACACGGCAGATGTAGACCTGTGAAAGGATTATTGATATCTTAGATACTGTTGCCGTGGCAACGCATCAAATTTTAATATTCTTTTCGGATGCGTTTGAAACTCTTAGCATGCTTGAAATTGGATGAAACTCGACAGACACATAACACTTATTAGCCAGTAGACATGTGAAAAGTTTCAGAAACGGGCGTGGCAGGGGGGCTCAACAGCGCCCTCTTGAACAGGGTCTGAAAACTTGGTTCATATATCAAACACGCTTGCATGAATTAATATGAAACTTGGTACACATATAGATTTCATCGGGCTGAACAACTTTCCCTCTGTCAAGTTTCACGCCAGCCCAACAGGAAGTCGGCTATTATGGGTTGTTTGGAAAACGCTTGCTGTGGAATGTGATGTACTCCTCCTAGAGAATTCATTCAATCACCTCCAAACTCAGTCAGCATGAAGTCAAGACATTGAGAATGCTAAATTGCGGACGGATTTTTGATATCTCGAACGGTTTGGCCGTGGCGAGGAAACAAATTTATGGCGAGAAAAGAGAGGAGACGAAGTGTTATAACTTCTGCATACATTAACTGATCTTGATGAAACTTTAGCAGTGTGTTCGTGGTAAGAGGCAGATCAGATGGATGTAACTATCGTGAGTCAAAGTTATAGCGCCACCAACTGGCAGCAGGAAGTGTGTCACTTTCAACATGCGTTTGACAAAAGTGGGTGGGTTAGTTTTACCAACAGTTACAAAAATCAGTATATATATTGGTCTCACCGAGCCGGACAACTTTCTAATTTACAGTTATTAGCTCAGAGCAAAAGGAAGTCAGATATTTTGGTTTGAATGTGGATTTTTTGGATATTTCAGACTCTGAGTTTTTAGCTACTCTTCCTAACTGGTTTATTTTATTCACACCAAACTTTTTCAAAATGATAAAGATACATTAAAGATGCTAAATTGTGAACGGATATTAAACATCTCAAACGGTTTTGCTATAGTGAGGGGCTAAAGTAAAGTAACACTTAAAGCCTCATCTTCTAAAAATGTAATTAAACACCATTTATTTCTATATAAAAGTATAAAAATATCACAACTAAACCCATTTTATTCTTTTTTTTTCAATTTAATAAATATTTATAAGTTTAAAAATAGTAATTGTACTATTTAGTCCCATAAAAGTCAAGTCATACATAGGGCTATACTGCCCTCTTGTGTTCAAAATCAGGTAGGCCTATTGTATCTACTTAAAAATATACTAGGTATGTGACGGTGAGAATATTTTACCACCGGTTAATCGACATGTGACACCGCTGGGGGCTTTTGAATCGGCAACTTAAAAACGAAAGTAAAATATGTTCGTCCGCACTGACATTTATATTGGTTGAGCGAGCGTTTCAAATGAATTCCTATGGAAGTAGGAATTAACTGAAAAACGTTCACTCTGTTCTGCTCGTTCCTCGCCGTGGACGCGCACCATTATGAATGCCCGTGCAGCCATGAGCATTTTAGTTTCATTTTAAAATTAGCGCCTTTCGGGGGGTGGATTGCTTGAAATTATTTTACAAAAGCACAATTTTGTGTTTTATTGCAACTGTACACAAATATAAGTTAACACTTTGCAGTTTGAATGTCGTCCTGTATAATGACGGAGTATGTTTTTATGTGTCTACTGTTCAATCGCGCCCACGCCACACACACACACACACACACACACACACACACGGTTTACTATCTTTGTGGGTACTCTCCATGGACTTAATGGTTTTTATACTGAACAAACTGTATATTCTATCTCCTCACACTAACCCTACCCCTAAACCTACCTATCCCATAAAACTTTCTGCATTTTTACATTTCCAAAAAAACTCATTCTGTATGATTTATAATCTTGTTTACCCATGGGGACCTCTATTTAGGTCCCCACTGTGACACGAGTCCCCATGAGTCTGTGTGCATTCAGGTTAAAGTCCCCACCGGGATAGAAAAACATGAACACACACACACACACACACACTCCAGCATTACAATCTTGACATCGCAGCCTGTTCATTATAGCCTTAATAAAATATAATAATAAAATAGTCAACCTAACATATAAAAATTACACTGCTCTAAATAGTCAGTAGTACAATTCGTACATTCACAGTAAGCACCGCTCGCTCCACTGTGATGTTTCCAAGCAAATTTTTGCGCATGTGAAGAGGATGATTTTTTCCATCAATATTGGAACACGAGTGAAGAACAAAGCCTATAATAAAGAATAGTTTAGCATCCAAATACATCGCAAATGTTGAAACATTTTGATTCTGATGAGAGGGTTACGTGAGCCCAACACTTCTTACTTTCATTTTTACTTTTACATTAAATTTAAAGGATTTGTTGTGGAATATTTTGAGTGTATCATAAAATCTGAATAATAAAAAAAATAATAATAATAATAATAAAAAAAAAAATGAATGAATGAATGAATAAATATATATATATATATATATATATGTATGTATATATATATATATAGCTGCGAGCAGCGATGAAGGGCCAAAGCCGGCGGCACCACCACCCTAAAGGCACCGGGGTTGCGGTGCCACCGGCTTGGGCCCGTAATCGCTGCTCGCAGCTATATTTATTAGGGCCCAAGCCCTGAAAGGGCGAAGGCCCTATTGTTTTCGGTAGGATTATTATTATTATTATTATTATTATTAGGGCCCAAGCCCTGAAAGGGCGGAGGCCCTATTGTTTTCGTAAGGATTATTTTTTTTTTTTTTCTTCATTATTTTTTTTTTTGCCTTTTTGCCACTTTTGGGGCCCTTAACATGCTCAAAAACTCTTGAAATTTTGCACACACGTCAGAACCCGCGGCCATCAGGGCCGGGCTGAAGCTGGTACCGGGGCGTGGCAGGGGGGCTCGACAGCGCCCCCTGGAATGGGGTCCGAAAACTTGGTCCATAAATCAAACACGCTTGCATGTAATAATATGAAACTCAGTACACATATAGATCTCATCGGGCCGAACAACTTTCGTGCTCTAAGTTTTACAAAAGCCCAACAGGAAGTCGGTTATTATACGTTGTTTGGAAAACGCATACAATGGAATGTGAAATACTCCTCCTAGGGATTTCATCCGATCGCCACCAAACTCGGTGAGATTAAAGTCAAGACATTGAGGATGAATTCTTGCGAATGGATTTTTGATATCTCAAACGGTTTGGCCGTGGCGAGGAAACAAATTTATGGCGAATAATGGGACACAGGAAGTGTGTTATAACTTCTGCATACATTAACTGATCTTGATGAAACTTCAGCAGTGTGTTTGTTGTAAGAGGCCGATCACATGGATGTGACTATTGTGAGTCAAAGTTATAGCGCCACCAACTGGCAGCAGGAAGTGTGTCACTTTCAAAATTCTTTGAATTCACCCTCTTAATTTTACCCGATTTGCTTCAAACTTTATGTGTATAATGTAGACACACGGCAGATGTAGACCTGTGAAAGGATTATTGATATCTTAGATACTGTTGCCGTGGCAACGCATCAAACTTTAATATTCTTTTCGGATGCGTTTGAGACTCTTAGCATGCTTGAAATTGGATGAAACTCGACAGATACATCACATTTATTAGCCAGTAGACATGTGAAAAGTTTCAGAAACGGGCATGGCAGGGGGGCTCAACAGCGCCCCCTTGAACGGGGTCTGAAAACTTGGTCCATATATCAAACACGCTTGCATGAATTAATATGAAACTCGGTACACATATAGATCTCATCGGGCCGAACAACTTTCCCTCTGTCAAGTTTCACGCCAGCCCAACAGGAAGTCGGCTATTATGGGTTGTTTGGAAAACGCTTGCTGTGGAATGTGAACTACTCCTCCTAGAAAATTCATCCCATCCCCACCAAACTCGGTGTGCATGAAGTCAAGACATTGAGGATGCTAAATTGCGGACGGATTTTTGATATCTCAAACGGTTTGGCCGTGGCAAGGAAACGAATTTATGGCGAATAAGGGACACAGGAAGTGTGTTATAACTTCAGCATACATTATCTGATCTTGATGAAACTTCAGCAGTGTGTTCGTTGTAAGAGGCCGAACACAAGGATGTGACTATTGTGAGTCAAAGTTATAGCGCCACCAACTGGCAGCAGGAAGTGTGTCACTTTCAAAATGCTTTGAAATCACCCTCTTATTTTTACCCGATTTGCTTCAAACTTTATGTGTATAATGTAAACACACGGCAGATGTAGACCTGTGAAAGGATTTTTGATATCTTTAATACTGTTGTCGTGGCAACGCATCAAACTTTAATATTGTTTTTTGATGCTTTTGAGACTCTTAACATACTTGAAATTGAATGAAACTCGACAGACACATCACACTTATTAGCCCGTAGACTTGTGCAAAGTTTCAGAAACGGGCGTGGTGAGGGGCTCAGTAGCGCCACCTTTAGTCATAAATGGGGGGGGTTAGTTTTATCAACAGCAACAAAACTTGGTATGTGTATTGTTCTCATCAAGACGGACAACTTTCTAATTTACATTAACGATCTCTGACCAACAGGAAAAGAGATATTTTGGTTTGAATGTGGATTTTCTGAAGAATTTTCTCTCCCTCTCTCTGTGTCTCTGTGTGTGTGAGGGGAGGGGGGGATTTGACTATTGCTTTTATATTGTTAATCAAGGTTTCAGGGGCTTTTGGGGTCCTTAACGTGCTCAAAAACTCTTGAAACTTTACACACAGGTCAGAACCCACGGCCATCAGTGCCGGGCTGAAGCTGGTACCCGGGCGTGGCAGGGGGCTCAACAGCGCCCCCTTGAACACGGTCTGAAAACTTGGTCCATATGTCAAACACACTTGCATGAATTAATATGAAACTCGGTACACATATAGATCTCATCGGGCCGAACAACTTCCGCAGTCTAAGTTATTAGCTCCGCCCAACAGGAAGTCAGCTATTATGGGTTGTTTGGAAAACGCTTGCTGTGGAATGTGAACTACTCCTCCTAGAGAATTCATCCAATCGCCACCAAACTCGGTGTGCATGAAGTCAAGACATTGAGGATGCTAAATTGCGGACGGATTTTTGATATCTCGAACGGTTTGGCCGTGGCGAGGAAACAAATTTATGGCGAGAAAAGAGAAACACGAAGTGTTATAACTTCTGCATACATTAACTGATCTTGATGAAACTTCAGCAGTGTGTTCATGGTAAGAGGCCGGTCAGATGGATGTAACTATTGTGAGTCAAAGTTATAGCGCCACCAACTGGTAGCAGGAAGTGTGTCACTTTCAAAATGCTTTTATCAAAAGTGGGGGGGGTTACTTTTACCCACAGTTACAAAAATCAGTACGCATATTGGTCTCATCGAGCCGGACAACTTTCTAATTTACAGTCATTAGCTCCGAGCAACAGGAAGTCAGATATTTTGGTTTGAATGTGGATTTTTTGGATATGTCAGACTCTGAGTTTTTAGTTACTCCTCCTAAGTGGTTTATTTTATTCACACCAAACTTTTTCAACATGATAAAAAATACATTCAAGATTATATATATATATATATATATATATATATAAATATAGCTGCGAGCAGCGATGAAGGGCCAAAGCCGGCGGCACCGCCACCCCGGTGCCTTTAGGTAACTAAAGGCATCGGGGTTGCGGTGCCACCGGCTTGGGCCCGTAATCGCTGCTCGCAGCTATATTTATTATTATTATTATTATTTTGTCAACCTTTCGGCCACTTTTGGGGCCCTTAACATGCTCGAAAACTCTTGAAACTTTGCACACAGGTCAGAACCCGCGGCCATCAGGGCCGGGCTGAGGCTGGTACCCGGGCGTGGCAGGGGGGCTCAACAGCGCCCCCTGGAACGGGATCCGAACACGTGTCCATAAATCAAACACGCTTGCATGTAATAATATGAAACTCGGTACACATATAGATCTCATCGGGCCGAACAACTTTCGTGCTCTAAGTTTTACGCCAGCCCAACAGGAAGTCGGCTATTTAGGGTTGTTTGGAAACGCATGCTGTGGAATTTAATGTACTCCTCCTAGGGAATTCATCGATTCGCCTCCAAACTCGGTGAGCATGAAGTCAAGACATTGAGGATGCTAAATTGCGGACGGATTTTTGATATCTCGAACGGTTTGGCCGTGGCGAGGAAACGAATTTATGGCGAAAAAATGAAACAGGAAGTGTGTTATAACTTCTGCATACATTAACTGATCTTGATGAAACTTCAGCAGTGTGTTCGTTGTAAGAGGCCGATCGCACAGATGTGACTATTGTGAGTCAAAGTTATAGCGCCACCAACAGGCAGCAGGAAGTACATCACTATTAAAATGCTTTGAAATCACTGTCTTATTTTTACCAGATGTGCTTCAAACTTTATGTGTACAATGTAGACACACGGCAGATGTAAACCTGTGAAAGGATTATTGATATCTTAGATACTGTTGCCAAGGCAACGCATCAAACTTTAATATTCTTTTTTTATGCTTTTGAGACTCTTAACATACTTGAAATTGCATGAAACTCGACAGACACATCACATTTATTATCCAGTAGACATGTGCAAAGTTTCAGAAACGGGCGTGGTGAGGGGCTCAGTAGCGCCACCTTTAGTCATAAGTGGGGGGGTTAGTTTTATCAACAGCAACAAAACTTGGTATGTGTATTGTTCTCATCAAGACGGACAACTTTCTAATTTACATGAACCATCTCCGACCAACAGGAAGAGAGATATTTTGGTTTGAATGTGGATTTTCTGAAGAATTTTCTCTCCCTCTCTCTGTGTCTGTGTGTGTGTGAGGGGAGGGGGGATTTGACTATTGCTTTTATATTGTTAATCAAGGTTTCAGGGGCTTTTGGGGTCCTTAACGTGCTCAAAAACTCTTGAAACTTTGCACACAGGTCAGAACCCACGGCCATCAGGGCCGGGCTGAAGCTGGAACCCGGGCGTGGCTGGGGGGCTCAACAGCGCCCCCTTGAACGGGGTTCTAAAACTTGAACCATATATCAAACACGCTCGCATGAATTAATATGAAACTCGGTACACATATAGATCTCATCGGGCCGAACAACTTTACCCCAGTCAAGTTTTACGCCAGCCCAACAGGAAGTCGGCTATTATGGGTTGTTTGGAAAACGCTTGCTGTGGAATGTGAAATACTCCTCCTAGAAAATTCACCGTGTCCCCTTCAAACTCGGTGTGCATGTAGTCAAGACTTTGAGGATGCTAAATTGCGGACGGATTTTTGATATCTCGAACGGTTTGGCTGTGGCGAGGAATCGAATTTATGGCGAGAAAAGAGAAACACGGAAGTGGAATAACTTCTGCATACATTAACTGATCTTGATGAAACTTCAGCAGTGTGTTCGTGGTAAGAGGCCGATCAGATGGATGTAGCTATTGTGAGTCAAAGTTATAGCGCCACCAACTGGCAGCAGGAAGTGTGTCACTTTCAACATGCTTTTGACAAAAGTGGGGGGGTTAGTTTTAACTACAGTAAAGAAAAAATAGTTTGTATATTGTTCTCATCAAGCCGGACAACTTTCTAATTTACATTCAATAGCTCTGGCCACCAGGAAGTCAGATATTTTGGTCTGAATGTGTTTTTTTTGCAAAATCAGCCTCTGAATTTTTAGCCACTCCTCTTAAACTATTTATTTTATTCGTACCAAACTTTTTCAACATGATGAAACTACATTAAATATGCTAAATTGTGAATGGATAATAAATATCTCAAACGGTTTTGCTATGGCGAGGGATTAAATAATGTCCAAAAAGGAAACACTAAAAATCTTCTAAAAATGTAATTATATACCATTTATTTCTATATAAAAGTATACAAATATCACAACTAAACCCATTTTATTCTGTTTTTGCAATTCAAGAAGAATGAAAAAGTTAAAACAGGCTATTTAGTGCTATTTGGTTCAACAAAAAAAGCAAACATAGGGCTATACTGCCCTCTTGTGTCCAAAAGGACATCAAAATAGTATATAAAACTTTTTACCAGGTAGGCCAATATTGTATTTAAATATACATGTATTAGGTATGTGTCTGAGGATATTTTCCCACCGGTTAATCGACGTGTGACACGAGTGGGTGCTTTTAAATCGCTAATATAATAGTGTAAGAAAAATAATGATAATGTTGCACACACAAATCACACACATGTGGGAAAGAATGATGCTTTTAAACAACACTAAACCGCCATTAGGTGTCGCCAGGCATCCATCTTAATAAGCGAGTCATTGATTCATTCGTTCAAACGATTTGTTCGAATGAGTCGATCATGATTAAGACAGATGTTTATGGATTGATCATTCAATCTTTGAGTCAACCGATTCGGTAAAAATGCTGAATCGTTCAGTTATGAGAAAACACGTGATGCGTGATGGTTCTGCCGTGATCTTTGTTTAACTATTTTCGCTGCTGAAACAGAACAAAAACAGTCAACATTGCATCTAAAATGTAAGTGACTTAATTGTAACTGTTTATTAACCTGTTGTATGAAATCTAGGGGTGGGAGAAAAAATTTATTCTTAGATGCATCGCGATGCGGACGTGGACGATTATGAATCGATTCACAAATGTCAAAAAATCGATTCTCTAAAAAAATATTTTTCTAATAACGTAATATTGACGGAAGGCAAAAGGCGGAACTCTAAGCGGACGTGCGTGCAGTCTGTGGCGCGCACATAACAGAGAAGTTTCTTCTGCTCACCAAGGCTGCATTTATTTGATTAAAAATACAAACAAAAACAGTAATATTGTAAAATATTATTCCAATTTAAAACAGCTGCTTTCTATTTTAATATATTTTAAACTGTTATTTATTCCTGTGATCAAAGCTGAGTTTTCAGCATCATTACTCCAGTCGTCACTGTCACATGATCCTTCAGAAATTATTCTAATATGATGATTGATACTCAAGAAACATTCATTATTATTTTAAATGTCGAAAACAGTTGTGTACAGTCTTTGATGAATAGAAAGTTCAAAAGAACAGCATTTATCTGAAATCTAAAGCTTTTGTAACGTTAAACACTACCGCTCAAAAGTTTTGGGTTAGTAATAATTAAAATTTTATTTTTGGGGGAAATAAATAAAATAAATCAGTACTTTTATTTATGAAGGATGAGTTAAACTGATCAACAGTTACAGTAAAGACATTTATAATGTTAAAAATATATATATTTGAAATATATGCTGTTCTTTTGAACTTTACATTCATCAAAGCATTTTGAAAAAAAAAAATCTGTACACAACTGTTTTCAACATTGAAAATAATAATGAATATTTATTGAGCATCAATCATCATATTAGTATGATTTCTGAAGGATCATGTGACACTGAAGACTGGAGTAATGATGCTGAAAACTCAACTTTGATCACAGAAATGAATTACTATGTAAAATATTTAAAAATTGAAAACAGCTGTTTTAAATTGGAATAATATTTCACAATATTACTGTTTTTGTTTGTATTTTTAATCAATAAATGCAGCCTTGGTGAGCAGAAGAGACTTCTCCTAAAAACATTAAAAATCTTACTGACCCCAAACTTTTGAACAATAATATATATATATATATATATATATATATATATATATATATATATATATATATATATATATATATATATACATATATATGTATGTGTGTGTATGTATGTATGTATGTATGTATGTATGTATATATATATATATATATATATATATATATATATATATATATATAAATATATATATATATATATATAAATATATATATATATATATATATATATATATATATATATATATATATATATATATATAAATATAGCTGCGAGCAGCGATGAAGGGCCAAAGCCGGCGGTACCGCCACCCCGGTGCCTTTAGGTAACTAAAGGCACCGGGGTTGCGGTGCCACCGGCTTGGGCCCGTAATCGCTGCTCGCAGCTATATTTATTATTATTTTGTCAACCTTTCGGGCACTTTTGGGGCCCTTAACATGCTCAAAAACTCTTGAAATTTCGCACACACGTCAGAACCTGCGGCCATCAGGGCCGGACTGAAGCTGGTACCCGGGCGTGGCACGGGGGCTCGACAGCGCCCCCTGGAATGGTGTCTGAAAACTTGGTCCATAAATCAAACACGCTTGCATGTAATAATACGAAACTCAGTACACATATAGATCTCATCGGGCCGAACAACTTTCGTGCTCTAAGTTTTACACCAGCCCAACAGGAAGTCGGTTATTTTACGTTGTTTGGAAAACGCATACAATGGAATGTGAAATACTCCTCCTAGGGAATTCATCCGATCGCCACCAAACTCGGTGTGAATGAAGTCAAGACATTGAGGATGCTAAATTGCGAACGGATTTTTTATATCTCGAACGGTTTGGCCGTGGCGAGGAAACGAATTTATGGCGAATAATGGGACACAGGAAGTGTGTTATAACTTCTGCATACATTAACTGATCTTGATGAAACTTCAGCAATGTGTTCGTGGTAAAAGGCCGATCAGATGGATATAATTATTGTGAGTCAAAGTTATAGCGCCACCAACTGGCAGCAGGAAGTTTGTCACTTTCAAAATGCTTTGAAATCACCCTCTTAGTTTTACCCGATTTGCTTCAAACTTTATGTGTATAATGTAGATACACGGCAGATGTAGACCTGTGAAAGGATTATTGATATCTTAGATACTGTTGCCGTGGCAACGCATCAAACTTTAATGTTCTTTTCGGATGCGTTTGAGACTCTTAGCATGCTTGAAATTGGATGAAACTCGAAAGACACATAACACTTATTAGCCTGTAGACATGTGAAAAGTTTCAGAAACGGGCGTGGCAGGGGGGCTTAACAGCGCCCCCTTGAACGGGGTCTGAAATCTTGGTCCATATATCAAACACGCTTGCATGAATTAATATGAAACTCGGTACACATATAGATTTCATCGGGCCGAACAACTTTCCCTCTGTCAAGTTTCACGCCAGCCCAACAGGAAGTCGGCTATAATGGGTTGTTTGGAAAACGCTTGCTGTGGAATGTGATGTACTCCTCCTAGAGAATTCATTCAATCACCTCCAAACTCAGTCAGCATGAAGTCAAGACATTGAGGATGCTAAATTGCGGACGGATTTTTGATATCTAGAACGGTTTGGCCGTGGCGAGGAAACGAATTTATGGCGAGAAAAGAGAGGAGACGAAGTGTTATAACTTCTGCATACATTAACTGATCTTGATGAAACTTCAGCAGTGTGTTCGTGGTAAGAGGCCGATCAGATGGATGTAACTATTGTGAGTCAAAGTTATAGCGCCACCAACTGGCAGCAGGAAGTGTGTCACTTTCAACATGCTTTTGACAAAAGTGGGGGGGGTAGTTTTAAATACAGTAAAAAAAAATTAGTTTGTATATTTTTCTCATCAAGCCGGACAACTTTCTAATTTACATTCATAAGCTCCAGCCATCAGGAAGTCAGATATTTTGGTCTGAATGGGGATTTTTTTGCAAAATCAGCCTCTGAATTTTTAGCCACTCCTCTTAAACTATTTATTTTATTCCCACCAAACTTTTTCAACATTATGAAAATACATTAAATATGCTAAATTGTGAACGGATAATAAATATCTCAAACGGTTTTGCTATGGCGAGGGATTAAAGTAATGTCCAAAAAGTAAACACTAAAAGCCTCAAATTTTCTAAAAATGTAATTATATACCATTTATTTCTATATAAAAGTATACAAATGTCACAACTAAACCCATTTTATTCTGTTTTTGCAATTCAAGAAGAATGAAAAAGTTAAAAACAGGCTATTTAGTGCTATTTGGTTAAACAAAAAAGCAAACATAGGGCTATACTGCCCTCTTGTGTCCAAAAGGACATCAAAATAGTATATAAAACTTTTTACCAGGTAGGCGAATATTGTATTTAAATATACATTTATTAGGTATGTGTCTGAGGATATTTTCCCACCGGTTAATCGACATGTGACACGAGCGGACGCTTTTAAATCGCTAATATAAAAGTGAAAGTAATATACGGACGTCCGCACGGACATTGTTGGTGCACACACAAATCACACACACGTTGGAAAGAATGATACTTACATAACACTAAACCGCCAATAGGTGTCGCCAGGTGACCGTCTTAATGAGTGAGTCACTGATTCATTCGTTCAAACGATTCGTTTGAATGACTGAGTCATTAATGATTAAGACATTATGTTTATGGATTGATCATTTAATCTTTGAGTCAACCGATTTGTTCAAAATGCTGAATCATTCAGAAATGAGAAAACACGTTGCTGAGAGATGCGCGTGATGGTTCTTCTGTGATCTTTGTTTAACTATTTTCGCTGCTGAAACAGAACAAAAACTGTCAATATTGCATCTAAAATGTAAGTGACTTGATTGTAACTGTTTTTAACCTGTTGTATGAAATCAATGTCACAGTTTCAATCGTGATTGTATTCAGGAAACAGCCTTCTCGTCAAGTGAGGTTTCTTAACGTTAACTCTTATAAAATGTATAAAAACTCACTATTTATATTTTTTATAGTCAGTAAGTTGTTAACCGAGTTTCTTTTTTGTGTTCTGCACTCATTTGTTTACATTTCTCCTGGAGAAGCTGCACGAGCCTCAGCAGCGCAACCTTGCCAAATCAGTAATACATTTCTTGTTACCAAATCAGTAATACATTTATTATCAACTGTTGATTGCAACTTAAAATGAATGTAATAAAATTAGAATAATCTTTTTGTCATTGACGTTCTAATCAGGCTACTCTGGTCGGGCAAATAAAATTCTCTTTCAGGTAGGCCTATTGTATTTATATATAAATATATAGGGATGTGACTGTGGGAAAATTTTCCCACCGGTTAATCGACGTGTGACACCGCTGGGGGCTTTTAAATCGCTATCTTAAAAGTAAAATACGGACGCCCGCACAGATATTAATAATGGTGCTGAGTAGAGCAAGCATATTCAATGAATTAAGTAGGAATTAACTAAAAAACGTTCGCTTTGGTCTGCTCGTTCCTTGCCGTGGGCACGCACAGTTATGAATAATAATAATAATAATACATTTTATTTATAATGCACCTTTCACATACTCAAAGCGCTATAGCATACAGAACAAAAGAGTTTAAACAATCAAACATTGCAGTAAAAAAATAGGTATAAAAAAATACACAGTTTATAAATTAAAAGCTTGACTAAAAAGTTGTGTCTTAAGAAGTCTCTTAAAACAAAACACACACATTCCAGAAATGCAATCTTGACATCGTAGTCTGTTCATTGTTGCGCATGTGAAGAGGATAATTTTGCCCTTCAATAGTGGAACGGATCTCCAGGATTATTATTCAATAATGGAATATATATATATATAATTTTTTAAGTGTGTTTATATATATATATATATATATATATATATATATATATATATATATATATATATATATTAGAGGTGGGCATAGATTAATTTTTTTAATCTAGATTAATCTAGATTAATTTTGAAATTAATCTAGATTAATCTAGATTAAAATGGCTCATTTGAATTCTGCCGAAGGCATTCAGAATATGTGTGCTACCCAAATAATGACTATAAAAGTAGGCTAAGTCTTTGAGAACGGGTTTCTCAAGCCAGGTGGCGCATTAGACCAGGGGCTCATCTCAGGAACTGTTTCCAAAATGCATCACAAACTGCTTGAGAAAGCTGTTCTACTCATAGACTGTAAAAGGTTACTTCTGTACTGTTACCGTCCGTAGGCAACATAGGCCTGTTATTATCAACTACTATAGGCTATCAATTAGGGATGGGCGATATGGCCTAAAATCTATATTTTGATATACATTGCAGCCTTTTGCGATAACGATATACAGTATATTATAATAAAACCATTACAGAACAGGTTACACAGACCCTGCTAAACAACTGCTAATTTTTTTTTTAAAGGGTATATGTAGTTTTGAGAACATATATTGTGCAAAACTGTAAGTATACAACATAATTTTGCAGATAAATAAAATTTAAGTACACTAGCTGCAGAGATCTTAAGTAGGTCTAATGTTTATTATAGCTTTGAGCTTATGAAACCCCAAATTTAAAGTTATAATATTGTCTAACTGATGTCTTTTCAGTTAAAAAGAAACACAACAACGATTCTTAAAATCGGGCGTAGACAGAGATTATGTGTTAACGTTACACCACTAAGATATATTGGATTGAGAATAATACGCGCGCGCTGGTAGGCTATTCAGTGATATCATGTTTCGTTTTGAATTTGAGGTGGTAGAACGGATTAGTCGTGTGTTAACTTACCGAACCGTTACCCCACACACTCGGATAGTTTGCTGCTGTTTGTCGGACGGCTTAAATCCGAACCAAGTCCAAATAATGGACGTTGCAGCTTTCACTTTCAGCCGTGTTTACTTAAGATGATGACGAATATGCGTTGCAGCCGGGTTACCTCGCGGCCGCGGGTAGATTGCGTCATCATAGCTTGTGTAGTAGAGCCATCTTCCAACCCAACTTGGGGAATAGATTAACGGCGATATTTTTTTATCGCGCGATAAGAGTCTCGCGTTAACGCAGTGCGTTAACGCCGATAACGGCCCACCACTAATATATATATATGGAGGGCCCAAGCCGGTGACACCGCCACCCCGGTGCCTTTAGTGTAACTAAAGGCATCAGGGTGGCGGTGCCACCGGCTTGGGCCCGCAATCGCTGCTCGCAGCTATATTTAGGGCCCAAGCCCTGAAAGGGCGAAGGCCCTATTGTTTCCGGTAGGATTATTATTATTATTATTATTATTATTATTATTTTGTCAACCTTTCGGGCACTTTTGGGGCCCTTAACATGCTCGAAAACTCTTGAAATTTTGCACACACGTCAGAACCCGCGGCCATCAGGGCCGGACTGAAGCTGGTACCCGGGCGTGGCAGGGGGGCTCGACAGCGCCCCCTGGAACGGGATCCAAACACGTGTCCATAAATCAAACACGCTTGCATGTAATAATATGAAACTCGGTACACATATAGATCTCATCGGGCCGAACAACTTTCGTGCTCTAAGTTTTACGCCAGCCAAACAGGAAGTTGGCTATTTAGCGTTGTTTGGAAACGCATGCTGTGGAATTTAATGTACTCCTCCTGGGGATTCATCGATTCGCCTCCAAACTCGGTGTGCATGAAGTCAAGACATTGAGGATGCTAAATTGCGGACGGATTTTTGATATCTCGAACGGTTTGGCCGCTGCGAGGAAACAAATTTATGGCGAAAAAATGAAACAGGAAGTGTGTTATAACTTCTGCATACATTAACTGATCTTGATGAAACTTCAGCAGTGTGTTCGTTGTAAGAGGCCGATCACATGGATGTGACTATTGTGAGTCAAAGTTATAGCGCCACCAACAGGCAGCAGGAAGTACATCATTTTCAAAATGCTTTGAAATCAGTGTCTTATTTTTACCCGATTTGCTTCAAACTTTATGTGTACAATGTAGACACACGGCAGATGTAAACCTGTGAAAGGATTATTGATATCTTAGATACTGTTGCCGTGGCAACGCATCAAACTTTAATATTATTTTTTGATGCTTTTGAGACTCTTAACATACTTGAAATTGCATGAAACTCAACAGACACATCACATTTATTAGCCCGTAGACATGTGCAAAGTTTCAGAAACGGGCGTGGTGGAATGGCTCAGTAGCGCCACCTTTAGTCAAAAATGGGGGCTTAGTTTTTCCTAGAATCACAAAACTTGGTATGTGTATTCTTCTCATCAAGACGGACAACTTTCTAATTTACATGAACCATCTCCGACCAACAGGAAGAGAGATATTTTGGTTTGAATGTGGATTTTCTGTAGAATTTTCTCTCCCTCTCTCTGTGTCTGTGTGTGTGTGAGGGGAGGGGGGGATTTGACTATTGCTTTTATATTGTTAATCAAGGTTTCAGGGGCTTTTGGGGTCCTTAACGTGCTCAAAAACTCTTGAAACTTTGCACACAGGTCAGAACCCACGGCCATCAGGGCCGGGCTGAAGCTGGTACCCGGGCATGGCTGGGGGGCTCAACAGCGCCCCCTTGAACGGGGTTCTAAAACTTGATCCATATATCAAACACGCTCGCATGAATTAATATGAAACTCGGTACACATATAGATCTCATCGGGCCGAACAACTTTACCCCGGTCAAGTTTTACGCCAGCCCAACAGGAAGTCGGCTATTATGGGTTGTTTGGAAAACGCTTGCTGTGGAATGTGAAATACTCCTCCTAGAAAATTCACCGTGTCCCCTTCAAACTCGGTGTGCATGTAGTCAAGACTTTGAGGATGCTAAATTGCGGACGGATTTTTGATATCTCGAACGGTTTGGCTGTGGCGAGGAATCGAATTTATGGCGAGAAAAGAGAAACACGGAAGTGGAATAACTTCTGCATACATTAACTGATCTTGATGAAACTTCAGCAGTGTGTTCGTGGTAAGAGGCCGATTAGATGGATGTAGCTATTGTGAGTCAAAGTTATAGCGCCACCAACTGGCAGCAGGAAGTGTGTCACTTTCAACATGCTTTTGACAAAAGTGGGGGGGTTAGTTTTAACAACAGTAAAGAAAAAACAGTTTGTATATTGTTCTCATCAAGCCGGACAACTTTCTAATTTACATTCAATAGCTCTGGCCATCAGGAAGTCAGATATTTTGGTCTGAATGTGAATTTTTTTGCAAAATCAGCCTCTGAATTTTTAGCCACTCCTCTTAAACTATTTATTTTATTCGTACCAAACTTTTTCAACATGATGAAACTACATTAAATATGCTAAATTGTGAATGGATAATAAATATCTCAAACGGTTTTGCTATGGCGAGGGATTAAAGCAATGTCCAAAAAGGAAACACTAAAAATCTTCTAAAAATGTAATTATATACCATTTATTTCTATATAAAAGAATACAAATATCACAACTAAACCCATTTTATTCTGTTTTTGCAATTCAAGAAGAATGAAAAAGTTAAAACAGGCTATTTAGTGCTATTTGGTTCAACAAAAAAGCAAACATAGGGCTATACTGCCCTCTTGTTGTCATGATAGAACAGACAGGAAACAGTTTGCAGGTGCTCAAAAACGTTTAATATCTCAAATGGTCAGAAAACAGTTCAGGAACAAAGAAGGGCGGCGACTCAGGCTCGTGCAGGGACTTAAGATGGTCTGTGGTGCTCTGGTGCTGTGATGTGCAGAATCCCGATCCCGGTGAAGTGCGGTGTATCCAAAGACAAGGAACAAGACGGCAAGAAGACAAGGCAGGCGAAACACCGACACGGCAACTACACAGGACGGCGACTTCACAGGAACACGGAACAGCAACACAGGACCTCAACAAACAATCCGACACTGGAACAGATAATGGTGTGAGTATATGTAGGCAATGGGAATGAACAGCAGCTGTGAACAGTGATTGAGATGATGATGATCAGCTGGAGCGCTGACAGACACGTGAGCGGGACAACGCCCACTCACACACATAACAACAATGACACGAGACAAGAAGGAAACAATGCATTCAACAACCGTGACAGTACCCCCTCCTCTAGGAACGCCTCACGGCGTTCCCAGACTCCCTTACCTGTCGATTGTAATCATCGATAAGAGAGTGATCCAGGATGTCACGAGCCGGAACCCAACTTCTCTCCTCCGGACCGTAACCTTCCCAGTCCACCAGGTACTGGAATCCGCGTCCCCTCCGCCTAGAGTCCATAATGCGACGGACCGAATAGGATGGTTCCCCATCTACGAGTCGCGGCGGTGGGGGAACCGGGGCAGGCGGATTAATGCGGGAAAAAAAAACGGGTTTAATTTTGGACACGTGGAATACCGGATGAATTCTCCTGTACACTGGAGGGAGGTTGAGGCGGACTGCCACCGGACTAACAATTTTGGTGACAGAAAACGGGCCAATGAATTTAGGAGCCAGTTTATTGGATACGGAGCGGAGCGGAATGTTCTTAGTAGAAAGCCACACTTTGGAACCGACGACATATACGGGAGGCCTAGACCGGTGGCGATCGGCTTTGGCCTTGGTGCGCGCCCGCACACGGAGGAGAGTCTCACGGGCTCTTGTCCATGTGCGGTGACACCTCTGGACGAAGGCGTGAGCGGAGGGGACCGCGACTTCGGATTCCAGACTAGAAAAGACCGGTGGCTGGTATCCTATACTACACTCAAAAGGAGATAGGCCCGTAGCTGACACTGGCAACGAATTGTGGGCGTACTCCACCATAGGCAGTTGCTGACTCCAGGAGGAAGGATTCCTGGCAGCCGTACATCGCAAGGTTCTCTCCAGGTCTTGGTTGGCTCTCTCAGTTTGACCATTGCTCTGAGGGTGAAACCCGGAAGACAGACTGACCGTCGCCCCCAGTAACTTACAAAACTCTCGCCAAAATTTGGACACAAATTGGGGACCCCTGTCAGAAACCACGTCTGTCGGGAGGCCATGTAACCGAAAGACGTGATTAACGACTGCAACCGCTGTCTCCTTGGCTGAGGGTAATTTGGGCAAGGGAACAAAGTGGGCTGCCTTCGAGAATCGGTCCACCACGGTTAAAACTACCGTGTTACCCTGGGAGGGTGGGAGGGCGGTAACAAAATCTAGAGCGATATGGGACCAGGGTCTCGAAGGCACCGACAGCGGTTGGAGTAACCCATCTGGGGGTCGATTGGAAGACTTACCAATAGCACAAACTGAGCAAGCCAAAACAAAATCGTGAACGTCGCGAGCCATAAGCGGCCACCAGAATCGTTGTCTGACCAAATAGAGGGTGCGAGTAACTCCTGGATGACAGGCTAGACTAGAACAATGGCCCCATCGAATAACGTCTGGACGTAGTTTCTCCGGCACAAATAAGCGGTTCGGTGGGCACCGGATCGGAGGCGTTACCCCTTCTAGCGCTTCTTGACTCTCGATTCGACCTCCCAAGTGAGCGTAGAGATAATTAGGGTCTCAGGAAAAATACGCTCGGGAGTAGGTGCGTGTTCGGATCGATCAAAAATACGGGACAAAGAATCGGGTTTGATGTTTTTGGAACCCGGACGATACGAGAGGGTAAAATCAAATCGGCCGAAAAAAAGTGCCCACCGCGCCTGCCTGGAGTTCAACCTTTTAGCGGATCTAATGTACTCCAGATTCTTATGATCCGTCCAGACGATAAAGGGTACCCCGGACCCTTCTAACCAATGACGCCATTCTTCCAAGGCTAACTTGACCGCCAACAACTCCCTGTTGCCAATGTCGTAATTTTGTTCAGCTGGTGATAAGCGATGGGATAAAAACGCGCATGGATGCATCTTGTTGTCTGAAGGTGAGCGTTGGGAAAGAACTGCGCCTACCCCCACCTCTGACGCGTCGACCTCCACCACAAACTGACGTGAGGAATCAGGGGCGATTAAGATGGGAGCCGAAACGAAGCGGCTCTTGAGGTTGGTAAAAGCAGTCTCGGCTGCTTCCGACCACCTGAACGCAGTTCGGGGGGAGGTCAAGGCAGTCAGAGGTGCGGCTAGTTGGCTAAAGTTGCGAATAAAACGCCGGTAGAAATTGGCGAACCCCAGAAACCTCTGTAGGGCCTTACGGGAATCTGGGTTTGGCCACTCTACCACAGCCTTAACTTTGTCAGGATCCATACGCATACCCTCAGCCGACACGATGTGTCCTAAGAAAGGGACCGACTGTGCATGAAAAGCGCATTTCTCCGCCTTGACAAAAAGCCCATTCTCTAGCAACCTTTGGAGAACTCGTCGGACGTGCTGCACGTGTTCCTGGAGAGACGAGGAAAAAATCAGAATGTCATCCAGGTAAACATAAATAAACTGATCGATCATGTCTCGCAGCACGTCATTGACGAGTGCTTGGAAGACTGCGGGACTGTTGGACAAACCGAAAGGCATGACCAAGTATTCAAAGTGCCCCCTAGGGGTGTTGAAGGCAGTCTTCCACTCATCCCCCTTCCTGATACGAACCAAATGATAAGCATTACGTAAGTCCAGTTTTGTGAAGATGGATGCTCCCTGCAACCTCTCGAAGGCTGAAGACATCAACGGCAAAGGATAAGTATTCTTTACCGTGATGTTGTTCAACCCCCGGTAATCAATACAAGGTCGCAGCGATCCATCCTTCTTCCCCACAAAAAAGAACCCCGCCCCCGCTGGAGATGAGGAAGGTTGGATGAACCCGGATGCTAGAGAATCAGAAATATATTTCTCCATAGCCTCCCTCTCCGGAACCGAGAGTGAATAAATCTTGCCTTTAGGCGGAGACTTACCTGACAGTAAATCTATAGCACAGTCGTAGGGACGGTGCGGAGGAAGAGAAGCAGCCCTTGACTTACTGAACACTTCCCTCAGGTCACGGTACTCCGCGGGCACGTTTGATAAATCCACTGCTTCCTCCTGCAATACAGGAACAGAGACAACAGAACAGGCAGACACAAGACAAGAACTATGACATTCAGTGCTCCAGGCTGATATGGTTCTTTGTTTCCAGTCAATGCGGGGGTTGTGTTTCTTGAGCCAGGGGTGACCCAATACAATGGGGGTGTGATGGGAGTCCGTGATGTAGAATGATATTGTCTCTGCGTGATTTCCTGAGATGATGAGTGTAATGTTCTCGGTGGCCTGGGAGATGGTGGGTAGTGACTGTCCATTGAGTGCATGTACGGTGATGCTCTGGGGGAGTGTTCTGAGTGGGATTTGAAGCTGAAGTGCAAAGGTGCGATCCATAAAATTACCTTCTGCCCCGGAGTCCACCAGTGCGGTGCAGTGATGATCGTGGACAGACCATCTAAGTCTCCCCGGGAGGATGGTGGATGTAGATGAGGACTTTTCGGCGGAGATCCCACCCGATAGTAGCCTCATACTTACTATCGGGCTTGACCTTTTACCGGGCAGTTGTTGGCAAAGTGTCCTGCTCCCCCGCAGTACAGGCAAAGGCCAAGGGATCTCCGCCTCTCCC
The DNA here is from genome assembly GCF_964197995.2 of Scardinius erythrophthalmus. Classification (NCBI taxonomy): domain Eukaryota; kingdom Metazoa; phylum Chordata; class Actinopteri; order Cypriniformes; family Leuciscidae; genus Scardinius; species Scardinius erythrophthalmus. The sequence continues at coordinate 31,727,612 of NC_138236.1, forward strand.
TCTCCTCCCGGGAAAGCCGAGCTCGACCCACCTGCATGGGCTCGGGATCGGAGGGACCGACCGCGTCCATGCCGCTGGATCGCTGATGTTCCCCCCCCCCACGAGGCAGGCTGGGTGGAGCGCGTGGTCCGACCCGGGCTAGTCGAGCGTCCACCCTCAGAGCCAGATCGATAAGTCCATTCAGTGAGGGGGGTAGATCCAGGGCGTAGATCTCCCTCTGGACGCGGTCAGCCAGCCCATGCAGGAACCTATCCCACTGTGCTTCCTCGTTCCAGCGACACTCGGCCGCCAGGGTCTTAAACTCGATGGCATAATCAGATACCGAACGCTCTTGCTGGCGTAGCTCTGATAAGACCCTGGCAGCCTCTCTTCCCGCGACCGCGCGGTCAAAAACTCTCCTCATCTCCGAGGAGAGCTCCTGGAACGAGGAACAGCATGGTTCTTGATTTTCCCACACCGCCGTCCCCCATAGTGCCGCTCTCCCAGTCAATAATGTGAGAACGAAGGCCACCTTCGTCTCTTCCCTCTCAAATGTCCGTGGCTGGAGAGCAAAGTGCATGCTGCATCGAGTCAAAAACGGCCGGCAAAAGTTAGGCTCACCAGAATAGGGCTCAGGCGTAGGAAGGCATGGCTCCGACTGGGAGGCGGTCATCGGTGGTGTGGGAGGGACGGGCGGTGCGGCTGGCGCAGCGGGAGGTTGCAGCTGTTGAAAACGCGGGGTCAGCTCGGACACCTGCGTGACGAGAGCCTGAATCGCGCGCGCCGCATCCCCTTGCTGACGGTCTTGGGCGTCCATCCTTTGAATACTTGCACGAACAAAGTCATCCATTGTAGCTGCGGCGCCACCTGCTGCTTCCATCAACTGGTCGGATTGTTCTGTCATGATAGAACAGACAGGAAACAGTTTGCAGGTGCTCAAAAACGTTTAATATCTCAAATGGTCAGAAAACAGTTCAGGAACAAAGAAGGGCGGCGACTCAGGCTCGTGCAGGGACTTAAGATGGTCTGTGGTGCTCTGGTGCTGTGATGTGCAGAATCCCGATCCCGGTGAAGTGCGGTGTATCCAAAGACAAGGAACAAGACGGCAAGAAGACAAGGCAGGCGAAACACCGACACGGCAACTACACAGGACGGCGACTTCACAGGAACACGGAACAGCAACACAGGACCTCAACAAACAATCCGACACTGGAACAGATAATGGTGTGAGTATATGTAGGCAATGGGAATGAACAGCAGCTGTGAACAGTGATTGAGATGATGATGATCAGCTGGAGCGCTGACAGACACGTGAGCGGGACAACGCCCACTCACACACATAACAACAATGACACGAGACAAGAAGGAAACAATGCATTCAACAACCGTGACACTTGTGTCCAAAAGGACATCAAAATAGTATATAAAACTTTTTACCAGGTAGGCCAATATTGTATTTAAATATACATTTATTAGGTATGTGTCTGAGGATATTTTCCCACCGGTTAATCGACGTGTGACACGAGTGGGTGCTTTTAAATCGCTAATATAATAGTGAAAGAAAAATAATGATAATGTTGCACACACAAATCACACACATGTGGGAAAGAATGATGCTTTTAAACAACACTAAACCGCCATTAGGTGTCGCCAGGCATCCATCTTAATAAGCGAGTCATTGATTCATTCGTTCAAACGATTCGTTCGAATGAGTCGATCATGATTAAGACAGATGTTTATGGATTGATCATTCAATCTTTGAGTCAACCGATTCGTTAAAAATGCTGAATCGTTCAGTTATGAGAAAACACGTGATGCGTGATGGTTCTGCCGTGATCTTTGTTTAACTATTTTCGCTGCTGAAACAGAACAAAAACAGTCAACATTGCATCTAAAATGTAAGTGACTTAATTGTAACTGTTTATTAACCTGTTGTATGAAATCTAGGGGTGGGAGAAAAAATTTATTCTTAGATGCATCGCGATGCGGATGTGGACGATTCTGAATCGATTCACAAATGTCAAAAAATCGATTCTCTAAAAAATTATTTTTCTAATAACGTAATATTGACGGAAGGCAAAAGGCGGAACTCTAAGCGGATGTGCGTGCAGTCTGTGGCGCGCACATAACAGAGAAGTTTCTTCTGCTCACCAAGGCTGCATTTATTTGATTAAAAATACAAACAAAAACAGTAATATTGTAAAATATTATTCCAATTTAAAACAGCTGCTTTCTATTTTAATATATTTTAAACTGTTATTTATTCCTGTGATCAAAGCTGAGTTTTCAGCATCATTACTCCAGTCGTCACTGTCACATGATCCTTCAGAAATTATTCTAATATGATGATTGATACTCAAGAAACATTCATTATTATTTTAAATGTCGAAAACAGTTGTGTACAGTCTTTGATGAATAGAAAGTTCAAAAGAACAGCATTTATCTGAAATCTAAAGCTTTTGTAACGTTAAACACTACCGCTCAAAAGTTTTGGGTTAGTAATAATTAAAATTTTATTTTTGGGGGAAATAAATAAAATAAATCAGTACTTTTATTTATGAAGGATGAGTTAAACTGATCAACAGTTACAGTAAAGACATTTATAATGTTAAAAATATATATATTTGAAATATATGCTGTTCTTTTGAACTTTACATTCATCAAAGCATTTTGAAAAAAAAAATCTGTACTCAACTGTTTTCAACATTGAAAATAATAATGAATATTTATTGAGCATCAATCATCATATTAGTATGATTTCTGAAGGATCATGTGACACTGAAGACTGGAGTAATGATGCTGAAAACTCAACTTTGATCACAGAAATGAATTACTATGTAAAATATTTAAAAATTGAAAACAGCTGTTTTAAATTGGAATAAAATTTCACAATATTACTGTTTTTGTTTGTATTTTCAATCAATAAATGCAGCCTTGGTGAACAGAAGAGACTTCTCCTAAAAACATTAAAAATCTTACTGACCCCAAACTTTTGAACAATAATATATATATATATTATTTTTACCTTTTTGCTTCAAACTTTATGTGTATAATGTAGACACACGGCAGATGTAGACCTGTGAAAGGTTTATTGATATCTTAAATACTGTTGCCGTGGCAACGCATCAAACTTTAATATTCTTTTCAGATGCTTTTGAGACTCTTAACATACTTGAAATTGGATGAAACTCGTCAAACACATCACATTTATTATCCAGTAGACATGTGCAAAGTTTCAGAAACGGGCGTGGTGAGGGGCTCAGTAGCGCCACCTTTAGTCAAAAATGGGGGCTTAGTTTTAAGTAGAGTCACAAAAATCGTTATGTATATTGTTCTCATCAAGCCGGACAACTTTCTAATTTATAGTCATAAGCTGTGACCAACAGGAAGTGAGATATTTTGGTTTGAATGTGATTTTTTGGAGAATTCTCTCCCTCTCTCTCTCTGCCTCTGCGTCTCTGTGTGTGTGAGGGGTGGGGTGATTTGTCTTTTGAGTGAGATTTGTTTAAAATTCCTGTTTTTCAAGGTTTCTGGGGCTTTTGGGGCCTTTAACATGCTCGAAAACTCTTGAAACTTTGCACACAGGTCAGAACCCACGGCCATCAGGGCCGGGCTGAAGCTGGTACCCGGGCGTGGCAGGGGGGCTCAACAGCGCCCCCTGGAACGGGATCCGAACACTTGTCCATAAATCAAACACACTTGCATGTAATGATATGAAACTTGGTACACATATAGATCTCATCGGGCCGAACAACTTTCGTGCTCTAAATTTTACGCCAGCCCAACAGGAAGTCGGCAATTATGGGTTGTTTGGAGAACGCTTGCTGTGGAATTTGAAACACTTCTCCTAGAGAATTAATTAAATCGCCACCAAACTCGGTGTGCATGAAGTCAAGACATTGAGGATGCTAAATTGCGGACGGATTTTTGATATCTCAAACGGTTTGGCCGTGGCGAGGACACGAATTTATGGCGAGAAAAGAGAAACACGAAGTGTTATAACTTCTGCACACATTAACTGATCTTGATGAAACTTCAGCAGTGTGTTCGTGGTAAGAGGCCGATCAGATGGATGTGACTATTGTGAGTCAAAGTTATAGCGCCACCAACTGGCAGCAGGAAGTGTGTCACTTTCAAAATGTTTTTGACAAAAGTGGGGGGGTTAGTTTTACCCACAATTACAAAAATCAGTACGTATATTGGTCTCATCAAGCCGGACAACTTTCTAATTTACAGGCATTAGCTGCAACCAACAGGAAGTCAGATATTTTGGTCTGAATATGGATTTTTTGTTAAATCAGCCTCTAAGTTTTTAGTTACTCCTCCTAAAAGGTTTATTTTATTCCCATCAAACTTTTTCAACAAGATAAAAATATATTAATGATGCTAAATTGTAAACGGATATTGAATATCTCAAACGGTTTTGCTATGGCGAGGGATTAAATTAATGTCAAATAGGAAGCAGGAAACATCTCATAACTTCTAAAAATGTAATTATACACCATTTATTTTTATATAAAATTATACAAATATTAGAACTAAACCTATTTTATTCTGTTTTTGCAATTCAAGAAGTATGAAAAAGTTAAAAACAGGCTATTTAGTGCTATTTGGTTCAACAAAAAAGCAAACATAGGGCTATACTGCCCTCTTGTGTCCAAAAGGATATCAAAATAGTATATAAAACGTTTTACTAGGTAGGCCTATTGTATTTAAATATAAATTTATTGGGTATATGACTGTGAGGATATTTTCCCATCGGTTAATCGACGTGTGACACGAGCGGGTGCTTTTAAATCGCTAATATAAAAGTGAAAGTAAAAAACGGACGTCCGCACGGACATTGATAATGGTGCACGTTGGAAAAAATGATACTTTTAAACATAACACTAAACCGCCATCAGGTGTCGCCAGGCGACCATCTTAATGAGCGAGTCATTGATTCATTCGTTCAAACGATTCGTTCCAATGAGTGAGTCATTCACGATTGAGACAGATGTTTATGGATTGACCATTGAATCTTTGAGTCAACCGATTCATTTCAAAATGCTGAATCATTCAGTAATGAGAAAACAAGTTGCTGTGAGATGCGCAATGGTTCTGCTGTGATCTTTGTTTAACTATTTTTGCTGCTGAAACAGAACAAAAACAGTCAATATTGCATCTAAAATGTAAGTGACTTAATTATAACTGTTTATTAACCTGTTGTATGAAATCAATGTCACAGTTTCAATCGTGATTGTATTCAGGAAATAGTTGCCTACTCGTCAAGTGAGGTTGCTTAACTCTATCATATGTTATAAAATATATAAAAACTCCATATTTGTAATTTTTATAGTCAGTATGTTGTTAACTGGTTTGCTTTTTTGTGTGCTGCGCTCATTTGTTTACAATTCTCCTGGAGAAGCAGCATGAGCCTCAGCAGTGCAACCTTGTTACCATTGATCAGTAATACATTCATTTTTAACTGCTGATTGCAACTTAAAATGAATGTAATGAAATTAGAATAATCTCTCGTTTTAGTAACTCCCAAATTATTTTTTTGTTATTGACGTTCTAATCAGGCTATACTCTGGTCGGGCAAGTAAAATTCTCTTTCAGGTAGGCCTATTGTATTTATATATAAATATATTAGGGATGTGACTGTGATAAAATTTTCCCACCGGTTAATCGACGTGTGACACCGCTGAGGGCTTTTAAATCGCTAACTATAGTATACTATATACTAGTAAAATACAGACGTCCGCTCATACATTGATAATGGTGCGGAGTAGAGCGAGCATTTTCAATGTATTCCTATGGATGTAGGAATTAACTAAAACATTTTATTTATGTTTTTGTGTCCACTGTTCAACCGCAACCGCGTCACACACACACACACATTCCAGAATTGCAATCTTGACATCGCAGCCTGTTCATTATAGCCCTAATACAATATAATAATAAAAATAGTCAACCTAACATAAACGAATTTCACTGCTCTGTTTAAATAGTCAGTAGTACAATTTGTACCATTCACAGAAAGCAGAGCTCCACTGTGATGTTTCCAAGCACATTTTTGCGCGTGTGAAGAGGATGATTTTTTCCATCGATATTGGAACACGAGTGAAGTACAAAGCCTATAATAAAGAATAGTTTAGCATCCAAATACATCGCAAATATTGAAAAATTTTGATTCTAATGAGAGGGTTACGTGAGACCAACACTGCTTACTTTCGTTTTTATTTTTACATTAAATTTAAAGGATTTGTTGTGGAATATTTTGAGTGTATCATAAAATCAGAATAAGGTAAGACAAGTAATATTTTCTGTCTTATATGTATATATATATATATATATATATATATATACGTGTGTATATATATATATGTATGTGTGTGTGTGTGTATATATATATATATATATATATATATATATATACACACACACATATATATACATAGATAGATAGATATTTATATACATATATATATATATATATATATATATATATATATATATGTATATAAATATCTATCAATCTATGTATATATATATATATGTGTGTGTGTATATATATATATATATATATATATATATATATATATATATATATATATATATATATATATATATATATATATATATAGATATATAAATATAGCTGCGAGCAGCGATGGAGGGCCAAAGCCGGCGGCACCGCCATCCCCGGTGCCTTTAGGTAACTAAAGGCTCCGGGGTTGCGGTGCCACCGGCTTGGGCCCGTAATCGCTGCTCGCAGCTATATTTTTAGGGCCCAAGCCCTGAAAGGGCGAAGGCCCTATTGTTTTCGTAAGGATTATTAGGGCCCAAGCCCTGAAAGGGCGAAGGCCCTATTGTTTTCGTAAGGATTATTATTTTTTTTTTTCTTCATTTTTTTTTTTTGCCTTTTTGCCACTTTTGGGGCCCTTAACATGCTCAAAAACTCTTGAAATTTTGCACACACGTCAGAACCTGCGGCCATCAGGGCCGGGCTGAAGCTGGTACCGGGGCGTGGCAGGCGGGCTCGACAGCGCCCCCTGGAATGGGGTCCGAAAACTTGGTCCATAAATCAAACACGCTTGCATGTAATAATATAAAACTCAGTACACATATAGATTTCATCGGGCTGAACAACTTTCGTGCTCTAAGTTTTACAAAAGCCCAACAGGAAGTCGGTTATTATACGTTGTTTGGAAAACGCAGCGCCACCAACTGGCAGCAGGAAGTGTGTCACTTTCAAAATGCTTTGAAGTCACCCTCTTACTTTTACCCGATTTGCTTCAAACTTTATGTGTATAATGTAAACACACGGCAGATGAAGACCTGTGAAAGGATTATTGATATCTTAGATACTGTTGCCGTGGCAACGCATCAAATTTTAATATTCTTTTCGGATGCGTTTGAGACTTTTAGCATGCTTGAAATTGGATGAAACTCGACAGACACATAACACTTATTAGCCAGTAGACATGTGAAAAGTTTCAGAAACGGGCGTGGCAGGGGGGCTCAACAGCGCCCTCTTGAACAGGGTCTGAAAACTTGGTCCATATATCAAACACGCTTGCATGAATTAATATGAAACTCGGTACACATATAGATTTCATCGGGCCGAACAACTTTCCCTCTGTCAAGTTTCACGCCAGCCCAACAGGAAGTCGGCTATTATGGGTTGTTTGGAAAACGCTTGCTGTGGAATGTGATGTACTCCTCCTAGAGAATTCATTCAATCACCTCCAAACTCAGTCAGCATGAAGTCAAGACATTGAGAATGCTAAATTGCGGACGGATTTTTGATATCTCGAACGGTTTGGCCGTGGCGAGGAAACAAATTTATGGCGAGAAAAGAGAGGAGACGAAGTGTTATAACTTCTGCGTACATTAACTGATCTTGATGAAACTTTAGCAGTATGTTCGTGGTAAGAGGCCGATCAGATGGATGTAACTATTGTGAGTCAAAGTTATAGCGCCACCAACTGGCAGCAGGAAGTGTGTCACTTTCAACATGCGTTTGACAAAAGTGGGTGGGTTAGTTTTACCAACAGTTACAAAAATCAGTATATATATTGGTCTCACCGAGCCGGACAACTTTCTAATTTACAGTTATTAGCTCAGAGCAAAAGGAAGTCAGATATTTTGGTTTGAATGTGGATTTTTTGGATATTTCAGACTCTGAGTTTTTAGCTACTCTTCCTAACTGGTTTATTTTATTCACACCAAACTTTTTCAAAATGATAAAGATACATTAAAGAAGCTAAATTGTGAACGGATATTAAACATCTCAAACGGTTTTGCTATAGTGAGGGACTAAAGTAAAGTAACACTTAAAGCCTCATCTTCTAAAAATGTAATTAAACACCATTTATTTCTATATAAAAGTATAAAAATATCACAACTAAACCCATTTTATTCTTTTTTTTTTCAATTTAATAAATATTTATAAGTTTAAAAATAGTAATTGTACTATTTAGTCCCATAAAAGTCAAGTCATACATAGGGCTATACTGCCCTCTTGTGTTCAAAATCAGGTAGGCCTATTGTATCTACATAAAAATATACTAGGTATGTGACGGTGAGAATATTTTACCACCGGTTAATCGTCGTGTGACACAGCTGGAGGCTTTTGAATCGCCAACTTAAAAACGAAAGTAAAATATGTTCGTCCACACTGACATTGATAGTGGTTGAGCGAGCGTTTCAAATGAATTCCTATGGAAGTAGGAATTAACTGAAAAACGTTCACTCTGTTCTGCTCGTTCCTCGCCGTGGATGCGCACCGTTATGAATGCCCGTGCAGCCATGAGCATTTTAGTTTAATTTTAAAATTAGCGCCTTTCGGGGGGTGGATTGCTTGAAATTATTTTACAAAAGCACAATGTTGTGTTTTATTGCAACTGTACACAAATATAAGTTAACACTTTGCAGTTTGAATGTCGTCCTGTATAATGACGGAGTATGTTTTTATGTGTCCACTGTTCAATCGCGCCCACACCACACACACACACCCACCCACACACACACACGGTTTACTATCTTTGTGGGGACTCTCCATAGATTTAATGATTTTTATACTGTACAAACTGTATATTTTATCTCCTTACACTAACCCTACCCATCACTGAAAACTTTCTGCATTTTTACATTTCCAAAAAAAACTCATTCTGTATGATTTATAAGCTTGTTTACCCATGGGGACCTCTATTTAGGTCCCCACTGTGACACGAGTCCCCATGAGTCTGTGTGCATTCAGGTTGAAGTCCCCACCGGGATAGAAAAACATTGTAAAAACAATGGGTTGTACATTAATATTAATATTAGCTCAAATGATCTATAGAGAATTTTAATAATTAATCATGAATATGATTAATATTTTGTATGTTACAGTTACATTAATTTATCGCAGCTGAACTAGATTGATATATGAACGATTACCATAACGGATTATGGTTCGTCATTAATACATCAATTGTTCTTATTTCAGCTCGAAGTTATGGGATAACTTTATTGGAATTAATTTAGTTATCAAACAATCTGTTTGTCCAGCAAACATACGTAAGATTAACTTAACTCTCAAGGAAAATTATCCTTCTTACAAACACGAGAATGAGTATCTTTTCCAGGCCTTGAAAAGACACTCTCGGTGTTTGTAGACTAAAATTAGGTTACTTAAATCGTAGCCTACCAAGATAAAGCATATAGCTAAGATCGAACATTTCAGGGACTAAGTAACATGGGCAATTAAATCAGAGTCAGTCAAGGGCATATGGAATTTAATAATTGGACCAATACATCGAACTAAGGAATATATCAAACTACACAATACACACGGATTATCTATGTACATAAAATACAGTTAAACAATACAAGATAACGAATAACAGTGAGAGAGAATAAAATGATCAGAGTTAGAAAAAGATAGAATGCCAGAAAAGGATTAAGAGAGAGTGGATGAGAGAGAGAGAAGGATGGGGGGCGAGATCGGAAGTGAAAGCAAAAATCTGCGATCAGAGATCGCAGTTGGCTATGGCAAAATCACACACAGTAACCCTTAAGACACAACAAAGAAATCACATCATAAGTTCAATTCAATAATCGATACTTGCATGGCATATGGTTCTCTTTGTATGCTCGGGGAATTAAAACGCATGGAACCATAACATTTATCACAGTCTCTTATCAAAAATCTCCTTCGTTGTGCACAGGGGATCAAAATAACACTAAGAACGACTATTGACAAGGATAGCAACATAGAGATACATTATTTGTGGACACAAAGGCACTTTAAGATTACATTACTGTAATTCAAAAACACAACTACTCTAATATCATTCTGGGGAACATGCAAATCACCCAGAACACTCTTTACACAGTTGTAATAGTTGGTAAAATGAGATTTTACTAGTGGAAGTCCATATATGGTAGTGTGCGTGTCTGCGTGTATCTGTGAGTTTTGGGATGTGTGTGCGTTGGAATGTTGCGCCCCTGTTATCAATGATATCGGGTTACAGGATGCGATTCTACTGGGAGAAGATTCTTCAGAGAAAAATACATTTATACATATAACTTACGATCGTAACTACTCCAAGGATTAGACAGCAACAATGACGAGCATCCAAAACACAGATCACGGAACGAGTTTCTTCTTCTATTAATCTACGTGCTTCCTGTTGCATTCTGTTAAGCAGCGCAATACAATTTTTCACCACTCGGAGTCACACACGAGCTACTAACACAAATCAAAATAACTTGCAGCTTACAAAGAAAGCTAACACTGCACAGAACACTCCCCACCTGGTATAACTTAGGTTATACCACTATGCATTCTGATTACTTGACAAAAGTAAGACTATGTCACATATAGGTCTTAGGTATTCTCTGACAGTTCCCTGCTTAGCAGTCTTCACTATAACCTTACGAATCTTTCCATCAGATGAGGCTACAGTCTTTGTTACGAGACCAACTGGCCACTCACTGCGCTTAGCTTCCCCCTCTTTCAACATGACAATGTCCCCTTCCTGAATACTATTTCTCTCTTCTGTCCATTTCCTTCTGGGTTGCAAGGTCGACAAGTACTCCTGTTTCCATAAAGCTTCCAGAAAGAATCCGCCAACATCTGGACTTGACGCCATTGATTCTTGTGCAGGTGACCTAACTCAAAGTTTCCTGGAGGCACTGGAGCAACACTAGCTTTCTGAGTTAAAAGCATCGCTGGTGAGAGCACTTGAGGCATGCCTGCATCTGTCGAAATTTGGGTTAAGGGTCGTGAATTCATAATAGCCATGACTTCAGCCATTAACGTTGTTAAGACCTCATGCGTGAGTCTTGTTGGAGTTTTCATCAAGAGAGCTTCCAGAATACGTCTGGCTATCCCGATCATTCTTCCCCACACTCCTCCCATATGGGAGGAGTGAGGAGCATTAAATGTCCAAGTGCAGCCCTGATTCTGCAAGAAACCTTTCAGCTCTGAATTGCTGCTCTTAATTTGTAGTTCCTTCACTGCTCCGACAAAATTCGTCCCTCTGTCTGAACGAAAATGTTTCACCGGTCCTCTGACAGCCAAGAAGCGTCGCAGAGCACAAATGAAGCTTGACGTTGATAGGGACTCTATCACTTCCAAGTGAACTGCCCTGGTACTCAAGCAACTGAATATGACAGCCCATCGCTTGTTCTCAGTGCTGTGCCCTCTTGTCTTGCGTGTCACCACAGTGAATGGACCGAAAACATCAAGACCTGTGTGTGTGAAAGGTGGATCAACAGAAACTCTGTCTGAGGGTAAAGCAGACATTTTTTGACTCTCCATTCTACCTCTCAACTTCCTGCATAACACACATTTGTGGATGACATTTGAGATAAGCCTTTTGCCACTGACAATCCACAAGCCAGCACTGCGTATCGCGCTCTCTGTAAAATGTCGGCCTTGATGAGCCACTTGATCGTGGTAATGCTGAATTAAAAGCTCAACCACGTGATGGTTGGGTGGAATTATCAAGGGATGCTTCTCTGGATCTGAGATCAGCAGAGTGAATGCGACCCCCGACTCTTAACAGACCTTGCTCATCTACAAAGGGGTCAAGTCTCTGAAGTGTGCTACGCTCAGGGACTTTATTATACTTTGTCAAGCTTTCAAATTCCTCTCTGTACACTTCTCGCTGCACAGTTTTGATTATAGTTGACTTGGCCTGTGATATCTCCACATCTAAGGTTTCGGTACATTGAAGCCATTTGCGGCAAATCTTGTTAGGCTGAGATTTTGAGAATGATTTTGCAATGTGAGTAAGAGTAGTGACAGCCCTCACCAAGGATCTCCAGCTTGAGAAACGTTTGAATCTGCTCGAGCCTAGTGACTGCTCTGTGATGTTAGTTGCCATTGTGTTCACTTGAGAGCGAATTTCAACATCCTCTTCTGCTTTGACAAGCCCATATGACTCTTCTACACTACATGCTATAGGGCCACATTCGTTCAGGAATCCAGGACCTGAGAACCAGTTGGTAAGGGACAAGTGAGCAGCTGCTACAAACCTCGTGGCATGATCTGCTGGGTTCTGTTCAGAACAGACGTAATGCCATTGTCTAGGTTCCGTGGTTTTTCTTATGCGTGCAACCCTATTGGCCACATACATGTAGAATCTTCGTGTCACATTGTGAATGTAACCGAGCACTATACGACTGTCTGTATAGAAATGGATGTCGTGAAGCTCTGTGTCAATTTCTCCTTTTATGAGTTCCATCAACTCAACAGCAAGCACCGCTGCACATAGCTCCAGGCGTGGAACAGTGTGAGCAGGAAAAGGGGCCAACTTGGATCTTCCCATTACAAACCCCACGTGAGGCCGTCCATCTAAGTCTATTACTCGTAGGTACGCTACTGCAGCAATAGCTAAAGTAGAAGCATCTGCGAAAATGGACAGCTCTCTGCGCTGAGCTCCACATACTGAGGTTGGGACATAAGCTCTTGGTATTTGCAGTTGATCAAGTTCAGCTAGAGATGAAGTCCATGCTTTCCATTTTTCTCTTTTGTCTAATGGAAGAATAGTGTCCCAATCCTGTTGTGTTGTTGAAAGTTCTCTCACAAGTGCTTTGCCTTGCATGGTGACTGGACAGACAAATCCGAGAGGATCATACAAACTATTGACTGTGGAAAGGATGCCTCTCCGAGTGAAGGGTTTGTGATCCTGAGAAGCTTTGAACGTAAAGCAGTCTGCCTTGAGATCCCAACTTATGCCGAGGCTGCGTTGGAGAGGTATCGGGTCTTTTTCAAAGTCCAAGTTTTTGAGATCTTTGGCTCTCTCACAAGATGGAAAAGCTTCCATAACCGAAACAATGTTGGAGGCTACTTTATGCAGATTTATACTTGACTTCGCCAACACAGTCTGTGTGCGCTTTAAGAGATCAATTGCTTCTCTTTCAGTAGGGACAGATGTGATGCCATCATCAACATAGAAATTGCGGAACACAAAATTCTTGGCGTCCGTTCCACACTCTGATTCACCAAGCTCTGCCGCTCTTCTTAGAGCGTAAATAGCGACCGCTGGCGAAGGACTGTTGCCAAAGACATGTACAGTCATTCTGTATTCAATGATCTCCTTTTCTGCACAGTTGTCTTTGTAACAAAGGAAACGAAGATAGTTGCGATGCTGCTCTTTTACCTTGAAACAATAGAACATCTGTTCTATATCCGCCATCACCGCTATCTTCTCCCTACGGAAGCGCAACAGTACACCCAACAGAGTATTGTTAAGGTCAGGTCCGCTCAGTAAAACATCATTGAGGGATATCCCTCTACACTGGGCACTCGAATCTAAGACCACCCGAATTTTATCAGGTTTGAGAGGATGGTAAACTCCGAAAATTGGCAAATACCAACATTCTTCCCCCGCCTGCAGGGAAGGAGCGGATTCTGCTTGCTCATTTTCAAACACCTTCTGCATGAAGTCAAAGAAATGTGTTTTCATATTTGGCTTCTTTAGGAAAGTACGCTGTAATGAGTTCAGCCTCTGCATAGCTTGCTCTTTATTGTTTGGGAGTTGAATTCTTGGAGAGCGGAATGGAAGCGGCGCCACCCAATGGTTATCCTCACCAAGGTACACCTCTTTGTCCATTATGTCAAGAAAAACTTTATCCTCCACAGATAAAGCAGCTTTATCATCTTCTGGAGATCTGAAGAAGACATTCATAGATTGCTCCTATCTGCCTCGCTGCCTGCTGTGAGTGTGTTTGTTTGATTCGGTGCGATAAGCTCCGTCTTAGCCATATATTTCTTTGTTTTGAACCATCATTTTACTACCATTTCTAGTTGTTTATACTACTACATTTTACCCAACATCTCAGATTAACCTGACATCGCTAGCTTTTGTTATTAGTACTACTAGCACAAAACGCTAGTAATTCGCTAGCCTGTTAACGCGCCACCCGTGCGCTCAGCTATTTTATTTATTTATTTTTCTCTCGCGCGTCCGCGCCTTTGAGTTCATAAAAAGCTCAGGTGAGTAAGAATCACTCAACAAACACGGTGAGTAATGTCTTGTCCTGTTATTGTCACTTGCACTTCATGTCACATGTTTAGTATAGGCTTCTCTGTCGACAATATAGGATTTATATGTGATAAATGTAAGGAGACAGTTAGGTTGACAGAGAAGATTTCAGAATTAGAAACACGCATCCAAACTTTAATTGAGGATAGTAAGAGTGCTAGTGCTTTAGATGTTTTGGATGCGCATAGAATAGTGCACACTTTACATGAGTCGGTTCTGGCTGAAGTAGAGCCCGTGCAGCCGGGCAAATGGGTGACAGTAAGGGATCGCTCTAGTCGCGGATCTAAAAACCACTCTTCCGTTCCGATTACCATAACAAATCGATTTGCCCCGCTCAGTGAAACACCTACTGAGAATGATTGTGCCCTAGTTATTGGCGATTCTATTACACGGAACGTGAAAATAGAGACACCAACCACCATAGTCACATGTTTGCCGGGAGCCAGAGCGCCTGACATCAAAGCAAATTTAAAAGTGCTGGCTAATGCTAATCGTAAATTCTCTAAGATCATTATTCATGTCGGCACTAATGATGTTCGACTCCGCCAGTCGGAGATCACCAAAATTAATATTAAAGAGGTGTGTGAACTTGCAAGTACGATGTCAAGGACTGTAATTTGCTCTGGCCCCCTTCCTGTTCGCAGGAGTGATGAGATAGTTAGTAGATTGTGTTCGCTTAACGGTTGGCTGTCTCGGTGGTGTCCGCTTAATAATATAGAATTCATAGACAATTGGAAAAGTTTTTGGGGCAAACCTGACCTGTTGAAAAGAGATGGTATTCATCCCTCCTGGGATGGTGCTGCTCTTCTCTCTAGTAATATGGCTCATAGTCTTAGAGCTCAAACATGACAATCTGGGGCTCAGGTCAGGAAGCAGACAGACTGGCTTAACCGACTGTCTGCTAGCGGCCTCGCGTCACCAAGGTCAGATAAATCCTATCACATAGAGCCTCTTTCACCTAGCTATCATCATATAGAGACTGTGTCTGTTCCCCGAATTTGGAAATCCAAAAAACGTTTAAACCCAACTAAGGTTAAAAATTTAATTGATGTTCAACAGATAAAAAACAGCTATAATACAGATGAGCAAATGCTAAAGCTTGGGTTGCTGAATATTCGATCGCTTACTTCAAAAGCACTTGTTGTTAACGATATGATTTCAGATAATAACCTAGATGTGCTGTGTTTGACAGAAACCTGGCTAAAACCAAACGATTACATTACTTTAAATGAATCAACCCCGCAAGATTACTGTTATAAACATGAGCCTCGTCTGAAACGCAAAGGGGGTGGTGTTGCTGTAATCTATAGTAATAGTTTCAAAACCACTAAGAAACCAAGTTTTAAATATAATTCTTTTGAAGCATTAGTGCTTAATGTAAAAATATATAGTGTAAACGATAAATCACGTTTGAGATTTGTGCTGGCTACTGTATACAGGCCACCAGGGCACCATACAGACTTTATCAAAGAATTTGCGGACTTTCTATCAGAATTAATATTGACTGCAGATAAAGTACTAATTGTTGGTGATTTTAATATACACATCGATAATGAAAAAGATGCATTGGGATTGGCATTTAAAGACATTGTAAATTCAATTGGAGTTAGACAACACGTGTCAGGACCTACTCAGCGTTGTAATCATACTCTAGATCTAATATTATCACACGGAATAGATGTGGATGCCGTTGAAATTCTGCAGCAGAGCGATGACATCTCAGATCATTATCTAGTCTCGTGTAATTTGCATTTAGCCAAGGCTGCAAAGCCGACTCCGTGTTTCAAATATGTGAGACCTATCACTTCTGCTACTAAAGATTGCTTTATTAATAATCTTCCTAATCAGTTTCATCATCTCAGCATCTCAGATAGCTTAGAAGAACTAGATATTACAACAGAAACGTTTAACTCTCTCTTTTCCAGCACTTTAGACACAGTTGCTCCGTTGCGCTTAAAGAAGATTAAAGAAAATAGTCCAACGCCGTGGTACAACGAGCACACTCTGGCCCTTAAGAGAGCAGCCAGAAAAATGGAGCGCAACTGGAAGAAAACAAAACTAGAGGTATTTCGCATTTCATGGAAAGAGAGCTCAATTACTTACAGAGAGGCTTTAAAAGCTGCTAGATCTGCTTATTTTTCAACCCTATTAGAAGAAAATAAACATAATCCTAGGTATTTATTTGAAACGGTGGCTAAACTAACGAAAAATAAAGCTTCAAGCACCGAAGTTTCCAAGCAACACAGCAGTAATGACTTTATGAACTTCTTCACTTATAAGATTGATAATATCAGGGACAAAATTATAACTATGCAACCGTCTACTACAGTATCGCATCAGGCAGTGCATTGTAGTCTCCCTGAGGAAAAATTTGATTCATTCGTTGCTATAGGAGAGGAAGAATTGACTAAACTCATTAAATCATCTAAATCTACAACATGTATGTTAGACCCTATACCGACTAAGCTACTGAAAGAAATACTTCCAGAGGTCATAGATCCTCTTCTTAATATCATTAATTCGTCTTTGTCTCTAGGATACGTACCAAAAAACTTTAAGCTGGCTTTGATTAAACCGCTTGTTAAAAAAACGCAACTTGATCCTTCAGAATTAGTCAATTACAGGCCGATCTCGAATCTACCTTTTCTGTCAAAGATATTAGAAAAGGCAGTATCCTCACAACTGTGTTCCTTTCTTGAAAGAAATGATATCTGCGAGGATTTCCAGTCCGGATTTAGACCGTACCATAGTACCGAAACAGCTCTCGTTAGAGTCACAAATGATTTGCTCTTATCATCCGATCGTGGTTGTATCTCTCTATTAGTGTTACTCGATCTTAGTGCTGCATTTGACACCATCGACCACAACGTTCTTTTAAATAGATTAGAACATTATGTTGGCATTACGGGAAATGCACTAGCATGGTTTAAATCATACTTATCTGACCGTTATCAGTTTGTAGCAGTAAATGATGAGATGTCTAATCGATCACAAGTTCAGTATGGCGTACCACAAGGCTCAGTACTAGGACCGCTGCTGTTCACTCTGTACATGCTACCCTTAGGAGATATCATTAGGAAACATGGCATTAGCTTTCACTGTTATGCCGATGATACTCAGCTCTATATTTCTTCAAAACCTAACGAAACTTATCAATTCACAAAATTAACGGAATGCATAGCGGATATAAAAAATTGGATGACTTGTAATTTCCTACTTCTAAATTCTGAAAAAACAGAGTTTCTAATTATTGGACAAAAAACTTCCTCACGTAATAACCTAGAATACTGTCTAACACTTGATGGCTGCTCTGTTAAGTCTTCGTCGTCGGTTAGGAACCTGGGTGTGCTCTTTGATACCAATCTTTCATTTGCAAGTCACGTGTCTAGTATCTGTAAAACTGCATTTTTCCATCTTAAAAATATATCTAAATTACGTCATATGCTCTCATTGACAAATGCGGAACAATTAGTTCATGCATTCATGACCTCAAGGCTAGATTATTGTAATGCTCTACTAGGTGGTTGCCCTGCACGCTTAATAAACAAACTACAGCTGGTTCAAAACGCAGCAGCTCGAGTTCTTACCAGAACCAGGAAGTATGACCATATTAGCCCAGTTCTGTCAAAACTGCATTGGCTCCCTATTAAACATCGCATAAATTTTAAAATATTGCTGATTACTTACAAAGCACTGAATGGTTTAGCTCCGCAGTACTTGAGCGAGCTCTTAACGCATTATAGTCCGTCACGTCTATTACGATCTCAAAATTCCGGCCAGTTGATTATACCTAGAATATCAAAATCCACTGCTGGCGGTAGATCCTTTTCCTATTTAGCACCAAAACTCTGAAACAGTCTTCCTACCATTGTCCGGGAAGCAGACACACTCTGTCAGTTCAAAGCTAGATTAAAGACACATCTCTTTGACCTAGCTTTCACATAATACATTATAGACTTCTATAATTTAATGTTATGCTGCATAGATTAGGTCAGCCGGAACCGGGAACACTTCCCAAAAATCCTGATGTACTCGTTACATCATGAGAAGAATGGCATCTACGCTAATTTTAGTGTCTGTGTTTATCCCAAGGTTTTTCCTGCAGCCTGCCGGATCCAGGCCATATCCAGATCTGACGAAGGACCTTCACCTGGACCGATGACAACGCAGTGCTGAAGTGCCAACTAGTCTCTCCCTATGGAGGATCCCACTACCACTCTACAGATAAGGCGTTGTCGGGAAAATTCGTCTCGCGGTCCTACCCCAAAGCAACAAATAAAATAAAATTCCTTATCAAAATTTATAAGGAAAGACAAGTATTTTGTTTAGGCTTGGCTTGTAGGGAATTCCAAACCTGCGTATATTCTAACGCACATAACTATAGAACCCATTCTAAATGCGCATGTGACCGCCATCAGCGTTTCTCACAGGTTCGCGTTTAAAGTCTGTGTAGAGAGAATGGTGTCGTCTTAGCGGCCCCTAATTTAATAACAAATGATCATTGCGACGGAACCAAATCAATTAAAACTAACTTTAGATGGAAATAACTTAACTCTGCTGTAAAGCCGAAACAATCTCTGTTACCTTAAATTATACGCTTATCTCTGTAAAGCTGCTTTGAGACAATCTACATTGTTAAAAGCGCTATATAAATGAAGATGACTTGACTTGACTTGACTTGACATTCTCCTTCAAGCTCTTTGTGTAGCTCTCATTGGCTTTCGAACATTGAGAACATGGTGGATCGGGCAAGTATGACAAAAGAGGTGACTCACCCCGTTCTACGATGTTGATGCTTTTTGTGCATGGAGAGAAGAATGAAGTTCGTCCATTTGAAAGTATGTTGGTCTTGTAAGCGTTCACGCCAGACTGCCAATGAGTCCCATCGAGACAAACTTCTCCCACTATCACCCAGCCTAAGTCCAAGCGTTGTGCATAAGGTGTGTTGTGAGGTCCATTGTGCTGTTCACGCACTTTGTGCACACTAAGAATGTCTCGTCCCAAAAGGACAAGGATAGGAGCGGTAGGATCTAGAGGTGGGATTTTATCTGACACAGGAGTGAGGTGAGGGAAACGCAATGCTACCTCGGGCGTAGGAATCTCAGATCTGTCATCCGGTAAGGTATTACACTTTATCAAGGGCGGAAGAGCAACAACGGTTTCCACCGTTCCACCAAACGGCCAGTTGAAGCAAGTGCAAAACTAGGATCGTTTCTGGTTCTTGCTTGTCTACAAACAAATTCAACAAAGAAATTGAATGGAGGAAAATACACATTATGGTCCTCCTTATACCTGGAACCTTGTGTCATCCACTTGTCTTGCAGACTAAATGGGAGTTTTTCTACGATAGGGTTGACTCCCCTCGTTGTGTCCAAGTAAGTGAGTCCAGGTAAACGTCCACTCTCCTTTGCAGATTGCAGTTCAAGCAACAAGTCTCCAAGGTCTCTCAGACGATAGGTGTCTTTGTTTGTGATGTGAGGAAAAGCCTCAAGTCTCCTCAACATTGCTTGCTCGATGACCTCTGGACACCCGTAGCAGTCTTCAAGGCGACGCCATATCATTTTTACTCCTATGGCAGGATTATTGACATGAACTGATTTAATTCGTTTGGCATGCATAGACGAATCAGGACCAAGCCATCTGATGAGAAGGTCAATCTCCTCTCTGCTTGTTATACTGAGTTCACTGGTTACAGCTTGAAAAGATGTTTTCCACGCCCAGTAATTTTCTGGACAGTCGTCAAATTGGAACAGGCCAGAACTCACCATTTCTTTTTTCAACAGATATGTGGCGAAGTCTTTCGCTTGTGGTGGTGTTGGAGTAAAGCACTCAGCAGAGACTTGAGAGGGCAGACCTGACTCACGTGGCGTTCTTACAGGATAGTTTTGACTCCTTACTTCATCAGCTCTATCAAACGGCTCTATTTTTACATTTCTAGGAGAACACTGGTAGTTGTGTTGAATTGTTTGTACCTGCCTCATAGGAACTGTCTCAGCGTTCGACTCCTCCTTCACCATTGGAGGGAGAGAACTAAGTGAGCCTGCAACGTAGCTCTGTGTCACATAACTTGAGTTCTCACTTGCTTGTCGTAAATTAGGATTAAGATTAGGAGCATTTTGTAGCTGTGAGTGTTTCTGCACATACTCTCTGGTGCGTTCAGATTTGCTTGAAATGTATGATTCTTTTTCTAGGTCGACACTTGCTCCATTTTCTCCATAAATTACTGCTTCGTAAACTTCCGCCTCTGTGGATGCTGCTTCAGCTTCTTTCTGCAGTTGTAACACATATAAATCAGCCTCAACCTCTGCTTTTCTGCGTGCTGTTACAGCTAGCGTTTTCTGTTGATCCTCTTCGATTTGAGCTTTTTCTCTCATCATGATGGCTTCCTTCTCTGCATAAGAAGCTTTTACTTTGCATGCTGCTGCTTTAGCTCTTGCAGTGGTCGCAGCCGCACTAGCTGATGATCTACTTGAACGATGTGATCTGCTTGACCGTGATTTTGCTTCTAGCGCTTGATCAGCTTCCTCTGCTTTCCTTTGAGAGTAGTACTGACTTTAAGTTGGATGAAACTGTGTTTGGTTGTCTTCACCCGCCGTGCAGTCGATCTTTTACTATTCTGTCCTGGCAATGGTGTTTTGAACCGAGCGTTGACAGATAGCTAACAGAAATAAAGCTCCATCACACGTTCTTCTTTGTGCTTATGTGATGCACACTTTACTTTACTTGTAAAACTAAAAGAATCACACAAAAAATACAAATTACAAAGTAATCCACAAAACGTCATGGATATTGTTCACCTTATAATCTTAAAACATGTGTTTGGAGAAAATAAAGGGAAGAACAGCTTCACTTGTATATTAGCCGTTAGATCGCGCTAGCTTTCATTATCAAACATCAATTTCTAAACATTTTAATAACAACTAGCTTTTAGTTAAACCAACAGCATGCTATTACAGTTATTTTCAAGATAAAATAAATAACTTACGATCGTAACTACTCCAAGGATTAGACAGCAACAATGACGAGCATCCAAAACACAGATCACGGAACGAGTTTCTTCTTCTATTAATCTACGTGCTTCCTGTTGCGTTCTGTTAAGCAGCGCAATACCATTTTTAACCACTTGGAGTCACACACGAGCTACTAACACAAATCAAAATAACTTGCAGCTTACAAAGAAAGCTAACACTGCACAGAACACTGTTAAAGAGTTGGATTCCCATGCTAAACATGGACAAAGTTTCACAAATTAAATTGTACGTTTGAAGGAGTATTTCTGTGCCAAAAATTGTCCTTCCGGTTTGTCACAAGTTTCGGAAAGTTTTTTTCGAATATGGGTCTTCGTGATGTCAGCTGGGGCGGAATTTCCTTATATGGGTCCTAAGGGCACTTCTGCCGGAAAACCGCGGGCGCGCGCGCACTCGTAGACCAGAGCAAGAGAGCGAAAGCAGTACGCCATCAAAGCGCTCTGCTCGGCTTTTGGGAAGTCAGTGTCACCAAAGAAGTGTGTTTTTGGTTGCCAGGGCAAGACAACCCAAAGAACCCGGCGTTAAGGGACCATTGGATGGAGTTTGTTTTTCCTGAGCATCAACGGACTGTTTGTTCCCTGCATTTCGACGATGATTGCTTTACAAACAAAGCCCAGATCGACGGATTTGCAGATTGTCTAATGCTTAAGGATCGAGCAGTCACAATTATAAAGGTTCGCGGTCGTGGTTGGAACCGCAGGCGGTGAGTAAAACTGTTGAACAAATGTCTCTGTGTGTTGTTAGCTCGGCGCGTCAGCACAGCTTTAGCTTCGCCCACACGGCCCGCCTCCAGCCGCTCGTTTTTTTCCGGAAAGACTCGGTACAGCCTATCTTTCTTTTATAAATATAATAAAACTAAAGACTTTTTGGAGATATGAAGGATGCAATACTACTCTATAGGTACTCAAGATTAAGATGAGATTGAGTGAAAATGAGCATTTCACCCCCCCTTTAACTTTTGACTTAGGGCTGAAACGATTCATCGAGTTACTCGATTAACTCATTACAAAAATTCCTCGAGGCAAAAACTCTGCCTCGAAGCCTCGTTAAATTCCTATGCACTATACGCGCAGGGATCTGATTGTTTCACACGGACCGTTGTTCAGTGTTCAGACAGGAAGCACACCATAGCGCGTGATACATTTTGAATTTAGTTGGCGCGATGGCGGAGGTGCGTGTCCACTACAGTGGCAAAACTCCGCTCAGTGCTGCTGGCACTTGCGAGTGTGTTTAATCTAAGTTTTTTTTGTTTTTTTTTAACACACGGTGATTTTTTTTTATAATCATCAGCGATGCACGCGATTACATTTAGAAATAGACAAGCTTTGTTTCCAAATGCACCAAGCAAAAATATCCTTTCAATTTTATAAACTTTTATAAACCCAGTCAATAATCACAATGAACACATCCAAAATAAAATCTTTAACATATATATAACAACTGCAAATTAAGCGTCTAATTTATAAACAAAATGATTTACGCATTAAATCCAGCATAAACTCCAGCACAATTTAAACATAACACATATTTTTAAACTCTAAAAACAGACGTCACATCCCGAACCTCACAGCAATTGTATTTAGTAAAAAACTTATTTTGTTTCCAAATTAGACGCTTTGCAGTTGTTGCATATATGTTAAAGATTTTATTTTGGATGTGTTCATTGTGATTATATTGGCTGGGTTTATAAAAGTACATTTTGATGTTTGTTTTGAGATTACAGCTGAAAAAGTCTGATTCTTATTTATAATTGTTTTATTTACATTTTTTTTTATAATTTTATAAATTGTATACATTGTGTACCTGTTTGGCTTGATATTTTATATTCATTTATTTTTGTTCTCACAAAAATGACAATAAATAGGCTTATTTTGGAGCCAAATGTTAGAGTTGGAATAAATACCTCTGTTTTTTTTTTTGTTTTTTTTTTTGAGAAATAAAAGCCAAATGCTTGATCATTTTACAGCCACATCATTTTCGTTATGCATTATTTGTTTTGGTTGTTTAAAAAATAAATAAATAAATAAATTATCCGATTAATCGATTTATCGATCGATTAAGTGCTAGATTAATCGATTACATAAAGAATCGATAGCTGCAGCCCTAGACTTATTATTGGTGAGGAATCTATGTAAAAACAGAAATAACGCATGCTTTTTGCTATGTACACAAGATATTCTACAGTTGTAGTATTCCTCCATTTCCTACTTTTTATTCAAACAGTTTGCTAATAGTTTCTGGTAGTGAATGTGAAGTAACATGTAATAAGCCTACAGTTTGATCATGATAAAACATACTAAAGTTTGTCCTTAGATCATATCAGGCTCTCAGCATATGACTGATATGTGGTGTGAAAGAGGAGGGGTTTTTTTCTGACACTGTGAGTCAGAGGAAATTGGCCACATCTGCAGTCGCTTTCTCTGAGTACAGGTGCATTTCTTCTCTTGCTCTATAATCCCTGTATCCTTAACGCTATTTTTCCATCATGGACTGTGCTTTTGCCAACCTAGATGCTGCTGGTTTTCTACAGATTTGGCAACACTTTGATGCGGATGGTAAGAATGTAATATCATTTCAATTCTGCTTTCAGATGTGATATTTACATATATTGTGAGTATTGTGTTTAGATTTAAGTATTGTCTCTATCTGTATCTGTTCATAAAATTGCATTGATAAATACTTTTCTGTAGATAATGGCTACATTGAAGGGAAAGAGTTGGATGACTTTTTCCTGCTCATGCTGAAGAAATTAGGGCCAGAGGTATGTAAAAAAAAACAAAAAAAAAAAAACAAACAAAAAAAACCTTTATATCATGGTTAACAGTAGTTTGTGCACATTTAAATAAGATAGCTATACAAATATATATACACATAGATGAGAAAGTTTATTGAAAATGACTATTTAAATCTAAATGTACATAAATTAATAATCTTTAGTAAACCAATGTTTGCTAATTTCATTAATGAAATTTATCATAAAGTGTGTCCAATACATTTTGGACTCAGCACCGGTATAATTGTTGATTTTGATGACACAGGTGTTATTGATTACATTTCTGACATTTATGGAAGAACAACAAACATACAATTTTTGTAAATTAGGTCATCAGTTTTCTCTGGCTGTTTACACACTAGAATCTGTATTCTCTTTTCTGCAGGAAGCTGACATAATAAAGTCGACAGCCATTTAACATCTGCTGATTTATTTTAAAATCGTTGTGCTACTAGAAATGGTCATTTTGTTTTATTTTGATGGTCAATGCCACAGTTTATCACAGTTATAGTTACAGTAACGGTACTATTTATGTTATTTTTATAGAAACTATATGTGGCAAGCAGGACGAGGCCGAGGGCTGTGAGAACGGCCGTGGCCGGTGGCGTGACTAATGATGAGCGACACCTGCGCGACGCCCTTGGCCTCGTCTTATTCGCCACACTATCATAGTATAAAAAATGTACGCACATGTACACTTGTGACTGAAATGTTTTGATCTCAGATTGGCACTCAGAAATTCAAATAACTTCTGAGGAAATCAAACAACATTTAATTTTTCAGGAAACTGTGGTTAGACACATAAGATAAAAATACATGTTCTGTGTTCTCTACTGATTCTAAAACCCACTTCTGTAGTTGGATCTACAATGATCGTGTATATGATCCACAAATGTTTCGTGGATAACTTTTGACTAAATGTACAGTGTTACATTGTTTTTACACAATAGTAGTTCTGAAGTTGATATTGCTAAATTTGTACACTCAGTGAATAAGCGTTATATTGATGTAAGCAAGCAGGCTTTTATAAATAAATGATGAGCCAGATGTTCACTGTGTACCAGCATATCTTAAGGGCATCTCTATTGGTGCACAGGTGTACCAATCTAATGGCTTTGCTGAGTGATGTTGGTGAGCTTAATGAGAGGTAAATTATGGAAATGTGGTTATGGTAACCAGTTTGTTTTCTCTACTCTCCTTAGGAAAAGATAACAAAGGGAAGCGTGCGGCAGATAAAGAAGAGGTTTATGTCTGCCTATGATGTCACATCAGATGGACGCCTGCAGATCGAGGAAGTACATAACATTTTTTTTACATTTCCCTGAATTTTTTTTTTTTTTTTTTTTGTAGTGTTTAGTCCTATATAGAAGTAAAAACTGATATTTAAAAATGAATATTCCTGTAATATAATAATTTGATGGAGCTGAAAATTAAGCATGAAAGAGAATAATAAATGTGTTTTTAAACACATGCCTTACATTCTGGCTACTCCTCTATAATTAGTCTTTCTGTGTGAAAAGATAAACAAACAAACCGCTGAATTACTTTCTGCATGCATTGATGGCAGAGGTTTGCTGCAGCTGTTATCTAGCTGCTTTATGGCTTCCGGCTGTTTCCAGCACGGTTGCACTAGTCAGATCAATGACATTAAAATTGGTTGTTTTGCTTCCTTCACATATTTGTGCAATAGATTTGTAAATAAAAAAGAGAGGCTGGGGATGGTCGAAACACTGGATTAGATATAACTATTTTCAGCTGTCAGAGACGAGCTAAAACTACAAGTGCTATAATGTGCTGGACAGAACCACATTGTTACTGAAATCAAATGTGTAGTTTCATAAGCACATTATAGATTTTGCAATTTAACAACTAATTCTTAGGTGATAGCCGTTTTCATTTGCCACTGTTGTAAGTATGGGCTGTAAAGCTGTACACTACTAATGGCTAGTCCACCCCCCAAAAATTAATCATTCACTCCCTCTTATGTTGTTCTAACCTGTATGACTTTTTCTGCACTGGAACACAAAAGATGTTTGGTAAAATAATAAAGTTTTTTTTTTTTTTTTTTTTTTTAATACTTAATTATGTCTTTCCATTCCTAATAAATAATTCAAATAAAATTATTTAAACATCAAATAATAATATAAAAATAATAAATAAATAAATAAATAAAATAAGTAGCTAAATAAATTAAAATGGAGGATTATATGAAAAAGTAATTAATATAATATATATTCCTTTATTTTATAACATATTCTTTGATTTTTGAGGTGCCCATGTCTTTTTAAACTATAATTCTGCTCTTCATTTTATATGTTATTGTCTCCATTGAATGTACTTTAGAACCTAAGTGTAAGCCGTAATTCTAGTAAATATAATTCATCTTTATTAAGTATAGGTCCTACTGTATACCCAAAACTATATTTTGTCTTTACTATATTTGGTTTCTTAAACATTTCTTCCATTACCTGAATTACTTCAGTCCAATTTTTTATTATTATTATTTTATAAATATAAAATTTGAGTATAATGAGCTTTAAGTTCACCACAACTTCTCCATCATACTAAAGATGAATGATTATACTTAGAGGATATTTCTGGTGTTATAAAATATCTCATATTAATTTTCCAAGCGTATTCTTGCCAATATGGTGATTGCTGTTTTTTTTTTAAATTTCTTTTAAACTTTGTTTCCAATCTCCTCCTGTTATTTGATTGTCTAACTCAACTTCCCATTTTTTTTAATACTATATAATCTTATCCTTTATATATTATTTATTCGTCCTATTAAATTATACTCTATACTCTGTTAATTTTTCTAACTTTATTCATAAAGCACATCAGAGGTTGAATATCGTCTAGAGGTTTTACTTTAATTTAATCTTTTAAATAACTTCTTATTTGAAAATAATTTCCTATAGGCAATACATATTTTTCCCCTTTTTTCTCAAATGTCCCCATCGCGTTGTCTCCATAAATTTGATTTAATAAGATCAAAGCTAATAAGCTAAAAATGTTATTCTGACAAATCTCCAAATAACTCTATCTCTTCTAACACTAATGATAATAATGTTTCTCTGTTAAACATCGGTTAAAAACAAGATCACATCATCTGCATACAATGCAAGTTTATGTTCCCCATCCTTGATTTTAAGACCTTTTATTAAAGAATTAATTTGTATACTCTGTGCTAAGGGCTCTATAAAAGCAAATATCTGGGGTGACAAGGGATCCCCTTGTCTTGTCCCTCTCATTAATGCAAATTTCTCTGAAAAACACCCTCCCTCATAATTACAGTCTCACATAAACAACTAATAAAACAATCTCCCGTTCAAGATTTACATAGGTTCACTCTTAACAATGGACATTCAACTGTGGCATCATTCACAAGTTTAATACAAGTTTAATAAGCTTAATATTATCCAAAATTTCTTTTGATTTTGGACAAAGGGGTCTCCAAATTCTCAATGCATTTGCTCCCCTGTAAGAATTGGTGGGTTTTAACTAGAAATAATTTCTTTCCTCCCCTTAAAACTTTTACAAAACAAGAAAAAAGAGAGAAGGAGAGAAAAACTGTGGGAAAGAGGGAAAGAGATGTAGCAAATTAGCTCAAAAGGGAAATATGAATAATTAATAATAATGTGCTATAATTAATTGTAAATATTTAGATCAGTTAATCGAATTAACTTGATGAAGCTGAATTAATATTACAATCAGTTAATCTGTTAGTTTATCGAACACTCTGTATTGATCATCTATCAACCCTCAGAAAGGAGATTTCTCGTGGCCCAATTAAATTAATCATAATTAAAGGATTAAAGCAGTGGTTCCTAACCATTTTTACTCCAAAGCCCCCCTCCTCTCTGAATCAATACTACAAGCCACCCCCCCCCCCCCCAACAAAATATAATAAACACCACTGATCCTCACAGACTTCTTCAAAACACGCTTCTTCTGTGAGCTTCCGTTATAAAACACTCACAGTACATTAATTTGGACAACTATGTGAATATAAACTGTGTTCATGCAGAAATATTATGGTATAGCGAGGTGATGCTTTGATAATATTTTTAATGTAACTTATTAATAATAAAATCAATTAATTATATGAAATATATAAATTAAGTTGTCTCACGGCCCCCAGGTTGAGAACCACTAGTTTAAACACGAGCATTAAAGGGGCATTCCACCCATTTGAACATTGTTTTTTATTTAAAGTGGGTCATATATGTAGTCGAAATGTAAAATAATTTTTAAATTTGGTGCCTTTGTGACCGAGGAAAGACAAAAAATAACTTCAGGACGCATTTGTATGAAAGACAACAACTCACACAATGCACCACATTGCACAGCTCCGCAAGCCACTCCCACTAATCCAGAAAGCGCATATCTGCCTATAAGAGAAATCACTCTTCCGTCTACAAGGCTAGCTACCACCAGAGCTTGAAATTTATTTCACATTCACACAAAATGTCTAGTTAGTTGGCGAACTCATTAGTGCATTACTCCTCGTTTGTATTTCTTTCGAAAAGGTGAATTATTGCATGGTACCTGGATGTTCAGTCAGAACATATGCGGTGCGAAACTAGGATAGTTCTCAACACAAACGTCAGTGTCCTCGTCTGATTCAGAGATTTCGTCCAGGAGAAATTGTCATCGTTGAAATTCTTTGCCACAGACGGACTCTATCTCTGTGTTCGTAGCGGTTCGTAGTTGCATAGTGAGATCACCGGCGCCACCAGTCCGCCCTAACTCGAGCCAGTCCGGGCTCCTCGCAGGCAGGTCTTCTGCCTCGGCTGCTCTTCGCTATAATGCGGCTTGTAAAGGTAGCCACAAACACCTGATTCAAGCATCAGACTTCCGAAATCATCTTCTTCTATATCATATTGAGCACTCTCCTCCGCTATTGTCATAACTTTACATCTGTCTCCACAGCGCCTGTTAGCTTAGCTTCAAACAAGATGGAGGATATTGCCAGAGAATGTCTAATATGGCGAGAAGTTTCACTCTCACTACACTTCCGGCTTCTGAACTGGTTGCAGTTCCACTCTGATTCCATATGAGGGCGCTCACAGGACGAGTGCAGAATGAATGGAGGTCAATGGCAGTATACCCCTCAAAATCCACTTTTCTCAGGATATAATTTTTTGTCTAATAATTTGAATGTTGTATTCGAAAGGAGATGCAAAGAAATTACACATTGCTGGATGTTAGATTTTTTAGAGTCAGTTATTTGCTTTAAAAAGTCTTTCTAAATGTCAATGACGTCAGAATGCTGACGTCATTAGCAGAATACTAGCGTGTTATGGGCAACAACAACTCAACCTGTAAGAAATCAAAACGACATAAGTATTCGTTCATTCAATTTTCGACCTAAAACCCATGTTGAACTTGCAAAATCTACAATCAAATCTGAGATTTCTCTACGGCAATCGGGTGAAAGAGACAAATTTAGCCGTCTAGCCCCATTGACTCTCATTCATTTTGCACTCATGGCGATCGCCCCCAGTGGAACTCTGGTGGTACTACAACCAAAATTCGGTACAATAGAGCTTAATAGGGAGTGGGCAGGCTCTCCGTAGACGGGCTCTGATATTGCTTTCAGTTTCAGAGAGTAAAGTCCCACCCACTGATCTGTAATAGGTCTGTAGAGTGAGTGGGTCCCGCCCCCTGGGAAAGATGAGGAACGAGTGTCTGTAGTCTCAACAGAAATCCCCCCTCTTACACTTCCTCCTACAATGACGCAATTTTTGCGTCATTGTAGGAGGAAGTGTAAGAGGTAAATAACGGATTTCTCCCGTCTCAGGGGAAAATGAGAGAGTGTTGCACGACCATTCAATAGTATGACCTGGGTTTCTAACAATGCAAAGCTTAATGCAAATGGGTGGAGTGTCCCTTTAAGTTGTGTCATCAGCAAATTCTTTCCCATCGTGTTTTTGATCAGCGCAGTCGGGGGAGAGCAACTGCGCCTGACTGCACAATCCGACAGCCACCTCACAAGAGTTTTTTGACATAGGTCAGCATGACATCAAAGTATGAAGGTAAAAGAGTAGCAAAACTCGAGAGCACGTAGATGTGAATTTGAGAACTTGTACTCACAGCTTCAATGTGAAAACCTGTAAAATAAAAACTGAAGTTGAATGTTGAAATTTGCAC
Organism: Scardinius erythrophthalmus; assembly: GCF_964197995.2. Lineage (NCBI taxonomy): Eukaryota > Metazoa > Chordata > Actinopteri > Cypriniformes > Leuciscidae > Scardinius > Scardinius erythrophthalmus. The sequence goes on from NC_138236.1 coordinate 31,758,076, forward strand.
TCGCAGACAATAGTCACAAACCTGTATTCTGAATTTGAAGCTGCAGACAAGTATTCCAAATGTGTAAAATGCCATTCACAGAAATACAATGACAGACACAAACTTGTAATATATATTTGCATTTCTGTCAGGACCACTACCATCAAATACGATTGACAATTAGCATACAGTTTGGATTGGCACAGTTTCCGCTCTGGGCGAGAACTCCCTGCGCATCCATGCAGCCTAGCATGGATAAGAGCAGGGAGAGCAGCAATAAAACCCCCCTTGGGGTAAACAGAACAGAACCAACATGAATATTTGCAAATATATTTAATTCAAGATTTTAAAGTACAACATATTTCGAGAATTTATTCTGATTCAAGGGGAATCAGTGTAGTGTAGTGTGTTGTTGGCAAGATGGCGCCAGGTTGTGTGTTGGCTTGCCGTCACTCTACATTTAGGATGTAGCCTATGTGTTTATTTGCTTTACTTTTGTGCTTTATCAATCACTTGGATTGCTCACAGTTGATCTATGATCGCTTTTCGTTGCTAAGTCTTCGATCTACGGCTTTGGATATGTGCAGCCGTGATTTGAACTTGAAATTGTTCGCTGAACAGCCATGCATGTTCCAGCCGCCGATGAAAGTCTGTCAGGTAACTGGATGCGCGTGCTGGAAGAGGAGACGCCGCAGGAGACGAGGCATACGGGCTGGAGTCTTGGTGAAACTTAAGAAATTGAGGATCCTGATGTAAGGAATTGACTTAGCTCAAATGATTATAGGGAATCAAAATTATGAATCGGGTTGATTCATCTATATTCTTACAATATTAATAAATTATTGAAGCTGAAATTTAGACTTATTCGTATACATCAATGTTCAATTACAATGAATTATAATTCAATCATTAATATACCAAAATGTCCCTCTTTCAGATCAATTAATCAGAATAATTTTAAGGGAAATTAATGTATTAATTAAACAGTTGTTTGTCCCGCAAACTGGTCGTAAAATTAATTCCATCAACTTCTCAACAAAATTATCTCTTTCTTATAATTCGAAGAAAGCTATGTTTTCTGGACAAGAAAATTAGCTTCTTGTTCTTATAAAATGTAGGTTACTTAACAGTAGCACCTTTGTAAAGCGTAGCTTGATCATCATTTCATTGACTTGTACAATGAACACTTATACAGAGACAATCTAGGATATAATGGTTTTTTTAATAATTGGACTAATACTACATCGAACTAAGGAATACAAGTTCTACAATTTACACGAGTAAATATGTATGTACAGGACACGTAAACAAAATACAAGACTAAACGGATAACAGATGAGAGAGGGAGAGGAAGGGAGAAAGTGAAACTAAAGTTTCAGGACGAAAGAGATCACCGAGATGATCTCAGCATGGCAAAAACACAGGCAGTAACCTTGAGAGACAACAAGGAATCAAATCACATTAAAAGTTCAGTAAACTTATCTTGCAAAATGGTTCTCTTTGTTGCTGAAGAAGAGCAGACTCGCGCGCAGTTTAAAGGTTCACTGAAACGTGAAGTGGCCAGAAACATGATTCAGAGTTCAGTTCCCTTTGTGGAGGGAGTAACGAATATGAAAATAAAACTTAGTAAAGAAAATAAAACGGAGATGAGGACTCCCTAGGTCCCATGGAGCCAGGAATTTCCTCAGACGCAGTGCTCGTGCACGTCCTCAATGAAGAGGAGCGCGCGCCGCGGGATTTTCAACAGAGTCTTTTCCTTTGAGTTGAAGTTGTCGGCTGAAGTTCGAAGAAGAAACAAAACTAAAAGACTTAAAGAAAAGAAAATATAAAGCCCCCTAAACGGGAGCCATTGATGGTCTCCCTGGTGAGGAGGGTTCGAACAAGCAGGAACAAACAAGACGAAAGAAAAATACCGAACTCAACTGAACGGAACGCGGAGTGTTCCGCTTTTCTAGGGTACCGAAATTTCCCTCCTCCCTGGCGCTTGGGCCAATTGGAACGCGAAATTCCAGGCGGGAGAAATTTCCTTTGTCTCACTTAGGAGTTCGATTTGCATGTTTTATGACAGTCTTAGGATCATGCCATTTCTACTTTAAACAATTATAACTGCAGTAAAATGCATTTTATCATAATTTGGTACCCATATCTTTCCTACGGGTATATGGAGGTTCAATTCAAGACCACATTTGGTATGTTTAAAAGCTACGGCATAGAAATGACTTCTTATTCTGTAAAATAAGCATTAAGAGTTCTACTAACAATCTAGGAATAAGATTAACCCAAAATGTGATGTACATTTACAAATGGAAATGAAAATTGGACTTTTAAAAAGATCCACATGGCATATCTATGATTGCAACAGGGTGCACATCTGAAACATTATTCCTTTAAGGTTTACAAGAATACAAAAACCCATCACAGAGAAGAACAATCGTGGAAAAGAGAAATTACATTCAGGTTTACATATTTCTTCAATGGTTATACATATGGAAAATGTAGTATTTAAGTAGGGTTAAAGATTAACACTAACTCTGCTCCACTCCTAAAATCTCTGTTGCTGGACATTCCATTAGGCAATAAAACACAGTTCAACACAGGGGGGAAGGGATTGCCAGAGAATGTTAGTGCACCTTCTCTAACTAAAACACTATTGATTTAAAGAATACATTTCAAAACCACACCTCTAGAAAATCATAATTATATGATCAAACAAATTAATAAAACATGCATACAGGAAGGTCAAACCCAAATCTGAGTTACATACATTAAAACTATATTTCTATAGGAGGATGTTTGTGTGTGTGTGTGTGTGTGTGTGTGTGTGTGTGTGTGTGTGTGTGTGTGTGTGTGTAGAAAGTTTCCAGTTTCGTTATCTCTCTGTGGTCCAGAGAGGGGAAGGGGGGTTTGGAATGCAGAACTTATCCTCCAAGGTGCAATAAAGTGTCGCGAAGGACCATTTATTGCCGACTAGCTGGAGCCAACACAACTGATTTACCTTCGGGGGTTCAGAGTGGGACAGCAAGAAGGAATGTGCGTTTATGTTCTGATTCAATGAGCCATGATTCATAGCCAATGTGGCTACACTGAATAGTGGAGCTAGATCAACAGCGGAGTCGCGGCCTTCTTATTTGATACATGTTCTTCCTGCCACATCATTGAAGAGACGAGACGCGGAGGCGTGATGCATTCAAATTTGCGCTCTGTGAGACGAGCTGGGACAATGAAGCTAAGTGTTGTTTCTTCCTCTAATCGGCCCGTTGAGTCGACCACAGTGCTTATGGCTTTGATAAACGCACGCTCAGTTGTCAATAAAACATTCATCCTGAATGACTATTATGTAACGTATGGGCTGGACTTTCTTTTTATCACTGAAACTTGGTTAAATGACGCTGATACGAGTCCTCTTGTTGAGCTTTTACCAAGGGGATGTAGCTATTTAAGTACTTCGAGAAGTAATCGTCGAGGTGGAGGCTTGGCTGTTATTTTTAATAACATGATGAAGTGCAAGTTACTGCCTGTTGAAAGTTCCAAGAGTTTTGAAGTTCAATTAATGAAGATTGACTTGCCCTCGCCAGTGATTTGTGCCTTGATATATAGGCCTCCTGGTTATAATAAGAATTTTCTTGATGAATTTTGTGAGTTTGTATCTGTGGTTGTTCCATCTGCTGACAGGATTTTGATTATGGGTGATTTTAATATTCATGTTTGTTGTCCTGGTAAACCCATGACCAAGGAATTCTTGAATTTAGTTGATTCTTTTAACTTATTTCAATGTGTCTCCGGACCAACACACGATCATGGCCACACACTTGACTTGGTCTTTTCTTTGGGGATAACGATAAAAAATATTTGTGTTGAAGAAGTGGCCATCTCGGATCATATGCCTATTAGGTTTCATTTTACCTCTACAACAAATGTCTGTCATCAGCCTCCATCATTCTTGTCCAGGATTATCACTACTTCGACACCTAGTGCGTTCTCAACTGCTTTTACTGAATTAGCCCTTCATATTGATCCTACCATATTGTCAGTTGTGGGACCTGATGAATTGGTGGACTCTTTTAATCATGTTTGCTCTGAGATCTTGGATAATGTAGCACCTTTTAAAATGAGATGTCAAAAAGTTAAAAAACGACCGTGGTTAAATGATGTAACGCGTAATTTGAGGCGGGTTTGTCGGCTTGCAGAGCGTAAGTAGCTGAAAGATAAATTGCAGATATCTTATGATATTCTTAGAGAATCTCTATCAAACTATCAAAACGCTGTTAGAGCCGCTAGATCTTCGTATTTTTCGCAAATTATATCACATAATGCAAATAATCCGAAGGTACTATTTTCAACTATAGATAAAGTATTGAGTCCGTCTATCAATTATTTTCCTTCCCCGTCTAAGGATCTGTGTGATAGTTTTTAAAAATATTTTATTGATAAGGTTGTTCTTATTCGGTCGAATATTGTGCCTGTAGGCAATGTGGTAGCCGATATAATTAATCCTTTTCGTTGTTTAAGTAAATTTGCATCTATTACATTAGCTCAGTTGGAAAAGATAATGCATTTAAAGCCGACTACCTCACTTTATGACGTTCTCCCGTCACGATTGTTTAAAGAGGTTGTAGACACTATTGGTCCTAGTATACTATTGATTATCAATAGTAGTTTATATCATGGAACTGTACCATCAGGGTTTCAGCATGCTGTTATTGAGCTGGTTTTGAAAAAGCATAATTTGGATTCACATGAGTTAAAAAATTTCAGACCTATTTTGAAGTTGCCTTTTATGAATAAAATTTTAGAGAAAGTTGTCCATAATCAACTTACAGATTTCTTGATTGTGAATAACATAATGGATATTTTTCAGTCTGGATTTAGGACCAAACATAGCTCAGAATCAGCATTATTGAAGGTTACAAATGATATTTTGTTAAGTATTGACTCCGGGAAAAGTGTTGCCTTAATGATGTTAGATTTAAGTGCAGCCTTTGATACTTTAGATCATGCTATTTTAATAGACCGCCTTAGACATTATGTAGGGATCAATGGTGTAGCCCTTAAGTGGCTTTCCTCTTATTTGCATGTAAGGACATGCTCTGTTAAAATTGGAAACTATGTCTCTGCATCTGCTGCTATTTCTTGGGGGGTTCCTCAGGGATCAATCCTTGGTCCGACTCTGTTCTCTTTGTATATGTTACCCCTGGGGTCTATTTTTAAGCAGCATAATATTAACTATCACTTGTATGCTGATGATTTACAGTTGTACCTTCATTTGGAGTGTGATGGCTGTGCATCTTTTACTAATTTTTATAAGTGCTTGACTGAGGTAAAGGGATGGCCAGCAAATAACTTTTTACAATTAAATGAGGATAAGACTTTTACTGACTTAAGTTTACTGAGTTTATTTATTAATGGTTTTGAAAGTGCTTTATAAATAAAAGTTGAGTTGAGTTGAGGGAATAAGAATGCCAAATCCTGACTGGGCGAGAGGAGGAGCTGGGGATGGAGGAGGGTAATTAGCTCCTGAGAAACGCGATAGCTGCTGATAATATTGAAGGAGCTTATATGCTGTATACAGTGATAGGCGTCGTATTCCTATAGGTAGATGTGGATCAGCTGCGGGTCAGCTGATGCGAGCTTGACTAACGTGACCCGCCAGAACTAACGCTACGCTTGATTTAATCTTACATTCACATTTGCAGTACAACCTCAATTAGGTACTTGCAACTTCTCAAATCTGTCACTGCAATTTCAAATGTTGCTCCTTGACTTTAGCTACTCTTTTCACGATATATTAGGTGTAAAACTAACTTGTGCACTTAAAACTCAGTGGTGGCGAGAGAGAAAGGGGGGCAGGAGCAGGGTTGTTCAAAGGAGCCGTTTTGTTGGTTGGCGCCTCACCAGTGAAATGGGACTTCTATTGTACGCGATGATGTCACGAAACCCGCGTCCTCGAGGACGCTCTGAAACGCTAACATGGCTTAATGTATGGTGTTTCCTGAGTTTGGTCTTTTAATACCATTGTCTTAATTAAATGCATTGCGCTCATATTCATATTCTATGCATTATTATTACTGAGTTTGATAATATCATTTATTTCTTTTAATATCAGTCTATTGCATTAAGCCATGTTAGCATTTCAGAGCGTCCCCGATTACACGGGTTTTGTGACATCATCACGTACAATAGAAGTCCCATTTCAAATTCGAAATTTGAAATTGCAGTGACAGATTTGACAAGTTGCAAGTGCATAATTGAGGTTGTACTGCGAATGTGAATTTAAGAATAAATGCAAATATATATTACAAATTTGTGTTTGTCATTGTATTTCTGTGAATGGCATTTTACACATTTGTGACTAAATGTCTGCAGCTTCAAATTCAGAATACAGGTTTGTGACTATTGTCTGCGAGTGCCAATTTCAACATTCAACTTCAGATTTTTACAGGTTTTCACATTGGAGCTGTGAGTGTAAATGTTCACGTACAAGTACGAATATTTATTGTGCAAGTTCTCAAATTTACATCTATGTGCTCTTGAGTTTTGCTACTCTTTTACCTTCATATCAAAGCCAGTCGGACTAGACTCGGACACATTTCCAATCAGCATACATTTCGCGGTGATCACCAGTGATAATTTCTACGCAGATTTTGCTAATCTCAAATGAGCCTAATGTGTTTGCTGCTATGACCAATGTCTACTGACTAGCCAATAAAAATGCAACATGAAATAGCATAGGTATTGATCAACGCAACATATGGCACTAAAACTTACCTATAACTTACCACTATACTTACCACAAGCCATATTTACATTTTCTCCTCCATGTCCATTTTCTCCTCTTTTTTCAGTGCACATAAAAACAACAATTGCCAAAGTGCGATTCATCTTGCTCTATTTGTTTATCTCTAGCGCATGCTGATGACATTTTATTCTTTTATACTAACTTGAGTCGTAGGTAGCCTACGATTTAATAGGTGTCATCATCGTACAGTCTTAATCATCATCGTAACTGATAAATGCTGCCTTCGGAGGACGTATTCCAAGGTCAGAAGGGATCAAGGCACGTCCGAATGCAATGTTAGTTTCACTTCCTGTCTCCTGAAATACCTTCATCTGATCGATTTCTGAAGGCAGCATAGATGTATCCTTCACTGCCTTTGATATCCCACAATCCTGTGCTTTCCATTCTGTGACAGTTGAGCTAGAAAAATAAAGATGATGTCTGAAAGTTGCGGCTGCTCATCAGTTTGTGTAAATGTACATTTTTGATCAACGTTTTCCACCTATGATGTCATTTCTAAACAGTTATGCTGCCTCAGAACTCTGTCCGAAATCAGTTTTGTGAGGTACCTTTGCGTGCAGACGCTGCCTGCAAAGTCATTACCAGATAGGGCAGCGAGGCAATAAGTCAGCTGGTTAAGTTTTCGGACGTAGCTTATGTATATGTCATACCCAAGTTTATTAGATCCATGTCTAATAGATCCAGTGTGATTTGTTATGATCTTATAGGATTGCCGAAATTGCAGTCTGTAGCAAGCATAAAAGTGCATGCACACTTGAGTTTTGTTTATTAACCAATTAAGCCTATAAAATTTGGATGTTTAAAAAACGCAGAACTGGCCCCAAACCAGACCCAATTTTGTCTACCTGCATAAACCAATTTTTATCGACACAAATTCAAAACCGCACAACCTGGCAACACCGGGGATCTATGTATTTTAGATCTATGGCTTTCCCTGCGCAATGTAATCCCCCATTTGCCAGCAATCCTATGAGAATGCAGAACAATGATGACAACAGAGCATAGACGCCAAAGCTGTTATGGATCTCCACTTATCCGCAACCCTCCATAACTGGCACAGAATCACAGATTTAAAGAAAGTTAGTCGTTTGGCAAATAAATAAATGACAGACAGTTACATATGTATTACTAACATTTTATTGTGCAAACTTTACGTTACACCTAAAATGATAAGGAATAGTAATTAATTAGCGAGTCCACAAACCCATTCTCTCAGTTGGCTTGGGTATGCAGAGCATTCAAAGCTTATGGACTGCACACCCCTAATTTTGAATCTGTGTATGTTTGTGTGTAGTCTTGTTTTCCCCTTCCAGGCAACACTACACAAAGAGGGCATTTACTCATAAAATATTAGGACAGAGGATCATTCAGGAAAATAGTACAAAAAGGCAAGGGTATTGGTAATAAATAACCTGATGATAAAACTGGTAAAAAACAAACAAACAAAACAAAACAAAACAAATCAAAACAAAACAAAGAGGGACCTGAGCCATATCAAGAGACCAAAATATCATAGACTTGGGCCAGTAAGAAACCACCTAGCATCCACCTAGAGCACTCTAGTTTCCGTATCTAACACTAGCATATGGGCAAAAACATTGGTATGAAATCTGCCTTGCATTAAGGAAGTAATACACTTTTATGAGTGGTGGTATAATTGATTTCAGTAGGATTAAACCTCTTTATTAGCTGGTACTAAATAGTAAACGTGTCATTTGTGTGTGTGTGTGTGTGTGTGTGTGTGTGTGTGTGTGCATGCATGTATACTAGATGGCGAATATGATCCTGCCCGAGGATGAGAACTTCCTTCTTATCTTTCGTAGAGAGGCTTTATTAGACAACAGTGTGGAATTTATGAAGGTAACCTTTCACTTCACATAATCACACTCTCATTTCACTTTTCCATTTTAAAAAGTTTCCACATTTCCCATGATAGATCTGGAGGAAACATGATGCTGACAGCAGTGGTTACATATCAGCTGTGGAGCTCAGGGTAAATGCACACACATGACTCACAGTGAGATTTATATTCCAAGCGTAATTAGAGGGTTGGACATGTCCACCACTTTTTGCCAGGGTCGATATTGTCCCCACCATTTTTTTGGGTGAAAAATTTTGCAGCACGGATACCTAAAGGAAATGAAACATATCCAGTTGACGTTTATTTGTCTTAAGCCGATCTGGTGCTTTAATGTGTTGTTTTTGAAATCATGCTGAGTGTTCGTTGCCAATGTTATCAGTGGCAGCGGAACTTCCTCTTTTGGCTCATGCAGTCTTCACACAGATGATCGTGTCTATCTATCACTTAATGCCATTGTGGTGACTCAATTCTTTCCGGAGAAATCACAAAACAAAATGTACACAAATGTGTTCCTGCACTTGATATACAATCACTGATGAAATTTTTTTATTTTAATGAGGTAAACTATATACTCAAATTTAAGACCTTTTATTAAAGAATTGATTTGTATAAAACTATACGAAGGCAGATTAGAATACGGAATATCTAACACTTAACAAAAGTTCTACCACATTAGGTTATATGAATGCTGGTTGCAGATCTACACTGTTAAAAAAACTGTGAAATTTACGGTAAAAAACCGGCAGCTGTGGTTGCCAGTATTTTGCCGTAAAAAATAAGGTAGCAACCTTTTATGTTTTACAGGATTTAAATTTACGGGCAAAAAAACACAATGTAAAAAAAAACCCTGTGAAATTTACGGTAAAAAACGTCAGCTTGGTTGCCAGTATTTTACCGTAAAAAATATGGTAGCAACCTTACTTTGAAAAAAAAAAAAAAAAAACCTTCAGCAGGATTTAAATGTGTGGTAAAAAAAAACATCAGCTGTGGTTCCCAGTACTTTACCATAAAAAATACAGTAGGAACCTTTTAGTTTTCACGGGACAACTGTTATATTACATAAACCGCTAAATGTTATCATTAAATTTCACTAAAGTATTAAAGTCTGCTTTATATCTTTGTAATATACTGATAACCATCATAATAACACAAGTGGTAAAAAAGAAAAAAACACGATGATTTAAGTATACCATTAGTTTTCCACAAACTGAGGCTCATGTTAATATTTAGAAGGTGCACAGTGTCATACACACAAACACAAAACACCATCATGGTGACACACACATGATGCCAAATAATGCCATAAACATTCATTAAACAATATATGATGTAATATAAACCCCAAATGTATAAAACTGATAACAAAAACCAAGAAGAAACTTAATTATTTAAATGAAATAGCATCAAATGTGAAGTGTCACACAGGGAATTCTGGGAATTTCCATTTAGAGAAACAACAGGAACAGAAAAAAGAGACGAGCAGAAACACAAGAACTACAACTGACTTCAGCCACAGCCTTAGATGAAATCAACTGAAGATAAAAAACATTAAATTTGTGAAGATCTCAGCAGAGGAGGATTAAACAACTCCACAAACAGCATTACCAGCTTCACTTATTACTAACCAGACTGACTTTATTTCTGTCAGATGTCTACAGTTCTGTTTGAGAATTAACAGAGGTTTAGATGTTGATGATTTATTGTTTCATTTGAAGTCACCATGATGGAGATCAGTGACTGCTTTAGTTGGGCTCTTGACCCTTGACTTTCTGACATTAGTTTTTCTCTGCCTGCTGTAACTCTGTGTTTATAAGACATGTTGATTATGGCTAGGAAATCAGAGAGAAACTGAATCATGTGATGTTGGTTGTGTATCAGTGATGGCAATCACCATGTTTGATTCACTGAGCTCTTATCTTTGATTATATGTGTTATTACTTTTACATTATTGATTGTAGTAGCCCTATGATTCTACAGCATGTGATCCATTATTGCTGTAATAATCAGAAGAATTTTTAAAACATTGTGTACAATAACGGTTTGAACTGCTGTATCTTTTAGACACACACAGACATCAAGAGTCAGCGTATGAATCTCAACAATGGTGATGATAAAAGTGCAGTGCACTTGATGGAGCCTCCAATCAAAACTCATCAGTATCTCCCAGCATGCATTGCAGCAGGAATACATTATGCTGAATTGCCTTAGTATTTTCTTTTATTATTATATCTGCTTTTATTTTTGATGTTGTTTTTGTTGCAGCTTTTTAGTAGCTTGTTTTGTGATGTTCAGAGTTTTATCTGATTATTGTGTTGATTGTCACCGTTGTTGAGATTCATACGCTGATTCTTGATGTCTGTGTTGGTTTAAATCAAGCAGTAGTTCAAAACCTTTTTTCTACACCATGTATTTTTTAAGTTCTTCAGATTATCTGTTGCTCACTTACAGAGATATTATACGCAATAATATGAAATATTTATTTTTAATATTATAATTAATATTATCACTTTGCTCATAAGGTGAGAGATAAGACTCTTTATGAGATCAGTGAATCAGGCCACAATATAACGATTATCTCATCATTAACCTGCCATCATCACCTGGGGGCTGTTCCATAAAAGACGCTTAGAAAAGCGGGGATTAAACTCCAAAACCGGACTTGAATGAGCCTAACAAATGAGTTGGGGCTAAAGTGGTTCCATAAAAGGTAATTGAAGCTCACGCAATCACTAATTTGATCCAGGTTTATCTAGTCTAGATAATTGCGTGTGCACGCGTTTCTTAAGCAGTCCTAGAGGTCGATCGTGGATCAAATCGATCCACCATCAAACAGCATATATTTTGTGCTGTTTTATGCGTTTGTAACATGTTTTTCCCCCATCAGTGCAAAACGTACATTTTACAGTTATATTCTCCATCTGTAAATGTTCGAAAGTCATGCAAATGTATCCATTTTGCTGCTAATTTTCATATTGAATGAGCGCTGCTGCGCGCATGCCCGCCAAATAGGAGCGCAATAATTCTGACTAAAATATACATTTTGCTTGGAAAATGAATATGCGATATTTTATAACACTAGAAATATCTTCTAATTATAATAATTTATCTTTAGGATATTGGATAAGTTGCACTGAACTTCTAGCAAACAGAAGTACTTCAGTGAAGTAGCCTATAATTCAGGGAAGATTTTTTTTAAGAAACTAAATATATAGAGATACAAAATATAGTTTTGGGTATAGGACCTATGCTACTTAATAAAGATGATGTACAGATGTGGCCTTTAAAAATGCGCGTCTCAGAGAAAAGAATGCCACGAGCACTTCCGAAATTCTGCGGGATCGTGCAGAAGGGGGATTAGGTGTTGGACGCAGGAAATACTAAAACCTGTAGATGGCAGTCGTGTTTCATGTGGCCATACTGAGTTGACGAAGTATGACGAATACAATGTTTTCTTTTGCCAGTTACATAAACAGTCACATATTCTTCATAAAAATCCGACTCAAACGCGCATCATTTGTCTTAATTTTTTTTTCTGTGTACTTACAGTAGAAGAGACGTGATGTAGGCTATAACTGAGTCTTATAACACAATAATAACTTTTGGTTCGATTTTTTTTACCGTTTTCAGTGGTTATGAGGAGCTTAATTAATTTAACCTGAGATGTGCGTTATATCGCTTTTTGATCATTCTTTGTGTTGTCGAATTTTGACAGTTTCATTATTTGTTCATAATAATTTGATTCATAATTGTCATTTTTTTCTAAAAGTAAAAAAAAACAAAGTTTTTTCTAAAAGCAATATTCTAAAGAGATACAAAGACATTGTACGTGTACCCACCAGATTTCGTCATGAGTCATTTTGTACCCACCACTTTTAACTTCCGTTGACCGTTCTCAGTGGTTATGAGAGAAAAATTTTGTAATCATTGTCTGACACAACAAAAAAATATATAATATTCATTTTATTTTAATTTTCGTGTTCGCATATGAGGGAAAAAACAACGTGTCAGTTTACGGTTATGGACGTGAGCGCTCTAAAAGCGGCAATAAAAGTCTGCTTTAAAACTTTCACAGAGACCTCAAACAGAACAGCTGCCTTTCTTTAAATCGAATTTCGTTTTGTATTAATTATATCTTAATTTTAATCAATGTTTTGTGAACCAATTGCCTGGATTTAAGAAGTAAATATAGCAGACAATCACGACATTGGAGGCGCCGGCGATATCTCATAAATGAACCGAAACTCAGCGTGTAATGCACATTCACATTTACAGTGTATTTAGACACATTTAGACGCATTCATATTCATTCCTTTTTAACCGGTTCTTTGTGGCAAGCTTTATGCGTGCGGTCGTGCGCTTGAGTTCGGCTATATTATGTAAACGCTCATGATCCATATGATATAAGTAGGCTAATTAAATTAATATAAAGGGGCGATTTGTCCACGAATTACTTAAATGAACAACTAGCCTAGTATACTAGTCGACTAGAAAAAAAAACTTTTAGTCGAAAGCAGCCCGTATTCCACATATTTTCGAACCAGGCAACAGGACATCTGTGTTGAGCGAGGCCGAGGACCCTGAGCGGAATGAACGAGCCGAGCGGAATATTCAGAAATGCGCTCTCCACTCACGAGCTCTGATCGGAACCGAACCTCACTGTCCGCTGAACTTGCAGAATCATCAAAATATAATATTTTCTAAAGAACAATTTTAAAACTTTATTGGTGGTAGTTGAGAAGAATTCCTCTTTCCATATCTAAATCATTTCGAGTGCAATATAAATGTATCGTATTGTTATTCTTATTATATAAGAATAATACATATTTTTAACATATTTAACATTTTAACATAACATTTTTAACATATAGAGAATATAAGTTTAGCGTGTTGTGTGTATTTCCTAATTATAAGCTTTTGGTGAAATTGCAACAAAACTAAAAGAGTAAAAGTGCATAAAAACATAAAAACATGGCGTCGTCTCAAGAAATATCTGCGTACACACTAAACCACTGAAACCGACTCAAAACGATGTAGCCTAGTATACATACCAGACCATGCACTGTAATTCTGCCACAGACATACACTAAAAACGGAGAAGACTTAAAGCATGCGCATAAACCTTGCGCGCTATACAAGTAGCACAGTAGCTTCTTTTTTTTCTTTTCTTTTTTTATCAAGAACTTTGTTGAACAATATGAACAACCATAAATGGTCTGGTACAAAATATGAGTCACGATATTCGATAGTTAACGGATGCATAAAGCTTGCCACAAAGAACTGGCAAAAGTAATCATGTGTCAAATATAGCAAGGAGACATTTTAATTGTTTACTAATCAACTAGTGTTTTATGTGTCAGTCAAAGATGTTGACAATGCTGACTCGTCATCTTCGCAGATGATGACGAACGTGCCTATAAAGAGAAATGCACACTTACAAGAGAGTTGTCTGTTTCTTTTCGTTTTGAATTGTTTTGTTTAAAAGTGGACATTTCAAGCTTTCTAGATACATTTCTGAGTTTCGGTTCATTTATGAGACGAGCTCAGTTCACGAGCAATGCAAGTTATATCGCGCCGGTGCCTCCATTTCCTGATTAAATCGTCTTAAATGCGTCTCCGCGTGGACAGAAACCAATGTAATCTTCCTGATTTAATCACGTAAAACACAAGTCTAAACACAAGCACCACTCTTCTGAATGATGGTAACCACAAACCTCCAAGAGTTTGTAAACCAATTGTTTGTAAAACATATTTAATATTTACAAATTCAAAAAAATAAATAAATAATGTTTTACAGTGTATAAATAAAACGACATGAAGAAAGTTATTTCCAAAATGTAATTAATTGCACAGTCTTTGTTTTAGCTGCTTGTTTTAGCTGCTACCAATTGCACAGTCAAGAAATTACAACCACCCACCCCCCAGGTCTGCCGATTCAACCCCCAATGCTAATCGATCTCCTCTCAGGGAATCAAAAGAAAACCGGTTTTTCCAGTTTTCACCAGCGTGTGGGCAGGGTTTTAATCCCTTGCAGTTCCTTTGTTTAAATGCTATTTAAGCAAATATACTATACATACGCTTTAAGTTATTTCAAATTAATGTTTATAGCTTAATTTGTTGATATCGCGTAACTTAATTTGACATATGTTGATATAACCAACTGACATTGTAGATTCCATTGCATGCCAGGAAGAGGCTTATGCTTTGTTTTAAGTAATGAGCATTTAGTACTATAATATAGCCGCACTCAAGCGCACGACCGCACGCATAAAGCTTGCCACAAAGAACCGGTAAAAGTAAATGTGTCTAAATACACTGTAAATGTAAATGTGCATTACACGCTGAGTTTCGGTTCATTTATGAGATATCGCCGGCGCCTCCAATGTCGTGATTGTCTGCTATATTTACTTCTTAAATCCAGGCAATTGGTTCACGAAACATTGATTAAAATTAAGACATAATTAATACAAAACGAAATTCGATTTAAAGAAAGGCAGCTGTTCTGTTTGAGGTCTCTGTGAAAGTTTTAAAGCAGTCTTTTAGTGCCGCTTTTAGAGTGCTCACGTCCATAACCGTAAACTGACACGTTGTTTTTTCCCTCATAAATGCGAACACGAAAATTAAAATAAAATGAATATTATAATTTTTTTTGTTGTGTCAGACAATGATTACAAAAATTTTCTCTCATATTGCTCCTCATAACCACTGAAAACGGTCAACGGAAGTTAAAAGTGGTGGGTACAAAATGACTTATGACGAAATCTGGTGGGTACACGTACACTGTCTTTGTATCTCTTTAGAATATTGCTTTTAGAAAAACTTTTAGTTTTTTTACTTTTACTTTTAGAAAAAAGACAACCTAATTATGAATCAAATTATTATGAACAAGTAATGAAACTGTGTCAAAATTCGACAACACAAATAATGATCAAAAAGCGATATAATGCACATCTCAGGTTAAATTAATTATATAAAAAACAGGGAACATTTTGTAAAAGCAAAACTGAACAAAATGCATGCTTAAAATAATTGTATTAGGCTATGTGTTACCGAATATTTAATACCACTTCCCCATAATGTTGTAATTATTATTTTAAAACAACATCTGTCAAACTGTCAATCAGATACCTCTTATCTGGTCATTTTAATTTTATTTTAGAAGTCATAACTGTTGATCACCCTTTGTATGGAATTTGTGAATATGAATATTTAGAAGATTTACAAACTGTCGGCAAGACCTCAAACCAACCCCTGACATTCTGAGACTAACGTGGAAAAATCTTTATGCTTAATGCATTAAGACAGTTCAATTAAAATATTTAGTAATAATGTAATGGCAAATCAGATGCGCCCAAAATATAAATGCTACGCGTTGTGCTGCAACATTACCTCACAAGAAATATCTGCACAAGAACAATCACACAAGAAATATCTGCACGAATTAAGAATCTGGGTAAGTCGCATTATTTAATTGCATTATGTTAGGATGATTTTGTGTATATATATAAAAAATACTGCTGGGTTTTTACAGGCAGAGTCACGAGTATTATGCTCACACTAAATTCTCTGTTGCATTTATATAAATGCGCATTGCATGCACAATCATCTTAATAGTTGTACAAAAAAGTTATGCGCTGGCAAGAACGTCACTTTGCTGTTTTAATAAAAGCAATGTTAAATATTCTGCATGCACTCATCTCCTGGAAACCACAGCAATGACAAAGCATATAAAAATTCGTAAACGTTGTCCAATACCCCTTCTTGTCTTAATGAACCTTTTGCATTTACAAATATTTTCAAATGTCTGTATAATACAGTAGCCTACTGTAAATATTTGTGTCTATTACTATTTATAATTTATATTTTATTGTGGATGTTTTCTCACAATCATGACGTAATGTGAAGTAAAAGAAAAAATCTAATGTAAAGTTGTTTTTTATGCGCCACCTGGTGGATATTCTGTGAAGCGAAACACATTGAGGGATTTTTTTAGGCCCCCCCAAAGCACTTGCAGAATTCTGCGAGACTCTACGAGACGAATTGCCGAATGCCGCGGGAGAAAACGCGCGTTTTTAAAGGCCAGATCTGTATACTTAATTAGAATGCTGAGAATTACAGCTTTTAATGCAATATTTTTTTGGAGAAAGCAAGAATCCCCAGTTTTAAATGAGATTTATGGAGAAGATAACATTAAATTAAGAGCAAATGTATACATTTTGAAAAGATATGTGCAACTCTAAAATGAAAGAATATTCCTTAAAATAAAGGAATATATATTAGCCTACATTAACTACATTTTTATATAACCCTCCCTCCCTTTTATTTCTAGTTATTTGTTATTTTATTTATTTACTTATTTAATATTGAATATTTGATATTCAAATAATATTACTTGAATAACTATTAGGAATTATGTGTCATTATAAGAGTTTGATATAAATATGTTAATGTTAAAATTTTATTACTATTTATTTATTGTTTTTCGTCTTTTCCCCCTTAAATCATATGTAAAAGTGTCTATGTACTTTTTGGTTATTGTTCTAATCATGTGTGTTTTTAGGCTATGTGTTGGTGGGTATTATCAAAAGAAAAAAAGTAGAAGGAAAAATAAGGAATATTTATTGGGGGAAAATATGATGTCTTTAAAGGAACTGTCAATTTGTATAATTGTGTTAAATGTGTTTGAATTGAAAGACATAATAAAGTACATTATTTATATATATATATATATATATATATATATATATACTAAAATATTTGTTATTTGGACATTAGATGTGCCTTATTTAGAATTTTAAACCTGTGTGTATATTTTTATGATAGCAATAACTGTAAAGGGACTATTGTAATGGGGTAAATCAAATGTAGGCTAATATACTGTCAATTACTAAGCTCAGATTCATCTTACCAGTTAAAATTTATACTCTGCTTTTGTAATTATTTAATTTTAATTTTGTGATTTTAACTTCTGCTTTAAAAAGCTTTTTTTTTTTAGATTGTGTTCTAATGTTCTTCTAATAATCATAAACATGTACTACAGCTGCCAAACAAAACCAGAGAGAAATGTATTCATAAATCTTTAAAACTAATTAAATCTTGGGCACAAAACATTCAGCCAGTAAAAAAAAGAAACCTGTAGTATATATATATTGCATTTAGGCCTATCTATCTATATATATATATAGGTCTATATTGTCTAATTTATCATTGTAGCCTTATTTAAGTTGATTTTCTGTATACTGTGTATTTATTTTTGGACTAATAGTGGTTAATAAAGTCCAATAATGGTATGAGAGAGTGTCAGTGGTAATATCATTGTGTTCTTGTTGGTCAGTGTTAGAGGATCTGTGTAACAACTGAGGCTTAGCCTGACAGTTAGCCTGCCCTGGACCAGGCTAGTTTCCCAGCATAAGTTGCCAGGGTAACTGAGTTTGAACTATTTTAAGTTTGCTTTATGAAACAGAATCCACCGACAATAAGTCTGACTAACCGAAATAAACCTGGCTTATACTCTAATCTTGTTTTATGGAACAGCCCCCTGGTCACATTTTCTCTCTGATTTTCATGCCATAACATTTGTGTTATATAACCACACAGTTAAAGCAGTCAGAGTAAATCTAAAGTTAGAATGTCACGGGTCAAGAGCCCAACTAAAGCAAACACTCATCTCCATAATGGTAACTTCAAACTTTATTATTTTCAATAAAACATCAACGTCTAAACCTCTGGTAATTCTCAATAATTAGATTACAGGAAACCACAGCTGCCAGGTTTTTATATTTTATTTTTTTATATAAAAGTTCAGTTCAATGTTCAATGCCATAAAACCTAAAATATTACTACCGTATTTTTTACGGTAAAGCACTTGCAAGCTGCTAGTTTTTTACCGTAAACTTTAGTTCAGTGCCGTAAAAGCAAAAAAAAATTCTACCGTATTTTTTACGGTAAAGTACTGGCAACCACAGCTGCCAGTTTTTTTCCGTAATATTTAGATCACTGCCGTAAAACCTAAAATATTACTACCATATTTTTTACGTTAAATCGCTTTCAACCAGCTGCCAGTTTTTTACCGTAAACTTTAGTTTACGGCCGTAAATGCCGTAAAACATAAATATTTATACCGTATTTTTTACGGTAAAGTATTGGCAACCAGCTGGCAGTTTTTCACCGTAATTTTTAGTTCGATGATGTAAAACTTTGTAAAATTAGTAAACATTTGCTACCGTATTTTTTACGGTAAGGTACGGTAAATGCAACGGTAAGTTTTTTTTTTACAGTGTACTTCCAAAATCCGTACATTTAACAGTATATTAATGTAAAATTACATGAAATGTCCCGTGAGAGCTATTACAGTTTTTCACTGTATATAGTAAGAGTACATGCCGTTAAGGAATTAACATTTTTTTTCCGTTGCTTTTTTACAGTTTTTTACTGTTAAAATTACGAACATTTTTTACAGTGTATGTACGTGAAGAATCTCGGGACTAACAATACATTGCTTTATAGTAGATGTAAGAATGAACATATCACATTAAACATGAGTTTAAAGCGTGTTTTGAAGCATGTTTAACTTTCATGTTTAACAGCTCGCGTTTCTCCTCAATGTCCTTGTCAAGAATGGTAACAACTGACTTTTTCTCATAAGTTAACGTTCTACTGTTTCAATACTCTCACAAAGCACCAAGCACCAAATTGATTACAGAGATCTTAATCAAAGATTATCATTAGATTTCGCAATGTAATGATCAATTATGTTATTTACGTAGAAGTTTAGAAAACGGTACACATGGGAAGTTTTTTTCTTCAAAGGTCACTTTAGGGGCTCTGTACTATTCTCATCACAATTTCATAAAAATATTTCAATCGCTTCTTTCTCTTACCTTCTCTTTTCTGTTTTGTTTTAGTCTAGTCATCATAATTTTAAAGATAAAATGCCTCTTTTTCATGGCAGGGTTTCTTGAAGGACCTGTTTGAGCAGCACAAAAAGAATATTTCCTCAAACAAGTTGGAAGAATACACAGATGCCATGGTAACATTGCTATTTTCAATTATGCACCAACTATCCATATCTATCCATGCTTCTTAAATTGAGCTCATGTTTCATGTTAATCTCGGTTTCAATATGTTTTTGGTTGCCAATTGAAATAATCGAATGCAAAAAATAATACACATGCATTCAAAATAGGCAGTTAAAACCAATGTTAAAACAACCGCTTTAGAGATTTCTCTTTAGGGGTAGTTTCTCTCAAGCATTGAGTGAATTAATCAATAAACCTAATTGTAAAGGACATTTAACCTTTAAAACACATACTGTAGCTTGACAAATTCAATATACCCTCTTTATATTTAAGCACTGAATATTTAAACTGAAAATAAAACCACAATTTCATTATTTAAAAATCAGTATATCATGGAAGAGGAGATAAGGTTCTGTTTGCAGCTTCACACTTTATTTACAAAAGAAAACAAAGAAAGGTAATTCACAACTAAAAAAAAAATGCAACAGCTTTACAATTAACATGTAAATACAATACAGGACACGGAACTGAGAAAAATAAGGGTCAAGACAAGTCACCTTTATTTATATTGTGCTTAAATACAGATTGTTTCAAATCAGCTTTACAGTGATAACAGGAAAATTATGCAACAAGGTTTGTTTCGGCTGTACAGCAGCTCAAGAAGAAAATAGTTTAATTGTCCAGCTTAAGTAAGTTAAGTGTTGATTTATTTTGGTTGTAAAAATCATTAGTTTTTAATTTAGTTCAGTTATCTATACAGCAACTCTGGAGAAAACGGTGATGTCATTGTCCAGCTCAGTTCAGTTCTCATCCATTAGTGTCAGCGCATTCAAGTCAATTATATATATTGCTGAATATTAAGTGTCCCCAACTAAGCAAGCCAGAGGCGACACTGGCAAGGAACCAAAACTCCATCAGTGACAGAATGGAGAAAAAAAACCTTGGGGGAAACCAGGCTCTGTTGCCAGTTCTCCTCTGGCCAACAAACAAACAAACAGTGTATGATTATGATTCAAGCAGCATTACAGGTCAGAAGTCAGATTGGAATCAGAACATTACAAATATTTATCCAGTTCTATCTGGTTGAAGATCAGATTCATCACCCTGGTATGGGACGTGCTTTGTTGAGGATCTGTGCCACTGGCTGTCGTGTCAATGAGGTCTTCACAGGGGATTGTCTAGTTGACACAATCTCTGCTGACACTTCAGGGCTGCATTTGGTCGTGTCTAGGCACAGGTCCTCCATCTGATCTGGATACGGCCCAGATCCGGCTGACTACAGTAATCTCAAAATAAACATAGAGACTAATATTAGCATAGATGCCATTCTTCTTATGATGTTACAAGTACATCTGGTGTTATAGGAAATGTTCCTGGTTCCGGCTGACCTAGTTTATGCAGCCTAACAATCTTTTAACTGATTTGAATGATAGAAATTGATAATGTGCTATGTGTATGGCAGGTAAAAGAGATGTGTTTTTAGTCTAGATTTAAACTGACAGAATGTGTCTGCGTCCCGAGGAAGACTGTTCCAGAGTATGTTCCAAAGAGGAAAAGTGCATTAAGAGCTTGCTCAAGTACTTGAGAGCTAAACCATTTAGTGCTTTAAGTAATTAGCAAGATTTTAAAATATATACAATGTTTAATAGGGAGCCAATGCAGTGTTGACAGAACTGGGCTAATATGGTCATACTTCTTATTTCTAGTAAGAATTAGAGTTGCTGCGTTTTGGACCAGCTGGAGTTTTTTTTATTCAGTATGAAGGGCAACCACCCACTAGACTAGAGCATTACAATAATCTAGCCTTGAGGTCATGAACGCATGAACTAGAAACGTGGCTTTCAAATAAAAGATTGGTATCAAAGAGCACACCCAGGTTTCTAACTGACGACAAATACTTTCCATTTTCCATTTCAATCCACAAATCCATTCCAAGTTTTAGACAGTATTCTAGGTTATTACGTGCAGAGGTTTTTGGTACAGTACAATAAGTATTAAGTATGATTTGAACCACGCCAATGGAATTCCACTAATGCCAACATCATTTTCGAGTCTATTCAAAAGAATGTTGTGGTAGATGTTATCAAATGCAGCACTAAGATCCAGTAACACTAATAGAAAGATGCAACCATGGTACAAGATGGTAAGAGCAAATCATTAGTACTATGATACGGTTTAAATCCTGTCTGGAAATCCTCACAGATACCATTTCTTTCTAAAAAGGAACATAGTTGTGATGATACTGCCTTTTCTAGTATCTTTGAAAGAGAAGATAGATTCAAGATCGGCCTGTAATCGACTAATTCTGTAGGATCAAGCTGCAATTTTTTAATAAGCTGTTTAATAATAGCCATCTTAAAAGTTTTCGGCAAAAGATGAATTAATGATATTAAGAAGAGGATATGACCTCTGGAAGCATCTCTTTCAGTAGCTTAGTCGATATAGTGTCCAACATGCATGTTGATTAAGATGATTTAACGAGTTTAGACAATTCTTCCTCTCCTATAGCAATGAATAAATGGAACGTCTGGGCCACTGTAATTTGGCCACTGTATCAAATAAATACCTGGGGTTGTCTTTGTTTTCTTCTAAGAGGGTCAAAAAATAAGCAGATCTAGCAGTTTTTAAGGCCTTTCTGAATGCAACAGTGCTGTCTTTTAACAAAATGCGAAAACTTTGTGTTGTTTTCTTCCAGCTGCTCTCCATTTTTCTGGCTGCTCTCTTGAGGGGCCTGAGTGTGCTCATTGTAACACGGCATTAGACTATTTTATTTAATCTTTTTTAAGTGCAAAGGAGCAACTGTGTCTTAAGTGCTGGAGAAGAGAGACAGTAGTTTCTGTTGCAACATCAAGTTCTTCTAAACTATCTGGGATGCTGAGGAGATTAAACTGATCAGGAATATTGTTTAAAAAAACTATCTTTATTGGTAGAAGGTGATATTTCTACTATATTTGTAACAGGGAGTCTCATTGTCTAATTCAGAAATGTTAATTTATGCATTCATGACCTCAAGGCTAGATTATTGTAATGCTTTACTGGGTGATTGCCCTGCAGACTTAAGCGCATGTACTAAGTATACTTAGTTTTTTTACACGTACGTTAGCCTTTCAAAGCATACTCCATTTGATAGTGTGAACGAACGCAGGTGGTTGACACGTGCTCTAGAAAGTTTCATCTGTGTCCAGTGTCTGCGTCTTTTTTCTCTCCAGAAGTTATGACCGATAAAAATGTCTTTGTATTCTTTTAAACTAAAGTTGTGGCCTATCTTATAAGCCCCTCAAACAAACGCTTCTAGATGACATCTAGATTGTCCCTAGAGACAAACCACCTGTAAAGTCCTTGTCGACTAGAAACCATGCGAACCAGGCAAGTCCTCTGCACAGACCCCTATGGCCATCTTCTCCTCTCCCACCAAATGCATCCATAATGAATCCTGATCTTCAAGCAGAAGGAACTGGATGAAATTTTCTGAATTTCAATCCACAGTCTGACTTGTGATGCAGACTGAAATTAAACCACTCCATGTTTTTTCATCTGGCCAGAGGATAAATGGCTCCCGTCTGAGCCTAATTTCTCCCAAGGTTTTTTCTCCATTTCTATCACTGATGGAGTTTGGGTTCCTTGCCACTGTCGCCAAAAGGCTTGCGTAGTTGGGGACACTTAATATTCGGCAATATTATTGACTTGAATGCACTGACACTAATGGATGAGAAATGAACTGAGCTGGATTAATTATTTTCCCCATAACTGCTTTATAGATGAATTGAACTCATTCCATAATTGATGAACTTTTCACAGTTATTAAACTGAACTGAATCAACACTGAACTTATTTCAACTTAATACTAACTGTTTAAAAGTACTAAGTCTTTTTAGAGCTGGTTTACAGCGGAATTGAATTGATACATGTTGAATCATGTTGTTTTCCTGTTTATCATTTTGAAGCTGTTTATCAATGTAAACAATCCGTATTGTAGAAAGCACTATATAAATAAAGGTGAATTGACTTGACCATCAGTCCTGGGTTTTGGCACTATTGTAGTATATTTTGTGAGGGAAAGAAGGATTGGGGCAGTGAGCCAGTTGTACTCAGTTGTACTGTTTTTTAAAAAAATAACCAAACAAAATAAAACTCAACAAAAAGACAGCTTTTCAGCAGTATTCTCCAGTTCAATTCCAAGGTCTGTCCATTTGTCTTGTGCTCTCTCTTTCCTCAATCAAACACTGGAGCAGGCTTTATTCATTCTCTTCCCACTTACTGAGTGGAAACAGCTGTATTTATTAACTGACAACCTACCGCTCTCATCCCACAGTCATGCTCGACCATGCCTCCTCCACACTCCCATAGAAAACCATCACAAAGAATACTCTTAATGTGCCTTAATGCATTACAGTTTATTAATAAAAGGCGGAAGAAAGTTATTTTAGTTTATAAAGGTTTTTTTTTTTTTTTTTTTTTTGGAGAAAAAAAAAACTCTTCTTCCCTCTGAGAGAATCCCTTTTTTGGGCTTCAAAATCAGGACTGCCATTCACTACCACTATAAAGCTTTGAAGAGCAATGATATTTTTTGATCTAACTCTGATTGTATTCATCTGAAAGAAGATGGTTATATACACTTAGGATTATACACCTAGGAATCATGGGGTAATTTTCATTTTTTGGTGAACAATTCCTTTAAAAGGAACTACTAAAGATGAACATAACCAATGTTATGTTCAATAACATTGCTATCGCATATGCAGATTGATATCTGAAAGTTTTTTTCATTTTTTTTCTCGGATATTAAAATGGAATAAAGTAGGTAGGTTAGCTGATTACCTAAAAAGTCCATCATTTCATACAGTTCAAAACCTTCTCCTACTGTCTACATTAGTTTACTGTTTCTATTTATAAATGATTAGACAGAGCACTTATAAGAAGAGAAAGTAAACATTATGAAAACGTATTGTAGTGTTTGCTGTTCTATTATTAGTAATGGACATGCAAACACTATAATGATTTCTCATCTACCATCCGCATTCAGCAAATAAGCATTTCAATCATTTAAACAAGGCTTTGAATATCTAATAAAAATGTAATTTCACGAACCTTGCAAATTTGAAATATTTTTAAGTGTGCATTTGTAGCATGCATAAAATTTTCAGTGTACAGTGTTACCAGATTACTGAGTGCACTGTTCGTAAAAGTGTTTACTTCCTTTTTTATTAATATTTACTTTTTTGTTGTTGAAAAATACTATAAGAGAATCGAAAAGCTGCCATCTAAAGCAGTGGTTCTCTATTGGTTTGGCCATGGGACCCTCATTTTCCCATGGCCATTAAGCTACGCCCCAATTGTTTTTATATTTGAACCAAATAAATTTTCTCCAACCCACTTTTGGGTCGTGACCCACTGGTTGAGAAACTGATCTAAAATATATCGGTTTATTTTTCAAAGTTAATTTTTTTTCATATTCATTTTCAAATGATTTCTTTCTAATTTAGTAAATATATAAATAAGTATACATTTAATTTCATTATTTTTTATGCATGTGTTTTTACTTTCTTTTTTGGTTCCCAAGTATGAGTACCCCCAGCATTGCACATTTTAGATGTCTCCCTAAACATCTCTAAGAAGTTTATAAAGAATGCTTTGTGTGCAAAAAAAAAAAAAAAAAAAAAAAACCCAAACAAAAATAAAGTCTTTATTTACAAAATATCTTCACTTCTGCATAGATCTCAGCCATGACGCATCTGTGTTGTGTTGACGTGAGAGCAGATATTCTCACGATACAACCCATCCTGCAAGAGAGATTGAAGACTCCATTTAAAAAAAAAAATGGACTGTAAATTGCCTGTTGAAAATTAGGTGGTAATTTTTAAGGACTGAATATTCTAGAAATGAGGTCTGGAAAGTTGATATGGGTTATTACATTTTTAATAATGAAATTGTGTGTAAAAGTGAAAAAATTCAATTGAAATATTCTCCGCTTAAATAACCACGTTGATTTTCAGCCCCTATAAATGCAAGCTATTAAAATATTTAGAGGTAATTCCATCTGCATGATTTTTATTTGTATCAAATAATTGTATGTTTTTAAGCATCTTGAAGTCTGAGTTATGCTTTTTTTAAGATCCTGAGTATAGTGGTCTATTAAGTATGTAAATTTTTTTGAACCACATTATTATTTTTAGAATTACACTAAATTAACGTTAAATTAACAGCACTAGTTTTTATCATACGACAGTACACAATCCTTTCCTGATCACAGCAGCCAACAAAGCAAATTAAACTTTAAAAAAAGTATATACACCATCAGTGTATATAGGTACACTGCTCTGTTAGTGGCTAAGGTCAGTTTATTGTACAAGTACACTCCAAAAATGAATGATACTCCTCACCCAAGCCTCTCCTAAAGTGAGTAGTGTTTGGCTGGTCATGTAGTTTTTATAAGCATTTCATGTTAGTTAATTTCATGTCGGTGTACTTCTTTTTTTAAAGACTAGCGATAAGTGCAACATTTAGGTATGAAAAATTTACAATCTGTGTAAAATTACCGCAAGTGCTCTTTTGTTTGTTTGTTTATTTTTGTGTTAATTTTCTAGAAAAAATGTTTTTTTAAATATGAACATCTTTTTTTTTTGTGTGTCTTTCAGATGAACATTTTTGACAAAAACAAAGATGGCAGATTGGATCTTAATGACCTGGCTAGGTGATGTGTGTTTAATGATAGCACTTTTGGACTGTACATGTGAAGCTGTTTAGGCATTGGTATTAAGAGTGAGTATGTGTGTTTGTGTTGTTGAAAGAGAGAGGCAAAGGCTCAGTGCCAATTGCATAAAGCACCGTTAGTGTAATTAGGGCCCAAGCCCTAAGAGACAATGCAATATGACTGTGATGTCACAGCAATTTACCACCACCCCACACAACTCTGGTGTATGATATTGGAGTTATTTTGACATTTAACCACATACTTGTATCTACCTCAAGCTGACTTTTTTTTGTTACACCGTTATAGTTTATTGTATTGTAATCATTTTCAGTTGTGTATTTTTTCATGTTTTATATTTAATATAAATATGTGAATATATTAACATTTCACCATAACTTTAAACTCAGATTTAAATCTTAAATTAAAATTTAAAATTTACAGGTGAGGTTTAAATAACATAACACAAAGTGCACCTACAATTAAAATTTGTGGCTGACTGAACAAAGACAGAAATAGTGGGTGTGTCATCAAGTCTCAGAGAGGTGTTTATTGCAAATAAAAAGCCAGTAGATTGTGAGGGTTGTGGCAGCCTGTAATCGAGCCTGGGATGCAGGTCTGTCACTCATCTCTATATTGGTGTCGGACAAAGAAAAGAAGAAAGGAATATATTTAGCATTTAATGTCAGTGGTGATGATGAGGTGAGCATCAGTGATCGTGCTGCTCCACGCATGGCTGCTGGTAGGCGATCAAACAGACAGGCAGGTAGTCACTATAAGAATCATGCCAGTTGCTTTTTCTTATCTCGTTTTTTTGTTATATGTTATGCTGCCATATTACTCCATTGATACCATTACTATATTTCCAGATGTATGAAATCCGCACGTGCTACCACAATGTTTTCTTTGCCTGCCTTCTAATTTAACTGTATCTCCTTCCCAGAATTCTGGCTCTGCAAGAGAACTTCCTGTTGCAGTTCAAAATGGATGTTAGTACTTTTTCTCTAATTTATTTAGAGTACTTTATCTCTAATTTTTTCCCCCTGCTTGTGACACTCAAATTTAATGATAAAGTGCATGACGCTGTCATGATTTCTCACCCTCCACAGGCCAGTAGTCAAATGGAGAGAAAGAGAGACTTTGAGAAGATCTTTGCTCACTATGATGTTGTAAGATTTTTTTAACCTTCAATTCACTTTGCATCAATCTGAGTAGACTGATGATTTATTACTTTATTAACAGTATGTCTTGTTTATTGTTGTGTATGAGTATCGTATTAGATACATATCCTGATGTTTCATCACTTAGTGGTTGGCTCTGATTCTAGAGTAAGACTGGAGCACTTGAAGGTCCAGAAGTGGACGGGTTTGTCAAAGACATGATGGAGCTTGTCAAGGTAAGTGATCGATTGTTGTAATAAAGTAATAAGAGAGGGAAAAAAAATCTTGGTCCGGTTCCCACAACGCACTGCCATCTAGGCCTCTGCCAAGTGGGTGATGAACTCCACGGTGCCTGGCGGTGGTGCTGGATAGCCCTCGGTGGATGGCTCGACACTTCTTCTCCGCCTGGTGGACGGTGACGGCTCCTCTGGGCAGACTGCAGAAAGTCCCCTGTTCCCTGCTCCTCCCCATCATGTGGACGGCAGCAGGCTCCGGCCCATGGTAAACGGCGCCGACTCCTGCGCTCCCTCACGGATGGCAGCCCACTCTCCAGAACCCAGGCGGCCGGAAGCACCGCCTCGAACGTCCATGGCGACAGGCTCTGCACAGCCATGCTCGATGGTACCGCGGATTCCCCACAGTGGCGATGGCTCTTTGACAGCGCGTTCCTCCTTCCTCCCGGGTTTTGGCACTAATGTAGCATGGTTAGATGTTGTGGGAAGAAGGAAACGGGAACCGGCAAACAATCAACAACTTTAAGAATGAAATAACCAAACAACAAAACGAAAGTAAAAGACAGCAGCCCCTCACGGACGACTGCTGTTACATATAATAAAACATAGGTCCAACTAAAACAGTCCAGGCCTGGTCCTCTCTCTATCTTCTCTGTCGTCGCTCTCCCTTTTATGCTTCCGCTCCTGCGTGAGAGATAAGAAACCGGTGTGTCGCGCAGGTGTCACTCATTATCAATCACACCACTGGCCTCGCGCCGTTCTCTCACGGCCCTCGGCCTCGTCCTGCTCGCCACAACTATGTTATTCAAAAAAAATAGAAACCTTATTTAAATAAACATTTAAATAATTTCAACAAACATCAACTAGCACGCACTCGCTAGGATAAACATCGATAAACGTGAAACTTCAGGACTGAACTGCACTACACTACACTACAAAAGCCCAACAAAAAGTCCCCAGCATTCAGTAAGGCCTACACTAATATAACAGTAATTATATTTATAGGCCTATGTATGTTAAGATGAACTCTCAGAGAAGAGGCAGGATCCAAGTGCAGAGAAAATTTATTAGAAAGATGCCAAACAAACAAAATAACCAAATAAAAGAAAGTCCAAAGAAGCAGGGAGCAGAACTGAGAAACAACAACACAACATCCTACAAAGGAAAAGACCAGACAAAGAACACAGGAAACACAAGGAATTATATAGGGAAACATTAACAAGATAACAAGACAAAGCTGAACATAATCACAACACTCATGAGCACAGGCAAAGGACACTGGGAAATTAAGTTTACAATGCAAAAGCACAAGAGTCAAGAGGAGTGCCCTCTGATGGAGATCAAGGGCCACTCCAGCTAAAAATGATTCCCTAACAATGAGTATTAAATATCAGCATGTAACTCATTCTGCATAATTTGTGCTCTGGAAAGATCAGTTCGTATGGCTTGTTGAGGAGGGATGTGCTTTGTTTTTAAGCATTCAGAATTTTCAATATCTGATTTTTTTCTCTCTTTTTCAATCTCTCTTTTCTTATTTTCAGTAGGGCTGCACGATTAATCACAATTTACATGAAATTGCACTTAAACCGATTTGGCTTATCGCGATTATGAAATCACAAAGGCTGCGATTTTTTTTTTTTTAATGCGCAGCTTGTCATTGATGTACGGCTCTGTAAACGCTGCTCCATGACTTTGAGTCACTTATAATGTGCATTTGAAAAAGCAATACGCAAAAACATGAGAAGCATTTATGAACCTTTTGTCCAACAAAAGACAACATTTAATAACATGTTTTTACTCCAAACTCACTTCATAACACGTTTGAGCATCCTTCTGTGATATGATGTGGCTTCTTACACAGAATAAGGCAGTCGTGCGTTTATTAGTCATGTTTAATCAATCAAAGTGTTTTAATCTTCTTTTTATTCAGCCACAGCAATGATGCCCGAAAGGGATTTCCTGGAATGATGTGCATTATCATACTTCTGCAGTGGGGCTTATTTGGCGTGTCTGCGTGAGATGCCCTCTGGTGTTCAGATGGAGCAGCATTTACTATCGATCAGCCGTTCTGCACTGACAAGCTGCGCATAAAATAATCGCAGCCTTTTCCAAATCGTGTGCGGTTTCATTGTTGCATAATCGTGCAGCCCTAATTTTCAGTGAAGGCGAAACTTCAGTGAAGGTTTGACTTTTATGCATAGAGTTTAATTTGAGCTGTTTTTTCTAATAGTTTGGCATAACCAAATGATATTATAACCGACTATTACCAAACTAAAGCTATAACTTCAAAATGCGTGTTCATGAGTGTTAAACAGGTGGAAGCATTTTGATTAAAATATGTATTTTCATGCATCATATAATGTACACAAAAACTAGTTTTATAACAATACTGTAATGGGATCTTCATAAAAGAGTCTTTTACATAGGAAAAATACATGAGAGTAATATATTACTGTAGTGTATTGAGAGGACCGAATGTGTGTGTTCTTACAGAACATTTTACCTCTGACCTATTAACTCTTAAGGGTCCTACACACCGGGACGAATATCGGCGCACGTTATTCGCCAGCGTTTTTCAACGCGTTTTTTGTGTTCACACCCAAGCGATTTTCGCTGACGATGAGCCGAGTGAACATGCAAATTCATTCCCTGACATTAGATGGCGCTTAATGTAAAACAGAAACCACTCCATAACAGTTCTCTTTTATCAAGATTTTTGTAGTCGCTGTCATGTTTGTCATATAGTTCTTTATGTTCCGACACCAACGAGACCAGCAGCTCTACAATCATCTTGCCTTGCATCTTCCTCGTCTTATTTCTTCCCGGCAGTGTAGACGCTACTTGGCGTATATCTTCTTCGCTGTTACGTATGTATACACGGCAAGACCGTTTTGTGTTTGAGCGCCCCCAAGTTGTGTTTTACTGTAACTTCAGAAGCTCCAGACACGTGAACAAAAGCGCCAATCTCATTGGTCAGATAGTTTTTGACGCGGCGCGTCAAACCAAAAAAAACAACCCGAGGCGTTTTTTAAAAAATGACGCTTTTACGTGTGCCGTTTTTTGCGCTGGTGTGCACACTCACATTTTCGCCCTTTGTTTAGTCACGAGGCGTTAAACGTCGGCGAATATCGCGCGCGAAATTCGTCCCGGTGTGAACAGGCCTTACGGTGCGTGTCCACTACAGCGGCAAAACTCCGCTCAGTGCCGCTGGCAACGCTATAACGCCTCCGCTTTGGGGTGTGTCTGTTGCGAGTGTGTTTAATCTAATTTTTTTCCAACACACGGACAGTATAATCATCAGCGATGCACGCGATTACATTTAGAAATAGACAAGCT
The DNA here is from genome assembly GCF_964197995.2 of Scardinius erythrophthalmus. Taxonomy (NCBI): domain Eukaryota; kingdom Metazoa; phylum Chordata; class Actinopteri; order Cypriniformes; family Leuciscidae; genus Scardinius; species Scardinius erythrophthalmus. The sequence goes on from NC_138236.1 coordinate 31,789,144, forward strand.
TTGTTTCCAAATGCACCAAGCAAAGATCCTTTCAATTTTATAAACTTTTATAAACCCAGCCAATATAATCACAATGAACACATCCAAAATAAAATCTTTAACATATATATAACAACTGCAAAGCGTCTAATTTGTAAACAAAATGATTTACGCATTAAATCCAGCATAAACTCCGGCACAATTTGCATATTTTTAAACTCTCAAAACAGACGTCACATCCCGAAGCTCGCAGCAATTGGCTGCCGACCGCGTTTTTCGCTTGATATTTGCATAAAGTCGAGAATTGCCCAACCTTTTGACGCTCTCGGTCGCTCTCAACGCTTTCTCCGGTCCGCTGTCAATCCCAAAATGCACTGCGCGAGCGTGAAGCTCGACTTCCATAGGAATGAATTGAAAACGCTCGCTCCGCTCCGCTCGCACCGCGCCAGTGGACACGCACCGTTAAGGTTGTGACTTTCTGTTTTACAGCTGTGGACAAACAAGCTTATATTGTATACACTACTTTTATACTTTATACATAAATTTGTATACACTACTTTTATACTTATGTACTATAACATGTATATACTACACTTTTTTCCACACAGAACATACACAAATAGTTTCTAAAAGGTGCATCTAGTACAACATTAGGCTTAAGTATTTGGTTAATTTGCATTATTAACTGGAAATTAAAAATGAATCGTTGGATTTTTAAAATCCCCAAAAAGGGCGTGTCACTAATTCAGTCATGTTATCAAAATCTCACTCCAGCCAGGCAACCAAAGTTGGCAGCCCTGGTACAATACTACTAATAATTGTCAATAGTGGCATCTGTTTGTGACACTTTGTCTCTTTCTCTCTATTTGCCTCTTTATTCAAACCCCCTTTTTTTTCTCAGCCCAGTATCAGCGGGGTAGATCTGGATAAATTCCGTGAGGTTCTGCTGCATCACTGTGACGTGAATAAAGACGGAAAGATTCAGAAGAGTGAGCTGGCTCTGTGTTTGGGAGTGAAGCTTAAGCCATAGTCCTCACATGCAGACTGAAGTTCTCCAATTCGCTAAAGATCACTGTATTTCAGTGCTGTATTTGGAAGGTGAAAGCATTTACGTATAACTTGTGTATCGCTTGTTTGCAAAATATGTTATTGTGAAATAAATGTAAGGAAATGTATTCACTTTGCTTTTAAAACCATCCACTTTTGCAACAATAAAAGTATGAAAATGAAAGGATAAAAACAGACTTTGATTTGGTTCCATGGTTTACATGGTTTGATTCCATGGATGGTACTTTTTGTTAAATGTACTATTTTTTTTTTATTTTTATTTTTTTTTGTAAAAACCGGCACATTCAGATTTTTGATAGACCTTATCTACCACATAACTGAAAGCTGTCTCAGTGGAACAGTTATATATTTTGAATCAACCTGAAAGAAAGCAAAGGATATTTTGATCATTCAGCTTGAATTTTGGTCAAGGTCATGTATTCATTTACACCTGCAGGCTGCAGTATTACAGTGTAAATGAAGTATAGCAATTGAACCATGGAGAGAGCCATTTACCAGTTGCTAGGGTGTTGGTTTGCTTTTTGGGTCATTGCTAGGATGTCCCAGGTGGTTGCTAGGGTGTTCTGGGTGCTTGTTAAGTGAATGCTAGTGTGTCCTGGGCCATTGCTATGATATTGCAATAAATATGTAACACTTATAGAAGATGAGCTAGTAGAATACAATTATAACCCAGTAGAATACAATTATACAGGTAATGGGTTTATTTCAGTGTATCTGTTTTTGTTTAGTTCTAGCCCAGAGATAAAATTCGAATGGAGTATACAGCAGTAGATTGTGATTTATAAAATGTGTGTATGAATGCCATTAAGAACGCTATCATACTTTAAAGTTTGATTGATAAACACATGTTAAAACGTGGTTTTAACCTACAAGTTAGGTCTTTCTTTATTTTATTGGCTATGAGTGTTAAGTCCCACCTTCACTGGTGTGTAATTTGAGTGGTTGTTCGAGAGAGATGAGGGGAAAGAGAAGCTAAGAGATTGTGGTAAAGAAAAGTTGTCTAATCGATAATACATCAGATTAAAATATTGAATTGTGCACAGTAACATGTAAGACACATGATTTTGAATGAGTGTTATTTGTTTAGTATCTGAGTTCTCCATGTATGTTTTTTGAGTTTGTTTTTCCTGCTCGGGAGTGAAGAGGCCAGTTTGTTGTTTCTAAGGCCACTACGTACTCCAGCAACGTCTCACATGGTTTGTGTATAAGGTCTCTGTTACTAATGTAACCTCGCTTCCCTGAGATAACGGGAATGAGTATTGTGTTGCTAGACACTATAGGTAGAACTCCTTTTCTCCGATTATTGAAGCCTTTTATAAAATAACGCAGTGCTACTGCACAGCCACTGCACTGCACAGCTGTATCTGCGCGAGCCAATTGGGGCACATACCCCCAAACCAAGCACAGAGCCTGCCAAAGGGGGCGGGGCATCTGCCTATATAAGCAGCTCGTCTCGCCATAGGATTCAGGTTAATTCGACTGAAGCGATAAGTCAAGCGGTTCACTAACGTTAGCAGGTAGTGGATAAGGGTGCGTTGAAGTTTGTTTGATCAACAATAGTACTTTTTTCAAGATTGTGCAAAAAGGTGAAAAGTTATGTGCATTAAGAGACATGTCTGCAATGTGGAGTAGTGCCAATGGCATTGTTTATGTGGCTTGGTTGTTGGTTTTGAAATAATTGGTTATGAATATACAGCAGAGAGTGGGAGTGTTTTGATAAGCCAAGTCATGTAGTGCCATAGCACAGCCGTATATGCAATACTCGTTCCCGTTATCTCAAACGCTCCCTTTCAAAACATACACTCGTATTGCGTCGCTTGACTCAATTGGGAACCAGTCCAATCATGCCGTGCTATGTTCAAGCAGAACGACATGTTCTAGGGCCCTAGCCTAAAGTGCTTGGATAAAGGCCCTATTTGGGCCAAGAGAGGGCAGAATTAGCCCAACCAGAATAGGAAGGAACCAACCAACTGAGGTCGGAACCTCCAGAGAGGTAATAGTATAGTGGGTTAAGCTCACTCCAAGTTGTAAAACCTGGTGACGGTGGACGGCGAGGACCAGCCGGCTGCCGCACAGATGTTGCGAATAGATACACCACTGGACCATGCCCAAGAAGAGGCCATATCTCTGGTGGAGGGTTTTCTGATGCCGATGGGGCATTGAAGGCCCAACGAAGTGTAAGCCAATGCAATGGCGCTCAACTATCCAGCAGGACAGTCTCTGCTTCTCTGCAGTCTCTGCAACTTGAGGACGACCTTAGAGTCGTTAGGCCCAAAATCAAGGCAGGAAGCAATGTGGGAGAGCGCTTGCAAATCGCCCACTGCCTTAACTGATGCTAATGCTAGCAGGAGTGCGGTCTTAAGTGAAAATGACTGCATCTCGGCCGACTGTAGCGGCTCGAACGGGGCCTTTTGATGGCCCTAAGGACTGTTGATACTTACAAAGAGGGTATGGTAAGGTGGGTTGAGCCTCCATACCCCTTTCAAGAAGCAAACAACTAGGTTGCTTCTACCCAGCAATTGGCTGGCCATAGGATCGTGGAAAGCTTTGAGCGTGGAGGGGGTGCGACCCGCGTCCATTAGCTCCAGCTAATGCTACAGCTGAATCAACTCGGAGAACCAAGGTTAGGTCTGCCAGAGAGGGGCCACCAGAAGGACGGTGTGTCTGTCCTCCCTGATCCGTTTGATGTCCTGAGGGAGTAGTGCGACCGGGGGAAAAGCGTAAAGGGGATGGTTGGGTATTTCATGGGCCAGCGCATCCTTGCTCTTTGTAAAGAATATTGGGCAGTGAGAGTTGTCTGCGGAGGTGAAGACCTCTGCCCTGCCGAAGATACTCCAATTCGTTTGAATCGTCTGGGGATGGAGGGTCCATTCCCTGGGACCATATTGCCCTGGGACAGCATGTCTGCTCCTTGGTTCAGGCTGCCCGGCACGTGCACTGCTCTCAGCGAGTGCAGGTTGCGTTGTGCCCATAAGGGGAGGCATCTGGCTAGTTTGTACAGCGGTCTCAACCTTAGTCCACCTTGGTGGTTTATGTAGGACACAACCGCCATATTGTCTGACCGGACTAAGACGTAGTGCCCTGTCAGGTCTGCTAGTAAGGTTTTGAGGACCTGAAAAACCGCCATCATTTCCAGGCAGTTGATCAGGCCACCAGGCATGAGCTGGGACCTGGGGTTTCAGCCAGTGCTGCAGGGGATGCATGTTCATCAAGCCCACTGGAAGTATTGACAATGCGGAGACCATTAGGCCTAGCATCCTCTGAAAAGTTCTGAGAGGGGAAGAGGCACCTACTCTAAACGATTATGCAAGCTGTGGATGATAGCCACGCCCGCATTTGTGCTGAGTCGAGAACTGCCCCCTGGAAAGAGATTCTCAGGCAGGGAGACAGTTAGCTCTTGGCTAGGTTGATTCTGAGTCCTAGGCATTCCATGTGGCTGAGGATCACAGATCTGTGAGAAATTATCTTCTGCATTTGAATGGGCTAGGATGAGCCAGCCGTCAATGTAATTCAAGATGCGCATCCCCCTCTGTCTCAGGGGGTAAAGTGCTGCATCCATGCACTTCATAAAAGTGTGTGGTGCCAGGGACAGTCCGAATGGTAGGACCGTATACTGGTAGGTCACCCCTTCAAACGTGAATCTCATAAGCGTTCTGTGATGGGGGGCTATTTGGATATGAAAGTATGCATCATATGCCTGTGGAATTGGGAAGTGGAAAAGTGCTCTTCGAGAGTATTTTTGTTTTTCATTTTGTTCGCTATAACAGCGGTCAATTGCATGTGTGTGTGAACTTGAATGAGCCCATTGTCTGAAATTGCAACATTTACTCCAACAATCGGAACTGAACAAGGTGTTAGGAGGAGCACTCAAGACTTTTTTGGAGGATAGTCCAGACCAGTGTTTCCCAACTTTTTTTCAGTCATGGCAACCTTAGAAAAGTTTCTAAAAATGTTTTAGTGAGAAACCTGAGCAATGAGATGATGCACACAGACTATCGATTCTGGCAGGAATGGATGAGAGACAGACACAAAGCTCCTTGTCCACTGTTCTCAGACATTCTTTGTACTTATTCTTGATGTATGTCAGGCTAGAAAAACTCAGTTCGCACAAATAGGTTGTGGAAAAGGGCATCAGAACTTCAACTGCTATTTGCAACAGCTGGATATTCTTTCTCCACAGTTATCCAAAAACTGTCCAAAGCCATGTCTTGAAATTTCATTCTTAAACTGCGATCTTCCCTTAGGTCTGCTAGTTGTTCTTGTACTTGCAGTGGCATGCCTTTTGAACTTTCCAGTCCTGATGAACTCCAAGGATCAAGGACCCAGTCAAACTCAGCATAAGTCTCAGCTGGAAAATAAAAGTTGAACCTCTCCTAGGACTTTCAGATGCTGGGTGATAAGCCCAGGGAGTTTGCTGTTTGAGTGTGCATTGCACAAGGGAAACATATCAAGTTGGCCCTTTTCAACAACAGAACGCCAGAGGGTGAACTTAAACCTGAAGCCTCGCAATTTGCCGGTAGAAGTGAGAATATATTCATCTTTGCCTTGCATTTTTGTGTTCAGGTCATTGAGATGCTTAAAAACATTTGCGAGATATGCAAGTTTTGAACGCCATTCCATGTCTGTCATTTGTATCAACGTCGCACAAATTTGTTCTTTTAATATTCGCCGGATATCTGCAGGGGAACGGTGAATGAGCTGTGAGCAGCGCCGAGTCAGCTTGCCCGTGAGCACGCTGGTGTGTCAGATTGCCTGCTGCTGGATCTGCTTGCTTGCAGAGTGAAGATTCAGCTTGTTCCGCTGCTGGGCTGGTCGACAGCGAGAAGGCTTTCTTGAAGGAGTCAATGCGATGTGTGAAGATCGTCGCTGAAGGAGAAAAAACTCTGAATCCTACGGCGAGACGAGCTGCTTATACAGGCAGATGCCCCGCCCCCTTTGGTGGGCTCTGTGCTTGGTTCGGCAGGATGTGCCCTGATTGGCTCGCACAGATACGCCGCATCGCCATAGGTTCATGCAGTTCCCACTGCTCAGCCAATAAGCACGTGCAGATCACAGCACTGGTATGGCTGTGCAGTAGCACTGCGTTATTTTATAAAAGGCTTCAATAATTGAAGAATTTTTTTTTTTTTTTTTTTGGAGCGTCTAGCTTTGCAATACAAGTGAACATTTCAAAAGGAACTAGTGTGTGAGTGTGTGCCCAAATCTTTTCATATTGGTTTCATATGGTGTTATTCAGTGCACTTAAAATCTGTGATTTTCCAGAGTGACATTTTGATATTCTAAGTGATTTCAGTAATTTTGTCACCTAGGTATTGCATTATTAGTGTGATTTTTGTCTCAATTGGTGATTTATAAGAAATGTGATTGTGAACTAGAAAAATGCATTTCCGGAGGAACTGCAAAGTTTGCTTGCTCGGGTGCGGTTCACTAACGTTAGCAGGTAATGGATAAGGGTGCGTTGAAGTTTGTTTGATCTGAGAGTTTCAACAATAGTACTTTTTTCAAGATTGTGCAAAAAGGTGAAAAGTTATGTGCATTAAGAGACATGTCTGCAATGTGGAGTAGTGCCAATGGCATTGTTTATGTGGCTTGGTTGTTGGTTTTGAAATAATTGGTTATGAATATACAGCAGAGAGTGGGAGTGTTTTGGGTGATGAAATAGTATTGAAAAGAAGTTGACAGTCTTCATTTACTGTATCCAATAAGCCAATACAAAACTCACCCAGCTGTTCTGTGGTTGAGTGTTCCCTTTGATTAGGAACAAATTTACTATCTCAAATTAAGGTCTACCGTAATTAGCGATGCTTTGATTGCTTCTGTCAAGATGGTTGTCATCACCTACACAGAAACGCTTATTTTTATAATCTACCGTCAGTCCTCATATTGTAATTAAATGAAAAACGATATCAGTATCACTATTAGCTTACTCTAGTGATGCAATCGCAACATCATGGATAACGCTGTTTGACCTTGCCTAACTTTATATGACATATGCTAGAGTTACACATCCCGCTGCCATTTCAGGGCTTGAATTTCGGTGCGGGAATGTGGGGATTGCGCATAATTTAAACCATTCCCGCAAGGTTAGCTTTTATACTGTAGTGCAAGAAATTCCCGCACAAATATATTCGCTTTATCTCAGAGCAAATGATAAAAAAATAAATTCACAGATGCGAGAAAAAAGATGTCAAACTGTCTTTTATTTTCGAATTTAATTCCTCAATCAGCGCTGGACCGGCATTTTCTGTCTTCCGCTGAGCCCTGGCCGTAGACAGATCATATGTTTCACGCTGTTAATGCGTGACAGAGTTCCTGAGATATGGACGACTTCCTGTTTGGCGACTACGCCGCTGATTTCGTTTGGCTGTGATGGGCAAACGCTTCCGAAAATCAAAAATCATTCTAGTAACTTTTGTGAGGCTTAGTCCAAGGATCATGTACGTCCAGTTTCGTGAAGTTCGGACCAAATTTGTGACCTGTGAAACTTTAGTTTCGCTTTCTGTTCAATCCACTATGGCGGACAAACGACATGGACTCGTGATGTCATCTTCGCGAGCAACTTAAACCCGGAACTGACCGTACGTTTTAAAGTTGGAACGGTGTCTCTGTCTCAAAGGGCCTAGGCGCAGGATTCTTTCAGCAAGAACACTTAATTACTCACATTTTGAACATCTGTTTATTTGAGATAATTTGACACTTTTATTTCGTTCTAATTAAATTAAAGGGAAAAAAAAGTTTTATCGAAATCTTTCAAAAGAGTTTATCTGAAACTCTTTAAAAAGGTGTCATATCGATCAAAAGTTCAGTATGGAGAATGTTGTGTCAGATTTAAAGTATTTGGTTCAGGTCTCAACGAAATCTTTCAGAGTTTAAGTTCAAGGTCTCAGGTCTCAGAAGAATTAACTTTATTGAACAAACAACAAAGTGAGATGCCAGCTGTTCATCTGACTTACAATGGTAAGTCTTCAGGTCTTATATCTTTTTCTTATCGCTAGGTACCCAATGGGCATCCGTACAGTTATCTTTTTCGTTTTGCTTCTCCTCGAGATATCGGCACTGTTCAGAATCATCTTGCCCGAGGCCTTCTTTCTATTGGTGGAGAATCTCTGACCATACGCTTTTTTAAAAAACATCTCATACATATACTTTTTTTGAAAACACCTCATCATATTACATTTTCAGTACCTTCTTGTGGCTTTCACCATGTCCACCTTCCCATATAATAAATGTACAGAGCTTTTGAGTACTTTTCCATCCCCACAAACCCTATGACTCAGTTCTTCTGCTTGACATTACAGCATAGACTTTTGCATGAGACAAAGGAAATTCCCCAACAGAACAGCGAGGCTCAGTACTAGGACCATTGCTTTTCACCCTGTACATGCAACCATTGGGAGATATCTTTAGGAAGCATGGCATAAGTTTTCAATGTTACGCTGTTGATATTCAGCTCTATATTTCTTCGCACCCTGACGAAACATACCAATTCACAAAACTGATGGAATGCATAGTTGATATAAAAAATTGGATGACTAGTATTTTCCTACTACTTAATTAAAAACAACAACAAAAAAACAACAAAAAAAAACAAACAGACATTTTAATTATTGGACCAAAAACCTCTGCATAGAATACCCTAGAATACTGTCTTAACACTTCGTGGCTGCTCTGTCAAGTCTTCGTCGTCAGTTAGTTACCTGGGTGTGCTCTTTGATACCAATCTTTCATTTGAAAGCCACATTTTTGGCATCTGTAAAGCCACATCTTTTACATATAAATTACGACATATGCTCACAATGACAAATGCAGAAAAGTTAGTTCATGCATTCATGAATCATGACCTCAAGTTTAGATTATTGTAATGCTCCACTGGGTGGTTGCCCTGCATGCTTAATAAACAAACTACAGCTGGTCAAAAATGCAGCAGCTAGAGTTCTTAGAACCATGAAGTATGTGACCATATTACTCGGTTCTGTCAACACTGCATTGGCTCCCTATTAAACATTGACTATATATTAAAATCTTGCTAATTACTTAAAAATTAGCTCATCTGTACTTGAGCGAGCTCTTAATGCATTATAGTCCTTCACGTCTATTGCGATCTCAAAATTCTGTCCAGTTGATAAAACCTGCTGTATCAAAATCAACTGCAGGCTGTAGATTATTTTCCTATTTAGCACCCAAACTTTTTTGGGAAGCAGACACACTCTATTAGTTTAAATCTAGACTAAAAACACATCTCTTTAACCTGGCATACATAACACTATCACAAACTGAAACAAATGGACAGCAGATCGTGGACCTGCACCTAGACAAGAATACAACGCAGCCCTGAATGTCAGCAGAGACCGTGTCAACTAGACAATCCCCTGTGAATGCATCGGCCTTCGGCTCCATACCAGCATGATGAATCCAATCTTCAAGCAAAAGGAACTGGATGGATATTTGAATGCTCCCGATCCCAATCTGAATTATTTACTTACTTTATACTTTATTTGTCCCTTAAAGGGAAATTTGTTTTGGGCAATACAGGTGAAAGCTGCATAACAAGATACTCACATCAATACCATGACAATCACACAGTTGTGTCCTTTGCACCAGAGTTTAACAGCCTTGTAGCCAAAGGCACAAAATCATTTTTATAGCGGTTGTATCTAAACCTTGGGGTACGAAAATATTGACCAGATGGAAGATTATGATATGATAATTATGACTTGTCATGCAGCCTGAATCATAATGACACCGTATTTGTTCGTTGGCAGAGGAGAACTGGCCCCCTGACTGAGCCTACCGCCTCTGTTTGGGTACACTTAATGTTCAACAATACTATTGGACTGAGAACTGAACTGAGCTGAACAAAGACAATTTATTTTTATTTTTTTTGCAGAACTGCTTTATAGATGAAATTAAGTCATTTTAATTAATGATCCTTCCAACGGAACTAAATCAACACTGAACTGACTTCAGTTGAACAACAGCCAAAATGCATTATTTTCCTGTTATCACTGTAAAGCTGCTTTGAAACAATCTGTATGGTATAAAGCGCTATATAAATAAAGGTGATTAAGGTGAATGAATGTGTCACGGGTGACAAATGAAGAGGCGGAACTTTTGTTCGAAAGGGGGAACCTTTGTGCAAGGTCATGATTTCCGGGGGGAGCACTTTCAGTATGGGACCCGCTGTGAGCTGTGTCCCAATAGCTGTGTCCCAAAGTGAAGGCTGCGTCCTTCGAAGGCCGTATTTGAAGGCCGGATGGCCGTATTTGAAGGCCGATTGCGTCACCGCGGCGAGACAAAACGTCACAGCGGCGCGACGAAGGACGTCCCAATTCAAAGGCTGCATCCTTGGAAGGTCGCATTTGAAGGCCGATTGCGTCTCCGCGGCTCGATGAAGGCTGTCCCAATTCAATTCTGCATCCTCCGAAGGCCGTATTCGAAGGACGGTTGCGTCATCGCGCCGCGACGAAGGCTACCCTGATTCAAAAGTGACGCCAAATGCGCCCTTCGTTCCCCCGTGAAAAGAAGGATACATAAATGGACACCAAAGCCCGTCTACGGAAAGCCTGTTCACTCCAATGCCCTATTAAATCCTATTGGTTGTAGTTCCAATCAGAGTTCCACTGGGGGCGCTCGCCATGAGTGCAAAATGAATGGGAGTCTATGGGGCTAGACGGCTAAATTTGTCTCCCTCACCCGATTACCATTGAGAAATCTCAGATTTGATTGTAGGTTTTGGAAGTTCAACATGGGTTATAGATCGAAAGTTGAATGAACAAGTACTTATTATGACCGCCGCTAGCGTAGCTAGCGAAAGCGGTCATATAGGGATTGTCAAAGTTTTTTTTTTTTTTTTTTTTCGTCACCTTACTGAATTTTTCGTCAACGATACCAGGGACACCGAAGCACCGGGGAACATGAAATTTGGTGGGCATGTAGCCCCACTAGACTTCTAAGGAAAAATTTCGTTTGGTCCCCGGGGGCCACTCCCCCCCCGCGCTGGGCCCCCCCAAACCCCAAAAAATGCAGTTTTTCCTAAATAACTACCTGAACCGTGGCACCGAGGATGAAGAAATTTTTATGGTATGTTGGTCTACTAGACTTTTACGGAAAAATTTCGTTTGGTCCCCAGGGGCCACTTCCCCCCCCGCGCTGGGGCCCCCTTAAATTTTTCGTCAACGATACCAGGGACACCGAAACACCGGGGAACATGAAATTTGATGGGCATGTAGCCCCACTAGACTTCTAAGGAAAAATTTCGTTTGGTCCCCGGGGGCCACTCCCCCCCCGCGCTGGGCCCCCCCAAACCCCAAAAAATGCAGTTTTTCCTAAATAACTACCTGAACCGTGGCACCGAGGATGAAGAAATTTTTATGGTATGTTGGTCTACTAGACTTTTACGGAAAAATTTCGTTTGGTCCCCGGGGGCCACTTCCCCCCCCGCGCTGGGGCCCCCGTAAATTTTTCGTCAACGATACCAGGGACACCGAAGCACCGGGGAACATGAAATTTGGTGGGCATGTAGCCCCACTAGACTTCTAAGGAAAAATTTCGTTTGGTCCCCGGGGGCCACTCCCCCCCCGCGCTGGGCCCCCCCAAACCCCAAAAAATGCAGTTTTTCCTAAATAACTACCTGAACCGTGGCACCGAGGATGAAGAAATTTTTATGGTATGTTGGTCTACTAGACTTTTACGGAAAAATTTCGTTTGGTCCCCGGGGGCCACTTCCCCCCCCGCGCTGGGGCCCCCTTAAATTTTTCGTCAACAATACCAGGGACACCGAAACACCGGGGAACATGAAATTTGATGGGCATGTAGCCCCACTAGACTTCTAAGGAAAAATTTCGTTTGGTCCCCGGGGGCCACTCCCCCCCCGCGCTGGGCCCCCCCAAACCCCAAAAAATGCAGTTTTTCCTAAATAACTACCTGAACCGTGGCACCGAGGATGAAGAAATTTTTATGGTATGTTGGTCTACTAGACCATTACGGAAAAATTTCGTTTGGTCCCCGGGGGCCACTTCCCCCCCCGCGCTGGGGCCCCCGTAAATTTTTCGTCAACGATACCAGGGACACCGAAGCACCGGGGAACATGAAATTTGGTGGGCATGTAGCCCCACTAGACTTCTACGGAAAAATTTCGTTTGGTCCCCGGGGGCCACTCCCCCCCAGCGCTGGGCCCCCCCAAACCCCCAAAAATTCAGTTTTTCCTAAATAACTACCTGAACCGTGGCACCGAGGATGAAGAAATTTTTATGGTATGTTGGTCTACTAGACTTTTACGGAAAAATTTCGTTTGGTCCCCGGAGGCCACTTCCCCCCCCGCGCTGGGGCCCCCGTAAATTTTTCGTCAACGATACCAGGGACACCGAAACACCGGGGAACATGAAATTTGGTGGGCATGTAGCCCCACTAGACTTCTACGGAAAAATTTCATTTGGTCCCCGGGGGCCACTCCCCCCCCCGCGCTGGGCCCCCCTTAACCCAAAAAAAATGCAGTTTTTCCTAAATAACTACCTGAACCGTGGCACCGAGGATGAAGAAATTTTTATGGTATGTTTGTCTACTAGACTTTTACGGAAAAATTTCGTTTGGTCCCCGGGGGCCACTCCCCCCCCCGCGCTGGGGCCCCCGTAAATTTTTCGTCAACGATACCAGGGACACCGAAGCACCGGGGAACATGAAATTTGGTGGGCATGTAGCCCCACTAGACTTCTACGGAAAAATTTCGTTTGGTCCCCGGGGGCCACTCCCCCCCCGCGCTGCCCCCCCCCAAAACCAAAAAATGCAGTTTTTCCTAAATAACTACCTGAACCGTGGCACCGAGGATGAAGAAATTTTTATGGTATGTTGGTCTACTAGACTTTTACGGAAAAATTTCGTTTGGTCCCCGGAGGCCACTTCCCCCCCCGCGCTGGGGCCCCCGTAAATTTTTCGTCAACGATACCAGGGACACCGAAACACCGGGGAACATGAAATTTGGTGGGCATGTAGCCCCACTAGACTTCTAAGGAAAAATTTCCCCTTAACCCAAAAAAATGCAGTTTTTCCTAAATAACTACCTGAACCGTGGCACCGAGGATGAAGAAATTTTTATGGTATGTTCGTCTACTAGACTTTTACGGAAAAATTTCGTTTGGTCCCCGGGGGCCACTCCCCCCCCCGCGCTGGGGCCCCCGTAAATTTTTCGTCAACGATACCAGGGACACCGAAGCACCGGGGAACATGAAATTTGGTGGGCATGTAGCCCCACTAGACTTCTACGGAAAAATTTCGTTTGGTCCCCGGGGGCCACTCCCCCCCCGCGCTGGGCCCCCCCAAAACCAAAAAAATGCAGTTTTTCCTAAATAACTACCTGAACCGTGACACCGAGGATGAAGAAATTTTTATGGTATGTTAGTCTACTAGACTTTTACGGAAAATTTTTGTTTGGTCCCCGGGGGCCACTTCCCCCCCCGCGCTGGGGCCCCCGTAAATTTTTCGTCAACGATACCAGGGACACCGAAGCACCGGGGAATATGAAATTTGGTGGGCATGTAGCCCCACTACACTTCTACGGAAAAATTTTGTTTGGTCCCCGGGGGCCACTCCCCCCCCCCGCGCCCCCCCAAACCCCAAAAAATGCAGTTTTTCCTAAATAACTACCTGAACCGTGGCACCGAGGATGAAGAAATTTTTATGGTATGTTGGTCTACTAGACTTTTATGGAAAAATTTCGTTTGGTCCCCGGGGGCCACTTCCCCCCCCCTGCGCTGGGGCCCCCGTAAATTTTTCGTCAACGATACCAGGGACACCGAAACACCGGGGAACATGAAATTTGGTGAGCATGTAGCCCCACTAGACTTCTACGGAAAAATTTCGTTTGGTCCCCGGGGGCCACTCACCCCCCCCCCCCCCCCCCCCCCCCCGCGCTGGGCCCCCCCAAACCCAAAAAAATGCATTTGTTATTGCTTTGTAATTTGTAATTGTAAACATTTGTAATTGTTATGGTATGTTGCTCTTAAGGGCCCACATCAACCTACCCATAATCACTCATTTGTGATTTGCGCCCCTCCCATAAAAAATGAAAATGCAATATTATTCTGCTTTGATCGCCCCTATCTTCAGTGGAGATGTTCAGAACTGCACCATATTTCATGTGTATGATTAACTTGACATCCTCTGGGGGTATCCTCTGCTAAGTTTTGTAGAATTTCATCCATGGGGGGGTATAAAATAAATTCATTTATGTGCACATTTAGTGACTGTACACTCATCGGCCTGTAGATGGTGCTGTTGAGCGAAGGGTTGCTGGTTTAGGATGATACTGTCACACACACACATGCAGGAATACAAACAAACGCAAGCATGCACACACACTGACATCCACACGCACAGACACACACCCATACACACACACATACAAATCCACATGCACAGACACACAAACACACACGCGCACACATGTACGCACACATACATACACGCACAGACACACACACACACACACACACAGACACACACATACACACACACACACACACACACAGACAGACATGCACATACTATTACTTTTTTTAGGTATATACATAAACACGCAATACAGCCAAATTACTCCACGTCATTTATTTTTGTGGAAAGCCAGTGCAGGCCTGAGCGGCGGTCATATTTTGTACCGCGATGCGGTACATCTAGTTTCTTTTCGATTTCTTACAGGTTGAGTTGTTGTTGCCCATAACACGCTAGCATTCTGCTAATGACGTCAGCATTCTGACGTCATTGACATTTTGAAAGACTTTTTAAAGCAAATAAGTGACTCTAAAAAATCTAACACCAAGCAATGTGTAATTTCTTTGCATCCCCTTTCGAAAACAACATTCAAATTATTAGACAAAAAATTATATCCTGAGAAAAGTGGATTTTGAGGGGTATAGCTCCATAGACCTCCATTCATTCTGCACTCGTCATGTGAGCGCCCTCATATGGAACAAGAGTGGAACTGCAACCGGAAGTTTATTGAGTGGCACTTCTCCCCTCATTAGACATTCTCTGTGGACACTTAGCGGCCGATCTTACCTTATCCTACCCCATAAGTCATTGCACGCCGTTGACGACAGGCCGGCGGCCGAGACTAGAGATCGGTGGTGGACAGCAAATTCACATTTAAATGTAAGTATTATGTTTTCATTTACTCAAATAGCTAGCGAAACCACAGTTAAAGTTTATTATAAACTTCATCTTAACTCCTTCGTCATCATTGCATGGCTTCATTTGTCAGGTAGTTTTAGGCAAAACTTGTGGTAATAAAGCTAACGACCTATTTGTAATATTTGCACTAGTCTATCTCACTTTTGTATTATAAGAAATATCACTCACCCTATAAAGCCTAAAACAACCAACCCCCAAATTTGGTTTTTAATGTTGGTCTAAATTGGTATTGATGCGTCATATTTTGCAGTGTTAACAATGCACTTAAGATTGCACCCCTGTGTTAAGTAACCTTTTTCTGCTTTTTTAGAACAGTTCAGTGAAAAATGGGTCTGGGGAATCTAACTCCCATACAGGCACAAAATAATATATATATATAATATTTTGTGCCTTTATGGGAGTTACATTCCCCAGACCCATTTTTATATGGGTATATAATTATATATATATAAGAAAATTAATACACACATCTTTGCTGAAATGTATTGTGCTGTTGTATTGTGCTGTTGTTGTTAACAAGCCATGGTTAATTTGCTCTGCCTTAGATTGCACGTGTCCTGGGACAGGAGAGGGTGTGAGTGGGAAACCCACTGCTGAAACTTGGCCCTGGTTTGTCCTCATGGATGAGGTGTTGGGACAGAGGCATTGCACCAACCCCGCTGTCCTCATGGCCTCAATCCCTGAGGACAGACCAGGGCCGAGTTCAGCAGTGTGTGACCAAAAAGAGGAGGAGCCAGGGGCAGCATCAGCACCAGCAGCACCAGCACCCGCAACAGCATCAGCACCAGCACCACGAAGAAGGCGAGACAGAGAGGATGAGTTTTTGGACTTGATTAGAGAAGACAAGGGACTGCAGAGGCAAGGAGAGCACTGGAGAGTAGGGAGAGGATGGACAGGCTGTTTTCTCTTCTTGAAAGAATTATTGAGAAATATATATATATATATATATATATTCTTGTTTAACTTTTTTCCACCTATATTTTTTAAAAGAAAAAAAAATCTGTACATTTATTTTTATGCAACTTTAAATGTGTAAATAAAAGAGAATTCATTGCTCTGGACATTGTTTATTTTTGTAATGACAGTCATAATTTCTATATGAAACAAATTCTTCTATACCTTTCCCCCCCCCCCCAACTATTTACACCATACGTTAAACATATCAAATTCAACATAAACATTTAAATTTACAGTACATAAAATAAGAAAAGTTATGTAGACTTTTATTCAGCTGAGTGGGAGACCCTGGTGTGCTGCTGGACCGGGATGGGCTCCACAATAGAGACCCTGGTAAGGCCTCCTGCTGGTGGGACATCATCTGGGACGTTCTTCAGAGTGTTTGACTGCATCCACTAAATTGTCTACCAACAGGTTTGCAGAGCTGACTCATGGAATAAATATTGAGATACTTTATTACACTAAAGTACTTTTAATAACCACTAATACCAAATTGGCGAAAAACTACTAGTCATATATTTTAAACCTTAGTTAAGCAATTTTTTTTTCATTATCTTGCATACTCTAATGTACTTAAGGCATCAAGAGTAAAAGTAAAGGAATTCTGCATTTCTATTACTGCATGTTGCATTTTACTTCAGAATATTTTCAAGGTTGATACATTTAAACTATATACTTTTGTGTAGTTTAATGTAAAACAATGCATCATATTGTAAAATAACAGTTTTGTAGTGTTGCTGTCCCGTGTGGGAAAATTACTTCGAGTATTAACGAAGTATGTAGTTCCTTATATACCACCACTGGTTATTTTGAAAATTAAAGTAACAAAATGTAGGCCTATTGTCACAATATTAACAAATTGTTGCTAACTACAGCTGCGTCCCATATCAAAGGGCGCACCTGAAGCGCTCGGACCGGTCTAGCCTACGGAGGACTGTTCTTGTCGCCTAGCAACAGTGACTGACAGCTGCCGATGAAGAGCGGGAGTAACATTCGCACTGGACTTTTTATATTCAACTGGGTTTTATATTCAAATGGGGTTAAAAATATGTGTAAATATATTTACCATGGTCCATTTGTGTGCATAATAAAAAGAATACACTAGCCTACAAAATCGCATCAAGGTAGCTAAGAAGATATAAATGAACATTTGAATCTTCGGCTAAGCCGAAAGTATGACCTGAAACATCCTTAATACCATGTCCTCCAGTAAAATATAAAACAAAAAAATGACAATAGCCAGTTCTGGCTCCATAGCATATCAAATGAATTGTCAGGATGGCAGCATACTCTCGCAACGTTGCTTGGCGCCTGGAGCAGTAATCGGAAACACCTGGCTGCGCAATTAGGAAATCCTACGGAGGCTACATGGTGCGTCCTTCGGAGGACGCATAGGCTGCATCCTTGAAGTCTTCAGTCCTTCGAAGGATGCAGCCTTCACATTGGGACACATGCTAATGTGAAGGCTGCATCCTCCGAAGGCCGATTATTTTAGTATTTGAAGGCCGATTGGCCGCATTTGAAGGCCGATTGCGTCACAGCGGCGCGATGAAGGATGTCCCAATTCAAAGGCTGCATCCTTTTTTTTTTTTTTTTTATTGAATACAAAATTATATACACAACCAAGGCAAATGTAATCATACTACAATATGTAAAACATTCGAATGAAAGGCTCAACACAGTTTAACTAAAAATTACTTAAAAAGACAAAGAAAATAGACATGTATGAAATCATATCTTACATCTCACTTAGGGTAAAATAAAATAAATAAATAAATAAATAAATAAATAAATAAAATTAGATTAAGGGGCAATATTACACCAAATCATATGAAATCAAAAGATCAATCAGCTTCATCGCAGTCCTACTACCTCTCATTCTCTCAAGGGCTTTAGAAAAACACTTTAGATCATTTTTAAACACAATAAGTAGTGGGAGGGATTTAAAAAATCTACATTTGTGAATGAAATATTTTGGCAATATAACAATGTTATTGATCAAATAAAAATGAGCACAGCAGTCTTTGGGAATTCCAAATAAGATATGTTGTAAAGTAAAATCAAAACCATCAACAACCACCTCCTTTTCTATAAACCAGTCTTGAACTGATATCCAGAAGACTTTGGAAAAATTGCAAGTAAAGAAGATATGATCAGTGTCTTCAGAATGGCTATTACAAAAAGAACAGGGGACAAAATCTATATTAAATTTTTGATTTAAGAATTTGTTAGAAGGATAAATTTCATTTAAGATTTTGAAATGCATTTCTTTTGCTTTAGGAGAAATAGGAAAACTCAAATAATCTGTTCTAAGATATTTTACAGTATTCTTATTAAACATGTGATCTAGTTTATTTCTTTTAATTTGACAGGGATAATATGTTA
This sequence comes from Scardinius erythrophthalmus, assembly GCF_964197995.2. NCBI lineage: Eukaryota > Metazoa > Chordata > Actinopteri > Cypriniformes > Leuciscidae > Scardinius > Scardinius erythrophthalmus. Next base: position 31,807,714 of record NC_138236.1, read on the forward strand.
TTAAGACGACCTGTCTAATATATTTGTTAGTACAATTAACACTTTTAAAATTAATATCTCCAATGAATAAAGTGGGAAGAACTGGTTTAACTTTAGCATAAGAAAGGGAGCATCTCATTAGCATTTTTATGCCAGAAGGTATTGCATTAATGACAGTGAAGAACTCTTTCGGGTGACAGGTAAATCCATGCTTCAATGTAAAAGCATTATAGTCTAGAAGGTTTCCCTTTTCATCCATTAGATATTTCACCGACCATATACTTCTGCTTAACCAATTCTTAAAACATAAAGATTTGTTCCTGTGCAATATATATTTGTTGTTCCAAATAGAAACATTATGAGAAGTAAAATTGTGTATATGTGCCAATGTCACGGGTGACAAAATGCTGGGAAAAGCGGAACCTTTCTTTCTTTCCATGTTCCCCGAGGGGATTATTTTGGTGTAACGCCTCACTCCGGTTCCGGGTGTAGCGGAGATATTGTCCGACCTGATTACCGCTGATGCACGGCAGGTGTGAGAGAGAGAGGAGCGGTGTTTGCACAGGCTTTCCGCTTCACAAGAGGAGGATAAAAAAGACATTCAGAGTCGAGTTGAGGTTGAGGAGGCATTCCGTCCGGGTCAATCTTGTGTGAGGACAAAAAGTCGCGGTCTCACACTCGCTGTTGTGAGCTGCTGAAGGAAACCATAGAGACGAAAACGAGACATTGGTTAGGGGAGAAACACTAGACTTATCAAAGTGTTGGAAACTACAGGGTGTCGGCGGTTCGGTACGGCTGTACTGTGACTGGACTGGAGATGGAGGAAAGAGGTGGAGGTGGAGGAAGACGAGAGAAGAGCAAAGGTGGAAAGGGGAAACAGGTAACGTTAGGGAGTGGAAATGAAATCTTGATTAAGAAAAGGAAGGCTAACACACTAGGAGTAGGTAGTAGTTCGGGAATGAGTGATGAGGAAAGTGAGGTATGTATACTAGAGGATCGTGATATTGACGAAAATAAAGTAGTTATCAATTTTCGAGAGGAAGGCGGAGTAGGAGGTGTAAATCCAGTAAGATTGACATCGGCATTAAAGAATGCGATAGGTGATATAGTTGCAGCAAGGGTGATAAGGAATGGTAGTTTAGTGGTCACATGTAAGGATAGGGAGCAAAGAGAGAGGGTACTGAAGCTGGAAAGGGTTGGACAATTTCAGGTAGTAAGCGTTGTTAAATATCAGGGAGGGAAAAGATGGAATAAGGGGGTGATTACAGGTATACCGGTGTGTGTGCAGATGGAAGAGATTAAGAATAATATAAGAGGGGGTACTCTAATGAGTGCACAAAGATTACAAACAACAAGAGATGGGGTCAAGGAAGATAGTATGTCAGTTTTGCTACAGTTTGAAGGAGGGGTCCTTCCAGAGAAAGTAACAATTGGATATATGAGCTACTTTGTGAGATTGTACGTGCCCAAACCACTTAGATGTTATAACTGCCAGCGGTTTGGACATGTAGCGGTAATGTGCAAGGAAACCAGAAGATGTGCCAGATGTGGAGGAAACCATAGTTATGGTCAGTGTGGGGAGGGTGTCCCACCTAAATGTTGTAATTGTGGGGGTGCACACAGCGTGGCTTATGGAGGGTGTTCAATGATGAAGGAAGCGGTGCAAGTGCAGCAAATGAGAGTGGGACAGAAAGTGTCATATGCAGAGGCAGTTAAAAAGGTTCGGAATCAGACAGCAGGGGGTAGCAATGAGGATAATGTAGGATATGAAGCAAGACAAGCGAGACAGAATGAGGCATATATGATACAGGTGGATGTTAGGAAATTAGTGACATTTATTGCTGGTGTGATTAATGGTACTGCGGATGTAAAGTCAAAGACAGAAAGAATACAGCTGATAGTGATGGCAGCAGTACGACATTTGGATGTAACAGGGCTGACATGGGAAACGGTGAGAGATGATCTCAATCATCAGTCTAGTCAGGAATCATGGGTTGGTTAATATTTATCATGGTGTTTTTAATACATTGGAATGCCAGAAGCCTGGTTGCAAATGGGCAAGAGTTTAAACGCGTTATTGATGAAATGGTGCAGAAACCAGAGGTTATTTGTATTCAAGAGACCTGGCTTAGGCCTAGTCTGGATTTTGTGATACAGGGGTATGTGGGTGTCCGTCGAGATAGAAGCACGGGATGTGGAGGAGGGTGTGCTACGTTTATTAAACAGGGGATGCCATATAGAATCCTGGGGCTAGGGAAGGAGCTGGAGTATGTGGTGGTGGAGGTATGGGTGGGAATGGAGAGCGTAGTGAATCAACTTCTACAATCCATGTAAAAGGTTGGATATTGGTTTAATGGAAGAAGTAGAAGGACAGGGAGGACGAAAGGTAGTGTGGTGTGGAGATTTTAACGCCCACAATCCGCTTTGGGGGGGGGAAAGAGAGTAGATGAAAATGGGAGGGTGATGGAGGAGTTAATGAATTTAAAAGGGTTGGTGTGTATTAATGATGGTAGAGGAACGAGGATCGAAATGGGTTCAGGAAAGGAGTCAGCATTAGACCTTACTATCACATCTAATGATTTAGCAAGGATTTGTGAATGGGAGGTATGGGAGGAGTCGACAGTAGGGAGTGATCATTTTCCTATATTGTGCAAAATTAGAATGAGGGTAGAAAAACAGTCTGGAGAGGGAAGAGGGAGATGGGTATTTAGTAAGGCTAATTGGGGCAAATTTAAGGAGTTATGTGAGGAAAGGTTAAGTGGGGAGGTTAGGGATATGGAGAGTGATAAAGAGTATAATATTTTTCAAAATATTATTAAAGTGGCGGATGAAACTATTCCTAAGAGTTCTGGGGTGAGGAGAAGGAAAGCGGTTCCATGGTGGACACAGGAATGTACTGAAGCAATAAGAGAAAGAAATAAGGCTCTCAGGTTGTTGAGACATACTCATCATTTTGAGCATTTAATCCAATATAAAAGATTGCAAGCAGTGGTAAGAAAGAATGTACGCCATGCTAGGAGAACATTTTGGCGTGGATTCTGCAGCTCATTAGGAAGACAGACGCCTGTGGGAGAAGTGTGGGGGATGATTAAGAAGATGAGTGGAATAAGGAGGGAGTGGAACTACCCTGTACTGGTCAGTGGGGAGGTGAAGGCAGTTACTGACTTAGAGAAGGCAGAGATGATGGCTAAAGCTTTTGTGTCAATACATAGCTCTGACAACTTGGAGGGTGAGTGGAAGAAAGGAAGGGAAATAACATTGAAGGAATATCCTGGGGTATTGGAAAAAAGGGAGGAAGTGGGTGATGCACTGAGTGCTCCATTTTCTAAGGCAGAGATGGAGAGAGCAATTGCTAGAGCAGGTCTGACATCGCCAGGAGAAGACGAAATGTGTTATATAATGTTTGCACATATGGGTGAGGTAGCGTTAGGGAGACTGCTTCGAATATACAACAGAAGTTGGGAGGAAGGACAGCTTCCAAAGTTTTGGAAGGAAGCAGTTGTAGTTCCAATTAGGAAACCAGGGAAGGATCCGACAAAACCTACTAGCTATAGGCCAATTGCTTTAACATCTCATGTGGGAAAAATTATGGAACGTATGGTAACAGACAGACTGGTTTATTTTCTGGAGAAGAGGGAATTAATTGTACCATGTCAAAGTGGATTCAGGAAAGGGAGGGGAACAATGGATCCAGTAATATGCTTGGAAGATGAAATAAGGAAGGCACAAGTTAATAAGGAAACAGTGGTAGCAGTTTTCTTTGACGTCGAGAAAGCATATGACATGATGTGGAAAGAGGGGCTGATGATTAAATTGGATAAATTGGGTATAGGAGGTAGGGCGTTTAACTGGGTGAAGGATTTCCTGTATGGACGATCTATAAGAGTGAGAGTGGGGAAAGACATTTCTGGCAGTTACTTCATAGAGAATGGGACCCCCCAGGGAAGTGTGATTAGTCCTTTGCTCTTCTCCATCATGATAAATGATGTATTTTCAGAGGTGGGGCTTGGGATTGGAAGATCTTTGTTTGCTGATGACGGGGCTATGTGGAAAAGGGGGAGGAATATAAATTATATAGTTAGGAAAGTCCAGGAAGCAATTGATCTAGTAGGGTGGTGGTCAATGAGATGGGGTTTTAGATTTTCAAAGGAAAAATCACAGGTTGTTTTCTTCACAAGGAAAAAGTTGGGGGAAGAGATCAATCTTAAACTATATGGACATGTACTGGAGAAGGTTGAATCCTTTAGATTTTTGGGAATGGTGTTTGATGCTAGGTTGACATGGGCTGGCCATATTGAGAAAATCTTAGTTAAATGTAAAAAAGTATTAAATGTGATGAGATGTTTGGCAGGAGTGGACTGGGGTGCGAGTAGGGAAGCACTGAAGGGGATATATGATGCATTGATTAAATCAGTAATAGATTATGGTTGCATAGCATACAGAGATGCAGCTAAAACTACATTGGCCAAGTTGGATGTGGTACAAGCACAAGCATTAAGAATATGTTCTGGGGCGTTTCATACGTCACCAGCAGTGGCAATACAGGTGGAAATGGGTGAGATGCCTCTGCAATTAAGAAGAGAACAGTTGACAGCCAACTATTGGGCAAACCTGCAAGGACAGGATAGATCTCACCCCACAAGAGAAGTTATACAGGTATGCTGGGAGCACGAAAGGGTTAAAAGTCATAGTTTTGGATGGGTAGGTGATGCTTTTGGGAAAGAGATGGGACTAGAGGGAAAGGAATTTAGCCCAACAGTTCCGCTACCAGTCAGACCACCATGGCTTCTTTGGCAGACTAGTGTGGATCTAGAGATTTTAAATAGCCACACAAGGAATAGAGAGGGGTTGGATGTTTGCCAGGCATTTTGTGATAGGATGAATATTAAGTATAGTAAATATTTGGTCATATTCACTGATGGGTCTAAAGATCCTGAATCTGGAAAAGTTGGATCTGCTTTCAGTGTACCAAAAATGGGGGTAGAGATGCAAAGTAGACTTTCTGATAATTTATCAGTATTCACCGTTGAGTTGGTGGCTGTTTGGTTGGCATTAAAGTGGATAGAAGAAATGAAACCTGCAAAAGTTGTCATATGCTCAGACTCTAGTGCAGTTCTGAAGAGTTTGCAATCATTTAGATCAAAAGCAAGACAGGACATAATATATGAAATACTAGAACTTCATTCACGGATTTGTCAGATGGGGGTAAGGGTAAAATTTACATGGGTTCCAGCACATGTGGGGGTGAAGGGAAATGAAACCGTAGATAGGTTGGCAAAACAAGCCAGTAAACGGGAAGATGTGGATATAGCAATTACAATAAGTAAGGCAGAAGCCAAAGCACAAATCTGGTCAGAAATTAATAAAAAATGGCAGATATATTGGGATGCAGAGGAGAAAGGGAGACATTTATATAACATTCAACAAAAAGTTGGGACAGAGGGTTACGGGAAGGAATCGAATGGAAGAAATTATCTTCACTAGGTTAAGAATAGGACACTGTGGGTTGAATAAGTATTTACATATTATGGGTAAGGTCATATCAGATAGGTGTGAATTTTGTGATAATATTGAATCTGTGGAACATGTGATTTTTGAGTGTCAGAAATATGAGAAGGAAAGAACAAAGATGAGAGAGGGCATAAGAAGGTTAGGGGGACAAGGAAATTCACTTGAAGAGTTGCTGGGGAAACCATTAAATGATATGAGTACACTGTTATTTCGATATTTAAAGGAAACAAGATTGGCAGAAAGGATATAATTATTATCATTGAAAGTTATTTCTTATAATGTTTTTTTTTTTTTTTTAGTTAGTTAATTAGATATCTCCGGTCCACACTCCAGTACAGTAGGTGGCGGAAATGCACCATTAATGTTGGATGCCAACCGCCGTTAAACATCAAAGAAGAAGAAGAAGAAGAAGAGTTGAGGTCGAGGTTGGAGCTGGTAAAAGTCAATCGGTGTTCAGTTGATCATTTGGTTGGCTGGGTCTCTGTCGTTGTGTTTTGGGGTAGAAGATCTCCGGTTTGAGCGCTTACATTGGACGCGGTAATCCTGGAAATTCGTGTAAGTGAAGAACTGCCATTAGAGTCTGTCGTTTAGAGCTGCTTGTGGAATATCACTGGATTGAACTGCTGCTTGGATCTGCGCTGGAAGAGGAAAAGAGAAAGATAAGTGATTTAATAACATCGTTGAATCAAATGTAAAGCTTGAAGAAAAGACTGTGAATGTGAAATTTACTATTGAGGAGGACATCTGTTTCAGATGCGCTGGAGAGAATGGAGAGTTGAATATTCCCATTGAAATGCATGGATGAAGCGAGGTTTCTGATCAGCCCTACTGTGTGTGAGTGATTTGCAGTTGTTTGCCTTACCCGATGCACGCTGAATTAATGCTGTGGATTTGTAGTGAACACGAGTGCTGTGTGCTATGCTGAGAAGAGTCTCCCAACGCCTGCTTTCATTCTTGTGAGATGATCTACTGGTCTCCATCTAAATCCCAGAACGATACAACTGAACTGGTGAAGTAATGCTTTGTATTGTCCTCTCTTCCACTGAATATTGTCGTGAAGTAATTCCTCATTGAAGGCTCCTGTTAATTCTCTCTCTCTCTGAAATTATAAGTCTTGAAGAAACATTACCTGTTACTTACCGTCTGAGTCCTGCAGATGTGCAGCAACGCTGTGAAGTGAGTTTTAAAGTCACAATTCCCCTTTCACGTCATGATAAGAGAATCTGCTGTTGGACGAAGAAACATTACCTGTTACCTACCGTCCGAGACCTGCAGATGTACAGCAACGCTGTGAAGTGAGTTTTAAAGCCACAATTGACCGTTCGCAAAACCCCGCCCTCGAACGGTCCTCGTCCAATCCTAGCTCAGCAACTGTAACTAAGGAGAAGGACCTCCGTCAAACATTGCGATTTCAGCACATGGTGAAACGATGCGCCTATGGCACCTGCAAGTCTGACACTAGGTACCCCAAAAGTTTAGAGGGAGGGGTCGTTTTTTTTTGCCTTTCCAAAACCCAAGACCCAAGCGGAAAGATGCCGACAATGGATTAAGCAGTGTGGGAGACCTCACTCACAGCTATATGCCTCGAAGATTAATAAGCATTCATATGTCTGCTGTAAGTAAAGCAAGCGAGCTAACTTAGCATATCAGTTATCAATAAGTTGTTTAAGTAAGTTACTCTTACAACACTTTGCAGTTTTAATGATGTCCTGTATGAATAAAATGACAGAGTATTTATTTTTATGTTTCCACTGTTCGATCGCGCCCGTGCCTCTCTCTCTCTGACACACACACACACACACACACACACGTCGCGTCTAGTTCGACGCTTGAACATTCTGAATCCATTCGCGCGTCCAAAGCGAATAGGACGCGAGCGAGCGAGTGCAGTATGAAATGTTTAAAGACACGTAGAACATATGCGATGATGAAAGGTTAAACGTGAGAGGTAGGGAAACTGTAAGTTAGGCTAATAACGTTACTTGTTTAGGTTGGTCGTCATCCTTAGCTTAGCTAACCTGTCATACCTCTGATAGAACAGGTAGAAACTGAATCTTTGTAACCTAAACTAGATTGCAGCCCTTTCTGTCGTGCCCTGGAGGATATGTCTGCTGCATTACTCCAAAACCAATCACTTATACCAATAGGTATGGAGCTCAACCCAGCCATGGCTATGTCTGGTTCTCAATTGTTTGACGGGCGTAGTAACAATAACTAGGGGGCGTGGCTTTTGCGAACGGTCAATTCCCCTCTCACGTCCTGATAAGAGAATCTGCTGTTAAGAGAAGAAACCTCACCTGTTACCTACCGTCTGAGTCCTGCAGATGTGCAGCAACGCTGTGAAGTGAGTTTTAAAGCCACAATTCCCCTCTCACGTCCTGATAAGAGAATCTGCTGTTAAGAGAAGAAACCTTACCTGTTACTTACCGTCCGAGACCTGCAGATGTGCAGCAACGCTGTGAAGTGAGTTTTAAAGTCACAATTTCCCTTTCATGTCCTGTTAAGAGAATCTGCTGGTGGACGAAGAAACATTACCTGTTACCTACCGCCCGAGACCTGCAGATGTGCAGCAACGCTGTGAAGTGAGTTTTAAAGTCACAGTTCCCCTCTCACGTCCTGATAAGAGAATCTGCTGTTGGGCGAAGAAACAGTACCTGTTACTTACCGTCTGAGACCTGCAGATGTGCAGCAACGCTGTGAAGTAAGCTTTTAGAGTCACTGTCCTACCATTGTGCCCGACGACGTATCTGATACTGAGAAGCATACATTACCTGTTACTTACTGTCTGAGTTCTGCAGATGTGCAGCAACGCTGTGAAGTAAGCTTTTAGAGTCACTATTGCACTATTGTGTCCCGAAGACCGTGAAGAATCGAACCAGCGGCTACTCCGGTCAAATAGCCCTAGAAGAAAAGAGTTGCTTATTCCTTTCTCAAGTTGATTGAGTTCAAAAGTAACAATCTTTATTGAATAACAATTACTTGCCTCCTCCTTTGTCCATCTGTTGCGTGCCTGTGGTGTCGGCTCCTCACGGTGGTGTCTGGAGTCAGGGGCGGCTGGTCATCCGAGTCCGCCCCGGCCTGCACCGGTGACACCAATTTCCAAAATAAGAGAACTTGTTGATGGAATGTTGATAGTTTCACTGGGAGTTTTGATAAATCAAAATCACAATTGAGCAAATATTGAATTCCACCAAATTCTTGAAACAAAGCTGAAGGTATTGTAAACCAAAAACTATCTTCATTACATACAAACATTTTTAGCCATTTGAGTTTTAACAGAATATTCATGTTTTTGAATTCAATCACATTTAAACCACCTTGTTCGTAAGATTTAACAATGTCAGCTTTTTTAATATAATGAGCTTTTTGCCTCCAAATAAAATTATACATGTTCCAGGAACATGTTTTAGTAAAATTTGCGGGGGGAGCTAAAGAAAGAGCTGGATAAATCAATCTGGATAAATATTCGACTTTGGTTAATAAAATTCGACCAAAAATTGAAAGGTCTCTTTGTAACCAGCAATTTAAGATTCGGTTTGCTTTTTGTAGATTATTTTCAAAATTATCTTTCGTACAAATTTTCTGATCTTTGGTAATTGTAATGCCTAAATATTTCACCTTATTTTTTACGGGAATATTATGCAAACAAGTGATATCATTCTGATGTAGGGCAAGAAGTTAACATTTGCTTAAATTTAGTTGGAGTCCTGATGCATTAGTAAAGGTATTAACTAAGGAAATAGCCAGAGGAATTTGATCCTTGTTTTTTAAGAATAACGTAGTATCGTCTGCCAATTGACTGATTGTTATACTTTTATCAAATAGATTTAATTTTTGTACAGTTCGATCATGAATAACTAAAGTAGACAACATGTCTGCAGCCAAAATGAACAAAAGAGGGGATAAAGGGCACCCCTGTCTAATTCCACGACTAATAGGAAATCTTTTGTAAGTACCGTAAGGAAGAGAAATGGAACTGTTCATATCTTTATAAATAATTTTTATAATATTGATAAAGTGTTGACCAAAATCAAAGTGCTCTAAAGCTTTAAATAAAAACCTATGTTCTAACGTGTCGAAGGCTTTCTTAAAGTCTAAGAAAAGAATATATCCATCATCCTTTATCAAATGATTGTATTCAACTATATCCATTACTAGTCTTACATTGTTGTGAATAGATCTTCCTTTAAGGAATCCCGATTGAACCTCATTAATTACCCCATTAATGCCCTCTTTCAATCTATTGACAAGAACGAGTGTACAAATTTTATAATCATTATTAAGCAAAGTGATTGGGCGGAGATTATCTAAATATCTATGATCTTTATCTGTTTTGGGAATTAAAATAATCAAGCCTTGACTCATTGTAGGGCACAAAGATCCATCTTCAATAGATTCAGTAAGAGCATTAAACAGTAACACTTTCAAATCATTCCAGAAAAATTTATAAAAATTTCCTGTAAGGCCGTCGGGACCAGGGGATTTGTTTGACTTAAGTTTCTGCACAGCTAAATCGAGTTCTTCCATACCTAATTGTGCATCACAAAGATCTCTTATTTCATTGTCAATTCTAGGAATAAAATTAATTATTTTTTCAAAGAAGTCACACTCTTTTGGAGAAAAATAAGATAAATACAAGTCACTGTAGAAATTATGAATTTCTTTGCTTATTATTGTAGAATCAGTATTTTCAATATTATTCACCATTAGGGAAATAATACTGTTTTTAGACTGCCGTCTTGCTTTTCTCTCCCTCCTCTATCCATTTGGCCTTTGATCGAATGTATGCACCTTTAGCTTTCTTGATATACAAGTTATCCATTTGTGTTTGAAGAGAAATAAAATTACTTTTTTCAAATGCTACTTAATACATTTTTACTGCAATACTTATTAATCTCAAATATAATCTTGTTTTCATGTTGTCGTCTTAATTTGGCAAGCATTTTACTATAGTTTATAGAAAATTCACAAATTTTAAATTTAAGAAACTCCCATGTGGCTTTATGAGAACTGAAATCATTGCTATTCTCAATTACTCCAATTAAATCTTTTATCTTTGCACAAAATCCTTCATTTTCAAGCAAATCAGAATTAAATTTCCAATATCCCTTTTTATATGAAATCTTACTATTTGGCTTAACAACCAAGACAATAGCACAGTGATCTGTTCGAGGCGCTGGTGAAATAGAGCAATCCTTAACAAAGTGTAACAAATTATCTGAAATTAACCAATAATCGATCCTCGATTTACTAGATGCATTAGGTCTAAACCAAGAAAACTGTTTGATGTTAGGGTTAAGATGTCTCTATACATCCAGTACTTTAAGGTTGTTGCAAAAATAAGTAATCAGAGTTTGGTTGAGGGGAACTACTTTTAGGTGGATGCCTGTCAAGAGTTTCATCTGGTGTAACATTAAAGTCTCCACCTATGACAATATTATCTGTTGGGAATAATCTTTTGAAAATACAAATTAAAGAAGAGACCTCAACAAAAAGCTGCTGATTTTGTTTTGCATTATGATGACCATATATACAACATTAACCAAAATAAAAAAGATAGATTTAATGTCCAGCACAATTGCAACCCAATGTCCATTATAATCAGTTTTGACAGAAATCACTTTACCTGGACAGTTGTTAAATAAAATTGCAGTCCCTGCAGAGTGGGAGGATCCGTGGCTTAATGACAGTTTATCTCCCCATTGACTCGACCAAAAAGCAGCATCCGTTACGGTAGAGTGTGTCTCTTGTAAAAAAAATACAATGCGAACCAGTTCATTTACAAAATAAAAACATAGCCATGCGAACTTGAATCAGGTATGTACTAAATGGATGACAATTAACCGAGTACATACCTCGCAACCTAGCATTTCTCCGTGTCAGGGCGGCCTGACACGCCCCCTTCCGCCGATTGGTCATGCAAATCTGAGCATGTGACGTCATCAGTTGTTGCTCAGGTCAGGTGTATTAGGCATGATACACACACACACACACACACACACACACATATAAAGGCAGGATCACTTACTGGTGGAACCCAAATGGAAGTTCAGTCCTGGCTGTATAATGAAACAACAAAACGAGAAACAATGCATGCCATCAAGAACATTCATTGATTTCACAGGAACTTGATCCAGTTTCCCCCATTTTTACTAATAACTACTTTGTGTTAATTCAGAGAACAGTAAGGCAAACTATTAGGCATGAACTCAAACAGGATCAATTAAGATTTTCAAAGCATTTTGGAACTCTTCTTGGTGGAAATTGACAGCACGTTTTCAGCTCATTCTGCAGGACAATTGTCTATTACAGTATACAGTACAACACAGATAGAAGGGTGTCAATAAATCTGTGGTGATATACAAGACGCTTTAAGAAAAGTTTATTTCCATCACACTGTAAAGTGTTTTTAGATATTACATATACCAAAGATTTTACATATAAACTGGGTCAGCATACTGTTAATTACAGTGGGAAGTAGGGGTGCTGAGCTCGTGGAGCCCATGAAGAAATATGGTTGGGGATGGAAGTTCATACAAACAAAACCAAAAAACTGTGGTGTTTTGCCTATAGGCATACATATTACGTGTGTTTGTTTTTATTTATGCTGTATTATAAAATACCCATATTATAAGAAATAGCCTAAATAAAATATATTTGGAAATTGCCCTTTAAAACGAAGGCTCAGTTTGTGGTTCACAATTATTTGATTAAAAACAACAAAACAAAGACAAAGTCACTTATATTAAACACTTTTTTATTTATGTTTTTGTTAACAGAAGTTATCTTGCGCCTTTAATTGCCTCCGCTATCGTCCTGTCAATCATCTGTCTCATTCTCGCGGGTCGCGGATATGATTACAGTTTCAGTAAAAATGTATTTCACCATCATCGGTACCCACCCTCAGCCAATTGGCATTACAGTATTTGCAATCACCATCCCGTGGCAAAACGGAGCGTCTAAAAGAAAAGTTCTGACTGCTGCCTGAACATTGGTCAGTGAGCCTCTCCCGCTCGGCGCTGTCAAGCGCAGCTTCACCACACACAGCTAAATAAAACAGGCTGGTGGCAGATTGATCCTAATAATTAATATTTCTGATGTAAAGATTTTTGTGAAATGCGTAAAGTTGCACAGAAGAAAGCCCGGACCTGCCCTGTACAGTTTAAGAATCTGTAGCCATAGTAAACGACTATTATTTTGTTGAACAGAACCTGACCTGAGCGAGTAGGGTCTGCCTGCAGAGCCGGAGGCTGCATTTTCAGGGGACTCATAAATTTTGGGGCATCTCGCCCGGGGGGCGGGGTTACGTCCTGCGTCACATCTCTAATGCGGGTTCTCGTCGACCAGGGTCAGCGCGCACACAGGCAGGCACAGAACTAGCTAGCGAACCTAGGTCTTAAATCTAATAAGTTATGTTTTTTACAACACGTTTTTGATGGAAAAGTGATGTTTAATTTCCATAGTCTTTGTTTTGAACGAAAGCGAAATCAGGAATCGCGGTCTTTCAGTTTGTTTATCGTTGCCTAGCTACCAAGGGTTGTACAAGATGTTTTTTTTATTTTTTTTATTGCATTACAATATAAATCAATACAATGGAAATAACACAAAACAATGAACATGAACATGTGGGGATACAGAGAAAATGAAAGTAAATAATAACAGTAAATAAAATACAATTACAATTTACATAAAACTTGTTCTATAATACAGGATGTTTTCAAAGCTTTTTTATTGGAGGGGATTTTTTGAAGTGAAGACAATAATAACTAAATCATAAGCAAAAATTTTGCAACTAGGTTTGAATTTAAGGTATCTTGCTTTGTGGATGTGGTATTTTCCCATCATACAGAAAAAGTTTAATATATCATCTAGCTGAGACATCAGAGTGAAAAATAACCTTACTGACAGAAATATTACATAACTGATAAAATGCAAGAAATATGGAAGCTGAAATTTGAAGCCAAAATTGTTTAGTATAAGAACATAAGTAAAATAAGTGTAAAATAGATTCTTCCTCCTCTTGGCAAAAAGAGCATAGTGGGGAAATATTACTGTAAAATTTACTTAGATATTTATTACAAGGGTAATAACGGTGAATATTTTTAAAATGGATTTCTTCTATTTTATTATGAAACAAAAATTTGTTTGGCACTGTCCATACCTTATGAAAAGTGATATTTGGGAAAAGCGCTAACCATTTCGGTTGTACAAGATGTGCTGTAGCCTTAATTACAATTAGCCATTGTAAATAATTAAGGCTACAGCACATCTTGTACAACCCTTGGTAGCTAGGCAACGATAAACAAACTGAAAGACCGCAATTCCTGATTTCGCTTTCGTTCACTAAACAAAGACTATGGAAATTAAACATCACTTTTCCATCAAAAAACGTGTTGTAAAAAACATAACTTATTAGATTTATGACCTAGGTTCGCTAGCTAGTTCTGTGCCTGCCTGTGTGCGCGCTGACCCTGGTCGACGAGAACCCGCATGAGAGAAGTGACGCAGAACGTAACCCCGCCCCCCGGGCGAGATGCCCCAAAATTTATGAATCCCCATTTTCAGGACCCCACTTTTAGGACCGCATTTCTAGGACCCTAGGTTTTTAGTGACAGCGCCACCTACCGAATTAGAGGACCAGCGAAGATGGATGACAATCAGAGTGTGAGTATCAAATGCGAATAAATTTTTACAATTGCGATGCATTTAATTGGAAAGTTAACGTAGCATACGTGATGGTGATTTGCTAAATAAATAGTCTTGAATGCATAGCCATAGTAGCCTATTTAGCCTCTAATGCTTGAAAATGAATTGTTAGCACGTTCGTTTAACGGAACTGTTGCGTGATAAGCCTGTGTTGACTTATTGACAGCACAATAAAACTGTAGCATGTTCATTCTGAAAGCTTGTTAATTACTCATTGTTCTTCCATTTTAATTCAGTTAAAATAATCTTAATGTTTTCACTGTCACGTGCTCACAGTCAGCCTGTTTAACGTTACCCACAATACATGTTATGTGTAGTATGCGTCTACATGCGTCTCTTCATTTTGACATGGTTTTATAATGTGTGCTTTAAATATTATATACATATGTAAATGTGTAAATGTGTATGTATATATATATATATATATATATATATATATATATATATATATATATATGTGTGTGGTCAGAAAAAAAGTCGTGTCAATGTTATTTCTATTTAGATTTCTCAATTGAGATGGGCTTGATTGACATGAGTGTTTCTAGAACCTTTGTTCCCACAACATCAAAACCTTTTTTTTTTTTCAAATCTTTGAACAGTATGCAATAATAGTATTATGAACATTAATTGATATGTGTGCACTGTTTGGTAACTAAGAAAAAAAAAATTAAAGAGTAGAACATGTTCAACTAAATGTTCCTTATTTAATTCACTTCTCTTTCTCTCTCTCTCTCTCTTAGGAGTCAGTGATGATGTTGTCCATGAAGTTCTGTTTGTGGTCCACATCATGAACAAATTTGTTTTTGTGTGTGTTCAAGTTCAGTTATTATATATTATTTTGTAAAATATTTTGTGTGTGCAAGTTCAGTTATTATATATTATTTTGTAAAATATTTGTGTGTGCAAGTTCAGTTGTTATATATTATTTTGTAAAATATTTAGTGTGTTCAAGTTGAGGTGTGATATATTATTTTGTAAAATATACACAATCTACCCCCAGAGTCATCCTTGTCTTCCCTCTATACTTGAAAATGTGGTCGATCTAGTGACTGAAAAGACTATAACATGATTCCTTGTTTATTTTACTTGAGTTATTATATTATGCTAGACCCAATAATTTCTCAACATTCCTAGGAACCAGGTTTAATTGCAATAAATAAAGTAGTATTTGGGTGTAATAAAACTGTAAAACTCTAATGTAGTTAAAACTGGGTGGGTGGAAATACTGCCTGGCACAACTAGGGTCCTGGAAATGCGTTCCTGAGACTGCGGTTCTCCGAGTCGGTAGGTGGCGCTGTCACAAAAAACTAGGGTCCTAGAAATGCGGTCCTAGAAGTGGGGTCCTGAAAATGCAGCCTCCGGCTCTGCAGGCAGATAATATTGACCTGAGCGACAACTGATGACGTCACATGCTCAGATTTGCTTGACCGGGGGCGTGTCAGGCCGCCCACATGTGGAAAACGAATTTTGAAGTCATTTATTCGTTTTTTGCATGTGAACTAAAAAACGAACTAAAAAACGTTTTTTTTTTAAAAAAAACGAAAAAATGAATAAAGGGGCCGTTTTCTCGTTTCTGCTTATTTCATTTCAAATTGGAAAACAAACTATCAAAACGTACACGGACCGATTTCGTTGGGTCAATGCGTCTTCCTTCAATGTAACCAAACGGACCTCTGTAATACGCTTTTTCCCCTTCTTTACGTGCTTGAGCAATCAGCGGCCACAGAGCGGCGCGAGCGTTTCGGTCTTCCTTCGTGAAGTCTTCCACAAATCTGACCTCCCAGCAAACATTTGGACGTTTAATGACCGTTGAAAAGACGTCCGACAGAGACGTCCCGTCATGGTTGAAAAATAGTTCCAAAATGGAAGTTGAACCGACGTCTTTGACGTCGTGTGGCCGTGAATTCCACGTCTTTTCTGGCCGTGAATTCCACGTCTCTTCTGCGCGTCCCTGGACGTCTAAATGCGTCGTCATATGTGTTTAAATCAAGCGGCAACCTCCCCGTCTCTCTCTTGAAACCAACACGGAAGTGAGTTAAACTGCAATTCATTGACTGGCCGCTTGGCCTGGCTGCAGAAGTGAGTCAAATCTGTATCTCCCTCATGTTAAAATTACCAACTTTACAGCAGAAAAAAATATGTTTACAGCCTGGATCTCTATGTGGCTTTGGTCTATACAGCTAATTTTGCCCTTCATAACAACTGTGAGGGGGGTGAAATATTTTATAACTCGTCCGTTTAGTTGATTAATATTTAAATTTAAGGGTGTGGCCAGTGGCCACTTGAGTGACAGATGGATTGCCGCTGTCAGTGCTGGCCGTTTGTCTGCTGTTACTAGCCGTCACTTCACCTCAGCAAATGTTAGCTGCTGAACTTGCCATCTCTGCAGTGTTTGTGCTTTTTTTCGGGATTATTTCATACAATTTAATACTTGGATACAAAGCCCACGTCTTTGGATTCCGTCGTTATCGTTCGAGAGAACAACCAGCGCTGTATTTCAGTTGTTTTCCTCCGTAAACCTGCACTAATGGATGTCTGACAATTTCGTTGCTTTTTGGGGTTTTCAAATTTAAAACGTCAATAAATGCTCGTTCGTTCTGCTCTCACGGAACAGATGGATTATAATATGCTTAACGTTATGTACCGTCAGATGAAATCATGCAGGCGTCGGCGCTTTCTCCGTCCATGCAATAAATGCACATGAATGAGCGCGGATTTTCTAGCGCATTTACTTGCACTTCAAAGGTAATATGGTAATAAAATGGTTTAACCCATTTGAGAGACGGCCAAAATCAGAATTTAAAATGGACTGAATAAGCTCTGTACGAACTTTCGGACCATGAAAGAGTAACGGACATGTATGCACATAAATCACTGTCACACACAAACACTCTAAGTAATACACAGTCTCACTTGTAGCCATGTCTTTTAACTATTATAATATTTCGAAGGGCAAAAATAGGAAAGTTTAATTGGCTTTACATCATCAGCTAACTCGATCACGTCGAGCTAGGTGATTTCAGATAGCCAGGCTCCTCAGCTCTATGGGATGATTATAGTCTCAAAAAGATTAACACGTGTAAGCACACTTATTAATGAACTTGATACATGTTGCAGAAATGTTTTATCCATGCCTTTCAACTTGCGTGTGCAAAATTGAATGAATGTGAAGCAATTTGTACAAATAGAGACATTTTTGTGAATACAAATGTTTTCCTTTGTATTAGTGTATCATTGTTTGCACATGCAACACAGAAGATGTGCATGTGTGGATCAGGTGACACGCGTGCATTCATTGACGTCTCCTCTGAGTCAATCTCATTTGATTCATTTGGATTTTGAGACTTTCTTTTCGCGGTTTTTAAGCATTTCACAACCCACACACAAACAACTACAAATGAATAGGCCTGGTGCTAATTATTAATGTGTGCACAACTACCCATCTATTTGACAAATTCACAAATGTGCGTCACTACATTTAAACTAATACAATACAACTTGTGTGTGCAAAATCCAAAATCACATGAATGTGCAGCATTTTGAACAAATAGAGACATAGCTGTTAATACAAAACCTCGATCTTGTATTAATGTAGGCCAGAATTTGTGCATGCAACAAGTAAGATGTGCATTTGTGGATCAGGTGACACGCGTGCATTCATTGACTCGTTTCTGAGTCGATCCTATTTGATTCATTTGGATTTTGAGACTTTCATTTCGCAGGTTTCGCCTCGCACGATCCACACACAGATGTCTGAGAAAACCTGCTACCACTAGATGGCAGTATTCTGCTAAAACAGACAACGGCAGCATAATAAAGCGTTCTTCCCCATTTAAGACGCTTAATGAGAGTGATATTGAAGCACCAAATTTAGTCCTACCTTATTAATAAAGCATACTTTATAGAGGCAAACAGATTACATCAGATTATGAACAACACCCATAGAAAACCACTATAAAACGCTTAACGTGCAATCGCGCGTTGCATGTTCAATAAGGTGTATAGGCTACTGAGTTTAAATATCACCGTCTTACTGCATTGACGTTAAGCTTTTTCTTTATAATATGCTCTATGGGAGGAAAACTATATAGCCTACAGACAAGCGCCTATGAACGCGACGCGCGGCGTTTCATGTTAATGGCATTTTCCTTCCTGTTAAAAAAAAATGTTTCGCAGTTGCGTTCATATTATGCTTATTTTTTATCTGACTACACATAATGTACATAGTATACAAGCTTTGGAATTTGAAAATGTCTGTTTTTAAATGTTAAAGACGATTTTCACAGTAGCCTACATTTGTTTTCCCTTGACCCTTAAGCCATTGTTATAGGCTAGTCTTACTATAGCACGATTAGTTTTAACTATATGCAACCATTGTATATCGACATGAAATATTAATTGAAAATCAACTGGCCCTACGTGTGTAGCTGCATATTTCTACATGAGAATGCTTTGACGCGCTAACCACGGCTCGTGATGCACAAGGGAACGTCGGCCAATTCCACTGCGTTAAAACGTATAATTTGTTTTATTAATATATACTTTTAATATTTAAAAACAGACATTTTCAAATTCCAAAGCTTGTAGAAGGTTCCTGTAAGACGGATTTACAAGTAAAATTTGGACAAGTCTTCCCTTCATTTTTAAATTGCTATTTTTAAATCTAAATTGAAAACTTATTTTTATTCCCTGGCATTTTAATGATCTCCTGATGCTGTTTCTGCCTGTTCTGTTTGGTTGTTCCTATGCTTTATTCTATTTGTTTTTACTTTGTTCAGCACTTTGGATAGCCCTGCTATGTTTAAATGTGCTTTATAAATAAAATGTACTTAATTACTTTCTTACTTTACTTCATGTACTGTAGGCTATGTAGCCTGTATTCTGCAGAAAAATACTGTAATTCACTAAAAGGGTTTTTTCATGTTCAAAATGGCTGTAGTAGGCTATGTTCCTAGTGACTAGACTGGCTTACTACAGGTGAAATTGTCCAAATACCGCCCTTGCCTATTTACAGTAAACAATATTTTTTTAAACAAAAATTAC
Source organism: Scardinius erythrophthalmus (assembly GCF_964197995.2). NCBI lineage: Eukaryota > Metazoa > Chordata > Actinopteri > Cypriniformes > Leuciscidae > Scardinius > Scardinius erythrophthalmus. The sequence continues at coordinate 31,826,953 of NC_138236.1, forward strand.
TGTAATTAACCAAACAGGTTTTTGGTGACTTAGCCTACTAAAGGTGAATAATGCAACATTTCACCTGACTATCACTAACGTACTACAACCTTTGGAACATGAATAGAAAAACAATTTACAGTAGGCTAATTTAAAAAATCGTACTGTTCAATCGGGATATTGGCTGGACATACAGTAGGCTAAGTCAGTCTGCCCACTAGGCATTTACCACAACCTTGGAAGTATTAATTTGAATGAATGACTGGACGTTTATATTTTTTGACTGTGAGTGGAATTTGCAGATGGTCCCTTTAGAAAATGCGGCGAATATCAAACCTAAAACGTACTTCACTGCGCTCTCGGACGGTTTCTCTCCCATACACATGCAAAGTTAAACGCAACTGCAGAATTTCATGTTAAGCTTCTTTTTACAGGCTCAGGAAGGGAAATGCCATTAACATGAAACGCCGCGCGTCGCGTTCATAGGCGCTTGTCTGTAGGCTATATAGTTTTCCTCCCATAGAGCATATTATAAAGAAAAAGCTTAACGTCAATGCAGTAAGACGGTGATATTTAAACTCAGTAGCCTATACACCTTATTGAACATGCAACGCGCGATTGCACGTTAAGCGTTTTATAGTGGTTTTCTATGGGTGTTGTTCATAATCTGATGTAATCTGTTTGCCTCTATAAAGTATGCTTTATTAATAAGGTAGGACTAAATTTGGTGCTTCAATATCACTCTCATTAAGCGTCTTAAATGGGGAAGAACGCTTTATTATGCTGCCGTTGTCTGTTTTAGCAGAATACTGCCATCTAGTGGTAGCAGGTTTTCTCAGACATCTGTGTGTGGATCGTGCGAGGCGAAACCTGCGAAATGAAAGTCTCAAAATCCAAATGAATCAAATAGGATCGACTCAGAAACGAGTCAATGAATGCACGCGTGTCACCTGATCCACAAATGCACATCTTACTTGTTGCATGCACAAATTCTGGCCTACATTAATACAAGATCGAGGTTTTGTATTAACAGCTATGTCTCTATTTGTACAAAATGCTGCACATTCATGTGATTTTGGATTTTGCACACACAAGTTGTATTGTATTAGTTTAAATGTAGTGACGCACATTTGTGAATTTGTCAAATAGATGGGTAGTTGTGCACACATTAATAATTAGCACCAGGCCTATTCATTTGTAGTTGTTTGTGTGTGGGTTGTGAAATGCTTAAAAACCGCGAAAAGAAAGTCTCAAAATCCAAATGAATCAAATGAGATTGACTCAGAGGAGACGTCAATGAATGCACGCGTGTCACCTGATCCACACATGCACATCTTCTGTGTTGCATGTGCAAACTATGATACACTAATACAAAGGAAAACATTTGTATTCACAAAAATGTCTCTATTTGTACAAATTGCTTCACATTCATTCAATTTTGAATTTTGCACACGCAAGTTGAAAGGCATGGATAAAACATTTCTGCAACATGTATCAAGTTCATTAATAAGTGTGCTTACACGTGTTAATCTTTTTGAGACTATAATCATCCCATACAGCTCCACTCCGCCTGTTTGCCTATTTTCTGTTATCCGGGAGTGACGCAAGGCCAAGATGGCGACGGCCGGCTCCGCCCACTTTAGGCTTCAAAAATGCTCTTCAGAAACCTACGGGTGACGTCACGGACACTACGTCCATATTTTTTTACAGTCTATGGTTTAAATGTGTTGCTGCATAATTTAAATGTGTATATATAAGCCTGCATATAAAATAATCACACACCTATTGTGTAACATCGTGAAAGGCAATCAAGTCTTGAGGTTTACACATCTTGACAAAGGTTCTAAAAAGGTCCAAAATTGGTCCAGTCAGGTCAATAAAACGTTTTAATCACGTGCACATCAAAAACAATAACACATCATTTGTGGACATAAGCAAAAAAGAAGCATGTTCTGATTAAGCACAACATTTTATTGATCTTGAGACAAAATTTCTCTTTATTTTTTTCAATGTTTAACATTTCGTGAGCTTAGAATTATAAGGTTCTACATCCACTTTTGGTCGAAATTGAGTTTTTGACAATCTGATCCATTAGGTGTTAATGCCTGTGTGGTGTTATTTTTGTAAAAAAAATATTTTGTTAGTAGTTATTAATAAAATAAAAAGGTTCCATCTCACAAAACATAAACCGAGTTTAAAAACTTTGATCCTCAATAAACTACAATAAACGGAGATAGAACCTTATAATTCTAAGCTCTCGATTTAACCAAACTAAAATACCAATTGCAAAATACTGAATTATTATATAAAGATAGTTCACCTAAAAATTAAAATTATGTAATTTACTCACCAAATTCCAAACCTGTATGAGTTTCTTTCTTCTGCTGAACACAAAAGAAGATATTTTGAAGAATGTTTGTAACCAAGTAGAGCATCCATTGAATACCATTATTGGAGAAAAAATGATTATGGTAGTTAATGGGAAGCGACATCTGCTTGGTTACAAACATTCTTCCAAACGTCTTTGTGTTTAGCATAACTTAGAAAGGTATACAGGTTTGAAACATGAGGTTGAGTAAATGATGACAATTTTCATTTTTGGGTGAACTATCCCTTAAACACAATGTTTGGCTCATTTTTTGTATCCATCACCCCCGGGGGGGGCAGCATTTGTCCCCTGCCTCTTCAATACCACTGTGGTGCCCTTGAGAAAGACCCTTAACTAGGTGTGTAACAATGAGAAAGTGAACAGGACATTTCTGATAAAGACAGGTGGGCTGTGATGTCCCCTGAATAGACATGTTTAGCAATTCTAAGATTACAAAATATTTTTAAAGCAGTTACTGAAAACATACATGTTCAAATCCAGCTAAACATTTAATTCTACTTCAGATAATTTACTTTCTGAAAGAAACTCTCAAAAGGCTACATTAATAATTTACAGTAATAACTTTGACTGTATCATTAAACATACTTTATACTATGGTATACCGTTGTATAAGTTCAAAGTAACTTTTAGCCTACTAGCTAATTTTAGCCAAACTCAGTTAGCCAATTTCAGTTGACAATGTGGGCATCATTTCTTTCGGTTCATTCAAGTCAAACAAGTAAAACTCTAGCATGTGAATCTAATAATACAAAATGTACGTACCCAACAGTAGATTTCTAATAATATGGGCCTCAATTCCTCCTCTCTTCGTGGTTGTTCAAACTTCAGTGTTCCGGAGTGAGTCTATGGGGAAAACGCGTTAACATCTCGTGAGATAATCTAACCTATCGCGGGATTTGGTAATGTCGGGAGATCTTTTTTTACATCTTGGCAGCACAGTTTTGGTCATTACATCCAACTCAGACATAAATGGTGACCAGATATATTTCTGTTTTACATGTATGCATACATTCCATAAAAAAAAAAAAAAAAAACACACAACATAGGCTATACATCAGGTAGGCTACAGGTTGAACTAATGACTAAAATGCAGAGGCTTTGCATTCACTTAACCACACTGGGAACTGTGTGATTATAATTTATTTTAACAAGATAAAGTAAATATATTTACTTTGTATACAATTCGTGTATTTCATAAAGATAATTCCTGTTTTTTTTTTCTGTCTTGCTTGACTAGACGTGTAAAAGACAGGACGTCTATTCACAGCCTTGACGTGTAAAGGATGTCAGTGGACGTCTTCACAACCTCTTAAAAACTACTTGGGCAATTAAATTCATTTTTGCAGTATTAACCATGCAAGGATTAAGCACAGCTTTTGCATATTTCACAAGGATTTCATGATGGAGGGTCATGATGGACTATAAATGCATGTGTAAAAGACGTCGCCAGGTGACGTCCTCTCACCCGATACACTATATATTGAACTACACGTAGCTAAAAGTCAAAATAACAATTATACATGCAACCCCAGAGAACTGTAGACATGTACAAATGTATCTGAATGCATTTTTAGGAAATGTTCTGTGTTACATATTTTTACTGATTTATGCCGTCATACCGCGACTATTTTTGGCCAGGGACACGACGTTGCCGTCGGACCAATGTTTGCTGGGCTGGTTTAGGCAAACAGATGAGTTTTTCGTTGATCTCCATATTTCGTCCCTATATTTACACATTGTGAATTGTACGATCATCTGTCTTTCTTGGTCTTCCTGATTCCTTTTTACCGATCCGGTGCACTGTGTCAATAATATCATCTAATTTCTGTATCAAGTGCGGAGCAATTTCGGCAATCAGGTCAATCACTTCCCTACGGGGCTCCTCTTCAGTTTTCTCCTTCATGCCGTTAATCCGGAGATTCCATTTTCTCTTATATCGTTCAAGTAGATCAGACGTTCTGTTTTCCAGGTCATTGTGTGCGGTGGTTAAACCTATGACCGATTTGCTCAACTCTTTGCACTTTTCTTTACAGTCTTTAATTTCAGCCGAGTTAAATTCGACAGCTTTGGACATCTCTGCAATCATGATGCTGTTGTTTCGCATTTGATTCGCCAATGCTTCCAACTTTTCGTCTTGTGAATCGAAGCGAGCAGTTAGGGAAGTAATGGCTTGCAGCAGAGTAGCGTTGGTGATGTCCTCTTTTTGAGATTTTAGCTTTTTCGACATATATACTTTAGTTGGTGTAAAGTGAGAGGAATCGCAGCGTTTCTCTAATGAATCAGTCATTAGCCGTTTCTCAATATGCGTTCTTGTCTGTACTTGTGTTCTTGTGGACTTGTGAAACGTCATCAGTCGCTGCCCTAGTACTGTTCCAATTCAAAGTTCACATCTAGCCAAGTCCAGTTCGAATCCCCGGATGTGTTCTTGATCCGCCCCTTTTACCGAGGATGCATCAAGAGGTGACTTGTGCGGACTTGACAAGCCAGGTATCCCAGAATGCATCTCACACCACCAACCAGCAAGCGTCAATAGCAGAGGAGAAACCCCGCGTAATTTAAAAATACTGCTATAAATGTGTCACGAAATGTAGTTTTAAGAGTATTTCAGGCGAGAATGTAGTTGTTTAAAGCTCAAATCTTTGGTTTATTTATAAAGATAGCGCCTATTTGAAAATTTGATCTGACGTTTTCGGAGTTGTGAGAACCAGGAAATCGGACGCTCGGCGCTCCTACCCCGCCGAGAACAGCCTTTCCTCGGCTTCTGCTGCTGACTTGCCGTTGGCTCGGATGTCTCTAGTCTAGTGGTATAACCTTTTACAGTCTATGGGTATAACATGAGATTTAAATCGTCTTGTGTATATCCAACAGGCGATTTATTTATTTTATTTGTCTCATTATTATTTGTTCCCTGGCAAAACGTTTTAGCTGAGGGCAAAGTGAAGTTATAGCTTTATTTAACGTTAGTCTATTTAACTATGTAGCCTAGAGAGCTGACTTATGTTTGACTGAATCGTTGGCTTTATTATTGTATAGCTTCTTATACCTTTTAGGCTACTTATACTTTTAGAATGGCTATTATTGATCATTAAAGGTCAAAGAGCAAAAAAGGTTATGTCATTTTATTTTATATATTTAAAACATATAAAATATTTTATTATAATAGCCTACATGTTGCCTACATTCTCTTCACTGTAGGCTATATACATATATGACACAACCCTGTCTCTTTTTGCAAATGTTCGTTTTAATGATCAATATTATAATGTTTTTTATTCATCATATTTTTAAAAGAAAAACAAAAAGAGTCAGGGTTGTGCTTTATATTTCGTGTTGTTGTAAATATGCAGTGAAGATAATCAATTGCGTTGCCTGAACCTCATTTGTGTGGCCATTATGTTAAAGATCTTTTTTAAATGAAAATGAAAAGAGGCAAAGTGGTGGTTTATAACATATTTTGTTTTATTTGTAGCCTATAAAGAGATAACCGGAGTAGCCAGAGCGAGCTGAGTGACGCTATCAAGTACGCCGCTGTTCCATTTGCAGAATTATCGGACTCGCGTCCTCCCGTCCTCGGGAGTTCGTTTTCTCCTGAGTCGAACTTGTCAGTCCGAACTACCAAGGACTCAAGTCCAAACTTTGCGGACTTGGTATTGAGAAACGGCTTTTGTTTCCATCTCTGAATCTGCCGTTTGAGCCACGCGATGATCCGGAGGAATAACAATCTTGGGATGAGTCGTTTGGTGAGATTTTCGAATTTTGTAGGTCAGCAACAATAGCACAAAACTTTAAAGATACTCTGGGTAGGTGTAATTGAGAAACAAGCTATTTTCATAATAGAAAACGGGAGAAAGCTAAGCCGCTTAGTGAGAGCGCATCTGTTCAGCCCGCCATCTTGCCGGAACTCATTTTCAAAGCCCCAAAGGCTGCATCCTTGGAAGGTCGCATTTGAAGGCCGATTGCGTCACCGCGGCGCGATGAAGGCTGTCCCAATCAGGCGGCAAGGAAGTCGACCGGAAGTTGAAGCCGGCCGCGTGCCACCATCTTTTTTTTTTTTTTTTTTTTAAATATGTTTATTGTGCAAACTTCCAAGCATGTTACAGACAATAAACAAGTCAACTGTAAATAAGAAGTCTGGCATTTTCCCATTTTCTTTTCCCTGGAGGTAAATCTTTTATGTTAAAGAACATAGAAAAAGAAAAAAGAAAAAATAATAATAAAAAAATAATAATAAAAAAAATAACAAAAAAAAATAACAACAACAATAATAAATAATAATAACAATAGTAATGAAACACTCAAAAACAAAAACAGAAAAGAAAAAGGTATTCGATCAAATTTAAGAGTCTAACAAAGTTAGGGAGTTAACATAAGAGAGAAATGGGTCCCATGTACTATGAAATCGTTTCACAGATCCTCTAACTGTATGTTTAATTTTTTCTAAATGAAGAAAAGACATTAAATCTTTTAACCAAGAGGTTGAGCCAGGGGGATTAGGACTCTTCCAATGCAGCAATATGCGTCGCTTGGCTATGAGGGCAGAAAACGCAACAAGGTCAACTTGATATTTATTAAACCTGCCCATAGGGGGCATACCAAAGATAGCAATTAGAGGGCATGGGGTCAGGGGGATGCCCAGAATTACAGAAAGGGAGTTGAAGAAAGACGACCAGAAGGAGTCGAGCTTAGGGCAGGAGAAAAACGTGTGTGTGTGATCTGCAGGGGAAAGGGAACATCTAATACAAGAATCATTATTCTTGTATTAGATGTACAAGAATAGTAATAGTTAGGAAAGGATGTAAAATTAATTTTAACAAAACTACGAAGTTGGAAATATCTGAATCGACCATGAATAGATAAGCTAAATTTAGTAACAAGGTTTTCCCAACTACCAAATATTTTGTCTAGGAAGAGATCACAAAAAGAGACCAGACCTTTCTTTTTCCATAATTTAAAAGTTGGGTCTAGCAAAGAAGGTAGAAAGAGGTGGCTTTTGCAAATAGGGGAAAGGACAGAAGGAGATTTTAATCCAAAATGTTGCCTGAACTGTTTCCAGATTTTTAGCGAAGAAAGTACAACAGGGTTATTAGTATACTGAGAAGGCCGTGTTGTAAGTGGAGCAAAAAGCAGTGCGGGTAGAGATGAAGTGCAAGAGCTGGCTTCTATAATGCACCAGTTAGTGTCAGGGGAATGATACCAAGTTTTAAGCTTTTGGAGATTAGCAGCCCAATAATACAACTGAATATTAGGGAGTGCAAGGCCTCCATCACGTTTGGGCCTCTGGAGAATTGATAATTTAATTCTGGGGGGCTTGCCCTCCCAGATGTATGAAAGTACAGTGGCGTTAAGTGATTTAAAAAAAGATTTAGGGAGAAAGATCGGGAGAGTCTGAAAGAGAAATAGAAACCGAGGTAATATGTTCATTTTAATTGTTTCGATGCGACCCACTAGTGAAAGAGGTAGTACCCTCCATCTCTGAAGGTCTGATTTAATCTTCTCAGTCAATTCCACATAGTTATTCTTATAAAGTGAGCTAAAGGAGTGTGAGATGTTTACACCCAAGTATTTAAAGCCACTAAGAGATAAATGGAAGGGTAGCGCGTCAGGAGGAATCAATTTCGCTAACTGGTTAACAGGGAAACATACACTCTTTTTGATGTTCAGTTTATAACCAGAAAATACTCCGAAGGCCTCTAACAGATTTACTATTCCGTCAACACAATTTACTGGGTCTTGAACATATAATAATAGATCATCAGCATATAGTGCTACTTTGTGTTCGATACCTCCTCTAAATATGCCTGAAAATAAAGTGGACCCTCTCAGGGCTATAGACAGAGGCTCTATAGCGAGTGCAAAAAGCAGTGGTGAAAGGGGGCATCCTTGGCGTGTGCCACGCGAGAGAGGAAAAGGAGGCGAGGTTTCGGAATTTGTTTTAACTCTTGCCACTGGAGCAGAGTAGAGAAGATGAATCCATGAGACAAATTTAGGGCCGAATCCAAATTTTTGGAGGATTGTGAACAAGTAATGCCATTCCACCCGGTCGAATGCCTTCTCCGCGTCGAGCGAAATAACCATCTCAGGATTTGGAGAGGCAGAGGGAGTCAGAATCACATTTAGAAGTTTACGTACACTAGATGACAGTTGACGGCCCAAAATGAAGCCTGTTTGGTCCTCTGATATAATATCAGGGAGGCAGGTCTCAAGTCGGCATGCCAGTATCTTTGCCAATAACTTGACGTCATTGTTAAGCAAGCTAATTGGTCTGTAGCTACTACATAGGTTTGGGTCCTTATCCTTTTTTAGTATGAGGGATATCAGCGCCTCGTTCAGTGTTGGTGGCAAAACTCCCTGCTCTAATGAATCATTGAAAACATCTAATAATAAAGGAGCAAGCTGTGCAGAAAACTTCTTAAAAAACTCAGCGGAGAAACCATCTGGGCCGGGGCTTTTGTTATTCTGCATCAAAGAAATGCAAGAAGTGATTTCTTGTAGACCGAGTGGTTTATCCAAATTTTCTGCTGTTTCCCTACTTACCGATGGTATATCTAAGTTTTTAAGAAAAATTTCCATGACAGAGGTATCAGGGGGAGGTTTTGATTTGTAAAGGTTAGAATAAAACGAAGAGAACTCCAAATTTATGTTTGTTGGGTCTGTAGTCAGTATCTGGGAAGAGTCATATATTTGGGAAATAAAGTGAGAGGCATGCTGATGTCTCAACTGCGAGGCTAGAAGACGACTGGCTCTGTCCCCATGCTCATAGTAAGTTGTCCGTTGTAATAGGTGTTCTGCTTTATTTGTTGTCAGGAGGTCAAATTCGGTTTGTAACTGCAGACGTTTAGTTACCAGAGCAGGATTTAGAGAAGAGGCATGTTGTCTATCAATGGCTAAAATAGAGTCTATAAGTTGTTACTGCCTCAATCTTCTAGATTTAGACAAATGCGCACTAAAAGAGATAATACGCCCACGTATAAAAGCTTTTAATGTTTCCCATAGTAGCGATGGGGAGACGTGTTCAGACCTGTTGGTCTCTAAAAAGAAATTAATGTCTGAAGATACATAGTCGCAGATCTCTGCATTGACCAACAAACTTGTGTTCAACTTCCAGCCTCCTTGATGCCTATGCGAACCCGAGGGAAGACATAACTCAAGTCTGTGAGGAGCATGATCAGAAATTACTATGGCAGTGTAATCTGTAGATCTGACGAGAGGTAAAAGGGCCTTATCAATAAAAAAAAAATCTACTGTATGCGGGAGTAAACTTGATGGACAGCCGGCGTTTGATGAAGAATACCAGAAACTATAATGTAACGACCACCAGGATCAGAATGTATATGTTTGGGGACAAACTTGATTCGTTTATGTATTAAAATGGCTGTGCCCCTGGATTTACTGTTGAAGTTGGAGTGGAACATTTGACCAACCCATGGTTTACGAAGCCTAGAATGGTCAACTGTACGTAGGTGGGTCCCCTGCAAAAAAAAAATATCAGCGGAGAGATACTTTAAGTGTGAGAAAACCCTGGAACGCTTTATCTGCCCCCCCAAACATTCTTGGCACATTCCAAGTAATAAAGTTGATTTTATGTCCGGCTATACCCCCTGGCATTACAGAAGCACTTGTCATTTATAATATGTAAGGTAGCTAAGACTGAGTGTAATAACAGTAGTCTGGGAACTGAAGGTATAGAAAGAAGAAAGAACGAGGAAAACAAAAGCCGACAGACAAAAAAAAAAAAAACATAACACCAGTCGCACCCTACCCCCTCCCCCTCCCCCTTGAGTTATACCAACGAGTGTACATACAACCGGTTAAGCATGAAGTGTCATAAGCTTCTAACATTGTATTTTTGCATACCCTGAATATTACAATTAACCGAAAGGAAGAGAAAAAGCAGCCTGAAAAAAGTATTGCAACCGCGAGCTTCAAAGTGGCTAACCTCAGTGACATAACAGTGTACAGGTGCCTATACAGTTGTAGCTGTATTGCAAATAGGCTGTAAATTATAAAGTGCCATTGTCCCAAACCTAAAACAGCCTTAATCATGAAACCAGAAACGGAAAGGGCTCCTGCTACTGTCATAACGAAACAAAATGAACATAGCTTTCACAGCAGTCCAACAGAAGACCGACAGAATATATACTGACCAGAGTAGCAACACCTGAGTATATTTTTACTCCGCTGCTGAAGTCTCCATGGCTGGAAAGTTCTGTCGGTAGAAAGACTGTTGTGGGTGACTCGGAGGCGCGCCGGATACAGCATACCGAACTTCACTCCCCGTTGGTAGAGAAGCCCCTTGACTGGGTTAAATGCTGCTCTCCTTCTCACAAACCGCTGCGCTGAAATCCTCAAACATTTTGATTCTATGGCCATTGTAAGAAGAGTCCTTGTGTGACTTTGCCCACCTTAGAACAGCCTCCTTTTCCATGTAGCGATGAAACCTGACAATAATCGGGCGTGGAGGATCATCCGGTCGAGGTTTCGGCTGCAGGCTGCGGTGTGCGCGGTCTAGCTCAGGCGGCCCAGAAAGTAGGTCCCCCAGCAGGTCCGCGTGCCACCATCTTGTAGCAGAACTTCACCTGCAGTTAGCATCCCATTGACTCCCATTCATTTTGGCGTCACTTTGACAGCGAATAACTTTACATCTGAGGGGTTTGAAGACTCCATTTGTCCATTATTTATTTCTAAAGAAACACGACAATGTATAAAATGCTCCATTACCTTGTAGCTTATGTTATGGCCCCGTAGAAGCAGTTTTTGTAAAAGTAGGCTAACGATTGCGTCATAACCAAGCGACTCTCTGTCGCACAGTAGAGAGATTACCGTATGGACGGGAGGAAAAGCTCGCGAGCAATCGGGGGGACGTGGAGGCAAAATGACAATATAATTAATCAAAATACTTAGCAAAAGTTGCTCCTGCTCCAAGCTCATGGACAATTCCTACTCACACTCTCCGTCTCTGCAAGATTCAGAAGGGAATGATTCAGATTTCTCTTGGCACAGCAACTAGAAGACTGACGGGTTGCTCACGTGGTCCGTGTAACGCTTTGCTCGGTTTGAGTCTGCGCGACAGGAAAGGAAGTGCTAAGAAATCGCTAAAAATGGGCTTCACTTGTCTCAATTGAGTTCCAATGGGGTCGCTGTGTCCATTTCTTTTACTGTCTATGGTCCCAATTCAGTTCTGCATCCTCCGAAGGCCGTATTCGAAGGCCGGTTGCGTCATCGCGACGAAGGCTACCCTGATTCAAAAGCGACGCCAAATGCGCCCTTCGTTTCCTCGTGAAAGGAAGGATACATAAATGGACACTTAGCGGCCTATCCTACCATATTCTACCCCATAAGTCATTGCGCGCCGTTGACGACAGCATTTATTTATTTATTTATTTTTAAAGGCGGCTGAGACTAGAGATCGGTGGTGGACAGCAAATTCAAATTTAAATGTAAGTAACTTTATTATGTTTTCATTTACTCAAATAGCTAGCGAAACCAGAGTTAAAGTTTATTATAAACTTCATCTTAACTCCTTCGTCACCATTGCGTGGCTTAATTTGTCAGGTAGTTTGGGGCAAAACTTGTGCTAATATTAGTTTAACGACCTATTTGTAATATTTGCTCTAGTCTATCTCACTTGTGTATTATAAGAAATATCACTCACCCTATAAAGACCACAACAATAAGAAAAGCAGTTGATAAGGGAATGGGGTTTCACTTTTATGTGTTTTTGTAGCGCTGTCATGAAAGCTATGTGGTTTTAACCAAATTTGAGCAGGCTATATAGAAATATGATTTCTTAAGTATTTTGTATGCATGTCTTGATGTGTCATATTTTGCAGTGTTAACAATGCACTCAAGATTGCACCCATGTGTTAAGCTTTTTTAGAGCAATTCAGGAGAAAAAAAAATACAAAGTAAGAAAGTTAATACACACGTCTTTGCTGAAATGTATTGTGCTGTTGTTGCTAACAAGCCATGGTTCATTTGCTCTGCCCTTAGGATTGCAAGTGTCCTGGGACAGGTGAGGGTGTGAGTGGGAAACCCACTGCTGAAACTTGGCCCTGGTTTGTCCTCAGGGCCAAGTTCAGCAGTGGGTGCCCACGGTGAGGAGGAGCCAGCACCAGCAGCACCAGCACGAAGGCAGAGGCGAGGAGAGTAGGGAGAGGATGGACAGGCTGTTTTCTCTTCTTGAGAGAATGATTGAAAAATATATATTTTTTCTACATATTCTTGAGAACTTTTTTCACTTTTATTTTTTAAAAGGAAAGAAAAAATCTGTACATTATTTTTATGCAACTTTAAATGTGTAAATAAAAGATAAATAAATAAAAATTAAAATTAATTGTTCTGGACATTGTTTATTTTTTTGACAGTCATAATTTCTACTTGAAACAAACTCTTGTATACCTTTTTTTTTTTTTCAAATAAAATTGTTAAATGAAAATCATTTGTTCCACAGGCTACATTAAAGTACTTTTTCCAACTATTAATAACATATGTTAAATATATCAAAATCAACAAACATTTGCAGTACATAAAATAAGAAAAAAATGATGTAGACTTGTATTGAGCTGAGCAGGGAGACCCTGGAGCTGCTGGACCGGGATGGGCTGCCCCTGGTAAGGCCTCTCTGCTGGTGGGACATCATCTGGGATGTGAAGCAGCAGTGGATTCCAATACGCTGAGTGATTATAATCAAGGAATTAATATTTTTCCTTGATTATAATCACTCATTACATATACATTGAGAGTGTTAGAGTGCATATTTCCAGTATCCACTAAGTTGTCTACCAACAGGTTTGCAGGGCTGATTTAATCAATGTTTTTTTTTTTTTTTCAAAATCGATGTTTTTTTTTCACCCTCGTTTCTATGAAACTGAAAACAGTTGAACCAGATGGAGACTTTGACACAAGACAAAACAGAACAGATGTTTCAAAACCAATCAGATAATGTTACTATGGCTTTGTATGGCAGTAACGTTAGCCAACTAGTTTACGGTTAGACTAGGCTAGCTATCGATAACGTTACACTGACACAACTTAAGTTAATGCTCTGAATTCACAGCTAATATCAAATCCATAACTTTTTGATCAAGTTAAAATTTCCAGGTCAACCACAAATAATCCCACTACCTTTTAATATCATCCGATAACTAATTCAATGCTGATTTGTTGCTTTGCCCACTTACCACTTCAAGACCATCATGTAAAACATTGCCAGCTCAACGTGCGAGACGAGTGAGTTGCTTGAACATAAGATTCTAGAGCGCTATGCGCGTAGCGCTCTAAATTTGATACACAGACACCATATTAGGAAAAAGGGCTGATGCTGACCGATTTATTACACATTCAGAAGAATACATTTGAGTTGTTATAGGCTCTGGTATATTATGGAGCATAATAGGAATAAAGTTGTGACAAAAAAATGATAAGGGAGGAAAAATCTGAGGGGGCACGTGCCCCCTCACTTTGACTGGGCATGACGCCACTGGCTTCATGTTCTGAACAGTGGTGTTGGTTTTCAGGGGGTGTTGCCTTCGAGGTCAGTGTTGGCAGGAAGTTGTTCTTTTTTAGATCGTCTTCTGTGTGTGTTTTCCAGTGTGTGCTTTAGCCGTTTGTGTCCCTGCCAACGTGGATTCGTCAGTCGGGTGCTCCAGCTAGTGTGTTTGTTCTGGATGGGAAGAGGAATTGGATACTTGGAGAATGGAGATTGAACTATCAGCAGGAATTCATCATTAAGGAGAGATAAGTGTTATACATTGCTTGGATTATGATGTGATGGATGTTTTGGAAGGTACAATGAAACTTTACGACTTATAACTTATCTTTTGGAGAGGATTGGACACCTTATGCTTTATTGTGGATGTTAAGGAGACTGTATTGAAGAACTGAGGATTGGAAGCCCCTGCCAACGCCCTAAGCTGTGAGTTATGAAGATTTGCAGTGCTATATATTGATTAATCACATGTGCTATTCTGTGTGAATTGTAGTGAAACATGAGTGGGAGTGCATAGTGAAGGCACGAAGAGATCCAGCCCGTTTCTGAAAATAATATCTTTTTTTGTTGTCTCGGAATCCAATGAATGAGATCAACCAGTGGTGAACTCCTTTCCATTACTTCTTTGACTAGATGAATCAGTAGATGATTTTCTTTTCACCGCTTGTGGTATTATCATGTCTCCAGCAGTGATCGCTTCAGCTTTGTTTAGCAACGATATCCATTTCTGACTGCCTGAGCCCCGTGAAGAGAACCAGTTCAGCTTCGCTGAAGAGGTGTTTGGTGTTTTAAGCCCCCAACGGCGCCTTCCAGGCAGCGAGGGGATGGGTAGGTTTAAGGTTGAGGGTAGGGTTAGCTGCCTCTAAGGAGCCATTGGGGGCTTAAAACACCATCGAGCTGCTGAAGAAGCCACCATTCTCTGTCTGCCTGAGCCCTGTGAAGAGAACCAGTTTAGCTTTGCTGAAGAAGCCACCATTCTCTGTCCGCCTGAGCCCCGTGAAGAGAACCAGTTCAGCTTTGCTGAAGAAGCCACCATTCTCTGTCCGCCTGAGCCCCGTGAAGAGAACCAGTTCAGCTTCGCTGAAGAAGCCACCATTCTCTGTCCGCCTGAGCCCCGTGAAGAGAACCAGTTTAGCTTCGCTGAAGAAGCCACCATTCTCTGTCCGCCTGAGCCCCGTGAAAAGAACCAGTTTAGCTTCGCTGAAGAAGCCACCATTCTCTGTCCGCCTGAGCCCCGTGAAGAGAACCAGTTCAGCTTTGCTGAAGAAGCCACCATTCTCTGTCCGCCTGAGCCCCGTGAAGAGAACTAGTTCAGCTTCGCTGAAGAAGCCACCATTCTCTGTCTGCCTAAGCCCCGTGAAGAGAATCAGTTCAGCTTCGCTGAAGAAGCCACCACTCTCTGTCCGCCTGAGCCCTGTGAAGAGAACCAGTTCAGCTTCGCTGAAGAAGCCGCCATTCTCTGTCTGCCTGAGCCCCATGAAGAGGAGCATGCCAGTGCAGTGTGGGCTAGCTGCAAGAAGTCGAAACCTTCCTTTTTAATTAGTACTTTTTTTTTTATTAAATAAAACCTTTTTAAATCTCATTTAGTCTGGTTGTCCTCTGTCTGCCTGTGTGCCCGTGGTGTCGGCTCCTCACAGTGGTGTCCCAAATTCAAGAGGGGTGCGGCTTGGTCATTTCCTGGTAGTTGCCCATCCCGACCTGTGACAAATGTCATACTCTTTAAATGCTATTAAGTTTTAAATGATTGTATATTTTGAGTATTTGAACCCATTCAGTAGTGAAAGACATAGTAATATTTACATATGATTGTTTTTATTAAATATCAAGAATTTAAAAGGTGTGCATCATACCTGACACCTTCATGAATACTTTACAGTTGGTTTTCTGACTGTAAGTCATCCTCGTCAAATGCTGATGAAGTTAGAAACGTGTATACCAATGTCATATGTAACTGAAGGCCCCTAAATTTGCAATAATTGAACGTCCAACGTCAAGCCAACTTTATACCAGTCTTCAACTGTACAATGCCTTGATAACAATTATTGAGTGACTTTTTGAGTCTTTGATTTCTAGAGTGTTTTGTTTAACTGCTATGTCAATTTGTTCAGCTTTTTTTCCCATCAAAGTGCGAATGATATTCTCGTGCATTTCAGTCTGAACCCTTGAAAATAGCTAACCTAATAGTCAATTTGATTCAAACGTGACAATTATACTTTTTACTTGAATCAAAGCAGTTCATTTATATGATCACATTAAGCACATTTCTATGTTAACATTTCTTCTAGTGAATTTTTTTGTCGAGCAAATAAAATTTAATCAACTGATTTTAAGTGAAAACATGTTTTTATTTAACCAGATCAACTGTACTTTACACCAACAAAAATACTTTTTATGGGGTTATCAAGACAATTGGTGAG
The DNA here is from genome assembly GCF_964197995.2 of Scardinius erythrophthalmus. NCBI lineage: Eukaryota > Metazoa > Chordata > Actinopteri > Cypriniformes > Leuciscidae > Scardinius > Scardinius erythrophthalmus. Next base: position 31,843,226 of record NC_138236.1, read on the forward strand.
GACAGGTTGGACATTTTAGCTGGGTCCGAGCCAAAATACCTCTTGAGTATACATATTTTGAATTACTTCACGACTGCTAAAAAAGTATGTTCTAAATGAATGTGTGTAGTATGAATGTAATCTGGACGTACTGCATTCATCATGTTGTTATTATCATTTGACCTACCAGTGTCAGTTACGTTGCTTCACTGTCATTCATAAATCCTCTCCTGTGGACTCAGCAAAGTGTCCATCGCAGGGTGCGAATTACGGGGGGATTTGAGGACCCCCCCTAACGAAGGCTTGATCCTCCCTGAAGGACATCAAAATAAGATGTTGTGGGGTCAAAGAAAGTAGTCTACCCGAAATGTGAAGCGTTTAATAAACATAAATATGAATAAAATAAATATGAATTGTGGCATTACATTTACATTAGATTTGTTTGTGATATGCATAGTTTGCAGTGTTGAGCAATATAACCAATCACATACACGTTTCTGTTGAGTTTAGGCATGCAATGTGCAATCAGAGGCGTTATAAACAACACAATGCAGAAAAGATTCAAGTAAGAGAGGAGTTTTTGCGAATTAGGAGTATTACTCACAGTAGACTGAAGTCATGGACCATTAACGTAGCTTGTTTTGTCTGTAGCCGGAATATGATGTGCGTTTTCCCACATTTTTCCTTTGAGTACAGAGAAAAGCTCTATATAAAATGTAATAAATTATTATTATTACATGAGCAGCATTAAACAGTAGGCCTATTTGTAAATAAACATAAATAGAAAAAAATAGTTTTTCTTTTTTCTATTTTTGTTATTTTGTTGTCCTGCACCTGAGGCAAAGTGCTTGGGATGTGCACACCTTCTTTGTATTTTTGATTCATCAAATAAACATAAATGCCATGTAGATGCAGCTTCTGTTCCACCTTCGCAGTGTAAAAATGGCTTTAGTTGATGGATGAAAAATATTTAATTGGTAACAGTCTGTAGAATTGTGATTGATTAAAGTAACTGGGTAAATTTAGGTAGGCTATTTAAACAACACAGATACGCAGATTCAAGTAGATTTTAATTAGGTAGGTTAATTATAAAAACTGTCCCCTAAAAAGGCTTAAAAATAAAGTAAAGGCCTACATACACACACACACACATACTGTATATATATATACATATATGCACACTGTGCAAAATCATTGACCCCCCTGAAGACCATTGTGAAGGCTAATCCATACCCTGGTCCATGCACACTTAAGAATCTACATTAGGTATTTTTTGCCTGCTCTTTTCTGTGTACTGTTAATTCGGACACACTTCTTTTATCACATAGCCTACTGTTTATGCGGTTTCGGATGCAGACTTTCAATCAGGTTTGCCTTTACAAAAGAATGGTTAGCACATTAATTCATAACAACTTGACAGCTGTTTGTCATGTGACAACACTTTAGTATACTAGACTACTCTGAAACATTATTTGTTGCATATACTATTTCATACACTATTCTGTATGCGCCACAGGGCAGTAAGCAGCAAGTTAGTGTGCCATTCTGAACACAGCCCCTGTCAATCGGAACGCCCCTAGTGTTTCGAAAGTGCCCATCACTAGTTTGAGGATTGTCCTCTTATACTTGCCGTATTGCGTCGAGGTTAAAGGTGAAATGTGTCAGCATGGCGCTCTGAAAGCAAAACAACGCGAAAATAACCGATCAAAGAGCAGAACAACTCTATATTTTCCCTCAAACTCCCACGGATTTCTCAATACCGATTGATTTTGGCGTCTTTTCAGTAAGTACGCACTCTTAGACTGTCTATATGGAGTTTGTTTGAGGTAAACACATGGGTTTTCCTCAGTGGATATCCGGGGCTTAGCCTAGACACATTCAAGACATGTGTCATAATACACGACTCAGATACACTTTAAGATATGTTTAAAAGTTATATTGGCAAAGCGTTTGTTATTTAAGAGAGGTAAATCTTTTTTAGCGTCACATCGAGTTAAACTGAAAACGTATTCTTACAAAGAAAGATATACCAGTCCCCTACAAACACACACGTGTGTAACACACACACACACACACACACGTGTGTAACACGCACACAAACACTGGTTTAAAGCCAAGTAACGTTAGAATTAAACATGGCTAAAGTCTAATTACACTGTATTCAGCACAAACTCTGCTACAATAATATATCAGCAGCATGTGTGTGAAAGTTTGTTGTTTTGAGATAATGACATTTATCAGGGTTTCCGCGGGGCATTAAAAAGCATTAAAAGTCATTAAATGGATTTTGCGATAATTAAGGCCTTAAATGGCATTAAAAAACATTAAATTGTAATCCTACAGGCATATATACAGGGGCGATTCTAGGATTTTCATTTTAGGGGGGCTCAGCCCCCAATGAGGGTATGATTTAAAAAGTTAGTTTATGGTCTAATGCTCATTATTAACTACTTTCATTCATTCATCCAGTAACATGCATATGGAAGGGTCTTATATTATCGCTGAGGTCCCGAATGTGAGTTATTTAGGGGGGTTCGGGGGCATGCTCCCCCGAGAAAATTTAGATTTCTCTGATCTACATATGTGCATTTTAAGATGTTTTGAAGGCCAAAAAAATTGGATAACAATAGCTTTAAAACCATGTGCGGGCAGCTGTTTTTTTTCTCTCCTCATCAGCATCACACTCTTTTACTCTTTGTTTTTATCTTGCTCTGTCTTTTCCCCTCCTAAAGCTGAGCTTTGACTGATATAGGCTTTTCATTTTTGTCTGTCAGTGAAGAAAGTAAACATAGGGTCAACTGATAGGTTGATTTATGAATCATTTTTTCAGACAAAGCTACCAGGAAAGCTAGGTAACTAAGTTTATTAAATTCATTCACAATATGTACACATTCATTATTGATCTAGGCCTAATATATGGCCGTAGACAGGGCTTTATAATCAAAGAGGTCATACATTTGAAGTTGTTATGGGGTTAAACATTTTTATTTCTCTGATATGTGCATTTCAAGACGTTTGAAGGCCAAAAAAGGATAAGAAATATATTTAAAACCTGCTCTCTCCTCATCTCCATTACTCTGTCTTTTTCTCTCAGTCTCCTGATCTTGCCCTGTCTCTTCCCCTCCTAAAGCTGAACTTTTTTAATTTACTGAAGGCTACAAATTGTAGGCTATTATATTAATTCTCAACATGTACACATGCATTATTAATCTTGTGCCTATGAAAACGGCTTTGTTAATGTTTCTTGTCCCCTCACAATGACATAATTACACGTTATTAGACAAAAGTTTATTAGTTTTCTAATTATTTTTGTCATTCGTTTAACATTTATGACCTAAAAAACTGTCAAATATAAAATGTTTAGTTTAGCTACTTATTCTTAACTCGTACTTGACCGTAAACTGAAGCGTCAGTCGTGCTGCTAAAATTCGCGCTCGGATGAGAAACCGAAACGTCCTGTGTTGCTCCCAATACTCTAGTAATTACATTATGTAAACTGCAATGCATTTATGACAAAGAACTGCACCGATGCAGATGTAATATCATAGCAATCTATCAATATGCACTCACGACACACCTTGTACTCTCTGATGTTCGCTCTGCTCGGCGCCACTGCAGATTGAAAAATGCGCTAAATCCAAGCAGACTCAGATAAGGGGAGGAGCCGAAACTTGACGCAGCTTTCCGCCGTTTCAAATGAGTTTTTTTAAAAGGGGACTGAAGCGATCAAAAATGTATTAATCAAATATTTTTAGGGGGGCTGGGCAGAAGTTTAGGGGGGCTGAAGCCCCCCTAAAAAGGGCCTAGTGACGCCCCTGCATATATACATTTTTTTTATGGTTTTGAAGAAAATGTTATATTATCAATTTATTTAAATAGTCTTCATGATTAATAATTTTTATTTTCTGTCGTCGCAAAATATGTACGTTAGTGTGATTAAAAACACGCGGAAACAGTTTGGTGATTGCCTCCGGCTGGAGCAAAGTTGCGGAGGTGGCGCGAGTAATTTTGGACCGCAGGAACAACAGGAATAAAACTAGACCAGAAAACTGGGAAAGTGCATGGAAGACAAACAATTTGGAACATGGTTGGTGGTCAAAATAAAGAAGGATTTTGCAGCGTTTGTAAAAAGGTATTTAAATTGGGTAGCTACAATGGGAATCAATGGCGTAAAATCTCATATGCAGTCTGACAGCCACAGGTCAACGGTAAAAGGCAGACAGCAATTAACTATGTGTAGTAACGTTCCCTCATCAGCTCGACATCGCTGTTGAAGCTCACTTTGCGTTTTTTAACGCGTTAACGCATGAGATTAGTTTTGTCCAGTTTATACGTGTTAAAATATTTAACGCAAACGCAGCATTCGTTAATTTTTGTCATCCCTTGGGTAGCGTTACATTATATGATCCCGCTCTTATTCATGTAAATGCTTTTAAACGCGCTGCCTGCGAATGTCCTGTGTAACACACACACACACAGAGAGAGAAAGACGCGCGCCAGATCGTGCGCACAGACTGCGCACCAGAAAACGGTCCTCTTTCGCGCAACGAACAATAACACACAATTTTCCCACAATTTTGTTAAGTTCACTTAAATTAAAAGTTGTCATTTTTTTTGAAGCCTAATGTTAAAAACTTGATAGCTTTTAATTACACTGTAATGTTGGATGGCTATAATTAATGTTTAAAATTAGGGGGGAGAAATCATTTTTATCCAGATATCAATAGCTGTATTAGTATCAGTGAGACTGGCCTTTATGTTGTCTCTACATTCATTTGTAGATTAACTGTGAAATGATTACATTATAAAATATATAAACCTACACAAATGTAAGTGTTTTAATTGCGGAAAAAACATGTGATTAATCAAGTTAATATATATATATATACATGCATACATACATACATACATACATACATACATACATGCATACATAATATCCGTGGTTAGTCATGGGTCGTGTATGGCATTTAAAATAAAAAAATGGCATTAAAAAGGCATTAAATTTAAATTGAAGATCCCTGCAGAAACCCTGTTTATGCGTGGTTTGTGAAAATACAAAAAAAAAATTCTCACTGAAATAAGGTCATGAAACCCATACTGATTATTTCTTCACAAGACTTTTGAAAATTGTATGACGTAGCCTAGAATATTTGCTCTAAAACTATGTGAAAATCACCCTGACTGCTCATTCAGATAAGACAATATATTGATTTAAAATTTTTACGACGTGTTTTGTGTGAAAAAGCTTTATGCGGGAGCTCATTAATATGTAGCTCAAAAGCACTCATTGAAAACAATTATCCAAAGACAGAGACCTTTGTGCCATTCCTAAAAACATTGTACATACCTTTCATTTCCAAGGTGTTTGATTTTCACTTTACCATGTTCATGTACAGAGACTCATGTGAATGTTGAAGTCAGCAGGAGTGGCATCTGGGCCCTGAAAGAAAAAAAAAAGTGAACATACTGATATCAAGAGAAAGGCCTGCACTATTTTGGGAATAAATTTGAGATTTTTCTGGTTAAAATTGCTTTTTAAAATTCACAGAATACACACACACACACACACACACACACACACGCACACACACACGCACACACACACACGCACACACACACACGCACACACACACACACACACACACACACACACACACACACACATAAATGTTTCCAACAATATATAATGAACACCAGGTTTGTTGTGCCTTGTAGGCATAGGCTATGCGCAGTGCTGCATAAAGTAAAATAATAATAACATTAACCTATAGCAGCCTGTAAATCTTCCAAAATATTTCATTAACAACTAAGCTAGAGAAAAATATATTGATTATCATGTTACTTCAAATGTTTCCATTCGTTATGATGATATGAAATGAGATAATAGTAAAAACATGAAGCCGTTTGGTGCTTTTCAAACGCGATCGCGATCCAAAATATGATACATTTAAACGCGATCGCGATCCAGAATATGATACATTCAAACGCGATCGCGCTCAAATATAAAACATTATGGTTACCATATACATATCTACATTTGAGCAGATATCCACAAACACAGTAACAGTAAACACGGGTCTAAATATTATAATACTCACCATATATCTAGCAACAGTTCAACTGCAATGTGAAATTTATGCAACAATAACAAACTAATATGTAAGAATTTCTTACCTTACATCTTCAGGGTTTTTCCTGGCTCAAAATGAGGCGGAGGTGGTAAAATCCTAATAATGTATTTTAATAATAAGGTAATTAAATGTTATTTTTCATAGATCATCATATAGCCTAATGTGTTTTCAGCATTATTTTTGTGGGTGGAGGTTGGTACCTCTAGGGGGGTCTGGGGGCATGCCCCCCCCGGAAGAAATTTTTGTACATTTTAAAGATAAATTCATTAATCTGGTGCACTTTGAGTCACCCAAATCCACTGTTAAAAATAACAAAATCCACCCGCAAACCACCCATATTCTTTGATTTAGATATCTGCATCTGATCACATTACAATTATTCAAATTCTCAGTGTTAAGCATGATAATATGGTAACATATCACACTGAAGTTGGCTAATTAAAAATTAACATTTATTTAAAATAAAAGTTCTTCTTTGGCAAAATTACATTTCCTTAATAGCCTTAACAGAGGCTTTACTCCATTCAAACTTAAATTGTCAATGTTTCATTACATCACTGTTTGAAAACAGAATAATTTTTTGTACCTTTATAAGGTTTTATTTTATTAAATGTTTGCTCCATCTTTCCTTTCAAATTCTTAAATTTGATCAATATATTCAATTAAAATAATAAGACATTAGGCTGTTTCCAATCAAGTTAAATAATTGACATTGAAAAATTATAACTGTATTAAATTAGATTATTTTAAATATTTTTGAATATACAAATAAGGAATGTTGAAAATGTTTGAAACTAAACCGCCAGTAGGAGGCGGCAGGCGACCGTCTTAATGAGCGAGTCATTGAGTCATTCATTCAAACGATTCGTTCAAAAGGCTGATTCATTCAGAATGAGGCAGTTTATGAATAGGTAATTGAATCTTTGACTCAATCGATTCGTTCAAAACGCTGAATCATTCAGTAATGAAACACGGCTGAGTGTTGCTGCTGTGAGATACGCGATGGTTCTGCTGTGATCTTTGTTTGGAACTATTTTCGCTGCTGAAACAGAACAAAAACAGATCATTGCGTCTCAAATGTAAGTGACTTAATTTTAACTATTTGTTTATTGAACTGTTATGAAATCAGTCTCGGTTTCAATCTTGATGGCATTTAGGAAAACATCACTCTGATCGTGTGTAGCCTAGGCTATATCTTGTTTCTTAACTATAATATGTTATAAATAACAGCACGAGCCTCAACAGCGCAACATTGTTACCGTCAGTACATTAGGTAGGCCTATATTATCAACTATAGGCTATCAATCGCCACTTACATTAAATTAAATAAAACAGGGCATTTGTCCGGATGGGCTACAATTCTCTCTCACTTTTCCCTTCAAAAAAGAAAGAAAGAAAGAAAAAAACACACGTGTCCCGGACAAAGTATATGGTCCCAGACAAGCGTTATTGTCGAGTCCTCCTGATATGTTTTCCTTGATTGTTTTTCTATGGAAGTAAAATAATGTCAAATGTTTTTGAAACAAAAAGCCTGTTGAATTGCACTACTTGAAAAAAAATAGGCATTGCATTAACCATGCTTGCATTTTAATGCATTGTATTTTTAGGGCTTGCATTTTTATGGGCTGAAATTCAACATGGTTGAATATTTAAGCTGTGAATATTTCAATTAAAAACATTTCAAACACATTTTCATTATTAAAAATTCAATGATCCATATTCACCTTTCATATTTCACTTCCAAAATATTCAAACTGTTTAAAAATACAACCTATAATATTCAACAGGCAATTTTCGGTCCATTTTATTTCGCTTTGCAAATTCGCTTCCACAAATTCAGTGGTTCAAATTCGACAGTAAATTCAACGGAACTGCAGGAAAAGCAATAGATTACCGAGATACTCTCCATGCTGTTAATCAACCTCACCAGCAGGAGGTGCAAAAGCGCTTGTTGTTGACGAAGACCAGCAACAGTTATGCCGAGTTCAGACTGCATGATTTTAGCCCCGATTTTGGCTCGCCGACAGGTTTTGAGAAATCGTCGACAAATGCCCGAAATCACAGGCAAATTGGTGCTCGTTCACGCGAGTGACAATCACGCAGTGTGAATGAGCAAAGACGCGATCTGAGAGAATCACCGACGAGTCGCCGACGCCCGTGAGATATTTGGCATGCTAAATATCTGGACCTGTCGGCGATTCAAAATCCTGCTGTGTGAAAGTGTTCTGACTGAAAACTACATCGGCGATGACCGACAGCCAATGAGAGAGCAAGATACAGAGCAGCGGGGAATTCGGTGATGAGTAATAGACCACAATATCAGTATTTTAATAGATATATTTACAATTATATCAAACAGAAACAAAGCACAAACATTTGCTTGACCAGCAGCAACAGCAGCACATTGCAACATTATTTATTTACCCCAAACTCTCTTTGCAGAACACACAGTCCTTGCTCCCCTTGTCTTCCCAGCCATTTCTTCACGCATAATGTTTTTCTTTTTCTCCTTTTCGCTGCAAATCAGTGCACAGACAATTTGGATCGCAAGCTTCTTGCAGGCTATCATTTTTAATAACACTTTCAAACTCGTGCGAGAACTGCGGTCTTACGCACGCGGGATTTTGCGTTATTTCCTTATCACTTCTCGCGTGTGTTTGGTTGCGAAACGTAGTTTGCGGGCCAGACAGGAGTTGTCGGCGATTCTTCCTCCTGAAAGTCATGCAGTGTGAAACCTCCTGTCGCCGATGCATCGTGCAGTGTGAACACACCAGCAACTGAATGTCATGCAGTGTGAAAAGAACAGTGACCCGACTCTTTTGAAAATCGTGCAGTCTGAACTCGGCATTAGAGCAAGCCATTCATTCATAAAACTCATTTAACAGCGTTTAAATATACTGTCTATGTTTAACAGCAATGTAAGTGTATTTGTGATTATTATGACGGCGGTTTTATGTTAAATTCAGTGTCTTCACGGTTACTTTCCCTGTGTAGCCTACATGCATCTTTCTCTACCGTGAACGAGATGAATGTTATTCCCCGATGCGGATATACAGATCCAATGTTACATTTTTGAGGTTGACATATATTTCTCTTGGTTGTTTAGTAGCCTTAACTTTATTGTGGCGATGTGCTGCATGCAGGCTATTAGGGTTTCCCTCAATACTTCAGGATTCTCCAGCTGGACATATAAAATGCTTAAAGTAGCTTAATGGACTAATTACAGTGATATAAAAGACCAAACTCGCAGGCAAGCAGATTGAAGTTTAATGCTGAGGCCATCCTTAAAAATATTCTTGTTTGCCGTAACCCGACCGACCCAGTCAATTTAGGTCCGACCCAATTATTTATTTTTTTTCCCTTTTAGTCCGACCGACTTGCCGATTGTAAACTTGCGTTAAGACCGACCGATTTTTTTTTACTCTTCAAACAACTAATACAAATGCAATAAAATGATATTAATTATATTTTAATGTGAATAAATAGGCCTACATATAGGCTACAAACGTAGGCTACGCTCTTTCTTTTAAATAAAAACCCGTGGCGTCATCTATGATTATAAGGGCTGTGTAGGCTGTAGGCCTATGCGAAATGAAAGCGAAATCGCGACACTCAGATCCACGAAAAATATGTTTTAGTAGGCTAATTCTATGAATTACACTGCGCAAACCAAAAGTAGGCTATTATACCCACCGGATGAAGAGGGATTGGCTCTCCACAGAACATAATTTATAGCCTATTCATTTTATTTTATTTTTCGTGTTCGCATTTATGAGGAAGAAACAATGTTACGGACGTGACCGCTCTGAAAGCGGCAATTAAAACTTCACAGAGATCTCAAACAGGCATTTAAAACACCAAATATTAAGAATGGGCATATCAAGCAAAATAAAATTCGATGATTGATCGAAAATTGTATCTCTCCCCCCACATGCTCACCGGCAACGCTCCGACAGTAAATTTCTCTGTAGGCTACTGTCTAATAGGCCTGTGTTGTAGCCCACAGTCATTAAAAAACGATTTAGTTTCATATTCATGTTTAAATAAAATAATATTTATTTTTTAAATTTCATGTTGATTATATGAAAAGTGAATAGCATGAATAAGATAAGATGATCCCGAAAATATCGGAAGACAAATGGAGTAGGCAGACATGATTTTAACCACTTCATTAAGTTTGTTTTTGTAGAAAGTCTGTCTTTAAACTGAATTTCGTTTTGTATTAATTGTATCTTAATTTTGATCAATGTTTCATCAACCATTTTCATGTATTTAATAAATAAGAGGTAGGCTAAATAAGGCAATATAATCAGGACACGGAGTCGCCGGCGCGTGAACTGGAGCTGGTCTCTTAAATGAACCGAAACTCAGCGTATAAGCTACTTGCCTCACAGACCTGAGACATATATATAGGCCTATATATAAAAAAGCATGAAATGTACACTTTTAAACAAAACAATTCAAAACGAAAGAAAACAGACTGCTCTCTGCTTATGTAATGAAATGTGCATTTCTCTCTGGCGCGTTCACTAGGCTACTGCGAAGATCGCGTCAGCATCGTCAACTTCATCTTTGACACAGAAAACACTTGTTTATTAATAAACAATTGAAATGTCTCCTTGATATATTTGACATACTAATAATCATCACTTTTCCCAATTCTGACAGCTTAGGTGCGTTATTGGCAGCGCTCCCGTTACATGAATAGGCCTATAATATTACCGCTATAATATTATTCTTTGGTGTTCAGTTTATACAGGTTTTCTAATTGTTATTTAATATATATATATATATATATAGCACGAAGTTCTGGAAAACTGTCAGTGAAGTCCCGATATGCAAATATGACCAAAATTGTACATTTTTTTTTTTACATCGACTCTCGAAAAAAAAATATATAGACCGACCAACCGACCTTTTTTTTTTTTTTTTTGCTGTTACGGCAAACCAAGATATTTTTAAGGATGGCCTGAGCGTTTCCCAGTGATAGACTGGCATAAGTTGGCTTGACGTTGGACATTCACACATTTAGGGACCGTCTCTAAAGTGTATACGACATTGGCATATATGTTTCTAACTTCAATAGCATGTGAATAGAACGACTTAGTCATAACACCAACTGTAAAGTGTTCATGTAGTGTCAGGCATACTGCACACCCTTTGGGTTTTTGATATTTATTCAAATAAATTCAAGTTTGCTATTGAAGTTAGAAACGTGTATGCCAATGTTTTATGCAACTTTTGAGACGGTCCCTAAATGTGCGAATGTCCAATGTCAAGCCAATTTTACATTTATTAGGCTACATTTAGTCATTTATTTAGCAGACGCTTTTATCAAAAGCGATTTACAGTTAAACTAACAATAGGAGGACAACAATATGCAAGTGCTATGACTCTTCCCAGTTTAAGCTAATGCAATACACGTAGGCATAGCCTACTATAGGCTACTATACTATATATATATATATATATATATATATATATATATATATATATATATATATATATATATATATATATATATATATATATATACAGTGTGTGTGTGTGTGTGTATATATATATATATATTAGGGCTGTCACTTTTGTGAAAAAATCCTGTTCGATTTTTGAGACATAAGTGTTCATTGAATCGATTGTAAAATCGATTTTCCATGTCTAAAGACGTTTCCATTTTAAACGCAAAATATGGGCAAATCCACGGACAACGAACAGGCATTAGGACGAACGTAAAGAGGGCGCTTGAGACGCGCACAAGTCTGCAATATTTCTGATGATTTATTGGCGTGAAGTTTCGTACACAGTGACAAACAGGAGTGCAACATTCTCGAAAAACAATAAGCAGAGTGGACTGCCATAGCATAAATGAAAAACATTACCTCAATCTTCAACATGGCTGTGTTTACGATTAGAAATGTCAAACAAATTTCGCCCACGTAGGCGATTGTAGACGCGTAGCCCGAATTTGTATCTGAATGCATGAGACTGTCTGCATACCGGCAGAATTCACAGTTTTGTGGTAAAAAGAGACGCATTATGCAGAAGTATAATTTGCTGTTATGCGTGTTTGTCAGAGCCTGCAGTTGCTGTGTGACGCGCGTTCGCATCGTGACGAGCTGGACGCGCTCCGAGAAAAGACCGTTAAAATCGATTCCCTATTTTCGTTTTCGAAACTTGCGTTGGTTGGTCCAATCGACTGTGCAATCGATTTTCGAACGTAAAGTGACAGCCCTAATATATATATATATATACACTGTAGAGAGAGAGAGAGAGAGAAAAGAGAAGAGAAAGTGTTGCTTTTATGCCAGTAGGCTATTTCACTGCATGAAACTTTGCGCGTTACGTTCATATTCTTAGTCCATCTAGCCTATATAGTAGCCTACATCCCCAATAAGGTGCGAGTTTGGTCTTTTACATCACTGTATTAGTCCATAAACTACGTTAAGCGTTTTGTCCCAACGGAAGGGGAATCCTTGAGTATGAGGTATTGAGGGAAACCGATTATAATCCTGTTCATGTAGAGAAAAGCTGATGACATGCTACACGGGGAAAGTAACAATGAAGTTATTGAATGAAACATAAACACAGCTTTTGTGTCTTTATCATCTTTTCCGCATATATACTGACACAGATAATCATTTTCATTTTATGAATGAATGGCTTGCTCTAGCTGTTGCTCTGTCTTCAACAACAAGCGCTTTTGCACCACCTGCTGGTGAGGTTGACTAACAGCATATGGAGAGTATCTCGGTAATCTATTGCTTTTCCTGCAGTTCCGTTGAATTTACTGTCGAATTTGAACCACTGAATTTGTGGAAGCGAATTTGCAAAGCGAAATAAAATGGACCGAAAATTGCCTGTTGAATATTATAGGTTGTATTTTTAAACAGTTTGAATATTTTGGAAGTGAAATATGAAAGGTGAATATGGATTATTGAATTTTTAATAATGAAAATGTGTTTGAAATGTTTTTAATTGAAATATTCACAGCTTAAATATTCAGCCATGTTGAATTTCAGCCCATAAAAATGCAAGCCCTAAAAATACAATGCATTAAAATGCAAGCATGGTTAATGCAATGCCTATTTTTTTTTCAAGTAGTGCAATTCAACAGGCTTTTTGTTTCAAAAACATTTGACATTATTTTACTTCCATATTTTTCCATGAAGAGAATTACGTTGTTGAAAACGAAAGTAAAGTGACGCACGTTCATTGCGTTTTACCGTGATGAGAGTTCCGTGTCTTTATTAAACTCAACACAAAATTATTTATCTGTCATCCACCCTCGATTAATTGGAATGGAATGTTTTTATTACTTATCTGCGCACTTCGCGCAGCAGCAGCACTATACGGTTTGAGAATGGACACATGCGGTAACCGCAACAGAACCGTCACGGTGGAAAAAGTGTATCTGACCATGACTGTCTGTCCGAGTTTTGTCGAGAGCCGGAGGCGGCACGAAATTTGACGGAGGCGGCTGCCTCATAATTCTCTATGCAGGAAAAACCCTGATCTTTCTTGTCTTCAAATCGCGTTCTTCTTTTTCTGAGGTAGCCTAAATCCAATGTAAACTCACGGCGTGTCTTTCAAACTCGACGACTTGTGAAGTTTTGGTGTTTTGTTTCTGAGGTAACGAGCGCGTTCGCGTTCCATGTGGAGATTTGCATGTGAATGTCTTTTGCGCGAGTGGGCGTGTTCAAATTAAAAATAATTAGGAAGCGTTTGAGAAGCTGGACATCTTGTTGGTTTTATATAAATTACTTAAACAGAGAATATTTGTTTTCAGTTTGAATCCGATCATTTAAAAGTACACACTTAAATGTTTATAAAGGTATATGGCTCATAAATGTGTGACAAGTATTCGCTGAGTTTTGTTTCAGTTTATAGACGTGCTCAAGAAAAAAAAGTTCACTGCGACGGAGAGGCAGAACGCACACCCTGTTTATTTTCTTTATTTTACAAGAGCACAATGTTTTGATTTGATTGTAAGTGGACACATACAAAAGTACAATTATCACAGATTCTTTTTTTATATTTCTTTTTTCTGTATGACCATAAATGACGGAGTAATTTAAGTTTATAGTGCTACAATGTGAAGAAAATCCAGCAAAACACGCCGGCGCGTTTGCCGACCTCAGAGGGTTAACCTTCAGTTGCATAACAAATGTTATGTGATTAGTGTTCCCTTACGAGAACGTTCTCTCGTACTGCGTGGCAAACGCTGTGGGAAAACTCGTTTTCTCGAGAATATTGAAGCCTTTATTTTAAAACGCATTGCTGCAGCACATGCGAGAGCTTGAAGCTCGCGTGAGCGTGCTGATTGGCTTGTGCAAAGCAACTGCACGAACCAATGGCGGATCAGCAGAGGAGCGCGGACCAATCAGGGCGCTTGGCACTCTGCCAGAGTCAAGCGCGCGAAACTGCACGTGACAGAAGAGTATAAATATACAGAGAATCCGCCATTTGACAGATTTTATCTCCTTCAGCTTTCGACTCACCTCGTCGCTGATCCTCTCCGGATAAAGAAGCCGTTCGTCGTTGAACAGCCGTCCAGCGGAACAGCTTCGCATCCCGGCATCTGCCAGCTGAGCGTTTCCCTGTGGCATCCGACGAGTATCCTTTTTCTCTTTCTCTCTATCCTAAAAGAGCAAATTCGCTGTTTTCACAGCGCGCGGTGTTGATTCAAATGCCGCTCTCTATCTGTGAATACTGCGGGTTTCCTCTGCTTGTGTTTACAGACACACACTCTGTGTGCTGCCTGTCTCGGCCCTGAGCACGCCGAGTCAGCGCTCACTATAGGCGGCTGCCTTCTCTGCGACGGGATGCCTGTTTCTACTCTCCGCTCGAGACACGCTCTCGCTTCGTCGGTGAGTTATCCCGCCCATCTTCCGTCTTCGGCGCCCCGCGAGCCCCGTAGGAAGAAGCGGCGCGATCATGAGGCGTCCTGAACGCGGTGAGTTTAGCGGATGCACGCTGGGCTTTTCTCCACGTGCTTCCCCCTCGCTCTTCTCAGTTCTGTTTTCTCAGAGCGACCAACGCCCCTTGTCTGAAGCGGCGGGATTCGTCTCTTTTGACGGATCTGCTGATGTTAATGCATGACGCAGTTCCGTGGCGGCATCTGAGAACGAGGATTGGTCGGGCTCCGCGGACCCCTCCCCCCCCGTCTCAGTTAGACCCTTCTGACACTCGAGCGAACATTGACGCCGAACTCATGTCTCGCGCTGTCAACGAGCTGGGACTCTACTGGTTTTTCTCCAGCTGAGCCTGCCAGAAGCCGCCTCGACGAATGGTACCTGCCGGGGCGCCAACAGGCCCCTCGTCAGCGCGCCGCTCCATTTCTGCCTGAGGTCCACGAAGAGCTCACTAAAAGCTGGCGCGCGCCCTTTTCAGCGCGAACGCGCTCATCTGCTTCTTCAACGCCCTCCACTGTTGACGGCGCTGAAGAAAAAGGTTATGTGTGTCTCCCCCCACTGGAGGAAGCGGTCGCTGCACACTTATGCCCTCCCACTGCAGGAAGTTGGAGGTCTAAGACTGTGCACCCATCTAAGCCGTGCAGAACTACTACCGCGCTTATGCTGCCGCCGGTCAAGCCGCCTCTGCTCTCCACGCCATGGCGACCCTCCAAGTGTTTCAGGCGAAGCTCCTCTGCTATATGGATGAGTCAGGCCCTGACCCAGACACTTTTAAGGACCTCAGAAGTGCGACAGATCTAGCGCTACGGGCCACTAAGACCACCGCTCAAGCACTGGGCCGCAACATGGCCAGCCTAGTAGTTTTAGAGCGCCACCTATGGCTGACATTGACCGAAATCAGGGACGCAGACAAAACCGCCTTCCTCGATTCTCCGGTCACAGCATCTGGTCTCTTCGGCCCATCTGTCAGCGGCTTCGCAGAACGCTTCACTGAGGCTCAGAAAGCCTCCAGCGCCATGAAGCATTTCCTCCCTAAACGCTCCAGTTCGGTCCAACGGCGCCCCAAGAGCACGCCGCGACCCGAGAGGGTAGCTTCACAAGTCCTGCAGCCCCGCCCAGTGGCTGAGACTAGCCAGCGCATGAAGCCTGCAAAACGGTTCCTGTTCCCTAAGCGCCAGGGCCCGCGGCCGAAGCTCACGCTCGATCACGAGCCCAAGAAGCCGTCCTAACTGGCTTAAAGAGGGGTCATTGTCCCGCCGCGGCCGGACCAGCCCCGAAGATCGCTCGAGTGCTACTCTCAGCCCCCTCTTCAGTTCAGGCGGTTAGAGCAGTATTAAATGCAGAACATGGGCCCGTCACCTGTCACGCACCCCTGCACACAAACGCTGTTTTAACAGCGACCCACAAAAAGCACAAATCGAGCAAAATTTCTCCCTCACATACATGTCAGTTCGAACCCCCAACACTGGGCGTTCCAGATATGATAATGTCTCTGTCTCTGCGGGCTCTAGCTTGGCAAGCTATCCCCGGAGTTTCAGAATGGGTAATGAACATCATAAAGCGCGGTTACTCGCTTCAGTTCGCCCGCAGACCACCGCGTTTCCGTGCGGTTATACAAACCACGGTAAGGAGCACACTGAGTCATGTCCTCCGCACCGAAGTGTTAAGTCTGCTGGCCAAAGGGGCCATCGAAAAGATCCCCCTTTCTCAGAGCGAGTCAGGTTTTTACAGCCGTTACTTTCTTGTTTCAAAGAAAGACGGCGGCCTGAGACCCATTTTAGATCTGAGACATCTGAACAAGGCTCTCATGTCACGGCCGTTCAGAATGCTCACGACCAGACACATCCTGGCGCAAATTCGCCCAGGCGACTGGTTTTTCTCAATAGATCTAAAAGACGCTTACTTTCACATTCAAGTGAACCCCCACCACAGGCCATTCTTGAGATTCGCCTTCGAGGGGCAGACATACCAGTACACAGTCCTACCATTTGGACTGGCACTGGCACCTCGTACATTCACGAAGTGCATGGATGCAGCTCTCTCCCCCCTGAGACAGCGGGGAATGCGCATCCTGAACTACCTCGGCGACTGGCTCATATTGACCCAGTCAGAGGCGGAGTCACATACTCACAGAGCCTGGCTCCTCAGACATCTAGAATGTCTAGGGCTCAAGGTCAAATTTGCCAAGAGTATTCTGTTGCCCAGCCAACGTATCACGTTCCTGGGAACAGTTCTCGACTCCGTACTTATGAGAGCATGGCCCACACCGGCCCGTGCTCTAACGATTCAGCAGCTCGCAGCATCGCTCACAGAGGGCTCTTATGTACCCCTCAGAACATTCCAGAGGATCCTTGGCCTCATGGCCTCCGCATCATCAGTACTCCAACTCGGCCTACTGCGTATGCGTCCTCTTCAGCTGTGGCTAGCACCTCTGGTGCCACCCCACGCCTGGCATTCAGGCCACTTGGTTATCAAGGTAAACCAGCGCTGTGTTCAAGCCCTGGCCCCTTGGAAAGACGCCAGCTGGTACCAGCAGGGCGTAAGCATGGGGGTGGTCTCAGAGAGGAGGGTGATTTCAGCAGACGCTTCCAACTCAGGTTGGGGAGCGCTGTACGAGGGCAGGCCTGCCTCCGGCCTCTGGTCGAGCTCGGAGAAACGCCTACACATCAACTGCCTCGAAATGAGAGCAGTTTTTCTAGCCCTAAAAACCTTCCTCCCTCACCTGGCTGGACACCACGTTCTGGTCCGAACGGACAATATGTCAGTGGTCTCCTACATAAATCGCCAGGGCGGCCTCAGGTTCCACAACCTGCTTGCCATAGCCACGCAGCTCCTGCTATGGGCTCACACCAACCTGCACTCGCTCAGGGCAGCTCACGTGCCAGGCACGTTGAACACAGGAGCAGACATGCTCTCTCGGGGCAGAGTTCCCCCAGAGGAATGGTCTCTCCACCCTCAGACGGTTCTCCTGCTTTGGGAGGTCTTCGGGAAGGCAGAAGTAGATCTTTTCGCCTCAGAAGACAACTGTCACTGCCCAATATTCTTTTCAAAGAACAGGGATGCGTTGGCCCACGACTGGCCCAACCTCCCTCTCTATGCGTTTCCTCCGGTCTCGATGCTCCCTCAGGTCATCGAACGGATCAGGAACACCAATAGCGCGGTACTCTTGGTTGCTCCTCTCTGGCGGACCCAGATTTGGTTCCCAGAGTTGATGCAACTGTCTGTAACAGACCCTTGGCCAATTCCACTGAGGTGCGACCTTCTGGCTCAGGCCAACAGGACAATCTGGCATCCTCGTCCCGACTTGTGGGCCCTACATGTATGGCCACTCAACGGGTACCCCAGGATCTCCCAGAAGGTGTCCTAAACACTATTTTGGAGGCTAGAGCTCCGTCTACTAGACGCCTCTATCTCCTAAAATGGTCAGTGTTTTCCAGCTGGTGTTTAGCTCGAAACCTCGACCCACACACTTGTGAAGTACCAAGAGTGCTATCCTTTCTCCAAGAGATGCTGGATGCGGGTCGTTCCCCCTCCACTCTCAAGGTGTATGTAGCAGCCATTGCCGCACATCACGTATTGGAAGCCGGAGCCTCCTTAGGAAAATGCGACCTTATAGTTCGCTTCCTTAAGGGCGCCAGAAGGCTTAACCCGCCTCGGCCGCCATCTGTCCCAGCCTGGGACCTTTCTTTGGTTCTACGGGCTCTTAAGGGACCTCCCTTTGAACCACTTCAGTCAGCCGACCTAAAACCTCTCTCCCTGAAAACCGCCCTGCTTTTGGCACTGGCGTCAGTCAAAAGAGTAGGTGACTTACAGGCGCCCTCTACTAGCGCTTCCTGTCTGGAGTTCGGCCCCAATGACTCTAAGGTCATCCTTAGGCCAAGACATGGATATATTCCTAAGGTGCTCTCAACTCCGTTCAGAGCCCAGGTTATTTCTCTGTCAGCTCTTCCCGCTTCGCAAGAGTTCAGTGATGCTCTCACACTCTGCCCTGTCAGAGCTCTGAGAATTTATTTGGAGCGTTCAGCCTCTTTCAGACAGTCTGAACAGCTTTTTGTTTGTTTCGGGGGCCGAACCAAAGGTCTTCCCGTCACGAAGCTCACGCTGTCTAGATGGATAGTGGATGCCATTGCTCTGGCTTACACCTCACTGGGCCTTACATGTCCCATAGGTGCTAGAGCTCGGTCGAGTGGTGTTCCTATCGAAGACATTTGTGCGGCGGCCGGATGGTCCGTCCCGTCCACATTTGTGAGATTTTACAACCTAGAAGTTCCTGCTCTGCAGGCACGAGTTCTCTCTATCTAAGCTCTGGCTCTGCGGACCCAGGCTAGTGTTGACATTCCTTCTGGCACATTCGTGCGATGACCGGCTAGTCCGTTTCGTCCACATCTGTGAGACATTACAACCCAGAAGTCCCTGCTCCGCAGGTACGAATTCTCTCTATCTAGGCCCTGGCTCTATGGACCCAGACTAGTTATTGCAGTACCTATACAGGATATTTATGCGGCGGCCGGCTGGTCTGTTCCGTTCGCATCTGTAAACCTTTATAACTTATAGTACCTGCCTTGCAGGCATAAGTTATCTCTATCTAACGCTGGCTCTGTGGACCCAGACTAGTTTGTGACTCAGACACTGGTTGTCATTCTGTGTTGTGGGACTCTTAAGACTGGCCTTTGCCCAGCTCTTGTCTGTTTGGATATCTAAGGGCCCGAAAATTCGGTCTCTTTATCCTAGGCTATTCTGTACTTCCTGGAGCTCCCGGTGAGTCAGATTGGCCAAAGATTGACAAGCACGGCGTTTTAAATAGTGTTGCCACAGCGTTTGCAACGCAGTACGAGAGAACGTTCTCGTAAGGGAACGTACTTGGTTACTTACGTAACCTCGGTTCCCTCAGAGATAAGGGAACGAGTACTGCGTTGCCTTGCCGTGCTATTGTCTCTTATGGCAGGTGTCTTTTCGCTTCAGTCGATTTAAACCTGTCAAATGGCGGATTCTCTGTATATTTATACTCTTCTGTCACGTGCAGTTTCGCGCGCTTGACTCTGGCAGAGTGCCAAGCGCCCTGATTGGTCCGCGCTCCTCTGCTGATCCGCCATTGGTTCGTGCAGTTGCTTTGCACAAGCCAATCAGCACGCTCACGCGAGCTTCTAGCTCTCGCATGTGCTGCAGCAATGCGTTTTAAAATAAAGGCTTCAATATTCTCGAGAAAACGAGTTTTCCCACAGCGTTTGCCACGCAGTACGAGAGTCCCTTATCTCTGAGGGAACCGAGGTTACGTAAGTAACCAAGTATGTTTTCAATAATAAAATTGGAATATAGGATATGAAGTGATTAGAAAAAAATAGACTGGTACTTTTAAATATTAAACATAAACCGCCAGTTGGTGGCGGCAAATTACCGTCCTTAATGAGTGAGCCATTGAGTCTTTTAGGGGCTGTTTACACGACACCATTTTTAACTAAAAATGTAAGACCTTTTATGTCGTCTTTTAAAAGTTTTAAAAACGGGATTCAAAGTGCAAGTTTTTGAAAACGAAACCCTTATCTCCGTGCCAACGACAAAAACATGAATCTGAGAAAACGGTGATGTCCTGCACATGCGTAGGCTATGACGTGTTTTTTATTTATTTTATTTTATTATGCCTTAAACAACATATACAGAACAATATAAAGCCAGGGAAACAAAGGAAAGAAATAAAAAATAATAATAAAAAAATAAAAATAAAAATAAAATGCACTCAAAAACATGCAAGACCTTTACATTACTCAAATATTTTGAAGACAGAACATAAACGGACAGTTTTAATAGCCTTTCTATTAGTGCTACTTTGAATAGTACAAAAATAACTTTCCAATTCTTTAAAAAACACTGTAAAACAGGGTTTTCTGTTAGAAAATTTACACTTATGGATGTGAAACTTAACTAAAAGAATAAACAAATTAATAACAAAAGTTTCGTTATTCACATTATCCTGAATAAAATATCCAAAAACTACATTTTCAAAAAGCAAAATAAAATTAGAGAGCACCTTTTCTGTGATAAACACAGAGACGTCATACCACAACTTTTTAACAAAACTACAGTGCCAAAAGACGTGAGATACAGTTTCCAATTGCAAAGAGCAAAAAGAGCAGATATCAATATCCTTCTTAAATTTACTAAGAACATGTTTAACAGGATAGAATTTATGAATAATTTTGAAAGAAATTTCTTTTACCTTGTTTGTAACAAAAAACTTATGAGGCAATATCCAAACACTTTCCCACTTAGAGTTTCTAACAAATTTAGCCCAATAAGCAATAGAGCAAGGCTTGGTATCAACCTCCTTTAAAAACAGATCGCGAATAGATTTGTTATTTTAAGTCTGTGAAAAACAAATTTTACCACATATTGTATCAGTTAGATTGACCTTGGGCACGTCAACCAATACCACATATCTAAATAAGGATGTAATACCAGAGTTAATCGCAGAGAAAACGAGAGAATTCCTTGGGAGTCACAGGAAAATTGAAGTGTACAAGAAACTCATCATAAGTCATAAGATATCATTGAGTGTTAAACAAATGAGATACTAAAACAATACCCTTATCAAACCAGCTTTTCAAAAAAATACTTTTGTGCAAACGATTGTTCCAAATAAAATAACGCTGTGGAGAGAAATTGTACTTGTAGATCAATTTCCAAGCCAACAAGGCTTGAGCATGAAAGGCAGATAGTTTTACTGGTAGTTTCTCAATCTTATAATCACACATTAATAGAAAAGAAAGACCCCTGAGTTGGTCAAAAATAAAATTAGGAATAAAATTCCACAAAGAAGGTTTATTCAGACAAAATTTTAACAGGTTAATTTTGAGGGTGTTATTTAAAGTAGAAAAATCCAAAAAGTCAAGTCCACCGTTTTTAAGAGAATTCATGACAACAGAGTTGCAAATATAGTGCACACGATTCTTCCATAAAAAATTCCCATAAAGTCTGATCAATAGTATTAAGAGAATTATTGTCTAAATGTATAGTTGAAGCAATATAGGTCAGTCTAGAAATTCCTTCTGCTTTTGACAGAAGAACTCTACCTCTAAGGGACAAGTCCCTTAATAACCAAAGATTACATTTTCTTTAAATCTTTTCTAAGGCAGGGTTAAAATTTAGGGAAACTCTATCTTGTTCATTTTTCGAAATGACAACACCTAAGTAATTAACATCTTTTTTAACAGGAATACCATCCAAAGATAAAAGGGAGGAATTTTTTTAAAGGTATAGCGGAGGATTTTCTTTTTCCGGGTGGGTAGTGTAAACTATTGGTCCACCTAAGTGTCAATCATTCTGGTGATATGTTTACGTAAGGCCGTCGTACGTGCTCGTCCCTTAGTTTTCGCTTTCTGCGCATGCGCACTTTCATGTGTTTATGTGTGGTGAGCTAGAGTTAAGCCATGAAGCTCGCCGTTTCACCGGGTCCTTTGAAAATGTCTGAGGGTCGCAAGAGAAAAAGTTTGTACGAACTGTATGAGAAGAAGAGAAAGGCCTCAGAAGAGAGAAACAAGATCAGAGTGTTTTTGGGAGATTGTTTCACACGATGGCGTGCGCTGAAAACACAGGTTGGGCTTCCCACTGATGCCTCAGTCGCGAAGTTTCTACTCGACAGGTAAAGTTTGGCATGCTATTTGGAGAAAAAGTGCAAATCTTCTTTTGGAAAGTAATCTTGTATGAGCGATGCCGACAGCAACTTGTAAACAGAGCGTGCACGAGGAGAACCTCGCACACGTTTAATAGGCGTTCCCTCTCGGGAGCAGGTAGAGTTGCGCATGTGCATTTTTTCAAAAAGTGGAGAGGGCGGTTCTTATTTAAAATTCGGAAAGATCCTCCGCTATACCTTTAATCTAAAATTTCACATTTTTTTTTATATTAAGGTACAAACCTGAAGCATTAGAAAACAACTGAATAGTTTTAATTGCCTGATGAACCTGGGTCGGATTTTTTAAAAACAGGGCTGTATCTAGAGGTCGACCGATATGTTTTTTTTTCAGGCCGATGCCGATGCCGATCTTTTGAAATCCGGGTCGGCCGATGGCCGATAAATGCTGCCGATTTATTTTGGCCGATATTTGGCCGATTATGTGCTTGTTTTTAACCTCTATTTGAAAGATAAAATGTAACACAAATAATAACTTAAGATAGACAAAATTTCTCAACAAAAACATTTATTTAACACTTTACCAATCTGCACTTGTACAAAAGACAAAAAGACCTTGAGATATGTTTGGTAATTGTACCTGAATGAATTGAAAATTAATTTGCTACATTTCAGATTAATATATTTGTTTTCCTTAACATTTTAATCAGTAACTTAAACACTTTGCAGTTTGAATGATGTCCTGATAAACAAAATGACGGAGTATGTTTTTATGTTTCCACTGTTCAATCGCGCCCGCGCCCCACACACACACACGCGCGCGTTTGCACACAAATATAAGTAAACACCTTGCGACTTTAAACTCACGCGACTTTTCGATTTTGATCGCGCCCGCGCCCCTCTCTCTCTCTCTCTCTCTCTCTCTCTCTCTCTCTCTCTCTCTCTCTCTCTCTCTCTCTCTCTCTCTCTCTCTCTCTCTCTCTCACACACACACACTCACACACTCACACACCATTTTCCAGCATTGCTTTACATCGCAGCCGGAGCCAAAGCGGAGCTACAGATTAGGTATCCCTAAAGAACCCGCGTATCTAACAGTAGTTCCGCATTACTTTGCACGCGAGTTTTATTTATTTTTATAGCGTGTATTCTCCGTGGAAATTTATACACCGAACCGTGACGCCTGTACCGTTTCGGTTCAATACGAATACATGTACCGTTCCACCCCTAGTCTACAGTGAAATACAGTCACACATTACACTACTGTTTGGCCAGCATTTTAACCGTGTTTAATCCAGCTACTAGCTAACGGAATGCTAAAGTTAACTGCTGACTAGTGTCAAGTGCAGCGAAGCGATGTTTCTGTTATTCTAACGTCCGTTTTCAGAGCATCCAAGAGAAGCACAGACATAACAGTAGCACTGAAATGAAGCACAGAAATGCGCGTTGATATTCGGTCCGGTAAATAACGGTCGTTAAGGAACCAGTGCCGTATTAGCTCCGGGTTTGTCTGTAGCTACCCAACCCTAGCGACAACGACGCTAGCAAAGCCAGTCCTTCACTAGCATATAGTTGGTCTCTTTTTTTATTACTTATTTCTCTGCATTGAGTGACAACCCTCTCAAATATAAGACACACAAACAGAACAAATAAAAGTCTCAGATTCACTGTCTGTAAATTCTCGCTTACTTATTGTGACATGATAGCAACCCTTCTGCTGTGCTAAAGCAACCTCAACTACGCTATCAATTTCAAAGTAGCCGAACGTCATGTCGCCTATTCATGTTTTTTCTCTAAGTTGGCAGTAACATATCAAAAGTTTTTAATTAAATATAAAGGAGTTTTCTCCAAGGAACTTAGCTCCTTCCTTAAGCACTGGATGAGGTCTGCTCACTCTGCTGGAGAATGACTCTAGGCGCAGCATGCGTCGAACGTGTGTTCCACAACAACAACACTAGGCTGTTGTTGTGGAACGATTGTTGTGGCGATTGTTGTGGAATCGGACGACCGATTAATCGGTCGACCTCTAGCTGAATCGTCTGCTAATTGACTAATTAAAATACTTCTACCAGCTATATGAATTCCTTCAAGCTTACTTTCCTTAATAAAATGACAGAAGACTTGAGCTACAATAAGAAGATGCTGGACAGCCTTGCCGAACACCTCTCTCTAAAAAAAAATCTCTGTGTAGTGCCGTGTCCTAATTTCACTGAGTTATTTCCCCCAGCATACAACGTTTTCATCACGTTACAAAAAAAGGCCCGAAACCAAAACGCTCTAAACAAAAAAAAATGAAAGGATGCTCAATCGTGTCAAAAGCTTTGAAGAAGTCCAAAAACAGAATTAAACTATCGTCCTCAATAAGTTCAGAGTAATCAATGAGGTCAAAAACAAGTCTGATATTATTAAAGATATGACGATTTTTCATAAAACCTGACCGATTTTCATCAATAATGGAGTTCAAAACCAATTTAAAACGATTAGAGAAAATAAGAGCAAACAATTTATAATTATTATTAAGAAGGCTAACAGGTCTCCAATTGTCTAAGAGAAGAATGTCCTTTTTAGGTTTAGGTATTAAACAAATGACACCTTGCTTCATACTAACAGAAAGCTCAGAGCAATTTAAACTCTCTGTATACACTTGCAGGAGGAACGGAGATAACAGCTCAGAATATAACTTATAAACTTCAGCCGTTATCCCATCACTACCAGACGACTGGTTATTTATTTTTTTACTGTGAAATTGAATCCTTAACCTCATCGATAGAAATTGGCGAATCACATAAAATTTTATCATCATGACTAATAGTCTTAACATTACCAAGATGTTTACTGAAAGTGTCCAAATCGGCTAGATTAAATTTAGATTTATACAAATTAGAGTAAAACTTATAGCAAAATTGAGAAATTTCTTTAAGATTTTCTGAGACAACCCCTCCAATATTTAATTGACAAATAGAATTGCGTTTTGCCCTATTATTCTTAAGCTTAAAAAAAATAGGAAGACATTTATTCTCCGTGCTCAAGCCACCGTTGCCTTGATCTAATAAAAGCACCTTCTGCTCTTAATTTATACAAATCATCACAACTTAATTTGTAAATCAACGAAATGAGTTCTTTGTCTATCGGACAAATTTTCAGGCAAGATCTTGGTAATAGAAGAGATTTCACTAACAATTTTAACTTCTTCGAGACGTTTTAATTTAGCCAAATTACCACTAAACTTTCTGAGGTATTTCCCAATCTCATATTTTAACAATTCCCAGTTTAAACCAAAATGATTTTCTCGTTTAGCTTTGCTCCAATAAAAAACAATAAGTCTTCCCAGCTCTGACTTAACCTCATTATGATTAAGTAACAAACTATTCATTTTCCAATAAGAAGAGCCCTTGATAAATCTAGCTTCAGGAGAAAACATAAATTTAATAAAGACAGCCTTATGATCTGTTAATGGCGTTGTAGAAATATCAACAGAAATATGATCTTTATCCAAATTTCTAGATACTAACCAAAAATCAATTCGTGAAAGTCTAGATGAATTTTTATTGCTCCACGTGTATTCTCTGTCATATGTATTTTTAACCCTCCAGATATCTACAAGCTCTAATCTATGCATACTTTCAAAGCTGTGTTTGAGTTTGATTGGCGATCAGGTGGCCACCTATCAAGAGATTCATTTAGGACAGTGTTAAAATCACCACCAATCACTAAATAAACATTTGGAAATTTTGACTGCCAATAAGTAAGCTTATCTTCCAAAACAAATAATAGCTGATCATTCTCAGATCTAGAGTTATACCCATAATAATTAACAACAATAAGATTTACATTATTACATTTTAGAAGAATAACGCTTTACGAACGTTCTATGGACTTAGATCTTTGAAAGTAGGTCACAAAATCAGAAATGCTGAAAAAAGCAGCACCATGTTAAATATCAAAAATTACAAAAAGAACACTGTAATGAAAAAATACTGGCAGTTTCTTAAATGTTTAAAACAAACCCGTATCAATGTCTACAAAGTGCACCTGACAGATCAGTCAAAGTCTAAACTAGTGTTGTCACCATACTAGAATTTCTAACTTCGATACGATAGTACCTTAAAAAATATCGATATTCGATACCATTTTCGATACCACGGAGAAAAAAACTGCCACAATATTAAGGGGGTATTTTTTTTATTTAAAGCTGAATATAGCAAGTCTAGAACATAATGAGGTATATTTTACAAAAATGTCCTGAGTTCTATCTGTTAATATTTTTTCATTGGACCAGAGCTATATGAGCCATTGTATTTTTATTACCTACTGTTATCAAAGATTAAAATATACTGAAACAAATGGATGGTTTATCGGTCATAAATGCTGGTTAATATATTAACATTATTTGATGAACAGATTTAAACACAAACGTGCGTGCATCACACGCAAAAACAATGCTCACTGGATCTACATGAAGTCAAGTCATCTTTATTTATATAGTGCTTTTAACAATAGAAATTGTGTCAAAGCACTTAACAGTATCAAATTGGAGGACAGAGTGTCAGTAATGTATAATAATATTAAACATAAAATTTTCAGGCATATTATTATTATTGAATTCAGAGTAGTGCTGGGCGGTTTGACCAAAAATCAACATCACGGTTTTTTTCTAAATTATACCGGTTTCACGGTTTTTACCGTTTTTTTTTTTTTTTCAAGCATGATGGGTGTTAACCACATTTTCTACTGAGTGAGAGAGGAAATACTGCAGTAGATTTACTTATAATGCCCTATTTTATTGTCATGAGTGAATATTATAGAAAAAATCCACACTAATATTAATAATACAGGTTTGCAAGGCTGTTTACAAAGAGGTGTCAGCAGGACGCGCTTTAGGAGCGGCAGAAACAGTGGTTTCCCCGGTAACGGCTGTACACAAAGCAGCAACGCTCATAAACACTGCTTTATCAGGAAAGATAAAGAAAGATTCAATCGTAATACCAAAGAAACTTTTCTAAAGACCGTCAGTTCACTTCAGATACGTTAATACAGTATAAAAACACGCGCGCCGCGAGAAAAAAGACTCTCACCCACACGTCTCGTGCCCATTCTAGTCAATGCTTGTGTTTCAGATCGAAGCTTCCCAGAAGCGGCTCTCCGCGCCGCTTCGCTAAATATAGGCGCCTAGTCTATTTTGATGCACCGCGTGGAGGACGGAATAAAACCTTGTCGCAGCCGTAATGCGCCGCAGACGTGTGTTGTAAATGAGGGGTGAGACTGTGTCGCGCAGCGCCGCGTTCCGATTAAAGCGACATACACCGGTATTGCGGTTTATTAAAAATTCATATCGTAACAAAAATAAACACCGGCATTCGGTATGAACCGGTAAACCGCCCAGCACTAATTCAGAGATGTCATTGTCTAGCTCAGTTTAGTTTAATTATATCTGTGTAATCAAATTGATGATAATCGCAAATTTAGGCAAATTGCAGAATTAAATAATATTTTTTTGAATAAAGTTAAATAGGCACAAGTTAATTTACATTTGACCACAGTTAATATATTTACTTCTAAGATTCCTCAGTCAGATTATATTAACTTTAAGAATAACAGTGGAAAACGAAACAACACACTCATAACAACAATACTAGGCCATCTTGGTTAATGTTTCAGAAAAGTTAAAATGAGAAGTTACAGAGGAGTTACAGTTAGTTATAGGGGAATTCAGAAAGAGGTGACCCATTGATGGTGAGTAGCATACAGGTACATGTTGCTAAATGTACATGTCCCCCTGGAGCTTGTTCGTTAAGTCTGTTTTCAGAATTTAAAAAAGAGTGATGGGATATTGATAGCCAAACAATCTTTTGGGTGCCCGCAGCCCGCTCGCAGTGTGAAGCGCGTGTCCGCGCTATTCTCCGACATGCCCGCTCGCGGTGTGTTTTTAACGCGTCCACGCTATTCTCCGACATGCCCGCTTGCGGTGTGTTTTTAACGCGTCCACGCTATTCTCCGACATGCCCGCTTGCGGTGTGTTTTTAACGCGTGTCCGTGCTATTCTCCGACACGCCAGCTCGCGGTGTTCTTTATCAACCAAAGTCGGTCGCAAGGGCGCCGCACTCGCCATCTTTCCATTCACTTCACTTTTGCTATTTAACCAGAGCGAATGAGACGAGTGCAGTCACGTGTGGTGTTAGTCAACGCGCCTTTGGAGAGAAGTTAAGGTGACAGCTCGGCTAGTATGGGAGTATCGATACTTCGGGACATTAGTATTGGTACCGTTCAGATATTTCAGTATCGATATTTATCTAAATATCTATATTTTTGACAACACTAGTCTAAACAGGTGACGCCTGTTATTAAGATGAAAGCACTTTAAGTAGATGGGATGATTTCACCCTGCCCTTGAATGAAAGCTCTGCCTCCAACGAAGTATGCCATCTTCCCCTCCGCATGTGCTTTTTGGACCTCCAGCCACAGCTTCCTTCTCCTTTCACGATCTCCGGCTGAAAAATCCTCCATAAAGCGCAAACCGTTCTCTTTCAGAAAGGAAGATTTCTTCCCGGCCTTCCAGATAGCGTCTCTGTAAGAGCGAACGGAGAACTGCATAATGGTCACCCTGGGCCGATCCGCGCCACCTTGTTGCATCTTCCCGAGACGATGGACCACGTCAATAATATCTGAGAGTTTGTCCTTTGCACTAGGAAGAACATTTTGGCAGATTTTGACAACCTCAAGCTTAATATCTTCGCGCGCAGATTCAGGAATCCCGGATATCCTCAAATTACGTCTTCTCAAATATGTATCCATATCATCCATCCTCCGCTGCAACTGAGCCACAGGTCGTTCAACACCATCCATTTGCCGCTCAAGAGTATTAACCTTCTCAACAACGGCCTTTAATTCAGCTGACATGTCCGAGATCTTTTTCTATTCCATCTGAGCGACTGTTGATCAGCTGTATTATGCCAAATAGCTGCGACGAGATATCAGCTCGAGTGTCGTCACTTGCTCTCTTCTTTATGACCGGTGATTTACTCGGTGTGATAGGCAATGCAGGGAACTCCTCTTCAACTAAACAGAACGCATTTTCCTCGCTTGCACAAACAGCGTAATCATGGCCGCTACTGGCTGGTGAGCATGCATTATAGACATGTGCCGGTATTTGGTAATGCGATAAATCGCGGTAATGGATATGCACGATATTGTTATCGCGGGCACTTTAAAATACCGTGAAAAATAATAGATCAGAATTTATAATTATAGTACGCACATTAGCTTATTTTCCATCAACCGCTTAAACAAACACTGTATATGCTGCTCGAAACACGTGCGCACTCTGATGTAAACAATCCCCACATGAAGCCCTGTGTGCATGCGGCGCAGTGTGCACTCTAGTCTAATGTAAACAATCCTCACATGGAGAAGAAGCACGGCGGAAGGAGGAATGCTGCCGACGATTTATCCCCCTTCTAAAAGCAGGGCTGTCAACTCTACGCATTCAGTGTGAGACTCACGCAATCGACACTTTTCACACGCTCTCGCGCCACACATTCATTTTCTCACTCAGAGAAAAATCGCGGAGCAAAGAGGACACTGACATCGACAGACTAGACAGAGCAGGTTACTTTTGAAAATTCTCAGCTCTCATGTTCTGTCCATTTTATTACGAAATTCAGACAATAAATACCGTTTTGGCGCTTGTAAATGTGACGTGACCGATCGCTGTAGCGCCTCAGTTCAAGTAAAACGATCATCTGTTACTTTTTATTTAAAGATACAGTACAACTTACCGAAAGGTATTTATGCCTTACACATAATATCGATCAATCAGTGTTTTTCAACCACGGAAAGAGGTCAATAAAACTGCAGGTGAACAATTATGTCACAGAACGTTACATTTACCTCAGGAAAGCCATTTAATGACCAACACGTAGTTGACTAGAAAAGATATCTATAGAGAGGAGTATTTTGCTAAATATGCGCACTATATTATATAGCCAGCAGCCATATCACCCTGTAGCCCAAGACTGGTTGCCCACTGAAGCTA
This sequence comes from Scardinius erythrophthalmus, assembly GCF_964197995.2. Taxonomy (NCBI): domain Eukaryota; kingdom Metazoa; phylum Chordata; class Actinopteri; order Cypriniformes; family Leuciscidae; genus Scardinius; species Scardinius erythrophthalmus. The sequence goes on from NC_138236.1 coordinate 31,873,907, forward strand.
AGCAGGGCTGAGCCTGGTTAGTACCTGGATGGGAGACCTCCTGAGAAAAAAACAGGTTGCTGCTGGAAGAGGTGTTAGTGAGGCCAGCAGGGGGTGCTCACCCTGTGGTCTGTGTGGGTCCTAATGCCCCAGTGTAGTGACGGGGACACTATACTGTCAAAGAGCACCGTCCTTCGGATGAGACGTTAAACCGAGGTCCTGACTCTCTGTGGTCATTAAAAATCCCAGGATGTCTTTCGAAAGAGTAGGGGTGTAACCCCGGCATCCTGGCCAAATTTGCCCAGTGGCCTCTGTCCATCATGGCCTCCTAATCCTCCCCATATATACTGATTGGCTTCATCACTGTCTCCTCTCCACCAGTAAGCTGGTGTGTGGTGGGCGTTCTGGCGCAATATGGCTGCCGTCGCATCATCCAGGTGGATGCTGCACATTGGTGGTGGTTGAGGAGATTCCCCCCTTCTATGTAAAGCGCTTTGAGTGTCGAGAAAAGCGCTATATAAATGTAATGAATTATTATTATTATTATTATATTACATTTGTATTATATTTTTACTTGTGTCATAATTTATTATAATGAAAACCAAATGATATTTAATTTAATTTGTTCATTTTTAACCTTTAATAATTAGGCCTATAGCAATTAAAATACCGTGATAATACCGAATACCGTGACAAAAGCTCAATCAATTAATCGCAGCATGAAAATTTGATACCGGCACATGCCTAATGCATTAGCATTATCGCTAGCCTTCTTAGCATCAGCCGAAGAGTTGCTCAAATGACCACGTTTACGCCCCATGGCGACACTATATAGAGCTAATCTTCAAATCAAAGAAGCAACAAAATTGCATACAGGCAGTATACAATTAATTAAAGGTCCTTTTTGCACTATCTAAGCACATATGGTGCAGGAGCTCGTACAAACACGTCTGATTAGGCAGCCATCTTGGACCCCCCGCCCTCCGGCTATGACGTGTTTAGTCTATACATTGTTCCTACATGACATCACAACATACGGGCATTTGCCGACCCGGCGCCATTTCTGTGGGCATGTTGTGGGCAGAACATTAGAAGAAGAAGCTGAAACGAGTTAATTTTGTGATAAAAAGTGAAAATGGTCATCTCCTGCTGGGTCAATGGATGTTCAAATCGTGCCGGAGGTTCAGTTAAATTTGGATTTTACAGTATACCCGTCATAGACTTCACGAATGTGAGAAAACTAAGCTTTTGTCAGAACAACGACAGAGGTTATGGCTGGCGAGGATAAACAGGAAAGAAACTCCCTCAAAACACGCAAGAATATGCTCGGAGCACTTTGTGTCAGGTGCACAATGTTGTGTTTAATTGCGAGTGTTCACAAATATAAGTTAACACTTTGCAGTTTGAATAATGTCCTGTATGAACCAAATGACAAGGTATTAAAAACATACAAAAACAACATTGTTTCCACTGTTCGATCGCGCCCGCGCCTCTCTCTCACTGAGGCTCCGTCCACACTACTGCGTTTTCGTTTAAAAACGGAGACCTTTTGCTACGTTTGCACCTCCTGTCCACACTAAAACGGCAAAAACGGAGACCCAAAATGGAGAAGTTTAGAAACGCTGCCGACCTGTTTTTCTTTTTGAATCTCTGGAGGGCGTTTTAGTGTAGACGGGTCAAAACGGAGGACTTTAGAAACGATGACGTAGTAGAGGCTCACGCTCGGCTCTGTGATTGGGTGTCATCAGTCATGGCGTATATCTTTGCTAGCAGCTGTTGTCCAAGTAAATTCTGCATTTTACAAGGCTATAACTGCCTACATGTAGGGCTGGGCGATATGGCCAAAAAAAAATATCACGATAATTTTTTTTATATCGGTCGATATCGATAATTATCACGATAAAAGTCAAATCTTTATTTCTTTCAAGTTTAAAGGCAGATTTTTGGTCCTAAGTGAAAGTTGTAGAAACCAGAGCGTTAATTGTGGTTTTAAACTACTTTTATTGTCAGAACATATCATGACAAACACTTGCCAAACAGGTGAACATTTCACAAATCTGAGGTAGAACATTCAACATTTGTCATTTTTCCTTAACAAAATAAATATCTTTATTGGAAAATTAATTTCTTAGTTTCTGCATGTGCTAATTTTTATTTGGTAAAATGTAATATTCTGACTGTTTGAGTTTTATTAAACTTAACCATTGGTCATCCAGTATCATGCATTTAGATCATGATAACCTCACTCATGGCAAAATGTAACTTTATGGTTTCTATGGAATTTGTATGAAAAACAGTAGCCTAAATACATTATTAAATACTGTAATTATATTCCACCAGTCCTTTAATACATCGTCTACATTAATAATATAATACAATTCAATATGTGTATCCCACATTTCATGGTGCAGTTAATATTACTAGGCAAACATTACAGTAAATGATGGGAATTTGTAGACGGAAAAGCCTTCTGACAGTATCGTTGCGCAGTGTTTCTCCTGTTTGTCAGCGCTGTTTCATCTGCCTTTAAACTGGTTTAAATCACTGAGACATTTGTGTTCTTCGTTGAATTCAAGCGCTTCTCACTGGATTTCGTGACCGAGACCGATCAGAGTAAACGCATCTGCTCTAGTGAGCTCGCACTCGCGTTCGCGCTGCCGTTTGGACTTTGAGCCGAGCGGATAAATGGTCCGTGTGGCGCGCGGTTCAAATGAGTTTCGTTCCGCTTTTGGCGCATAAACATTATCGAACATTTATCGAACTCTTGATATCGTTTTATCGAGAAAAATTATATCGCGATAATTATCGTTATCGTTTTATCGCCCAGCCCTACCTACATGCGCCGGAGGCAAGCTATTATTCGAGCGATCTGTGACAGATCTGTGAAAAATGTCTATCAGGATCCTTTTTCTGTCGAACTTCCTGTTGACGAATGCGCATGCGTCGCGTCCGAACGCGCTGTTGTCTTTGGAGCTCCATCGATTTGATTTATAATTCTTGATTTTCTCTTTGAACTCACAACGAAAATTTTCTACTTTTCCTCACCTCATAGTTACAACGCGGACTGTTGAGCAGACGCGTCTCAAGCCTATTAGTGATCCAACATTGGATACTCTTATAGGTTACTCCTGGGGATCACGGCTGAACGCGTCTTCTCTACACTCACTTACAAACAAACATTTTTTCGCCTATCGTGCGTCTATTCTACACCGGTACCACTAAAAAGGCGTATTATATCCAAGACTTCAGTCATAAATTAGTATTAATATTGATAGCATCACTGGTAGCGTCGTTGCTAACTTACTGTCCATCTGTTAAAATGGCGAATATATCAGATGTAAGTAGTCTACCTTTTGGTGCAGGTGAGGACACATTTGAGCTACACGCACTGCAGTCTGAGCTGGAAGCTGTTGAGAAACAGATCCACGACCTTTTAGTGAGACAAGCCGAGCTGAGGGACCGGCGTTTAGCTCTTGAAACATCACGCGCCGATGCACACAAATCAGTGATTGACATTACTAACCCGCTGACTCCGACCTCGTCTACTCCGTGCCAGGATCAGAACAAGAATCTCTCCGCCCTTCCCGGTTTTCGAGATCTCCACCCAGAAACGTTTCTCCCCTCTTCGCGAAACAGAACGCGATGCTGTGATCATCGGCGATTCCATCGTTCGGCACGTACACGCTACGTTAGGTAAAAGTAAGGTGCGTACTCACTGCTTTCCTGGTGCTCGTGTTTTCGATATCGCTGCGCGGGTACCCGAGATTTTGAACGGTAACGAGCGTGTCGGAGCCGTCGTGTTGCACGCGGGAGTGAACGACATCAGGCTGCGGCAGACGGAGGTTCTGAAGAAAGACTTCAGGAGCCTGATCGAGACGGTACGCAGCACATCGCCTGAAAAAACTATCATTGTGTCTGGACCGCTTCCCACGTACCGACAAGGGCATGTAAAGTTCAATAGATTATTCGCGCTAAATGAATGGTTAATGTCATGGTGTAATGAGCAGAAACTGCTCTTTGTAAATAATTGGAATCTGTTTTGGGAGCGTCCTAGGCTCTTCCGCGCTGATGGCTTACACCCAAGTAGAATCGGAGCAGATCTTCTGTCTGATAACATCTCAAAGTCGTTAAATACCGTTTGACTAGTAACGAAAAGTCCAAATTATAGTCTCTGCTGCACCAACTTAATTGATATAAATACTAGTGTAGAACATTGCATAGAAACTGTCTATTCCTCGTTTAGTGAGATCAAATAAATCTACTGCAGGATCTAGGAAAAATCTAATTGTTATTGAAACAGAAAATCTCGCTATTAGTGAACAAAAACAATATTTAAAGCTAGGTCTTCTAAACATTAGATCACTCACACCTAAGGCAGTTATTGTAAATGAAATAGTCACAGATAATAGCATCGATGTACTTTGCCTTACTGAAACCTGGCTTAAACCAAATTATTATTTCGGTCTTAATGAGTCTACACCATCAGGATACTGTTATAAGCATGTGCCCCGTCTGATGGGTCGTGGTGGTGGTGTTGCAACAATCTATAGAGATATTCTTAATGTTACCCAGAAAACAGGTCACAAGTTTAATTCGTTTGAAGTACTTGTATTAAATGTTACGCTCTCAGATGTAAGAAAAAAATCCCTATTATCTTTAGCTTTGGCTACCGTATATAGACCGCCAGGGCCTTACGCTGATTTCCTAAAAGAGTTTGCAGATTTTCTCTCAGATCTATTGGTCAACGTCGATAAAGCATTAATTGTTGGAGATTTTAACATACATGTAGATAATTCAAATGATGCGTTAGGGACTGCATTTACAGATTTATTAAACTCCTTTGGGGTCAAGCAAAATGTCACTGGTCCCACTCATCGTCTTAATCATACACGCGATTTAATTATATCATATGGAACCGATCCAACCGATATAGATATTATACCGCAAAGTGATGTTACTGACCATTACATGGTAACTTGCATATTACGTACTGCTGTAATATGTCATGCTGCGCCGCGTTATCGACCAGGCAGAACAATCCTCCCATCTACCATAGATAATTTCTCAAATTGTTTATCCGATCTGTCTCTGCTGCTGCCTGAACCCAAACAAACAGATGAACTAGAAGAACTAACTAGCACTATGAGCACCATTCTCTCCAGAACATTGGATATTGTTGCACCCGTTAAATTAAAAAAGGTCAGAGAGAAAATTAAAGCACCATGGTACAACACTACGCTTGTTCTAAAGAGAGAAACCCGTAATTTAGAGCGTAAATGGAAACAAACTAATTTAGAGGTCTTTAGAATCGCGTGGAAAGACAGTATGTCACGTTATAAAAAGGCCCTAAAAGCGGCCAGGGCTGAGCATCTCCGCAAACTAATAGAAAATAACCAAAACAATCCAAGGTTTTTATTTAACACCGTGGCTAGACTAACAAATAAACAGATGTCACCTGAACAAAATATCCCGTTACAGTTTAGTAGTAATGATTTCATGAACTTCTTCACTGAGAAAATAGAAAGCATCAGAACCACAATTGTAAACGTTCAATCTTCAATCGCACCTTATAATTCAGCCTCAATTATCGCCCCGCAAGAACAATTACAGTGCTTTACAACTATAGAACAAAAAGAGTTAAATAAACTTATCATTTCCTCTAAAACAACATGTTTATTAGATCCTATACCAACTAAACTACTGAAAGAAGTGTTACCTATAGTGAAAGAGCCTCTCCTCAATATTATCAACTCATCTTTATCTTTAGGTCATGTTCCAAGAACATTTAAATTGGCAGTTATAAAACTCTCATTAAGAAACTTCAATTAGAACCACATAATCTAGCAAATTATAGACCTATTTCAAATCTTCCTTTTATGTCTAAAATACTAGAAAAAGTTGTATCCGCCCAACTGGGCTCTTTCTTGCAAGAAAATGACATCTATGAAAAGTTTCAGTCTGGATTCAGACCGCATCATAGCACTGAAACTGCGCTCGTTAAAATCACAAATGATTTACTATTAGCTTCTGACCAAGGCTGTATCTCAATACCAGTTTTACTTGATCTTATTGCTGCGTTCGATACTATAGATCACACAATACTCTTAGATCGACTACAAAATCATACCGGTGTTCAAGGACAAGCATTAAACTGGTTCAGATCATACTTATCTGACCGCTACCATTTTGTCTATTTAAATGGAGAAAAATCGATCATAACTCCAGTAAACTATGGAGTGCCGCAGGGATCTGTGTTAGGCCCTCTGTTATTCTCAATATATATGCTGCCACTTGGAAATATTATAAGGAAACATGGAATTAGTTTCCATTGTTATGCTGATGACACTCAAATCTATATTTCATCACGGCCAGATGAAAACGCTAAATTATCCAAATTGACAGAGTGTGTTAAAGATATAAAAGATTGGATGACGTGCAATTTTCTTTTATTAAATCCAGACAAGACAGAGGTACTAATCATCGGTTCAAAAAACCGCCCACAAAACCTCTCACAATACAATTTTAACATAGTAGGATGCCCTGTTACTTTATCCTCTACCGTAAAAGACCTGGGTGTTATACTAGATTGCAACCTGTCTTTTGAAAATCATATTTCATATGTTACAAAAACAGCCTTCTTCCACCTTAGAAACATTGCTAAGCTACGTAATATGCTATCAGTTTCTGATGCAGAAAAGTTAGTTCATGCATTCATGACCTCGAGACTAGATTACTGTAATGCTTTATTAGCTGGTTGTCCTGCATCCTCAATAAACAAGCTACAGTTAGTCAAAAATGCAGCCGCTAGAGTTCTTACTAGATCAATAAAATATGATCATATAACACCGATTTTAATATCATTACATTGGTTACCTATAAAGTCCCGTATTAACTACAAGGTATTGCTACTGACTTATCAAGCCCTAAATGGCTTAGCTCCAGTCTATTTAACGGATCTTCTATCGCCCTATAATCCATCGCGCTCTTTAAGATCACTAAATTCGAGGCTATGGTCATACCTAGGATATCCAGATCCACCAAAGGAGGGAGAGCATTTTCAAATTTAGCTCAAACTCTGGAATAGCCTTCCTTATACTGTTCGTTGCTCAGACTCGCTCTCCCAGTTTAAAACTAGATTAAAGACGCATCTCTTCAGCCAGGCATTCATATAATATTTTTTATCTTAGTTAAATCCGGTGTCTAGTTCATAAACGCCAGAGGAGAACTGGCCCCCGACTGAGCCTGGGTTCTCCCAAGGTTTTTTTTCCTCCATTAGGTCACCTGATGGAGTTTTTCGGTTCCTTGCCACTGTTACCTTTGTCTTGCTCAGTTGGGGATATTTTGGGGATATTTAATTTTAATTTTTATCAATCAATAAATTCCATTAGAAACAAACCTTGTTGTATTATTTTAATTTAATACCGTGAAGCTGCTTTGATACAATCTGTATTGTGAAAAGCGCTATACAAATACACTTGACTTGACAATTCCCGTGTGCAGTGGCAGTATCGACCCTACATGGAGCGTCGGTTTTGGGTTAACCCGGGAAGAACCAGCGCGTGGTTTACACCGGCACGCACATGACCAGTGTTGGTGAATGGTCACGTGATCCGCGTTTTCAGTCGTTTTAATGTGGACGGAGATCAATTCTAATACGCAGCTAAAACGCTGGTGTGGACGGAGATCGTATTCGTTTTAATTCTCTGTTTCTAAACGAAAACGCAGTAGTGTGGACGGGGCCTCACTCTCTCACCACAGACAGACAGACAGACAGACAGACAGACAGACAGACAGACAGACAGACAGACAGACAGACAGACAGACAGACAGACAGACAGACAGACAGACAGACAGACAGACAGACAGACAGACAGACAGACAGCGTTAGCGCATACGGATCCACACCATTTATGACTGAAATTTTCGCATTGTACCTCTCTCTGTCTTGTGTTAATAGTCTCTTTATAGTCTCTGTCACTTTGTCTCTTCATGATTTTTCGTAACATTATAAACAAAGAAATATTCGAAATTTGCTTGTGAAACTTTGTAAACACAGCAGCTTATGCCATCAAAGCATGTCTCCGGGGAGGTCACGTGACATTAATTGGCCTGTGGGAACTATGTATAGCCTTGGCTTTTTTTTTCTTCAAATGAAAGGATACAGATATTAACAGCATACAGACACCATCACTAGTGGTTATAAGAATTGCACAAATCAACACAATCTAACATTTTGTCGTCATGAAAAATGTAAGGTTCCTTACAACAGACTCATGGATTTGTTAACCCTCTGGGGTCTAAGGTGTTTTTGGGGTCCTTGAGATGTTCAGACATGCCCTGACATCTGTGCTTTTTTCAGTTGCTTTTAAACATATTAATGGCAAAAAAATTGTTTTAGCTACACTATATAGCACAAACAGGGCTACCATAATATGTGAGCAACAAGAATGTACATGTCTGCATTTTTGAGAGAATAAGGTTTATGCGTGGTTATTGAAAAAACAAAAAACTAAAGTTTCTGAAATAAGACCACAAAACACATACTAAATATGTGCCAATAAGACTTTTGTCTAATGGATGTCATCGCCTAGTGTTTTTTCTTCAAAATGATGTGAAAATCACCCTGCCTAATCATTCACATAACACAATACATTGATTTGAATTTTGCAAAGCACTTTCTGTTTGGAAAAGCAATATTCGAGTGGGCGTCAACGATCATGCATATTTAGTGGTTCACACCTGAGGAGACAATGGGGCCCACATACTTAATGACCCTTTCATTCAGGTGAGTCACTGAGCCACAAGAATGCAAGAGCAACAGTTGGAAGCATCTCAATTCTTTTTTATTTTTCCACAAATTATGCTTGCAAATTGGCCTATAATATCCAAGGAAAACATGTCTAGTAATTGTGCAGTTAATTTTCATACTGTATTTTCAGTTTTGGAATATTTATCCTCTCCCCAAATTTGTCACTAATAAAACACAATAAAAATTATTTAAAGAAAAGGCTTATATTTACCTTTTAATAGTTTGTTTACACCTACCTTGTAAATATCTTTTTTTTTTTAATTAAAAAGGTTACAATTACAACAATTCAAGTGTAATCTTTCTTTGTAAAAACTAAAGTATACATTTTATCATACATATTTCAAAGTTAAGGATTTGATTGATTATTTGATTACTTTATTTTTGACAAAACATACTATATTTAACATATGAGCAAAAATTGGCAAACAAAAGCTTATTTGAGGTGGCAGATATTTTACAGTAAAAATGTATAATCTATCCAAAACTAATCAACGAAATGTTGTCTTTCATTTGTCTGTAACATAGGTCTTTCATTTTTATTATAAGAAATATAAATGTTAATTTGCAGTTTAATACGTTGCTTATACAAAAACATTTTATTTCAACATATTTCAGTTGATTTTTACTCATCTCAGTATAGCAATACATTTTGCTAAAACATCATCATTCATTCACACACACAGAAAGGCGATTTAAATTTAAACTGTCTTTTTGCGAGCTGTGATAAACAGCGCGCATCTCTGCGGCTGCCGTTCATTCATTCACACGGAAACGCGATTAACTTGAGAAGAAAAAAAAAACTTACTACAGTTTTCCTCACTCAGTCGGACCCTCGCTCCTCGCAATACCCGAACTCTGAGGTAGATTCTCCATTCTTATTATTCCTCACAGCGCTGCCAGATGGTGTAAACACGTAGGCTTCAATGATATGATTAAACTTGTGTTTTCTCGAGCTGATATGGGGGGCATTCACAGGTTTGCCTCAGTAATTTGCGTTTGAATAGCACGCGCTCTCCGTGGGCGGGTTCACATTACATTTGAATTAGCTCTAATGAGCTCGACTGGAATCGCTCTCTTTTAATACAGATTTCACAAGATGAGAATATTTGTTTTTTATATAAATTACCTCATTTAAAAGAAGAGAATTCAAGCTTCATGCCTGTGTGTCTGTATGCCTGTTTGACTGTGTATTCGCTGAGTTAGTTCATTTTCGGACGCGTTTCAGAATGGATTTAACTGACAGAGAGAAGGCAGAACTCGCATCACGTTTATTTTTCTTTATTTGGCAAAAAGCACAACACTTTGTTTTTATTGTGAGTATACACAAAAATAATACACATTTAACAGAATCGATTGATGTATGAAACTTGCTTGTAATATCAAAGTCAACAAAGCAAAATTAATTTCTTTTGAACTGAACTGAAAAAAAGCGAGCCTATCGCGCCGGCGCGATTGTCGACCTCAGGGTTTTTTAAAAAGCACGTCGGCCCACCGGGAATCTCCTAGCCTACATGCGTGGACGTCACACTTTAAATCCTAACCTGTTGCCTTTGACCATCCACTTATTTAGCTGCTGGCACATCAATTGACATGCCATCTCCTTTTCCCTCTCTTTTTTTATTTTTAGTCCCGACAGCTTTTTTGCTTTATCCATCTTTTTCGACTCGTACTGTACCTGCCTGCTCAGCGCTCACGGCGCCCCCGCCTGCTCGCGATATTATCCCCCCCTCTCTATGTCAAAATTCTATGATGGAATCTTATGAATTTACTACTCTAGCCTGTTAGTCCTCTAAAAAGTTATATAATATTGAGGAAATGCAGAAATTATTTAGAAACCCACAACAGCAGCTACGTATAGATTTTTTAAAAAAAGAATTACTATCGCTTTGGCGATTTTTAATATATTATTATTATTATTATTATATTATTATTAATTTGACTGCAACGTTATATTGTCCTAAAGTGTATTCTCACCGTGTACCGCCTGCAGAAACACTGCACCCGTAGGGGCTGCCATTGTTGTTTTGTATGGTTTCGCGGGCTATGTGACGTCAGAGCTCGTAACTGGGAGTGCATCGATCTAGTACGAGTTCACGGGTGGGAAGTCACGGGTTTGACTGCCGTTCCAGTGCACTTTCACGGGTATAAGATTGGAAAAACACTGGTTACAGGTTGCCTGGAACGCACCATAAGCTCCATATATGGTTACATCGGGGAGGAGACGCATGTGCGCACAATCTTCCGCTGACTGGGATTTATAAAGTAAATTCTGCGCAGATTCTGGCGTACGAACGGTTTTATAAGTCTGAATAGTTTTTGGCGTACGCCATTTTTGGCTTTCGGGTGCACGTACACTTTTAGTAAGGATCCTACGCACAGTTTTATAAATGAGACCCCAGGACTGCGTTGTCATTGTGTCCAGGCGCAGGTCTTTCATCAGATCTGGATCCGGCAGACTGCGGTAAACCTCGGATAAACAGAGAGACTAATATTAGCGTAGACAGCATCCTTCTTATGATGTAACGAGTACATCAGGATTTACAGGGAGTGTTCCTGGTTCCGGCTGACCTAATCTATGCAGCCTAACATTGAATTAACATAGAAGTCTATAATGTGTTATGTGTATGCTAGGTCAAAGAGATGTGTTTTTTGTCTAGATTTGAACTGACAGAGTGTGTCTGCTTCCCGGTCAATGTTAGGAAGATTGTTCCAAAGTTTTGGTGCTAAAAAGGAAAAGGATCTACCGGCAGCAGTCGATTTTGATATTCTAGGTTAAAAGTACAATTTTTTACATTTACACAGACTTTAACTGGGAGCCAATGCACATTTTGTGAAACAGGAGAAATGTATTCAGAAATGGAAGTTTTGGTAATAACTTGAGCTGTGTCATTTTGTACAAACTTTAATTTATGAAGAGATTTGGAAGGAAGCCTATAAAACAAAGCATTACAATAGTCGATTTGCGATGTTACAAGGGCATGCACAAGCATAGCAGTGCTCTTGAGTGAAAGGACTGGATGCAGACGATTTATATTCCTAATATGAAAGAATTCAGAACGGGTAACATTGTTAATATGAGTTTCAAAAGACGGAGTTCTGTCAAGAATGACACCCAAACTTTTAACCTGATTAGATAGAGGAACAGGGCAATTATCTATTACCACAGAAGAAATATTTGACTTGGCTACAAATTGAATGCGGTCTGTGAGATAGGAACGAAACCAGCTTAGAGCCATACCATTAATTCCAATAAATTCCAGTCTTCTTAAGAGTATAGAATGTGAAATGGTATAAAATGCTGCACTAAGATCAAGAAGTATAAGTATTGATAAAAGACCAGAATCAGCAGCTAGAAATAGATCATTAGACATTTTTACAAGAGGAGTTTCAACACTGTGATGGGAACGAAACCCTGATTGAAACTGCTCATATAAACTATTACAAGAAAGATGTTCACTATGAAAACAAAATGCCTGTTAAAAGGTTAAGTGCAGGTTTTCTCTTTTTATTCAAGTTTTTCAGTTTGTAAATTAAATTGAACATTTTAAGTAAATTAAACCTTTTTAATGAGATCAGGGTAATGGCATTGCAAGTGGCTTTGCATGTTTGTGGTAATACCTGTGCATTTTACATTTACCTGGCAGTTCTTTTATATCACATGCTCATTGTCAATTGTTTGTCCCATCAATGGTATAAAAGCTGAAGTGGGTCCAGCTTTGGACTTAAACATGGCTGGGGCATCTATTTTACTCGCACTGCTGTCCGCCATCCCGTTAAAAGCCTCTTTTTCTTAGGCTTGTTAACTTATGTTCATGTTTCATGTTTCCCTCATTCATGTGTTGAGCACCACCTCAAGGAGCCATGAAGTAGCGATGCTGGGAGCTGGCAAATCCATTTAGAGCACCTTATTTTATTAATTAAAATATAAATATTTGGCGCCAGCATATCGCTTCTCCTTTTGCATGAAGGACAATATGTTGCTCTGTCGATATTTTGTTCCACCCCTAGGCTAATCGACTGTGTATGCTATTTTTACAGAATTGCGGTATTTCATCTAGTGCATTTGTTTTCATTAGATCATGCCGTCTGCTTGTGACTCTCTTGTTGATGATATCGAGGATATGGTGACCTCCTATGACCCTACTCCCCATGAGCGCCAATTTGCCAGGAGAAGCATTGTGCCTCGCGCACGCAAGCTCAAGCAACAGCCTGCAGGAGAGGAGCTTCTGACAGACAGGTCAGAAACACAACTGTAACATGCAGTCACATTACACTTTGGTCCTCTCTTTAAACTAACCCTGTATGAAAGGTATTGTTTAGATTTCACAGACCTATTGGTGCGCTCAGGTGCTGTTGTGATGAAGTTGTGTTGCACATCTTATTTGCTGACTTTCCATCTGTTTATTTTTATGCAAATATTGTGTCTGTATGTAAACATTCAGCTACACCATAACATACAATAAAAACTGTCATAGTAGTGTGAATTGGCCTTTAAGAGATCATGTGTGAACAGCCCATTTGTGTACCAGAAAAGTCGTTCTGGTAATTTTACATTAATTTGCAATAATTGCTGTGTAAAAGGGGATATTGAAGTAAGAATGCAGTTTATCTGTCAGTCAGATTGGCATTAAAGTTGCATTTGTCGCTATAGCAACAGTAGGCTCCTGTGAAGATGAAGTTACAACAGAAACGAACATAAAAATAGAGGTGCACCAGTCAACTGGCCATAAATCGAAACCGGTTTTTAGTTTTATTTTGGCTGATTTCTATTCCGGACTTGCACACAAACTGTATTACACTCATTTCCCAAAATACCATTTGTATGGAAATATTGCGAAGTCTGTAAACAGGATGTTAATACAGGCCAGAGATGGGACATGCCGAAGACGGACGCAAAGAAGAGAACCAAAGGCGCATCAGCAACATTATTTAATTGTTGAAATAATACGAATCAAAAACAACTGCTCATGCGTGTAGCTTCCTTGTTTGCAGGGACGGACTTGGGCTAAAAAACAGCCCTGGACTTTCTCCCAAATAGGCCCGGCCATTCGCCTCTAGCCATGTGCAACAGACACTAGTCAGGATGTCCTGATACTATATGCCACAATACTGTAGAATATCAGACAAGATATTCACAGCAAGTAACATCTCAAACCAATGATGATAATTGGGGTTGTGTTTCTTAATGAAGCCTCAGCCTTCAAATAAAAACAAAAAAATGTACAATGCCATAAAATACAAGTAATGAAATGTCACTGCAGAAACCCCAAATTACACAAACTTGTAATTGTAAAACATATAGTTACTATATACCAGGTGTCTCCAACCTGTTTGTGTGCGAAGGCTACCTCAAGGGATAAAATAATCTAGAAGAGATTTTTATTTGTTATACTCCAATATTTATTACACATATAACATGGTGAAGCTTTTTTACTTTTCACCATCATATGCAAAATAATAAAATATCTTGATATTCTGGTTCAGATTTAGAAGCGTTTAAAAATAAAACAATTCCTGAAAAAATATGAAAATATTTATTGATTTTTTTTTTGTTGATTTTCAATAAACCTATTGTATGTGTTATCAAAAACAGTAGTCCAAACATTTAGAATAAATATAAATTAAAAAATAAATAAATAAATAAACTGCCATAACTTCTAAACAAAACATTAGCCTACTGCATTACATTTAATAGCCTACATTTACACATGACTATATTAATATAACAGCATTTTATGAATACAGGCACATTTCTGCAAAAAAAAAAAAAAAATTGTTTTACTAAAGTTAATTCATAAGTTGTGGTGTGAAATGTCTTCTAGCTGGTTTGTTCTCGGAACAATGTTTCGCCTGTTTTTTTAGCGTCAATATGTTGAGAATATCAGCGCTGTTTCATCTGGCTTTTACAATCTTAAATCACATAGTAATCTGTGGGTTTATAATAGAGATAGAGAATTCTGCGCTGAATTGAAATGCTCAGTGGATCGCGCAGCTCTGTGTAATAGGCTAATGTTCGCGTGATCGAGATCAGCCCGCACAGCTGTTTTGTCCGCGATCGCTGTTTTTTCTGTGATCGCTGCTCCGCGCTGCTCAGATCAAACAAGTTTTGTTCCGCTTTTTGAGCGTTTGTCATTTGTTTCTCATACGCAACGCAAATGACAGCGTATAATCAAGGAGAGTTGGGTAATTTTGTAGAGGCAAAAGTTAAAATTGAAACGTTTAGTTGAAAAGGTCGCAAAATGATACCATTCGAAGTCTGGAACCCCAACGGCAAGTTGGGGCTATTTATAGAATGTGTTTAGCGGGCAACTCACAGGCACCACGTAATGGAGTCCACTGCTATACGATAACTTAACTATTCAAATATAACGTAAGCAAATTTAAAAGTAGGCCTACAGCCTTATAAAACTAACTTTCTGTCAGTGGCTATAGGCTGACTCTTCTTCCTCAGTTGTTGCATGTTTTTTTACACGTACTGTAGCATATATAAGTGATCGTATTAGTGCCCCTGCTGTTGGCTGTTCATATTGCTTTATTAGACTTTTTTTTTTTTTTTTTTTTGGACGGCATTCTGGACTTTTCCAGAACGCACAGATTGTCAGTCCGTCCCTGCTCGTTTGGATCATGATTGAATTCAGTGGTTGCCTCTAATTTCAAATGCTTGTTATAGTGAAAGTGACGTGAAGGCCAAGTATGGTAACCCATACTCAGAATTTGTCTTCTGCATTTAACCCTTCCAAGTTAGTGCACACACAGTAGTGATTAGTGAACATGCACACACACACTGCAAACTGTGGAGACACACACCCGGAGCAGTGGGCAGCCATTTTTGCTGCGGTGCCCAGTGAGTGATTTGTGGGTTAGGCGCCTTGCTCAAGGGCACCTCATTCAGTATTGAGAATTGAACCCACAACCTTCGGGTTACCAGTCTGACTCTCTAACCATTAGGCCATATGACTGCCCCTATACTGCCCCTATACTGCCCCAATACTGCCCCAATAAACAACAAATACATTTGCATAAAGAAAAAAAATAGGCAACCGGTATCTGATTCAGCCAATGCGCTTGTAAAAAAATAAATCTGAATCGGCCATGAAAAATCATGATTGGTGCATCATTACATAAAATAAATATCTGAATGAAACCTATCATTTTGTGATAGTTACAGTTACACTGATTAAATATTGCTATCTAGTGGATAAAGCTTGGAAATAAATGTTTGACAGTGTGGGCCATATCAGATCTACAACAATGTAATCACTATTAAACGATCTTGAAGATGACTGCTTTACAGTATAGATTCAGATTTTCCTACTTTTTTTTTTTTTTTTTTTTTTTTTTTTTAATCCATGTGTATCAAAATATAACATCCAAACAACCCTGGACAGCAAGTATTCATAGATGATAAACCTTTAATCATTTGCCTTATTTACAGTGTGATTCCTGGCACACAGAAGATCTGGGTGAGGACGTGGGGCTGCTCTCACAACAGCTCTGATGGTGAATACATGGCGGGGCAGTTGGCTGCCAGCGGCTATAAGATAACAGGTACTCTGTGTAAACAGATTAGGCTGTCTGCTGTCTTCAGTGTCAAATTTTATTTACAGTATATAGCACTTTAAAAACAAGGGTAATACACTATTTTACAGTGTCCTTGTTACATGTTACATGTACTCAACAAAGTAATAACAATAAACTATGCATAATAACATGCAACTTACACTCAACCAAACCCTAATCCTACCCTAACCCTATAATAACATGTTGCTAATTAATATTACTCAGTACTTAAATATATAATTACTAGTGCTGTCAATCGATTAAAAACTTTAACTAGATTAATCACACATTTTTTCTGTGATTAATCCAGTTAATCGCAATAAAAAGAAATGTTTTTGTACGTTTTTAATATATTTTATAATGTAGTAATTTCACAGTTAATCAAATTAATGTAGAAACAACATCAAGACAGTATATTTTAAATACTTGTTTAATGGCATCTTTTTATGAATGAAGGCCAGTATTACTGATATTAATACAGCTACAGTTTTTTTCTTTTTTTTCTCACATTTATTAGGCTTCAAAAATATAACAGTTTTTAATTTAAGTGAACTTAAAACAATGCTAACATAAACCCATAATAAATGTCATATTTACTCGTGCCCTTCCTGTCTTAACAGTTAGGAAATATACAGAAATTTAATAAAGTTATCAAAGTTATATGCAGTCTGCACTGCATAAATTATAAATTAAATAGTTAATCCTTATTAAAGCTACAAAATAACATAACATAATATAGACCAGTTATGTATAAACCTAAATAGAGTAAAATTTTGAATAATTTTTTTAAAATCGAATTATTATAAGAAAAGATCTAATATACACAATACAGAGTTGGTACTTTATTTCACAGGACAGTGAAATAAAAATAAGAAGTGAATAATTCTGGAACATAAAGCGCTGTAGTAATCAAGCCTAGTAGCGATGAATGATGAATACCAGTCTCCAAATCATTGAAACTAGAAAAGTTTTGAGCTTACGAATTCCCTTAAGCTGTAAAATGCCGGCACTGACTACATAATTTATTTTTTTGTCAGCTTTAGATCAGGATCAAAGATAACCCCCAGGTTTTTGACATTGGGATGAATATTTGTTGGAAGAGGACCTAGGTAAGCACTGGAATTTTAGTTGTTGTGAGGGGCAAAACAGAATAACTTGTCTTTTTCTCATTCAACTTGAGAATTTTTTTATCCATCCAACCTTTAATGTCATTTAGACATACGAACAGAAGGCAGAGTTCATTCCAGATTTTATAGGAAGATTAAGCTGGGCATCATCTGCATAAATATAAGAGACATTATGGTACTCAAAAATGGAATAGAGATGGAGCATGGACAGGGAAATCAAGGTTGGACCCAAAATAGAGCTGATGCGGTGATCCACGGTGTTGAAGGCTGCACTTAACTCCATCAATAAAAGGATGGCACAGTTGCCCGAGTCAAGATAATATGAGGGCGTTTACCACTTTTAAAAGGATAGACTCAGTACTATGCTTGGCTCTAAAACTGAAAAGGATCCAGAATATTGATAGAAACCAAGTAAGGAGATAGCTTATTTAATAGAAATTTTAATTTTGAGATGTGACCATAATTATTGAGATCAGAAGAATTGAGGTTTGTTATTTTAAAGCTGCAGTCAGCAAGTCTGGCAGATTGAGTGGACTTAGCCAAAATTTTGAATGTGTACAACTCTCATGCCCCTCCCCCACTACCAACGAGCACCCGCCCATCGTCAGTGCGTGTGTACCTGATTTTCTGTGAACGCGTCCGTCTCTTCAGCATCGATCAACACCATGGACTCGGAGGTAGGCTGCCCTGGCTAATCTACCCATAGATAGCAATAACCGAGGAATTGGAAGCTTGTTAGTAGATTTTCTCTGTCATCACGCGTCGTACAATCTTCAGGCGAACTTCAGGCGTGTCGTGTGCATGTGATATTGTAATGTGCGCGTCTGCGCGAGGCAGGGGGAATCTGTGGCGTATGCACGACCTGTGATTGACAGTCAGATCGCACACCCCCCTGCGCTGATTGGACCCGATGATCCGGGAGCGGTGGATTTTTGCAAAACAACACGCTCCAGGTGGAGTTAGAAGCTCGGGTTTTTTTCTAAAACCACCTTATTTATGTTGTTCTGTCGGATTATAGTGTCAATTTCACTGAATTTGATCAAAAAAATGTTGCCGACGGCAGCTTTAAGCAGGATGAAACAATGCTATTTTGTAAGGAGCTGTTAAAAGTAGAATGTACACTAGACAAAACATAGTCCAGTATACACTCACCTAAAGGATTATTAGGAACACCTGTTCAGTTTCTCATTAATGCAATTATCTAATCAACCAATCACATGGCAGTTGCTTCAATGCATTTAGGGGTGTGGTCCTGGTCAAGACAATCTCCTGAACTCCAAACTGAATGTCAGAATGGGAAAGAAAGGTGATTTAAGCTATTTTGAGCGTGGCATGGTTGCTGGTGCCAGACGGGCCGGTCTGAGTATTTCACAATCTGCTCAGTTACTGGGATTTTCACGCACAACCATTTCTAGGGTTTACAAAGAATGGTGTGAAAAGAGAAAAACATCCAGTATGTGGCAATCCTGTGGGCGAAAATGCCTTGTTGATGCTAGAGGTCAGAGGAGAATGGGCCGACTGATTCAAGCTGATAGAAGAGCAACTTTGACTGAAATAACCACTTGTTACAACCGAGGTATGCAGCAAAGCATTTGTGAAGCCACAACACGCACAACCTTGAGGCGGATGGGCTACAACAGCAGAAGACCCCACCGGGTACCATTCATCTCCACTACAAATAGGAAAAAGAGGCTACAATTTGCACAAGCTCACCAAAATTGGACAGTTGAAGACTGGAAAAATGTTGCCTGGTCTGATGAGTCTCGATTTCTGTTGAGACATTGAGATGGTAGAGTCAGAATTTGCCGTAAACAGAATGAGAACATGGATCCATCATGTCTTGTTACCACTGTGCAGGCTGGTGGTGGTGGTGTAATGGTGTGGGGCACCATGTTTTCTTGACACACTTTAGGCCCCTTAGTGCCAATTGGGCATCGTTTAAATGCCACAGCCTACCTGAGCATTGTTTCTGACCATGTCCATCCCTTTATGACCACCATGTACCCATCCTCTGATGGCTACTTCCAGCAGGATAATGCACCATGTCACAAAGCTTGAATCATTTCAAATTGGTTTCTTGAACATGACAATGAGTTCACTGTACTAAAATGGCCCCCACAGTCACCAGATCTCAACCCAATAGAGCATCTTTGGGATGTGGTGGAACGGGAGCTTCGTGCCCTGGATGTGCATCCCACAAATCTCCATCAACTGCAAGATGCTATCCTATCAATATGGGCCAACATTTCTAAAGAATGCTTTCAGCACCTTGTTGAATCAATGCCACATAGAATTAAGGCAGTTCTGAAGGCGAAAGGGGGTCAAACACAGTATTAGTATGGTGTTCCTAATAATCCTTTAGGTGAGTGTATATTTGAACAACTTAATAGGAATGGCATTGAGAGGACAAGTAGTTGATTTCATGTTGGAAATAATGTCCAATATTTCGAAATAATGTCCAAGATTTGCACAGTTAGCCATATCAATAAGGTAATCATATCAATATCTTTATTATTATTATTATTATTATTGTTGTTGTTGTTTTTGTTGTGATGAGGGGGAAGGAGATGAAATGAGAAAAAAAAAATATATATACATACATACATAAATACATACATACAGATGGTACTCAACCAGAATAATACTTTTGCGGGTGTGTATTTGCAACCTCTTACTGCTAAGAAGCGCTACAATCACAGACCTTGCAAAGTGTCAGTTTATTCTCTCTATTGCGTAATCTGCCGCCGTGCCACAGCTCATTGAGAGCGATTGAAAGCTGGTAGCAGATCAATTTAAAAAACATTTACCGAATTCATAATCACAATACTGAAATTACTGAAATTGAATTGAATAAATGTAATAATGAAAACATTTTCAACATAAAACATTGCAATAGAAAAATATTAGGCTACATCAATGACGCTTTGCACGACCATAAGACGTTATCTTAACAGTATTCAGACGATAGCTCTGTGGTCAACGCGTCAACATGAGCCTCGCGGAGCTTCAAGCGATCCGAGATCGAATCTTAGTGTAGCCGACAGCGTGTACGTTTTACCATTCTTGATGCTTAAATATGTAACTGTTTATTAACCCTCTGGGGTCTGGGCTGTTTTTGGGGTCCTTGAGATGTTCTGACATGCCCTGACATTTGTGCTTTTTTCATTTGCTTATAAACATATTAATGGCAAAAAAAAATTACACACTATTTAGCACAAACAGGGCTACCATAATATGTGAGCAACAAGAATGTACATGTCTGCATTTTTGAGAGAATAATGTTTATGCATGGTTATTGAAAAAAATAAAAAATAAAGTTTCTGAAATAAGGCCATAAAACACATTCTAAATATGTGCCAATAAGACTTTTGTCTAATGGATGTCATCACCTAGTGTTTTTTCTTCAAAATGATGTGAAAATCACCCTGCCTTATCATTCACATAACACAATACATTGATTTGAATTTTGCAAAGCACTTTCTGTTTGGAAAGGCAATATGCGGAGTGGGCGTCAACGATCATGCATATTTAGTGGTTCACACCTGAGGAGACAATGGGGCCTGCATACTTAATGACCCTTTCATTCAGGTGAGTCACTGAGCCACAAGAATGCAAGAGCAACAGTTGGAAGCATCTCAATTCTTTTTTATTTTTCCACATATTGTGCTTGCAATTTAGCCTATAATATCAAAGGAAAACATGTCTAGTAATTGTGCAGTTAATTCTCATACTGTATTTTCAGTTTTGGAATATTTATCCTCTCCCCAAATTTGTCACTAATAAAACACAATAAAAATTATTTAAAGAAAAGGCTTATATTTACCTTTTAATAGTTTGTTTACATCTACCTTGTAAATATATTTTTTTATTAAAAAGGTTACACTTACAACAACAATTCAAGTGTAATCTTTCTTTGTAAAAACTAAAGTATACATTTTATCATACATATTTCAAAGTTAAGGATTTGATTGATTATTTGATAACTTTATTTTTGACAAAACATACTATATTTAACATGAGCAAATATTGGCAAACAAAAGCTTATTTGAGGTGGCAGATATTTTACAGTAAAAATGTATAATCTATCCAAAATCAACAAAATGTTGTCTTTCATATGTCTGTAACATAGGTCTTTCATTTTTATTATAAGAAATATAAATGTTAATTTGCAGTTTAATACGTTGCTTATACAAATACATTTTATTTCAACATATTTCAGTCGATTTTTACTCAGTATAGCAATACAGTTTGCTAAAACCGAAACATTCATTCACAAACAGAAACGCCTGACTGTAACGTTTTTTTTATGAAATATTAGGGCATATAAATGTTAATTTTCAGTTTAATACGTTGCTTATACAAATAGCCTACATTTTATTTCAACATATTTCTGTCGATTTTTACTCAACTCAGTATAGCAATACAGTTTGCTACAACATCATTCATTCACACAGAGACGCAATTTAAATTTAAAAATTTAAATTAAATTTAAATAAAACTCGTCTTTTTGCGAGCTGTGATAAACAGCGCGCATCTCTGCGGCTGCCGTTCATTCATTCATTCACAGAAACGCGATTAACTTGAGAAGGAAAAAAAACTTACTACATATTCGGATCCTCTCTCCTGCAATACACGCACTCTGAGGTAGATTTTCCATTATTATTATTTCTCACAGCGCTGCCAGATGGTGTAAACACGCAGGCTACAATGATATGATTAAACTTGTGTTTTCTCGAGCTGATATGGGGGCGTTCACAGGTTTGCTTGGATTGCCTCAGTAATTTGCGTTTGAATAGCACGCGCTCTCCGTGGGCGTGTCACATTACATTTGAATGAGCTCTAATTAGCTCGACTGGAATCGCTCTCTTTTAATACAGATTTCACAAGATGAGAATATTTGTTTTTTATATAAATTACCCCATTTAAAAGAAGATAATTCAAGCTTCATGCCTGTGTGTCTGTATGCCTGTTTGACTGAGTATTCGCTGAGTTAGTTCATTTTCGGACGCGTTTCAGAATGGTCTTCACTGACAGAGAGAAGGCAGATCTCGCATCACGTTTATTTTTCTTTATTTGGCAAAAAGCACAACACTTTGTTTTTATTGTGAGTATACACAAAAATAATACACATTTAACAGAATCGATTGATGTATGAAACTTGCTTGTAATATCAAAGTCCACAGAGCAAAATTAATTTCTTTTGAACTGAACTGAAAAAAAGCGAGCCTATCGCGCCGGCGCGATTGTCAACCCCAGGGGGTTAAAGTCAAATGTTTTGTTTAATTATCGATTGTAGGCTACACTACAACATACATTTTCTACATTCCAGTAGGCTAGAGCCTCACAGACGACAAAACTTAGAAGGAAGATTGTCAGCCGATCGCACAAGAAAATGAAGATGATGAAGCTCGTCTTTAATCTGCTAAATTATTGTTTTGTGAATCATTCACAAAATTGAGATGACTGACAGTGATACCCGGCAATAGCGACGGAAGACATTTTTCAAAACAGATCGAACAAATCAGAAAAAGACTTTCAGTAGCCTACAGTAGGCTATTGCTTACACACACACACACACACACGCACGCACGCGCGCACAAAAAAGTAAAAGAACACTCCCAAAAGAGCACATTTCAAGGTTTAAATAAAGTGTCGGGACAGTTTATTTATTTAAAACAGGGTTGCATCGAGTTTAGAGTTTATTCCCTTTGTGATGCAAAATAAGAAACACAGAATCTTATTCTTGCGACATTTTACATGTGTATTGCCAATGAAATTGCAGCTAAGTTAAAAAATGAAAACGGTACAAAACGAAAATAGTTCAAAGCAACATAAATTAAGAACAGGCGTTTTTCTTTGCCTCTCTCTCGCGCTGGATCTCTTTTTAGTAAGTTTATTTTGTCTCCCTCACTGCGCGCCGGGTCTTTCTCGAAATTAAACATTTCAGGGTAAAAACACATCATAGGCTACAGCGGATGATACTGTATATGTCGCTGCGTGTCATCCACACAAATCACGAAAGAAAAAACTGTAAGAAAAATACCTTTGTTGCTTCAAAGACACAGCATCCATCCATCCATCCATCCATCTTCTACCGCTTATCCGGGGCCGGGTCACGGGGGCAGCAGTCTAAGCAGGGATGCCCAGACTTCCCTCTCCCTCGACACTTCCTCCAGCTCTTCCGGGGGGACACCGAGGCGTTCCCAGGCCAGCCGGGAGACATAGTCTCTCCAGCGTGTCCTAGGTCTTCCCCGGGGTCTCCTCCCGGTGGGACATGCCCGGAACGCCTTCCCAGGAAGGCGTCCAGGAGGCATCCGGAAAAGATGCCCGAGCCACCTCAACTGACCCCTCTCGATGTGGAGGAGCAGCGGCTCTACTCTGAGCTCCTCCCGAGTGACCGAGCTTCTCACCCTATCTCTAAGGGAGCGCCCAGCCACCCTGCGGAGAAAGCTCATTTCGGCCGCTTGTATCCGGGATCTTGTCCTTTCGGTCACGACCCAAAGCTCATGACCATAGGTGAGAGTAGGAACGTAGATTGACCGGTAAATCGAGAGCTTCGCCTTGCGGCTCAGCTCCTTCACCACGACAGACCGGTACAGCGACCGCATTACTGCAGAAGCTGCACCGATCCGTCTGTCAAACTCCCGTTCCATCCTTCCCTCACTCGTGAACAAGACCCCGAGATACTTGAACTCCTCCACTTGAGGCAGGAACTCTCCACCAACCTGAAGCGGGCAAGCCACCCTTTTCCGACTGAGGACCATGGCCTCGGATTTGGAGGTGCTGATTCTCATCCCGGCCGCTTCACACTCGGCTGCAAACCGTCCCAGTGCATGCTGGAGGTCCTGGTTTGATGAGACCAACACGACCACATCATCCGCAAAGAGCAGAGATGAAATCGTGTGGTCCCCAAACCTGACCCCCTCCGGCCCCTGGCTGCGCCTAGAAATTCTGTCCATAAAAATTATGAACAGAACCGGTGACAAAGGGCAGCCCTGCCGGAGTCCAACACGCACCGGGAACAAGTCTGACTTGCTGCTGGCAATACGAACCAAGCTCCTGCTCCGGTCGTACAGGGACCGGATAGCCCTTAGCAAAGGGCCCCCGACCCCATACTCCCGGAGAACCCTCCACAGGCCGCCGCGAGGGACACAGTCGAATGCCTTCTCCAAATCCACAAAGCACATGTGGATTGGTTGGGCAAACTCCCATGAACCCTCCAGCACCCTGTAGAGGGTATAGAGCTGATCCAATGTTCCACGACCGGGACGAAAACCACACTGTTCCTCCTGAATCCGAGGTTCTACCATCGGCCGGATTCTCCTCTCCAGTACCCTGGTGTAGACTTTCCCAGGGAGGCTGAGAAGTGTGATCCCCCTATAGTTGGAGCACACCCTCCGATCCCCCTTCTTGAAAAGAGGGACCACCACCCCAGTCTGCCAGTCCAAAGGTACTGTCCCCGACCGCCACGCGATGTTGCAGAGGCGTGTCAGCCAAGACAGCCCCACAACATCCAGAGACTTGAGGTATTCAGGGCGGATCTCATCCACCCCCGGTGCCTTGCCACCGAGGAGTTTCTTGACTACCTCGGTGACTTCAGCTTGGGTGATGGACGAGTCCGCCTCCGAGCCCTCAGCCTCTGCTTCCTCAATGGAAGACGTGACAGCGGGATTGAGGAGATCCTCGAAGTATTCCTTCCACCGTCCGGTGATATCCCCAGTCGAGGTCAACAGCTGCCCACCTCCACTGTAAACAGCATTGGTAGGGCACTGCTTCCCCCTCCTGAGGCGCCAGACGGTTTGCCAGAATCTCTTCGAGGCCGACCGATAGTCCTTCTCCATGGCCTCACCGAACTCCTCCCAGGCCCGAGTTTTTGCCTCCACAACCACCCGGGCTGCAGTCCGCTTGCCCGTCGGTACCCATCAGCTGCCTCAGGAGTCCCACAAGCCAGCCAGGCCCGATAGGACTCCTTCTTCAGCTTGTCGGCATCCCTTACTTCCGGTGTCCACCACCGGGTTCGGGGATTGCCGCCTCGACAGGCACCGGAGACCTTACGGCCACAGCTCCGAGTGGCCGCGTTGACAATGGAGGTGGAGAACATGGTCCACTCGGACTCAATATCTCCAACCTCCCTCGGGATCTGGTCGAAGCTCTGTCGGAGGTGGGAGTTGAAGATCTCTCTGACAGGGGATTCGGCCAAGCGTTCCCAACAGACCCTCACAGTACGTTTGGATCTGCCAAGTCTGTCCAGCTTCCTCCCCCGCCATCGGATCCAACTCACCACCAGGTGGTGATCAGTTGACAGCTCCGCCCCTCTCTTCACCCGAGTGTCCAAGACATACGGCCGGAGGTCGGATGAAACGACTACAAAGTCGATCATCGACCACCGGCCTAGGGTGTCCTGGTGCCATGTGCACTGATGGACACCCTTATGCTTGAACATGGTGTTCGTTATGGACAAGCTGTAACTAGCACAGAAGTCCAATAACAGAACACCACTCGGGTTCAGATCAGGGGGGCCGTTCCTCCCAATCACGACCCTCCAGGTGTCACTGTCGCTGCCCACGTGGGCGTTGAAGTCCCCCAGTAGAACGATGGAGTCCCCAGTCGGAGCACTTTCCAGCACCCCTCCCAGAGACTCCAAGAAGGCCGGGTACTCTGCACTGCCGTTCGGCCCGTAAGCACAAACGACAGTGAGAGACCTATCCCCGACCCGAAGGCGCAGGGAAGCGACCCTCTCGTTCACCGGGGTAAACTCCAACACATGGCGGCTGAGCTGGGGGGCTATAAGCAAGCCCACACCAGCCCGCCGCCTCTCACCATGGGCAACTCCAGAGTGGTGAAGAGTCCATCCTCTCTCGAGGAGTGTGGTTCCAGAGCCCAAGCCGTGCGTAGAGGTGATCCCAACTATCTCTAGTCGGAATCTCTGAACCTCACGCACAACCTCAGGCTCCTTCCCCGCCAGAGAGGTGACATTCCATGTCCCTAGAGCTAGATTCCGCGTCCAGGGATCGGGTTGTCTAGGCCCCCGCCTTCGACTGCCGCCCGATCCACTTAGCACCGGCCCCTTACGGTCCCTCCTGCAGGTGGTGGGTCCACGGGAGGGTGGCCCCACATCGCTCCTTCGGGCTGAGCCCGGCCGGACCCCATGGGGGGAGGCCCGACCACCAGGCGCTCGCATACGAGCCCCAACCCCGGGCCTGGCTCCAGGGTGGGGCCCCGGCTGCGCCATACCGGGCGACGTCACGGTCCTCTTTTTCTTTGGCATCATAAGGGGTTTTGAACCGCTCTTAGTCTGACTCGTCACCTAGGACCTGTTTGCCTTGGGAGACCCTACCAGGGGCATATAGCCCCAGACAACATAGCTCCTAGGGTCATTCGGGTACTCAAACCCCTCCACCACGGTAAGGTGGCAGTTCAAGGAGGGGTATTTTTTTTTATAACGAAACGCAATGTGGCGGCCGGTGTTGATTCTGTGGCGCACCGCCACGAATTAGTCTATGTGTGGGAAACACTGTGTATGTATGTGTATGTATATGGATGTGTATGTATATGGATGTGTGTATATATATATATATATATATATATATATATATATATATATATATATATATATATATATATATATATATATATATATATATATATATATATATATATATATATATATATATACAAACAAACAAACAAACAAACAAACATACATTTTTGAAGATTGAAAGTTTCAGTCCCTGTTCGTTGTAATTACATGGAAACCAGTGACCAACATATTTACAATTTGTCTTTTTATGTTCCACATAAAGAAAAATTCATACAGATTTTTAACATGACTACTTGTTTTTTTTAGACGATGTTCAAAACAGAAAGGTTAAAGTGTGCTATGCCGGATATTCAGTAACTGTTTGTAAACACAACATTAAAACTTGGCCCCTCCTCACGGACGGGAGGAGGCCAGAAATGTTCAAGGGGGTGGGCCTTTATAAAACAGACAGGCATGGAGTATGAAAACTGCATGCCAAATTACCAAGAAATACAAACATTCAAAACAAGAAAAGGAAACAGCAACATTATCCAAGGAACACGAATGTAAAAAAAATAAAAATAACTAGAATATCCAGGCACCCCTGACCGAATACATGAATACAACAAAAGACTAACAAAACATGACTGAAACACAAGAGCTTAAATGCACAAAGAAATCAGTGATAATTAATGACAGGTTTAACTAAAGACAGTACTAGAAACTAACACGGTAACCAAGAGAAACCGAAACCAAACACAGCAATGGACCATAGAAAAAATGGGAACCGAGAATACACTTTAACATAAATGTCCATAAAAAAATAAAAGTAAAGTGATTTCAACTTAAAGGGGCATTTCACCCATTTGAACATCTTTTTTATTTAAAGTGGGTCATATATGTAGTCGAAATGTAAAAGAAATTTTGAATTTGGTGCCTTTGTGACCGAGAAAAGACAAAAAATAACTTCAGGACGCATTTGTATGAAAGACAACAACTCCCACAATGCACCACATTGCACAGCTCCGCAAGCCACTCCCACTAATCCAGAAAGCGCATATCTGCCTATAAGAGAAATCACTCTTCCGTCTACAAGGCTAGCTACCACCAGAGCTTGAAATTAATTTCACATTCACACAAAATGTCTAGTTGGCGAACTCATTAGTGCATTACTCCTCGTTTGTATTTCTTTTGAAAAGGTGAATTATTGCATGGTACCTGGATGTTCAGTCAGAACATTATGCGGTGCGAAACTAGGAAACTAGTTCACAACACAAACGTCCGTGTCCTCGTCTGATTCAGAGATTTCGTCCAGGAGAAATTGTCATCGTTGAAATTCTTTGTCGCAGACGGACTCTATCTCTGTGTTCGTAGCGGTTCGTAGTTGCATAGTGAGATCATCCGACTTCCGAAATCCTCTTCCTCTAGTCTTTATCATATTGAGCACTCTCCTCCGCTATTGTCATAACTTTACATCTGTCTCCACAGCGCCTGTTAGCTTAGCTTCAAACAAGATGGAGGATATTGCTTTCAGTTTCAGAGAGTAAAGTCCCACCCACTGATCTGTAATAGGTCTGTAGCCTGAGCGGGTCCCGCCCCCTGGGAGAGATGAGGAACGAGTGCTTGTAGTTTCAACAGAAATCCCCCCCTCTTACACTTCCTCCTACAATGACGCAAAATGACGATTTTTGCGTCATTGTAGGAGGAAGTGTAAGAGGTAAATAACAGATTTCTCCCGTATCAGGGAAAAATGAAAGAGTGTTGCACGACCATTCAATAGTATGACTGGGTTTCTAACAATGCAAAGCTTAATGCAAATCGGTGAAGTGTCCCTTTAAATTATATTTAAACTGACTTAAATCAAGTTGAATCTCGTAAAACATAAAAGAAAGCTGAAATTGCTTAAATTATTTTTATGAATTAATGTAAAAACATATGTTGCTAAGAATTATTGATCATATTTTTTTACAGTGCATGAAAAAAACAATAAAATGACACTTCCTTTTTCTTTAAGGGATGTCATTATAAACATTATATGAATATTACATGTTCTCCTACAATATTAGTATGTGACAACGGATCTTGTTAAAAACGGAGAACACATCACAATCAACTGTCTCTGTCAGTTTGTGTTAAAGGTGACATATTATGCCCCTTTTCACAAGATGTAATAAATCTTTGGTGTCCCCAGAATGTGTCTGTGAAATTTCAGCTCAAAATACACCCAAGATCATTTATAATAGTTTGTCAAAGTTGCCCCTTTTTGGGTGTGAGCAAAAACATGCTGTTTTTGTGTGTCCCTTTAAATGCAAATGTGCTGCTTTTCCCCACCACCGTTCAGAAGACTGTCAATCCTTTTACACGAGCTTCGTATACTCCAGCAATAACAAACGCAAATTTCATTCATCCAAAATCTAGTCAGTAGCGAAGTGCAGCCTTACAGAGAGACTCAGGAAGAGGTTGGAATTTTTGGACTGCATCTGGATGTTTTTGAATGGTTAGTGGATACAAATAGTATTCTGTGCAGCCAACGACAGAACAGGTTGCATTCTTTGCTTGAACTTTTGCCATTGCGTTAGAACTGGTTACTCTGTTGTCACTTGCGAAACCAAATGACGGCAGTGCCGGGGGTTGGAAATGTGCAGATTAAGGGGCGGTAATATTATAATAAGATCCACTTCCTACGTCAGAGGGGGAGCAAAATCAGATCTGCAGGGATGTGATTTTTCCGGATTAATCCGGAATTCCGGATTTTCCGACCTGAAAATGTGACCTACGTGAATCATGCAGATCTGTAAAAAAAAAAAAAAAAAAAAAGGAGGGGGAGGGGGGTGGAGCATCTCACAGCCGTCACTATGGTAACCCGGGACGGAACCACAATCGCCGCGAATCGCCGTCCCCGCGCAACAGGTCCACACCAGGCGGCACGTCAACATGGTTACAGATGGCAAAGAGATGCAATCTTTCCCCGCCCAGCCAGTGCTTGAAGTGCGTCAGAAAGAGAGCGCGCGCGCGATCAGTTGTTGGTAATTTGTTGTGTAGCGTGCGCGATGCCGCATCCAATGTAGACAGCATTGCTTTTTTTTGAGGGCGCTTAACACACAGCTCGTAGAAACGGGCCTGGCAGCTCGCGCCAGTTCTAGACATGGTGAAAGTTTCCTGATTGTGACGGATGGCCGAATTTACATGACACATTATAAATGAGCATTATAGTCTGCGATAGATACAGTGCCAAAAAGAAGAGAAGAGGATAAAAGGGGATAAAGACAGAGGTAAAGTAATGTAGTGAATGAACAGTTTATCTAATTGCATAGGAGTAAGATACTATAATTTCATGGCAGTTATTTTTACCTTAAACTTAATGTTAACAGTTGTTCTGAGTTCTCCAGAGGCCCCAGACTGTGTGATTTTGTAACAATCATGTCAGTTTTAAGACGTGATTTATTATCACTTTTTTATAAATGTTTTACTCTACAGTTGTGCAGTTTTGGGGGGATACAGTACAGGCCAAAAGTTTGGAAACATTACTATTTTTAATGTTTTTGAAAGAAGTTTCTTCTGCTCATCAAGCCTGCATTTATTTGACCAAAAATACAGAAACATTTTTAATATTGTGATATATTATTACAATTTAAAATAATTGGTTTTCAATTTATTATACTTTAAATTATCATTTATTTCTCAGTATAATTTCCTGCTTTTTTGTCCTTAGCCAATCACATGCCTGGATCTGCGTGAGCCAGTGAAAAACACATCTTTGTAGAAACAAAAACCACCATGCACTTCTAGTGGATCATAAGTAATAATTGAGAGGCATTATTTTGTCTATACTTCCTGCATAGTGAAAATCCTGCATGTGTACCTTTTAAATCTGGCAACTGAAGCCGCTGTAAACGGAGTGCTTTGGTACTTTTGAGATGATTGAAGAAGATGGGGATGTGCTTAAATCCAGCAAGTCCTGACATGTTAAGTCTGCTGTGCTGTCCTACCCCTGGCAATCCGAACGTCGGTTAGGCCTACATTGGACAACAGCTGCTGTCTTCATTTAATACTTGGACTGTTTGCTGAGAAAACTGACAGGTGTACTTTTTATTCAAATCTCTCCCTTTGTCTGAATGCAACCTGTCAGCACTTTGCAAACAAAAACATAATCTCACATGTAATAGCTTTGAAATGGCATGCAAATATTATCAGTATCTGTTATTGTTTCCTTCCTTTAACAGCATGTTTGTCACAATATCAAAGGCATGACTGAGTTCTGCTGCTGCTTTGGAGAGAGAGTTATCCCAAAGTACTTTAACACTGCATGAATGCTTTTGATCATAGAACAAAGTCATATAAAACAAGGTTTTGTCCTTTGGCAAATTCTGGGATGAAATTTTGATGCAAAGTTGACATGAGCAGTAATTTAGAGCTCAGACAATAAAAGCTCTGCTGGGTAAAGTGTTTCAGTGTTGGATGGTTAAGAATAAAGTCTGAGGTCGAATTCTTTTTTTTTTTTTTTTGGCTGATAATAATGGACTGGCATATGTCTGACTGATAGGGGTGAATTGTATGATCCTCACCTTATTCTCCTTTGTCCTTAGCTCTGTCCCTTGATCAAGCTTATTCTGGAACAATAGTCTTAATCACTTCTGAGGTGAAGCACTCTTAAAGAGTATACTAAGAGTGCAATAAGAATATATACTATAATAACCATCCAATGAAGAGGTGTGATGCAATACATCCAATGGAGAGGTGTGATGCAACGCATGATGGACGATATGGCACGCCACCGAAAGCCAGATCACTTTAGGCTAAAGCTAAAACTTGTGTAAGTGGCCTCAATTTTCTGGCCTTCACAGCAGTGTTGTCATGATACTGGAATTTCTGACTTAAGTACAAATACATTGGAAAAAATATAATAATAATAATAATAATAATAAAAATATTGGCACAAATGTTTTGACTATAGTCAAAATAAATTATCAATTGAAACTCTGCTCTGTTGAATAGCCCTGAGGGGATTATATACAGTGGGGAAAATAATTATTTGATGCCCTGCTGATTTTGTAAGTTTGCCCACTTACAAAGAAATTAAGGGTCTATAATTTTATGGTAGATTTATTTTAATGGATAGAGAAAAAAATCCAGAAAAAACACATTATATAAAGGTTAAAAATTGATTAGTGTTTGACTGAGTGAAATAAGCACTTTGATCCCTTACCAACCAGCAAGGATTCTGCTTCCCTCAGATTGGTTATATGCCACACAGATTAGTCCTACCACTTTAAGAAAGGCTGAATCTGAAATCGCCCCCATACCCTTAAATAGCGCGCTATTTGAGGGGACAGCCATTTGTAGTGGTGTACGAAACCATAATGGATGTTATTGAGTGCACTCATTCAATCCCACACTGCACCGCAATAACGAGTGTATGTCCGAATTTGCTCACTCATTTTCATTCACTACGTCAAGTGAACAGTATTAGTGGATTAACGTAGGGGTTTAGGGGGCGATTTCTGATTCAGCCAAAATACTCCTAATGTCAGCTTGTTATGTGTATAAAAGACAACTGTCTACAGAATCTGTATCTTCCATTCCAACCTCTCCACCACCATGGGCAAGACCAAAGAGCTTTCAAAGGATTTCAGGGACAAGATTAATCATAGAATCATAGATGATTTCCATTTAAGACCATTAGCAAGAAGCTTGGTGAAAAGACAACAGTTGGTGCGACTATTCGGAAATGGAAGAAATACAAAATAACTATATAATTGCCCTCGGCCTTGAGCTTCATGCAAGATCTGGCCTCATCAGTCCAGAACTACATGAGAGGAGAGTTAATGATCTCAAGGCAGTTGGGACCACAGTCACCAAGCAAACCATTGGTAACACACTACGCCACAATGGATTGAAATCCTGCAGCTCCTGCAAGTTCTCCCTGCTCAAGAAGGCACATCTGAAATTTGCCAATGAACCTCTATGATTCAGAGAAGGCTTGGGAGAAAGTGCTGTGTTCAGATGAGACCACAATTGAGCTCTTTGGCATCAACTCAACATGCCATGTCTGGAGGGAGAGAAATGCTGACTATGATTATTAAAAATAAATAATCCATCGTTAACCGCCCGAACCTATGATATTCTTTGATTTAGGTATCTACCAGTGATGCGCGGGTCAATGTATAAACAAACCGCACCCGACCAACGTTTTCAACTAATGCCTGGTTCAGATTACACGATTTTTTGGTCTGTTATGATAGTCACTGTGTCAGATTACACGATTTTGACTCCTAAAAATCTTGTCATGTCGTGGACAAGAAACATGTCAGACTACACGTTGTTTTCCGACCAGTCATCGCGAGCCGTCTCACACACTCATTCACTCGCACATATACACACGCTCACTCACATAGCCTACACGCACCCACTCACTCACACACACACTCACACATGCTCACTCACTCGCACATACACACTCACTCACATACTCTCTCTCTCTCTCTCTCTCTCTCTCTCTCTCTCTCTCTCTCTCTCTCACTCACTCTCACTTTTAGTCGGAAGCAGCCCTTATTCCACATATTTTCGAACCAGGCAACAGGACATCTGGGTTGAGCGAGCGACCCTGCGGAATGAACGAGCGGAGCGGAATATTCAGAAATGCGCTCTCCACTCACGAGCTCTGATCGGAACAAACCCGAACCTCACTGTCTGCTGAACTTGCGCAGAAACATCTAAATATAACCAGCTTTTTAAAATGTTTTTTAAAACTAAACAAAACTTTAAAACATTAACTTTTTTTTTAATAATTATTGACAAAATTAGAATATAGCCTAGTAAAAGTTTTTTTTTTTTATTATTTTTTTTTTTAAGTTTTGGGTGGGCCTGTTGAAAAGTGGGGCCATGCCTGAGCTACAGGACATCATCTTTAAAAAAAAAAAAAATGAATGCGTCATTGTACCCAGCACTTCTGAAAATGCACTTCCGAATGCGTCTCTGTCCCCAGCACATTTCAAACCAAACTGACGCCCATGGGCATAACCCGCCCGCAACTCGGACCGCAAAAAAAGAAAGAAAATATTGTACCCGACCCGCTTCCTGACCCGCATTTTTTAAAAGTAGTAAATGCTCATTGTAGCGTCTTAATATAACTTAATATATTCAAGTTTTGTCAAGAATTATAAAAAATCGTCAATAAGCTCATAATTTGTACTAAAATAGTCTAAATGTTTAGTTTTAAAAACAATTTTAAAAAGCTGGCTATGTCTATTTTGATGTTTCTGCGCAAGTTCAGCAGACGAGGTTCGGGTTTGTTCCGCTCTGCTCACTCATTCGAGTCGCTCGCCCAACGCAGAATGGCCTGCTGGTTCGAAAATATGTGGAATAAGGGACAAATTTTTTTTTTTCTAGTCGACTAGTAGTTGTTCATTTAAGCCATTCGTGGACAAATCGCCCCTTTATATTAATTTAATTACTTAAATAGGCT
The DNA here is from genome assembly GCF_964197995.2 of Scardinius erythrophthalmus. Taxonomy (NCBI): domain Eukaryota; kingdom Metazoa; phylum Chordata; class Actinopteri; order Cypriniformes; family Leuciscidae; genus Scardinius; species Scardinius erythrophthalmus. The sequence continues at coordinate 31,908,367 of NC_138236.1, forward strand.
ATAGCCTACAGTATAATAAGCGTTATGACCACACGCATAAAGCTTGCCACAAAGAACCGGTTAAAGTAATGAATATGAATGTGTCTAAATTAGCAAGGAGACATTTAATTGTTTATTAATAAACTGGTGTTTTCTGTGTCGCTGCAAAGATGAAGTTGACGATGCGGAGATTGCGGACTCGCAATGAACGCCAGAGAGAAATGCACATTTCATATGGATTACATAATCAGAGAGTAGCCTATTTATTTTGGTTTGAATATTTTCATTTAAAAGTAGACATTTCAAGCTTTCTGTAATATATAGCCTATATTTCTCAAATCTGTGAGGCACAAGCTGAGTTTCGGTGCCCTCCAGTTCACATGCAATGCAAGTGATGATATACCTTTAGTGATAGTATACCTTTAGTTAAGTTATACCTTAAGAGTCTTCGTAGCGCGCTAAGAGACAATGTTATTGGAAAATGCTGCCCAGGTATGATGCGTATTGGAGATTCCAAAGCGCTCTTCTTTGGTCAGAACCATGGAGAGCGATCGCGGATTTACTTTTAACAATGCAACAAAATATTTAAAAGAGCTATTTTAAATATTTAAAATAAGAAATATTAAAAAAATAAAATAATAATTTAACGTTTTTAATTTAAGGCCCATCCAAAACTGGAATCCTGGCGCCGTGCCTGGTTGGTCGTGCCAGTTTTGTGGTTATCAAATGTGTAAATAGCATCGCAAGAAGTACAAATGACACAGCCAGCACTTTGGTCATCATCTTTCATTATTTCGGTAAATGTCTCCCACACTTTGCTCTTTCTATTTGTGTATTTGCGGAGCTTCCACTCCCCAGTCTTCACCTTTTCTCTTGCCGCCTCCATCTCTACCTGCAGACTGAGCTTGTGCGTCATCTTCGCGCCAATTATTCAGCCAATAAAGTGTAGGCCTATGTATTTCATAGAAAACTGTGTCTAGTACTATATAAATTACAAAGGTTTAATTGGCATCTTTATTTCAAACGACCCGACCGACCGCGACCCGAATATCATTACAAATATTTTTGGATGACCCGCGGGTGACCGCACGCTCATTTTGGATCAACCCGCGCATCACTGGTATCTACATCTGATCATCACATTACAATTATTCCAATTCTCAGTGTTAAGCATGAAGATATGGTAACACATCACACTGAAGTAGGCTGCTTTAAAATTAACATTTATTTAAAATAAAAGGTCGTCTTTTGGCAAAATTATATTTCCTAAATAGCCAAAACAGAGGCTTTAGGCTACTCCCTTCAAACTTAAATTGTCAGTGTTTAATTACATCACTGTTGGAAAACACTCTTATCAGAATTTTTTTTAATTTTTTTTTTATAAAGGACATTTCCCCCTAATTTTATGAAATGTATGCTCCACCTTTTATTTCAAATCCTTAATTTTGATCAATACATTCAATTAGAATAATAAGACACTAGGGCTGTTACCAATCAAATTAAAACATATACACTGAAAAATTACAGCTATATTAAATGAGATTATGAGATTGTTTTAAATATTTTTTGAATACACAAATAAGGAATGTTGAAAAGAATGATACATTGAAACTAAATCGCCAGTAGGTGGCCGTCTTAACCCTTTAACTGCCCCACCAAGAAAAAGTCATTTGAAATTTTTCTTGTTTGCATTTCTTATCTACTTATGTCGCTAGTAACCACAACCAATGTCTTTTTTTCAACACATCCCATAATTTTAAAAATATCGGCCTCTGCCAAATGGTTGAGATGGCGCTTATAGGTAAAAAAAAAATTGTATACACATTTTCATATGAACTATGAAAACATGAACTATAATACTCGTTTATTTAAAAACAATCAAAATAAAATATTTTTGTATATTGAATCATCTTCATTTATTGAAGTATGCCATTAAATATCATTTACATTTTAACACAGGAAATTGTTTTCTTGTTTTTTAACAATAAACAAAAATAAATAACACATAACAAAAAAAAGTAATATAATGGCATTTTAGGCTTTTATGTTTCAAGAAACACGCCGTCAATTTTATATTCTGATTTTCATATGGGTATGAATTCCGGTATTTTTTATTTCTTTTTTTTTACCTTTAATTGGACATATCAACCATTTGGTAGAGGCCGATATTTAAAAAAATATGGGATGTTGAAAAAAAATACATTGAGTGTGTTTACTAGCGACATAAGGAGATAAGGAATGCAAACAATTTTTTTTTTCAAATGCCATTTTCCTTGATTGTTTTTCCCTGAAGAGAATTATGTTGTTGAAAATGAAAGTAAAAGAGTGACGCACGTTCATTGCGTTTTACCGTGATGAGATTTTCTGTGTTTTTATTAAACTCAACACATTATAATGATTCATCTGTCATCCACCCTTGATTAATTGGATTTTTTATTTATTACTTGGCCCGCCCGACCAGTGGATTATGATCCGCACAGCACTATCGGCAAACTATACGGTTTGAGAATGGACACAGGCCGGGAACCCGCAACAGAATGGTTACGGTGGAAAAAGGTAATCTGAGCATTTGTCTGAGTTTTGTCGAGAGCCGGAGGTGGCACAAAATATGACGGAGGCGGCCGCCTCGTAATTCTCTATGCAGGAAAAACCCTGATATGTACGTGTATATATATCAAGATATACATTTTTAGCTATATCCCACATGCATAGCCCCTGCTGTTAGTTTCAGGACGCATGTTATATTTAATTATTTCTTATGGGGAGTCAATTAAGTGAAAGCAGGATCAGAAGTTATGATAATCACATTCTGAGCTTTGAGTAGAGTAAGAGAAAATGCCATTATCAGATGAGTGAGGGAAAGGAGGCTGATGCTGTCAGAGTCAACATTTATTGCTTTAATGACTTTAAACTCTTTAATGATCTCGTTTTAGGCATCATTGAGCTGTTGAGAAATGGTCACTATGGCTTATTACAGTTTATAGGGTGGAGGATCTTCTGACTGCCTGAACCAGCACTTTTTCGGCACTTAATCCCATATGCCCCGGTATGATTATAAAATAAAGAAAAAGGCCTGATTAGCTTTAATACACTGGAAGTGTCAAGTGTCATGGTTCAGGATATCTTGGAGCTGTTAGCAGTGCTGCTGTCATGGAGTTAGTGCAGTGGAGTGTATCTAAAACACTGCTTTTCCCAAGGTCACAGCAAATTGAGATTTTGGAGTCAAGTGGGTCATGATGTAGTGACCTTAAACTGGCTCTCATATCTGCTGGTTGTTTAGACAAACACTTTACCACATCTTAATCTGTGAAGCAGGATTAACAGTGAGAAAGAATGGATACTGGAGGGGCGCAGTGCAAACTATGATTTTCAATTGCTATTTATTTTGAGATAAATCAACACCGTTTATTATTTAAGGGTTTAAGGGATTTAAGGGTTTTCCTGTTAGAATGGTGTTGTTTTAGCGACCCCTAGGTTAATAACTAATGATCTTCGCAATGGAAGTGAATCAATCAATCAAAACTCACTTTATCTGGACAATAGCTTTATCCTAGAGCTGTTGTAAAGCCTAAACAATCTGTTACGGTAGTTTCCTATTATCACTGTAAAGCTGGTTTGAAACAATCCATATTGTTAAAAGCACTATATAAATGAAGGTGACTATTATTAACAAACTTATTGTGATATTTATTGTTTTAGGCCATGTGTTGACCAAAGCATTTTTGAGCCATCTTAAACCGCCAGCCACTTTTCTGAAAACGGCTAGCAGTGTTAAATGATTTTGTTTTGTTGTGCTGCTTGTAGTCTCTTGTCGTTGTACAAGCAATGTGTGTCGGTTTGGTATTTGTCCTGCCCCCCCCTCCAGTGTGATTGGTCGGCTGGGTAAAAATTGACAGTGATGAGGACCGTGAAATAGACACTCATCACCTTGTCTCGCTGCTGCAGTTTTTAAATATGCGGAGCTCCTTTTGAAAATAATTGAGAAAAAACAAATGCTTTGGTGGACACGGCCTTACTTTCAAAACCTTAATCACTGCGCACACATGCAGATTCAAGAAGAACAAGGTTTGATGTTTGTGTCTCCTCTTTTGATGTAGTCTCTGTATGCCTGCATTGATCAATCAATAGATTAGTTAATCTTTTAAATTTAAATCTGTTCATCATTCAAAGTGATTGTCATTTCAGGAGACTTAGAATTAAAACAAAGTTACTGTAATATTGGGACCAGATCAGATTTCCCCCAGCCAATCCTTTTTATCAGTCTCCTACCTGTCCACCTTTGCTTATTGTGTGGGAGGCCAGAGCTCTGAGTTTATGGGCAAAGCCATCTTGGACCAGCACCTTTATGTGTATACACGCTGGCCTACGTGACTGATTTATGCTAGAGGTTTTCCAGGACACCCACAGTTCTACATCACACAAACAAATTGAAATTGTGTACCAGTCGAGTCAATCTCAGGCACAGACAAGGACACACCAGGGGAGCAGAGGACTTGCAAATCAAATGGGACAAAAAGAGTTCATAACATGGAACTTTAATCAGATTTTATGATTTGCTGTAAATTATGGATAATGGCTGCCATTGGCCTCTTCTGGAATTCATGAATTTTAAAAGGGTTGTGAGAGAAGGCTGATAGCGTTAGCCTCATAGCATAATTGCCTATAAGTCATTTATTTTAAATAGGACGTAGGTAATTATGCTATGAGGCTAACGATATGTTGTCAATACAACATACAGTGAGGAAAATAAGTATTTGAACACCCTGCTATTTTGCAAGTTCTCCCACATAGAAATCATGGAGGGGTCTGAAATTGTCATCGTAGGTGCATGTCCACTGTGAGAGACATAATCTAAAAAAAAATAAATCCAGAGCTCACAATGTATGATTTTTTAACTTTTTATTTGTATGATACAGCTGCAAATAAGTATTTGAACACCTTTAATTGGACATAAAAATCAATATTAATATTTGGTACAGTAGCCTTTGTTTGCAATTACAGAGGTCAAAAGTTTCCTGTAGTTTTTCACCAGGTTTGCACACACTGCAGGAGGGATTTTGGCCCACTCCTCCACACAGATCTTCTCTGGATCAGTCAGGTTTCTGGGCTGTCGCTGAGAAACACGGAGTTTGAGCTCCCTCCAAAGATTCTCTATTGGGTTCAGGTCTGGAGACTGGCTAGGCCACGCCAGAACCTTGATATGCTTCTTACAGAGCCACTCCTTGGTTATCCTGGCTGTGTGCTTCGGGTCATTGTCATGTTGGAAGACCCAGCCTCGACCCATCTTCAATGCTCTAACTGAGGGAAGGAGGTTGTTCCCCAAAATCTCGCAATACATGGCCCCGGTCATCCTCTCCTTAATACAGTGCAGTCGCCCTGTCCCATGTGCAGAAAAACACCCCCAAAGCATGACACTACCACCCCCATGCTTCACGGTAGGGATGGTGTTCTTGGGATGGTACTCATCATTCTTCTTCCTCCAAACACGTTTAGTGGAATTATGACCAAATAGTTCTATTTTGGTCTCATCTGACCACATGACTTTCTCCCATGACTCCTCTGGATCATCCAAATGGTCATTGGCAAACTTAAGACGGGCCTTGACATGTGCTGGTTTAAGCAGGGGAACCTTCCGTGCCATGCATGATTTCAAACCATGACGTCTTAGTGTATTACCAACAGTAACCTTGGAAATGGTGGTCCCAGCTCTTTTCAAGTCATTGACCAGCTCCTCCCGTGTAGTTCTGGGCTGATTTCTCACCTTTCTTAGGATCATTGAGACCCCACGAGGTGAGATCATGCATGGAGCCCCAGTCCGAGGGAGATTGACAGTCATGTTTAGCTTCCATTTTCTAATGATTGCTCCAACAGTGGACCTTTTTTTCACCAAGCTGCTTGGCAATTTCCCCGTAGCCCTTTCCAGCCTTGTGGAGGTGTACAATTTTGTCTCTAGTGTCTTTGGACAGCTCTTTGGTCCTGGCCATGTTAGTAGTTGGATTCTTACTGATTGTATGGGGTGGACAGGTGTCTTTATGCAGCTAACGACCTCAAACAGGTGCATCTAATTTAGGATAATAAATGGAGTGGAGGTGGACATTTTAAAGGCAGACTAACAGGTCTTTGAGGGTCAGAATTCTAGCTGATAGACAGGTGTTCAAATACTTATTTGCAGCTGTATCATACAAATAAATAGTTAAAAAATCATATATTGTGATTTCTGGATTTTTTTTTTTTGATTGTCTCTCACAGTGGACATGCACCTACGATGACAATTTCAGACCCCTCCATGATTTCCAAGTGGGAGAACTTGCAAAATAGCAGGGTGTTCAAATACTTATTTTCCTCACTGTATGTTGTCAAAAATAAGTTAAAGGGGGGGTACAATGGTGTTTCATGTATTCAGAGTTGTTTACAGTGTTAAAGAGATGGATTCTCGTGCTAAACATGGGCAAAGTTTAAAAAAAATATTTTGGACGAATAACGGAGAATATCTGTGCCGAAAATCTTACTTCCGGGTTGGTACAAGTTTCGGCTGTTTTTTTTTCGATCTTGGATCTAATGACGTAGATGAGAGTGGAACTCCTTATGAGCATTTCTCTCGGAAAAGCGCGCCCGCGCACACGTCGACCAGAGGAGAGCGAGACCGCGCACATCAACGCGCTTCAACAGGAAATCATCGGCAGCCAGCGCTGCATAGGATTTGTTCAAGAATGTCTCCAAAAAAGTGTGTTTTTGGATGTGAGGGAAAGCTTACCGTGTTCAGCTTTCCAAAGAACCCAGTGTTACAGGAACAGTGGATGCAGTTTGTTTTTCTGGGGCAGCAACGGAGTGTACCAAGTGCGGTTGTGTGTTCTGGTCATTTCAGTGACGAATGTTTTATTAACAAGGCCCAGGTCGACGCTGGATTTGCAAATCGTTTGCTATTAAAACGTGGAGCGGTCCAAGTGATAAAAGACCCCATTCATGTAAGTACAACTGGATCAGATTTCTGTCTTTTGCTGGAAATCAAGCACTACCGCTTGACTCTATAGCTCCGCCTCCAGGACCTCGGCTTTTTCCGGAGAGAATCGGAAAGCTGTATTTTTCTTTTATAAATATAATAAAACTAAACACTTTTTGGAGATATTAAAGATGCACTACTACTCTATAGGTACTCAAGATTAACATGAGATTAGGTGAAACTGTGCATGTTATGTACCCTTTAAGCAATTTTCAACTCATTTTTTTTAAGTCAGTTTAATGTAACTTAAGTTGAAATGATTTAAACATCCAAGTTGATTGTACTTAAATTTAAGGCAGCAACTTTTTTTTATTTTTATTTTTTTACAGTGTACGTGAGTAACATTTGGTTTTGCTATGTTTCACAAAAATCAAAATGCGCTGTTGTTGTAATGTAAGCTATAGTAACAGGAAAGTATTGAGTATCATTGTTTGTCTGGAGCTGGTGTGCTTCTGGCGACTAACAATGAAATCTTGCTTATTTTGCTTCGCTTCAGCTATGATAGAGACATCCACTCTTGCATTGCATGTTTGTGCATTTTGCTGGCGATGAGGGATGTTTGTTTTGAAATGAAGGGAGAGATGTTTTTTTGGGATGATATCAAATATAAACAGTGTTTCTCAGAAATCGCTTGCTGTATCTTTAAAGAGATGGGTCTTTAATCTAGATTTAAAATTACAGAGTGTGTCTGCCTCCTGAACAAGGCTAGGAAGACTGTTCCAGAGTTTGGGCGCTTAATAGGAAAAGGATCTACCCCCTGCAGTTGATTTTTGATATTATCAACTGGCCAGAATTTTGAGATTGCAGTGAATGTGAAGGACTACAATGGGAAAAGAAATTGCTCAAGTGCCGAGGAGCTAAACCATTTAGAGCTTTATAAGTAATCAGCAAGATTTTAAAATGTATGCAGCGTTGACACAGCCGGGCTAATATGGTCATACTTCCTGGTTCAATTAAGACTCATATTGGGCTCATATTGCTGTTGATTTGAGTAACAGCAACCTCAGCTGTACTGCTCTGTTCAGCTGTTCTAGGTCTCGACAACTATTTAAATCTGAATTGTCTTTCTCCTGCTGTTTTATATCACGGTGGTTGAGACAGTTGCAGATTGCTTCCTGTGATAGTTAGACCCCATCTCACTTTTTTTTTTTTGACCAAATCCCCCCCTAGAGCTGTTGACCATTGTAGCAAATTAGCTCTATGAAATATTAATAATCAATAATAACTGGTTATAAATTGATTATGAATATTTGGATCAGTTAATATAATTAACTTACTGTCGTAAATTAATATTACAATCAATTAACCTGTTTGTCCCGTGAACACTCAGGATTAATTGATTATTATCTCTAAGAAATGTACATTTCCGGGGCATGGGAAATGTCTTTCTTAATTTACAGTACTACTAAGAGCAGTAGCAAAAATCTAAATGATTAGTGACTCCAGTTATGAGTTTGAGACACGGACAACCATACGTGTGACATGAACAAGATTTTATTAACTAGTCTAAACACTTAAAGGGGTCATATAATGGTACATGCACTTTTACAAGTTGATTGTACTGAAATGTGTGTTGGCAGTGCCTGTACACAACCATCATAAAATGATAAAAATCCATCCAGTGTTTTTTTTTTTATCTCCTTATATGTTTGACCCTCTCTGAAATCAAGCCGTTCGATTTTGTGACATCACAAAATCGACGCCCCTCCCACGATTGGTGAGTGACAGCACTGCGTTTCAACACAGACCCGCCCTCGCTAGTAAGCGAGCTGTCTGTCATCA